>NC_143521.1:17232737-17852459 GCF_031878675.1 Megascapheus bottae | reverse complement strand
AGATATACACAGTACAGAATGCCTGGATGCTTTTTCACTTCATCATTGAGAGAGAGACAGAGAGAGAGAGAGAGAGAGAGAGAGAGAGAGAGAGAGAGAGAGAGAGAGAGAGAGAGACAGAGACAGAGAGAGAGACAGAGACAGAGAGAGACAGAGACAAAGAGAGAGAGAGATCCATAACCCCATAACCCCCTCTAAGAACACTTCCTCAATGGCAAAGGTTCCCACAAAGCCCTTAAAGTTTCCTACTACCTTCCAACTTTCTTTCTCTGGTCCTAGGGCCTTTGCTCAATGCTAGTGTTCTAACATTTGAGCCACAGCCCTGCTTCCAGTTCTTCTGGTAGTTTAGTAGCAACAAGTTTCTCAAACTTTCCTACCTGGGCTGGCTTTGAACTGTGATCCTCAGATCTCTGTCTCTTGAGTAGCTTGAATTAGATGTGTGAGCACCAGGCTTAGGGACAAATCTTTAACATGGGAGCCTTCGGAATACATTGCGTATCGAAACTATAACCCCTTTGATCAAATGTCACCTCAATAAGACCTACCTTATCCAACAGCTTAAAATTTCATCCTGTTCCACCTTCCATCCCTGTATTCCCAATGCCTCTGCTCTTTCTTTAATGTTTTCCTCCTCCTCCTCCTCCTCCTCCTCCTCCTCCTCCTCCTCCTCCTCCTCCTCCTCCTCCTCCTCCTCCTCCTTCTTCTTCTTCTTCCCCTCCCTCCCTCCCTCCCTCCCTCCCTCCCTCCCTCCCTCCCTCTCTCTCTCTCCTCTCTCTCTCTCTCTCTCTCTCTCTCTCTCTCTCTCTCTCTCTCTCTCTCTCTCTCTCTGACTCCCTCTCTCTTTACTAAGACAGAGCAACTAAAAGAATCAATTTGATCTTTTCTTATTCACTCTAGCCACTTTAGGTGCAGAATACTGTATCATACCTAGTGAGAACTCAAAAATCTATTTATTGAATCGGGTGATTGAACTGGATTTTTTGAGGGCTTGTGAAATGAAGACTGAATTCAAAATTTTCATTAGTCACCCCAAATAAGACAGTAGCAATACTGCTTACTATCCGGTATCTATGTCTAGTATTTCTAAGTAACTTTTTTTAAAACAGTAGTTAGGGCTTTAGTTTTCACTGAAGACTGAAAAAAAGAAAAACCTTTAAGTTTTAAAACTCAACTTTTCTAAAGCTATGCATACTAAACCTTGCCAGAAAACTGGTATTTGAAAGGGATTGAATGGGGTTATGGAGAAGGGAAAGGAAAACAGATGAAAAATAGAATGGGGAGAGAGAAGTCAAGAATTTAATAGATAGCCTACAAAATAAAGAAAACTGAGGAAAGAGGTGGGTAGGCAGGGATTGATGAGAATATTGGAAGGGTGACATTGATCCAGATGCATTGTATTCATAAGTACCTTTGTTAAATGGTAACACTTTTATACAACAACTTAAAGATAATTTTTTTTTTGCCAGTCCTGGGCTTGAGCTCAGGGCCTGAGCACTGTCCTTGGACTTTCTCAAGGCTCGAGCTCTACCACTTGAGCCTCAGCACCACTTCTGGCTTTTTTCTATGTATGTGGTACCAAGGAATTGAACCCGGGTCTTCATGCATGCTAGGCAAGCACTTTAACCACTAGGCCAAACTCCTGGCCCCTTAAAGATAATTTTTTTTAAAGAAGTAAACCTTAACCTTTTTTTAATGTAACGGACATCATTTTAACAAGAACTGAAACTTTTTTAACTTTCTTGCCAATTAAGGAAATGTCATCTTTATCTCAGAGAGGGAGGATAAAGATAACTCTACTATTTGGACATTTCTGAGAATATTTTTGTATAACTAAAAATAGCCTACTGATGAAAAGCGAGTTGAGTCTAAAGGATGCCCAACTGGCGGTTACCCAGTTAAGGTAGAAAAAGTTAAGTGAATTCAGATCACCGCTCCTCAGGATTGAACGTCTAAGTCACTAATGTGTTCAAGAACACATGGCGGGGGTGGGGGATAGTATTCTTGGCCTTAGAGACTTTGCATTCATCCCTCCTGGGTGATTCAGTAATATCAAGTTGTGCATTAGTTTACATCTTAGGTAGAACTGACTACAATTAAATCTGTGTCCTGGGGCAGAAGATTTGTGGATTTGTCATCTATCCTGCAGACTGACAGCTCTTGACATGGCTGGTGTCAAAGTTACCAAGATGCACACCCCTCCACCCCCCCATCCCCTGTTTAATTATGTTCCACATACTCTCCTGCTACTATCCAGTTTCTCAAAATAGGAATGATTAGTAACTTTGTGGATGTCAGAAGGAACATGAGCCTTAAAAAAAAATAGCAAAATACTTGTCTTGCTTGCATCATCCTGAGGAACAACTGAAAGATATGTCAAAGAAGAGGAAAGGTAACACTATATATATATATGTATATATATAATACATATATATACATGTATATAGATATAGGTATATATAGGTATATATCTATATACATGGTCTTGCTTGTTTCATGAGGGATCATTTTGTCTTTTTGTTTCAATCTAGAAGAGTTCAGCCTCTTGTCCACCCATCTTGAAGTCCAGCCACCATGACTGGAAAGGCTGTAACAAAGGCAGTGGCTTTGACCTTGTGACAAAGAGCCTAGGTATGATGTCTAGTGTTGGGAGTGTAGCACCATCCTTCTACTTGTCACACTGGCAGTACCATACCTCACAGGGGAAAAGCAGGGCTTGATAACTCACTGGAAGGAAAAGGAACACACATCTGCGTCACTGAGAAGGGAGCTGGTCATTTATACCAGCTCATATGCAAAATTCATACTAGGTGATGTAAGCAATTGCTTAAAATAATTGGATGGTTATACACTGGCATATAAATAGATTTACACTGTATTAAGCCAACATATTGTCTTTTATATTTCCCACAATACCAAAAAGGCAAGTTACATCATTGTGCAATGTGTTCCTGTAGGAAAAAAAATTCTCTTTGACAAATAAATTTTGGATCCATTTTACTTTTCTTTCTTGTCTCAATCTCTTCTCATCCCCACTGCCTGAATATTTCAATAAGATATTATGAATATTTTAAATCCATCTTGAGCAACAGATAAATGTGGCTACAGAAACTGCTAGATGGTTGTTTCTATCCTCATAATCTTGACTCAGAATTCATGCTGAGGAGCCCCCAAAATAATATCTTAGACAAACAAGTAATGTCAGAAAAGTAACAGGACATTGCTGATGTAGTGGGCAGAGTAGGTTCTGGGAAGGAATTGACGTAAAGTAACATTACACTTTCAAAAACCAGAGGGCTGCATAAATCATTGATCAGGACAACCGTCCAAGATAGTATTGCAAGGGACTCTGAGCTATTAGTATTTCAAACATATTGTTAGGGTCTCTCCTCTCCCTTCATTTCTCTCTCCCCCCTCCCTCTTTAAAAATTCTCTTAGGAATTTGTCATAGTGAGAACAATTTCTTAACATATTTTCTAAGTTTCTCAAAGTGATACTTGTCAACTTAGATATAAAATGAAAAAAAAACCAGCCATGAGAAAAATATATGGTTTATTTTTCCTTTGGCAACGCTAAATTTGTTATTTCATTCTTTCAATAAAATAATCAATAAAATGTGGTTTGGGGAAATGCTGGATCCATTATCAATTCACTAGGGTATTACTAGAGACCAGTGCAAGTAAAGCTGAGGAGACAGTAAGAGCATATAGACCTGATCCAGGCCAACCTTCTGTACTAGATTAAAACTAGATACTTTCTTTATCGCACATCTGGCTGAATTTGTTTTATATACAACCTCATCTGATCCTTCCAACAGGCCTAAGAGGTAGACAGTAATACTCTCACTTTGCACTTCAGGTCATTACCTTTAAGTAAGATGCCATAGATCCTCTAGTTAGGAAGTAACAGAGCTGGATTTTGAACCTATGTCTCTCATCTTCACCCACATGTTGGTCCACTGCCTGAACTGCCAGAGCAGTTGCCAAATGCTTTTATGTTCCCAACCTTGACTCTGTTCTCCAGCCTTATAACTACAGCATAGAGGATGGCAACCCTGAGGTTCACAGTTCTTGACAGTCTTTTCAGACCCTGTTAGGCCCCTGCAAATTATCTCTTTCCCTCTAGAGGAAGAGAAACAGATCCAAATCTACTGAAGACTCTTCTGGGTGTCCACATTTGGGATTCTAAACTGTATTTCCACTAAAAAAAATACTGAAAGTTCCTTGGAAAAGTGGCTAAATCCAGGTAGGGATGGATGAAGAAATGTATAAGATGTCTGGAATACCCTGTTTGACCAGAATGCAAAGACACTGGAGGACTACCAAAGTCCTGTTGCAGGACTACTTAATGAGACTCACGCTGGCCAACAATGACGTGATTTGTGTATTGATGTGTATAATTGTAGTCTTTTGAAAGCCGCTAAATACTTTTCCTTATGAATTCAAAATGACTCCAAAACCAAAAAAATGATATGATACAAATATTATTGAACTTTATTGGAGGATAACTAATAAATCAACACATCATTTCACAATAGCAAACTGGAAAAAATCAAACATTATCTATCAATCTTATCTTGCCATTATTTTCTGAAGTATTTTGGGTGACCAAATATTAGAAGAGAAAATAGTTGATCTCTATGAAGGATTGCAGCTAGTAAGAGAAGAATGTGTCATAGGAAGAGAATTACCTTATCATAGGACTAGATAAGTTTGTGGATTTTGTCACTGATAGTGCCTAACAACTTTTGAAGTGTAACATAGCCAGACACTAGATCTCCTAATGGAAGAATATATCATCTCCTCTGAAATGGTGCAAATTAAAAGGTACCAGCATTCAATTAAACCTCTAAATCTAACAGGAAACAAAGATGACTAAAATATACTGTGGATTTGAGAGAAGAGTTTGAGTTATGGAAGACTATAGGATAAACAACCCGGTTGTCCTATAATATTATCACAAGGAATAAAAGAGCCTGAGAAAAAAAAGTGGGTAAAAGAAGGAGAAATTTATACAGTAAAGAGACTTAAGGAGCATAGTAGCCAATTGCTATTATAGACCATATTTGTATCTTGAATCAAGCCAAAATGAAAAATAAATGATGACATTTGTGAGGCAATCGTGTATTCAAACATTGGCTTTCTATATAGTACTATTAAGGTATTGTTCCTGTTTTAACTATAATAATGAGTATGGCACTTACGTTTTCAACAACCCATTTTATTATGGAGACAGAAACTAGTCCTATTTACAGAAGAGAGATCCTGAGATCTGAGGATTGCAGTTCAAAGGCAACCTGGGCACTAAAATCCATGACACTTTTTTTCATATATTTTTTATTGTAATTAATAGAAGGGTTACATGATATTTGCCAAATAGATGTTGCATTAATTCCCATACATTGATACCCTTTCACATGTCTTGGTCCATGACACTTTTATCTCCAATTAACCACCAGAAAACTGGAAATGGAGCTGTGGCTTGAAGTGGTAGAGTGCTAGCCTTGAGCTGAAGAGCTCCAGGCACAGAATTCAAACCCTAAGGACACCACCACCACCAGCAATAACAACAACAAAAAGAAAGTGTAGCATTCATTGTACGGTTCCACTTTGTAGATCATTTAATTATTCCATTATTAAGGGTTTTTTTTGCCAGACATGGGGTCTGAACTTAGGGCCTGGGCCCTGTCCTTGGACTTTCTAAAGGCTAGAGTCCTACCACTAGAGCACAGCACCACTTCCAGCTTTCTTTTTTTCTATGTATGTGGTACCAAAGAATCGAACCTGGGTCTCTGTGCATGCTAGGCAAGCACTCTTACCACTAGGACAAACTCCTGGCCCTATTTAAGTGTTTTTTAAGTCATACAGAATTCCCTGTTGTTTAGAAGAATCAAGTTCAAATTCCATTGTAGCAAATGACTTAGACCTGAATTAGAGGCAGAACAAGAGAAGTGCTACAGGTGTATGAAGCCAAAAAAGCAAATAGGTCATTCTTGATTTCCCAAGCAAGGAATACATATCATGTACCTTGGGGCCTCTCTGCTTTGGTTCAGGCTATTTCCTCCTTCTAGACTGTCATTCTCATATACATATATACATATATATATATGTACTTGTATGCATCCATATATATGTATATGGAAAATGATATATGTATGTACTGTATGTGTATAGATATACATATATGCATATGTGTGTGCATGTATATGGTGGTTTCAGGGCTTATCAAACTGAACATAAGAAACTGAGGCTGGGGACATGAAACCCAAAGTCTTACAGCTAATTAGTAACTGAACTTGGACTAAAATTTTCATGTAAACTTAACTTCCCTGACTTCAGAAACTCCAAAGCACCTTCAACCTTGTCCTTCTTTCTTAGGAGTTAAGATTTAAAGACTTGACAGTCGGTTAGAGAAGTGGCACATTAACATTGAGTGGCTGAATGTTTTCTCCTACTGCTAAGCCTCAGCATGTCAATGAGCATGGAGTGTGGAGGAAGTGATCTACAAATAAAAGCTTGCTAGAGGAAAATGGCCTGGGATTGTGATACCTGTAGCTTAGGAGTGATGCGGTGAGTAACAACACCATGAATACAAAAGACACCAAGAGGCCCCAGAAGAAGAAGTGAGGGAATAGGTGGAACAATATGAAGATCCACGTGGCATGCTTTCTGTAGCTGTCCATCAACCAGTGAAATCTGGGAGGGAAATACAACAACCTCGCAGACAAGCTTGCTATTCCTAGACAACCACTCTTACCTGCACATCTTTATGGAATAAAATTCTACTGTGGATGAGTAATGGCAATATGATTGTCCTACAGCAGCTTCGCCAACATAGCCACAGGAAGAAGAGAGTCCATGTGTGTTCTTCGGAAATGCATCATGGAGAGTGGGGTGGGGCAGTAGTTATCACAATCCACAATTCAAAATATGTTGTCAAAACAGAGCTAGTTGGGGTCTGTTTCTGATAAAGGTGGGTTCATGATGGGAACATTCCATCGAAATGTAGACAAGGTGTCCGATTAAGGTATTTGTGAGTGGGTAGCTCATTCTCCTATAATCTACTTCTACAATAGAAAAAGTGAGAAATAAGGACATTTCACTTCCCCCTCTGGACTTGCATGTCTCCAGAAATCACTCTTCGTTTTTAAACTCGAGGCTCTAAAATTGTATTCTGGTGTCATTAACCCAGATGGAAGGATTATGGAAGTGTGCCCACCTGGGTAGGAAGAGAAGCCATTCTCCTGTCTTTTCTACTCCCCAGCAGCGGAGATAGCCACAAGTCAGTGTCTTGTTCCTAAACACTACTCTCTGCAAATTGCTGTGAGCTGCTATGTCCCTTGAACCATGCCAATCTGCCAAGTTGGGGGATAAAGATTAGCTATTGTCTGAGTTTCCTAAGGCTGCCATTGTAAATTACCATAAACTTGGATTGTTTAAAACAACAGATGTTTATTCTGTCACAGCTCTGGGAGCAGAAAGACTGGATAGAAGAAAGCTTGGAACAAGCCATGCTTCCTCGGAAGCTCCAGGGAAGACTCCTTTGTCTTTTCCAGCACTGCTTAGCTTGAAGCAGCAAGACTTCAATCTCTGCCTTCCTCTCCTCGTGGCTTCTTCCTCCCCAGTGCTCTCAGAATCCGCATTCCCTCTGCTTTGGAGCAATCCAGTTATCTTCATCAGTGTGACCATGCTTTAGTCACATCTACTAAGTGTATTCATAAGCAAAGTCACGCCATGCAATGTAGGGGTTAGGACTTCAAGATATATTTTAGGGGTCACAATTCAACCTTTAGCAGTGATTTTTTTTTTAACATTTAAACTATGGTTTCAAGGATCTCCAATGACAAAAGCAATTCATTTATAAATCGTTGTTATTTGAGATAGCTGTTGTTAACTTGAAAAACATCCTCTATGCTTTAATTTCTTTCTTTGCCTCTTCATTTGATTGCTTTTGATCATTGAGACTAATGAAATCAGGAGCTGCTCAGTCTGAACTTCGTAGGCAACTTAGAGAAAACATTTCTTTTTTTTCTTTTTTGCCAGTCCTTGGCTTGAGCTCAGGGCCTGAACACTGTGCTTGGACTTTCTCAAGGCTAGAGCACTACTTCCGGCCATTTTCTATGTATATGGTACTGATGAATTGAACCTGGATTTTCGTGCATGCTAGGCAAACACTCTGCCAAACTCCAGGCCCCAAAAAAATTTCTTGAACACATGGAGGTAGACTATCTAAGCCCTGGTCATTAAATCTCAGTAGCTCCCTAAGCATAGGAAAAGAGAGGAGATAATGCCTTCCAAGCTATCAAACTGATTAAGAGCCAACAGTCTAAAGTTAATGATGGTTTTTAACACCCTTCCTCATTGCTCTATACAGGATAATGTACTAAGCAAAGAGCAGCCCTAGTTTTGCCCAGCCTCTAGTCTAGCAAGTATGAGAGGCCAAATAGCTAAAGAACCTTCCAGTCTGAACAAGGCCAGCGCTTGTTCATATGCTATTATGGATGCCTTTGACAAATGTCAAGCACTGTTTCATTTCTTCTCAGCCACAACAGAGCAAAAATAGCTCTTGTTTGGGCTGAGAGTTTGGCCTAGTGGTAGAGTGCTTTCCTAGCATGCACAAAGACCTAGGTTCAATTCCTCAGTACCACATACATAGGAAAAAGCTGGAACTGGTGCTGAGGCTCAAGTGGTAGAGCTCTAGCCTTGAGAAAGCCCAAGGACAGTGCTCAGGCCCTGAGTTCACTGCCCAGAACTGACAAAAAAAAATAGCTCCTGTTTTTCTTTAGTGTAGGTTAGTACAGAGTAGAAACTCTTCTGTTTGTGTAGGGATAGGATCCACTCTCTAAAGCAAATCTATTCTATGTATTATGAGATGTGGGGTCATAGAGGTCAGAAGCATCTTTCATTGAAAAAATATATAAATAGTGACATTTTATGGCAGTGGATTTCGGTTTGCCAATATGAGAAATATATGTGTATTTGCATATGAAATGTGTATTTTCCTACTTTATCTTTTATTTTTGCCAGTCCTGGGGCTTGAACTCAGGGCCTGGGCACTGTCCTTGGGACTTCTCAAGGCTAGTACTCTATCTCTTGAGCTACAGCTCTACTTCCAGCTTTTTCTGTGTACATGGTACTGAGGAATCAAACCCAGGGCTTCGTGCATGTTAGGTAGGCACTCTACCACTAGGCCATACTCCCGGCCCTCCTACTTATCTCTTCACTCAAATAATTGGAAGAACTTTACAAGTAAGAGATCAATAACATTACAGTATTTTTTTTACATATTTTATTGTTATTGTAAAGATGATGTACAGAGGGGTTACAGTCACATAAGTCAGGTAGTGAGTAAATTTCTTTTTATTTATTTTATTATCAGGATGATGTATAGAGGGGTTACAGTTATATTCTTAAGATAGAAAGTTCTTTACTTCTTGAACCTTGTTACTCCTTCCCATGTTTTTTTCCCATTTCTCCTCCCCCTACTCCCTTCCATAAATTTCATTTTAAACCATGTAACCCCTTCCTATAGTATCTTTCTAGGGAGAATTAAACTTATTATTCACACATTTTTCTTCAGTTCTTGAAACTTACTTTCCCTCTCGATAAACAAGTAGGATATTTTATAAATTTAAGAGCCACATCATCTGTAATCATGTTTTTTGATTAATACCTAAAGTGTTTATTAGATAAGCATGAACACGAATTTGGTTCTGACCCTGCCTACTTGGTATTCTTTTAGAATCAGAGCTATCTTTTAAAATCACTATTAAGTTCTTTTCTCTAGAAAAATATAGTTTCACTCTTAGGAAATAAAATTACTTAGTTTGCTTGTATAGGTAAGAGAAATATTCAAAGAAAAGTGAGAGTCTACTATTGAAGTCTTTATTAACTTGTTATTTTGGGGGTTTTTTGCTTTGATTAATTCAATTTTATTGTCAGGGTGATTTAAGTTAGTCTTTAAGGGATATAAAAATAACAAAGCTCTGGTACTACAAACAAAATTCATAGATGAGAACTTGGTTCATGCTGAGATTAAAAAAAAGTTACAGAGCAAGAGAACAGTCTCATTATATTTTTAAATCCCAACGAGAGTAATTGTGTTGCCAAAGCCATGCTGTAAGACAGCTTGGGTCCCAAAGTTGATGCCCAGGGGATTAAAAGGAAAGAGTTTTAGAAGCTTTGAGATTTTTTTCCCCCTAAAACAATTAAGATGAAAGAAGTTAATGAGGAAATCTGAGGTTACCTAAGGGCAAGCAGGTCAGCCAGCTCATGTTTCTGATTTAGTATACATGCTTTTGAAGACCAAACTTTTCCATAGAATATTCTACTTTAGGGTAATTCTTCCAGAATGAAAGAAGTCACCAGAAACATGAAAGATTGAAAAGCCGTCCCAACTTCACAGACATCCTAGAATATCCTGGCCTCTCCAGAGTTACCTAACTAAGGGAGCTGAAAAATCAGCGGGAGCTCCAACCCAACAGGGCCTGATAAGCAAGAAAGGAAAATGTGTCACACCTACTTAAAGCACTGTACCTCTTGGCAAATCAGGCTAACTAATTTTGAGGCACCAGCTCCACTGCAGCAGGCCTGGTCATCTCACCAAAGGTGGCATGGGCTGCAGTTTAAAACCTGGTGTAATACTTGAGACAGTTAGGACTATCAGGGACTATCTCTTCTGGATCTCCAGGTTTCAACACCATCTATAAGTTCTTCAGGAAATTAGTGGGAAGAGAACATTCACTATTCAAGCAAGGACTGCTACCCAAGAAGAACCAAGAGCTTTCTGAGCTAATATATAAAGGGATAGGAGTACTAGAAAAAATTCAAAGGTCTCCTCAGATCAGTCGTGGTTGGGTTGAAGGATTCTGGAAAGGCCCAGAAAACTTGAACTAAAAAGACAAGTTTCATTAGTCATTTGATACTTCACTCTGCTAGTAAGAGTGTTGACATTTATGTTTGTTATTAAGCTACGTCTACCCTGGTCTAACTTTACTAGTAAGAGCAGCATGAATGTATGCCTCTGTTCTTTGCTGAGTAATAAATTCAAGTTTTTTTAAACACATCATATTTGACCTATAATCCTCATGTTTGACTTATAATCCTCAGCAAAAACATACGGCTGCTGTCTTAAAATTACACACACACACACACACACACACACACACAAAGTACAGATCCAACTTTCAATACACACAGTGATTCTACCTGCCTATTTTCCTCTCACTTGTGATGCTGAGCTCATTTTAGCATCACATTAGGAAGACATCTTCCAACTCTGCACCTGCAGGAGAACAGTTTCCGCTGCTTCTGATAACAGAGGAAAGAGACAGGCATGAAATCCCATCTGCAATGGTAATGTAGATCCTCGGCACCCGGGCTCCTAAATGGGTAGATTACACTGTTTATGCATTTCCTTGATTTTATTTCTATAAAAATGCATTAAAAAATATCACACCTAACTAACATGTGGTTTTTCTTTGTGATGAGGAACTTGGCAGAAAACAGGCAATTAACTAAGAGCTATATAAATTCAGGAAACCAGAAGAACAGATCAAAATGCATCTGAGAATTTAAGCATGAGGTATGGTGGATGAAGTTTCCTTCTACAAGCATTAGGCAATTTGCTTTTTAAAAGAACACTGTGCTTTCTTGCCCTAAAGTATCATGTGAGGTACAAATTAAGTTTATACTATGGAAAGTGGGTAAGATATACGAACGTTTGTTTTGATTTAGCAAGGATTTTAAGTGAAATGTTCTAGTAACTGAAATGATTCAGTCACTGAGCCTATTCTATAAAATGTGGCTCACAGATTTTGAAAAACTTATTTAAAATTCTAACAGTTGGGGCAAGCTGGGTGCCACTGGTTCATGCCTATAAACATCAGGAGGATAAGACCTGAAGATCATGGTTCAGAACTAGCTAAGAGAGACAAATCCAAGAGACTCTTATCTCTACCAGCAAAAAGCTGGAGGTAGGCCTGAAGCTTAAGTGGTAAAGTACCATTCTTGAGAGAGAAAAGAAAGGTTAGCACGTATATGAGGTCCTAGTTCAAGCCTCAGTGCCTACACACACACACACACACCCTGATGTTACTGATAAGTTTGACAACACCATTGTCATTTGCTAAATAAAAGAATTAAATGATGATCATTTGTATAGGTTGTTTATAATTTAAATAAAAGTAGATTTTTAGCCTGTGGTCTATCAAAACTTAAGTGACCCATAAAGGAACATGAGAAAAATCCAAGAAATACCAGTATGTATCAGCCATCGTGTGTAAGTACTTACATATACTGTTTTTGCTTGGGAGAAGACCCATAGGTTTTCTCCAGCACTGGGGCTCCCACATCAAATATTTACTTTGTGATTTGACCAGAAATGATTTAACCTTTCACTGAAAATTCATAAGGATTGTCAGGATGTTTCAGTACTACTTCAGGTTTATTTGGGCCATGGCTCTGTTGTACAGCTTGGTCTTGCATGCATTCATTTTGCTCTCAGATTACCCATAAAGGCAAAGATTGACCTTTTGAATTATGGCTGAGGCTGTGAAGGAAATGAGGGAGAGAATAGCTCGGAGATGTGTCATTGGGCCCCAGAGTCACTCATGAGTATTTTCGCTTCTTTGTCCTGTGTGCTTTCTGTTGCAGTTTATTATAAAGAGTCACAAAAGGTTTATTTTGATTCTCAGTGCTCAGTATTTTGGAAAGCACTTACGTTAGCAAAAATCTTTAAAGTTTAGAACTCTTCCCCCACCCCCAAAAAATGGATATAAAAGAAACAAGACCAGTACCAGTATGAATTTCAGTTTTAAAATGAAAAAAAAAATACTTCCCAGAGCCTTGAGTTCATCAAGCTCCTACTCTTTAAATTCTAATAACAAGGGAGGAGGAAAAAAACAAAAGCATACAACAGTTTGTAGTTTCCCCAGAACTTTCAGGTACAACACAACTCTCAATCATGACAAACTTTTAGTAATCAACTCATGCCCCTATGATGGACATGAAAAAAGTGTTGGGACATGGGATTGAGGTGACATTACAAATCAAGGTTCTGGGGCAGAGCTAGGACTCAATGCTCACTTGTTGACTCTTAAGTTTTCACTGGTTCATTGCACCACAGCTGTTTCTGTAGTTTTCTCAGGACTTCAGACCTAGGTTGGGATAGAATACACAAGCTAGGGGCTATGTGGCCCGCTAAGACCATGTTTTATAACCATATGCATTAGCCAGGTGCCAGTGGCTCATGACTAGAATCCTAGCTACTCAGGAGGCTGAGATCTGAGGATCACAAATCGAAGCCAGCCCAGGGAGAAGAGATTATTCTCTGGAAGAATCTCTGTGAGACTCTTCTCACCAATTAACCACTCAAAAATCTGGAAGTGGCACTGAGGCTCAAAGTGGTAGAGTCCTTGAGTAAAAGAGCTCAGGGACAGCACCCTAGCCCAAACATCACACATACAAAAAAAAAAAAGTGCGTTATAGAGGGAACAGTTTGCAGAAGAAATTCCAAAGTAAGTTAAACAGCACATTCCCTAGAGTTATCAAGTTGGAAGAATTTTTCTAAAAGTATCTTTCTCCATGCCAAGCAAAATTTTTCCCATATGAAACAAACAAAGGATAAATCTACCTATAACCAGCAAGAAAACTAAAGAGAATGAATTCTTCAGTTGGATACGCAGTTTGCAAATTTGTGTAAGACTTTTTTTGGTGGCCTTGCATTCTTTTGTTCCAGTAAACACAGGTTGCCTGTTTCAAAACAAGAGTAGCAAGAAAGATTTGGGATGAGAAAGCTGTGTTTTTAGGGGCTTTTTGCAAATTTCATAGAAACGGAAGCATATAGTGATTATTCTCTTATTTTTTGCCAATAGTAAGCTCTTTTCCCCATTCCAAATAGGTTTAAGATAGCATGTTGCTGGCAGAGTTATTTTTTTATGATCAGTCTCTTAGGGAGGCTTATTAAAATGCATTGGGAAATGCATGATTTACGTGTTTTGATTTTGACAGCTAAGAGATTTATATCTGAGCGTAGATACATAATAGAGAGTGGATTACAGCACAAAAGAATCATTCAAGTTCAATCTGATTGAATCTCCACATGGATAAAGGAACAGCTTGAACAAGTCTTGTGACAGGACTGTAAACTTAGGGCCTGGAGGTCCATGTTCTTACTTTTGAATTCCAACTCTTCCATGTAGCAGTACAACATAAAGAAAGATGAGACTAGCACTTATTAATATGATAAAATGCTGGCCATTATTGACCAATCCACAAACATTTCTGTAATTGACTATTCAATGTGTCTGGAAGACTGGTACTATGGATCTCTATTTCCACATAAGAAAATAGATTTAAAGAAGTACAATAGTTTGCCCAACACAGCATTCAAATAAGGTCACCTTTTTGATGAGGGCAAGACTGTAAGTATTACAAGTAGTTGAGAGATGAAAGAGAAGATTGTTAGTTGTACAAGTAATAAAAACAGTAGAGGTCACTCCTAAAGCACTGTCACCCCAAAAGCAATCCATTGGAATAATTTATGTTTATCCATACTGGAAAAGCCTCATTATTGCCTAGAGAGCCATAAGGCATGCAAGCACATTGTTGAGTACATGGTATGATACTTGATTGCATGTTGTACATTCAGAAAGAGTGCCCCAAAATGGGTCGTTGGCCGAGAATTCAGCAGAGGAGTGGGGAGTGGTAAGTAGGATAAAATGAGGGAGGGGGTAACAATGTTTAAAAGTCATGTACTCATTACCTTACTTTTGTACTGTGACCCCTGTTCATCGCCTATAAAATGAATTTTTAAAAGAAGAAAAAATAGCAAAATGTACTGTAGGTTACTCAGAAGTATGATTCTATGCTCTTAGCATGATTTAGCATTTTTGGTTGATGTCTTGTGGTTTTCTCTGAAGAGCCTTATCTAAAACAGCAAAGCACTACATGAAAGAACCTTAACAGTCATTTGAAGAGGAAGCAGTCTCCCACCTCCCACAAATATAGGATCTTTAATTTTGCCTTTCTAAAGAATTACAGTTTTTGAGATCTCCCTCCTGCCTACCATATTTCAATGAATACATTTGTATATACTTGTATACCATCCGACATATTTACTTATAAGTTTATAAGCTAAATCTAGCTTCCATGTGTAAAGAAATGCATGCATCCTTTGTCTCTCTGGTCCTAATTTACTTCATTTAGCATAATTTTGCCCATGTCTTGCTATTTCTTTACAAATGGTCCATTGTTCTTTCTAATGGATGACTAAAATTCCATTGTGCTTAAATACCACATTTACTCGATCCATTCATCCATTGGGGGCATCAGGATTGATTCCATACCTTGGGTGTGTGGTTACTTGAAAGGGGTGGGTGGAACTCAAGAGGAAAAGAATAGACAAAAATGAAGAGGAAAAGGGGGGAGAATGCAGTCAAAAATCCAATGTATATCCTACAAAATTAAGAGGAGTGAGAAAAGAGTTGTGTAGGGAAGAGATGAATGAGAATGTTGAAAGGGATGACATTGATATTAATAAACTGCTTTGTTAAATGTGGACTCTTATGTAAAAATAATAAAATGTTTTTAAAAAGTACCTGCCTAGAGGTTTATAAACCTTTACAGCTAGTAATTCCCATATTTAAACATAGATCTCTTTTTCATTATGTCCTTGTCCTTTCTATTATTCAAGTGTTTCTATAAAGTGAGATCCTTGAGAAAAAACTTTTAGGAAATTAATTTACCCAGAGCATACCTTTTATACAAGATATATCCTATGTCTTTCTTCCTATACCATGCTTTGGCAATAGCCTTATTTTATGTGTTTTGTTAGATTGATCGATTAGTGGTCATTATTGTAGTTTTCTTTTTATTTTTTATCCTCAAGATTTGAGCCTAACTTGGTTTTTTCTAAAAGGCAGGAGCCAAAAGTTGACTTAAAGTAGTGGTACTTATTTTTTTGACTTTGAGGACAGGATCAGCCGGGATTACACTTTGTTCTTATGCTACTTGTTTGGGGGTGAGAGGCTATATTTACAGGGCAGGGAATATAGTGATGTTTTCTGCTCTCTGGAGAGTGTGGGACTAAGTGTCTTTTTCAGGTTTTGTGAGCAGCTTTAATGTCCATTCATTAATCAGCTTTAGTCTGTCGTGTTGGCAAGGAGTGGAAGCAAAACAAGAGCTAAGCTGCATCCTAGCAGGATTATGTTATTTCTAATGGATCTCTGTCATTGTAGGCAGTAGACCAGAGTATGGCCTGGGCCTGGTTTATGTGTCCAGAACTTCAGTATAATTGGTAGTATCTGGTAGTATTTTGTTGCTCATAAGTGGCAAACTCTGCAGAGAATCTTGGGAAGAAATTGTTGATTTGTTCTACTTGGATCATGGGATGTTCTGGAACATTCTGCCTGCAGATCAGGTGATATTTACACATTAGGAATCCCAGGGAAAGAGTGATGACTACAGATCTTGTGATATTCTGGTATGTTCATTCAGCAAACATTGACTCAGCATCTTCCTCCCACTGGGAAGATGCAGAAATTATTAAAGCACAGCTTTCACCTTTAATGTCCTAACAGTTTCACCAAAGAATAGGTTTACAATCAGAAACTATAGAAGGCAGCTGTTTTCACAGGAGTGACTAGAATGTGATAGACACCCAGTAAACAGGGTCAGTTACTTTACCTGGTAGAGAAGTCATTAAGAATTTAGTTTTTAAAGGATAAGTAGAATTGCCAAGCACAAATGAAAGGAAGGAAAGTGGACTAGATAAAGCATAGGGAAATCTCAGCAACCTCAAGGAAGACCAAGGCAGTCTATCTAATTGGGCCATAAGACAGTGAGATCAGAGAGCAGACTTGGACTCAGAGTGGAACATCTGAGGCTTGGGAATGTGAAAATTGATGGACTCAAATCCCCAGCCCTGTCACTTCTTGGATGTGTCTCTGAAAATCTCATGTAAGATCATTGGAACCATATTATTCTCATCTGTAAAAACGAGAAACAGTTCTTATCTCAGAATGCTGTGTGGATGAAGTCAAAGTAGCCCTTAGTACAATTCTAAAATGCAGTCATTGTTAGTGAATGTCACCCCTTAACCATGCATATGGTAGCAGTAAATCAATAATGTTGTACAAGAATATAAACAGTACTTATGTTAGACCTCTCAAAGATTTTTTTAAAGACAAAGTCCAGAATAGGCTGCACAGGAATACTCTCTGTGACATGGAAATCTTTTCTTTCTGTGTTGCGCTGCCCAGTAGCCCTGTGATGTATCTATCTGGCCGAACATTTAGAATGTGGCTAGTCCAGCTAAGGAAACTCAATAACTATCCACTGTATTGGATAGTGGAGGTCTACAGTCATAGATGCATAAGCTATTTCACTTTTAAGAGAATTCAGATTGATTTAATGCTGTCATCTTCCCCTGCCACAACCACTTTTAAAAATTATCTTTAACTACTTTCACAAAGGGGTTGCCATTCAACAAAGCAGTTTATGAATAACATGCATCCTGATCATTGTCTCTCCTTTGAATTTTCTTACCCCTTCCCTCAACTTATCTTTCCCTCCCCTTCATTTTATAGGATGTATGTTGATTTTTTTTGTTACATTTACCCCCAGATCTTTTCTTCAGCTGTCTATCATTCTCCCCATGAAACCTCTCTGTAAGTGTGGAAATGGAGATTCAGGAAGGGAAGTTGACTTTCCTAGGTTCACATAGTTAGTTAATAGTAGACCTGGCTGGAACCCAACAGCTCTTTGGGTTTCTTAAGAAAAATGTTTGTCATCCTCAGGTATGATTGGATTATCCTTTAACTTTTCAAAAATGCCTGTTGCCATCTATCCAACTGATCATGAATGAGGCTACACTAAATCCACAAGCACAACCATGTTCATTCCAGCATTGTTTACCCCTTTGTACATCACCTTTACAATAAAATTTAGAATTAAAAAAGTGCCTGTTGTGCAAGCATCATGAGTTCCAAGGTTCCTCTTGACCAGTTCTCCTGTCCCCACCTGGAACATTTCTTTTCTTCAGGTTCTTAGGTTCCTAATATGATGCCCATACTGTAACCAGGAGACCTTAAGTCATCCATCATTTGTTGATAGATATTTAGTCCCTAGTTTTGGCAAAAGATAATAGGATAACAGTAATAGGTAATAGGTGATAACAGTAACTCAGTTATATAAAAGGCCAACCATGACATTTCTAATTAGTATTCTGTTGCTGTTATTACACTTTTATTGATGATATTGCCTTTCCGGAGCATTATGCTTGTGTCAACAAAAATCTGTATCTTCCTTTCTTATTTACAAAATATGTGTCCACATTCTTCATTTTTAGAAAAATGAAATGGTCATACCATTCATCTAGCAGTCATTGGCTTGAACAGAATGATGGGTAGGCTCTGAGGAAATCGTGAAGATTTCAGGAACCAGTTTCCCCAGCTTGACAATAATTGCACTGGCAGAATTCATCTTCTTTAAATGCCAGTTGTCTATTGGAAAACTTTCTACTTCTCAGGGAAGGATTGAATGACACAAATTGTGGTGAATTTCAGCCAATGTCAGTTCATAGCTATTGAACAGTAGCTACTCAAAAGTACCTTCTAGGATCTTGATTCTGATTACTACGTCTGATCTCAGAGGTACAGACATTTTGTGGGGAGGCTATCCATCATTGTACCCCTCTTTTCATTGTTGCAAGTCTCTCTCACATTGCTCCTGTAGGTTAATGTGCTATAGTTTGGGGGGAGGGAGGCGGTTGTGTGTTTATTTTGTTAATCCTCATACTTTTTTGTTCTTTTCTCTGTTTTTCCCCTTTAAAGTGTGCAAAAGCAGTCATACATGTAAGGAATTTGAAACATCAGAACACATGCCCAGGGAAAAGCACAGACTTGTAAAAGCTTTGAGAACTTGTTTACACTTTGGGGTGATTACCAGTCCAGACACACCCTGTACTAATCAAAAATCCAAAACAAACCCTAGAGAACAGAATCTTTAACTTTCCTGAGTTACGACACTGTTTTATTCAAATATCCAATTCTTGATCAGAAACATAAAATCACAAGACATATAAAGAAACAGAAAAATATAACCTATTCAAAGGTCAATAGAAACTACTCCTGAAGGATACCAGACTGAGTTTCTGCTACACAAAGACTTAAAACAGCGTCTTGATGATGCGCAGAGAACTTAAGGAAGATATGGACAGAGTGAAAGGAAAAAATTCTGAACAAAATGGCAATAATGACTAAAAACGATAAAAGCCCCCAAAGAAACAAACAGTAGTAATTCAGAAGCCTAGCACATATTTGCTGCTCATTCTCTTCCTTCCTGAAGTGTGTGTGTGTGTGTGTGTGTGTGTGTGTGTGTGTGTTTATGTGTTTATTGTCAAGGAGAAGGACCCACAGCTAAGAGAAGTGGAGTTAGGGGTAGTTGGGGAAGATGGATGTGAGTGTGACTGTTAGAAAACGTCACTTCTGAACATTTGGACAAAATGATCTCTTGCCCATTCCATGCCCCAGGAATGAAGAACAAGACAATTCACTTCGACTCTGGCTTCCATTTATTTTGTGTGAATAGATACTGTATTGGAGTAATTTCTTGATAACAGATATGGGTGGAAAATAATTCACCCTGCTTTGTATTAGGTAAATAGAAGTTTTTTCTGAATAGTGCCAATGGTATTCTTCTGTGATAAAAGAAGTACTTAACTCTTACCCAGTGTGCCCTGCACATTGGTTCTCAGTCTTAAACCTGATCTTACCCAATTCTGACTACAAGATCAGATCAGTCTTGCCAAACACTCCTTAGTCTTCATCTCCCAGAATATTGTAGCAGACCCTGTTTTAAACCTGATCTGTATTTCTCCCTTGGACAGTAATTGTTCTTCAGGTTTCCTGCCAATGTCACTCCTTTGGAGAACCTTAATCCAGCCTCCCCACCCTTACAAGAATTGCTAGAGGTCTGGTAGAATGCTTACATAGCATGCCTGCAGCTCTGGGTTCAATTCCTCAGTCCCATATACATAGAAAAAAACCTGGAAGTAGTGCTGTGGCTCAAGTGGTAGAGCGCTCGCCTTGAGAAAGCCCAAGGATAGTGCCCAGGACCTGAATTCAAGCCCCAGGACTGGAACAAAAAGAAAATACACCCCAAAACCACCACCACCACCAACAAAAGAATTAGTATAACTGGACCCCACCCTTAGAAGCAAACCATCTTCACCTGTTAATGTATCACACGCACGCACACACACACTTACTTATTCACATACTCTCACAGATACACACAGAAGCTCAGAAGCATTGAGTCCTTTCTTGCTGTTTTCTTATAGTTTGTAATGGTATTTTATTTTTATGATTATTATTTTTAATATTCATCTCCCCCCTAGACTATTAATTCTATGAAAGTAGCTATTGGGCCTACTTCACTTACTCCTATTTTAGTTTTTACTTCTGTCTCCCAAGGGTTTATTCCAGCCCCAGATACCTAGTGGGGGCTTAATAAATATCTGTTGCAGTTAAATACAAATAAAAGAGAAATATATCAGTGTGAAGAGACTAGTTACTTTAACAGTTTTTATTGTTGAATAAATGAATTTCCTGTCTTCTTGAGAATCCTGTTAGTTTCTCTTTCTCTTGGAGACTGTCTCATGATAGGCGTGACTAAAGACAATTGCAATAAGGTTGGAGGAGGGGTAACTGGAAGATAACTATAGTGAAATTATCAGTGACTCTGATTAATTGTGAGGATGATTGTTAGGTAAGACCAGTTCTGAACAGTTAGGCACTATAAGTTCTTGCCCTTCGCATGGCCCAATAATCAAGAGCAAGATAGTTCATCTCATTTTGGGTGGTCATGTTGCATGAATAGACACAATACTGAAGTCACTTTTAGCTGACAGATGTGGGTGGAAACATTTTTAATAAACCTTACTTTATGTTAATGAGTTACAGGTACTGAAAATTTATTTACTGACCCTATGAGCCTTCTTTGCAGATGGTCTTCAATAGGCTTGTGCCGAACTTAAATGGAGCATATGTATATGCTATGAAGATGTGGAGATGGGGGCTCTGAGATGTAGGTAGACTGGAGCTGGTGGAGCTAGAATCATTCTCTTTGTGCAAGAGAGACTCTAAAGGGGAAGAGTTTAAATTTTAGTTCTGTTGTTTGCAATGCAACTTTTTTCCTTTCCCTCCCTTATCTTGCACCATGAAAACTTTGGATAGTGATGGGATCTGAAGAGTTCAGATAAAGTAATGAGCCAGGGCAGCTGTATTTGCCACATGCAGAGCAATCAAGTCACCACAGACACATGACCTTGAGATGCGAAGGTTCCCTCGCCTTCCATGGTATCCTTTCCAAAAGCCAGGAAATCCAGTTCGTTCATAACAATAAATCCTCCCCGGGGAACATTCGACAAAATAACTGACAGTGTTCTCAAGACTGCAAAAGTTAAAAGAGAAAAACACACACAAAAGATCAAGGAATGGCTGAAATTGTCAGTGAGTAAAGGAGACCAGTGAGGCCTGGCAACTGAATACAATGTGGTACCCATAGTAGGTCCCAGAAGAGAAACAGGGCATTAATGGTAAAATGGATGAATTCCAAAACCATCCTGATTTTTGTTAACAGCAATCTACTACCATCAGTTTCGTAAGTCTGAGAAAGGAATATGGTTAACAATAGGGGACGTGGTAGATGGCAACTCCTTGTAATTATTACAACTTTACTATGAATGCAAAAACATTCCCAAAGAATTGTAATTTAAAGATAATACCTCAAAACTGAAATCATTTGGCTTCTTGTTTAACAAGTATGGGAAGCATGAATAATAAAGTAAAAACAGGGACTTTACACAAAAATAATTTTCAAAAGAAGAGAGGGACTTGGCGTGTGTGTGTGTGTGTATGTGTGTGTGTGCATGTGTGCACATACGCATGCACTCACGGGTCCTGGGGCTTGCACATAGGGCCTGGGCACTGTCCCTGAGCTTTTATGCTCAAAGCTAGTGCTCTGATGCTTGAATCACGGCTCCACTTCTAGCTTTTTGCTGGTTAGAGATAGTGTGTTATGAACTTGGCTGCTCTGGTTGGCTTTGAATCATCCTCCTCAGATCTCAGCTTTCTGAGTAGCTAAGATGACAGGTGGTGCCTGGCTAAGACTTAAGCTTTCCAAGTGGACAGTGTCATTTGTTGTCATCAAAGTTTCTTGACCTTTGGCTTCAGTTATAGCATAGTCATAGTGGTCATTAAGAATGAAACTCTTCTGACTCTTTTGTTAAAATGATGGGGAAGACTTTACTCAGAACTGTTACAATGGATGTCAATATGATCATAATAGGGAAGAGAGAAAAAGAGCAAACTCAAGCCCAGATACATTCCTGATGTTCTAGGAAAGAGTGGTGATTTATGGCCAATAGATAGAGGTAAAGCCTCAGTGGGAAGAAAGATCACTGAGAGGAGACATCAAGAGAAGGGGAGTTCTTAACAGGATTAAAGACAATTTAGCAGAATTTCTTTCTAGGCAGGCCAGGGGCTTAGATGGCAAAGGTTAGGAGGGCAATATGCTTGGTAAGTTACGCAGAATTGGAAGATTTGATTCTTACTGATTTGGCTTGGGAGAATTCTTGCTAAGGCTGGATCAAGCAAGCCAGAAACAGGACAATGCCACACTAGAGAGCTAGCTGAGAAGAAGACACAGAGGAAGATGCTATTATTTAATACCAACTCAACTGGCTTCCCCAGCATATGTCTTACAACTTGCCAACTACACAGATGATTTGGTTGCATCCATATGCTTGGCATGGGGCAGCCTGGGAAAAGATTCTACCTGCTTTGACATCAGGCATCTGGATCTTGGCTTTTCCATTCCGATGGTTGGTTATCATTTTCTTCCCAAATTGATTAGCATGTGGATGTGGAAACAGCAAGTCTGGGGGGTTTAACTTGTGATTTACTGACCACAGCATCCCACCTAGAATCTACCAGGCAGTTTTTACTCAGAGCCAAAAGCTTCGAAACATCTAGATCTTGTCAGTCAAGATATGTCCTTAGGTCTAAGACATTATATATAGTACAAACAAGATTCCATATATCTGCCAATTTAGGTAAAGAATATTAACAACAGGAATATCATTTTTATTCTTTTTTTTAACCTGTGCAGTCCAGCATGTCCATTCCCATTAATGTGTTCAGGAATAGAAGGCTTCTCAGTCTCTGCTTACATTACTCTTGAGGCAGAATGTCATGTTTGGCTGTCATTTGGATAATTCCTGGCTCCGTGTATTCCATGCAAATCCAAGTGATGAAATGAGGGCAGCCAGGCAATTGCAAACAGAACCAGTTTTAGGTTTTGGCTTGTATTCTGACCTAAAATTCTCTCCACAATAGGCTTATTTCTCTACCAGGTTTTGGCAATGACTACCCAGTAGAACTCTGTCTACAGGGAGACAGATTATATCATGTACATCATTAATTCAGAAGGCTTGAAGGATGGCCACCAGCAGTTGACACTGGCACATGGGCTGAGCTGGTAAAAAGTCAAGTTCAAAAAGTTTTTTTTTGTTATTGTTTTGTTTTCGGTTTTCGTTCCAATTTTTTCCAAAGGTTAACATACTCTGACTCTCCCAAGTCCATAAATATTCTAAAAGTACATGAAAGAAGGTCTTAAAATCCAACCAAATACATGCCTGCCTACCTGTAAGGTCTTCTTGTTCTGCTCTTATTTAACTTGTGGGTTTTCCCGGTGGGATATTTTAATATATGGCGAAGGTGGAATAGTGGCTAGAACATTGGGCAAAATATAGCCATTATTAATCAGTAACAGATGGACAAATTGTCAGCCAGTGCCCTAATGCTTTGGTGGGTTTCTGAAGTGGATAAAACAGAAATACTGACTCTGCTGTCTTGGAAGAAGCTGGCAAGAAAACATAGGTGTTTCATTATTTCTGAAATGTTATAAGTTCTCTCCCCTTCTTTCATTCCTTCCCTGAAAGTCTCTTTAATTTTAACACCATCTCTTAGCCAGCTTTCAAAATAAAATGGATGTATGCCTATGACTTCATTTCTTTTCAGCAGTTTATGATATTTAAGGATAAGCCAACCATAATTTATTTATAGAATTTGATCCTGTTTCTATTT
The DNA here is from genome assembly GCF_031878675.1 of Megascapheus bottae. Taxonomy (NCBI): domain Eukaryota; kingdom Metazoa; phylum Chordata; class Mammalia; order Rodentia; family Geomyidae; genus Megascapheus; species Megascapheus bottae. The sequence goes on along the minus strand of NC_143521.1, from coordinate 17,828,314 downwards.
CTCTATTTTGTCTCCTGGAAAGTAGAGGAAAAGAGCTCCAAATATATCAGAGAAATTAGACATTGAACTTTACTTTCCCCCAACCACTGCAAATAAAATTAGAACATTTGTCTCAAGATAAAATTAAGAGAAAAGAACATTGTATCATTTGAAAATCAGATTACTAAAACATCAGGTCTAGAAAATTATGTTTGCACAGGTCAGGAAATAAGATATTGATTTATTCTGGCTTTGAGCCTTACCCTTTAGGTGGATGCTGTGTTTCTAGAATAAGACTTCTACCCTTCCTGAATTCTATACCATCTCCCTCAAATAAGATTTGCAAATTTTACCTGCCACACCCTGATGAGTCATCACTGTATGCAAGAGGAAGGAGGAAGAAAAATTATGTTGGCAGGTAAACGACCTTTACGGCCCTAACCTAGCCCTGTTAGCTTTAGATAAGAGGCAGTTTGGATTCAGTGGTAGACTATGGTTTCTTTTTGCCAATAACCATCCTACTCATTCATATGTTCATTCATTCAGGCTTTCATTCATTCCCCAGGGAGGAATGTTTCCTTTTAATCCTGGACCTCAGTTTCTTCATTACTAAAAAGTAATAGCAATAATAATCCATGGAATTATCTTTTCAGATGGAACTGAAATTGGGAAGGTATCACATTTGAATCCTAGAAATGCAGGGTTTGGGTTTCTAGTCATTCTGAGAGTTGTATTTTCTCATGGTCAAGAAAATCCCCAAGGACATTAGAAGATTATGCCAAAGCAGTTTAAAAAAAAAAAAAGCATTCAAGATGTAGTACCAGGGGCCGGGAATTTGACCTAGTGGTAGAGTGCTTGCCAAGCATGCACAAAGACCTGGATTCGACTCCCCTGTACCACCTACATAGAAAAAGCCAGAAGTGGTACTGTGGCTCAAGTGGTAGAACTGTAGCCTTGAGAAAGCCCAAGGACAGTGCTCAGGCCCTGAGCGCAAGCCCAAGACTGGCAAAAAAAAATGTAGTATCAGACTGGACACAACAGAGGTCCGCCCTGGAACCTGGTCTAGCTGCCAGCCACTCCTTCTAGGAACAACTTCCTGGTAATAAGAAGAGGTTGAGGAAGAGCCACCAGGATCCACTGGCTGCTCCCTCTTGCTTCCAGAAGTTTCCAGACTCACAGGTCTTTGGAGCCACTTTTCCTGTGTAAGGTAATCTAAAAGAAGGTTAACAGTTGAAATCGAAACTCCTAGAACTCCTCCTCACCCAGGCCACGGGAGTCTGGCTGCACCCTTTGTTTATTATCTAAGGCATTGGCTCATTCAGACAATCAAGCCAATTGGCAGTCAGATGCCAGGCCAAGGTACTGAGATGGTGATGTCTCCACTCAAGTTACAATGTCAGGGTTGGGAGCTAAAGGTCATTTCTCCTCACAGGAAGAGGCCACACCTTCCCAAACTAATCTTATTAGTGACTGTACATGACAGGAGATAGCAAAGTATCTGGGGGATTCTGAACCTGTGGCCAGATGAGACATAAAAATCATTCTCACTTCTGTCCCCCATTTCAGCAGGTCTAGCTGGACTAAAACATACACTCCATCATCCAGTTGACTGACAGGTAGATTATATGCTTTATAGATTTCACAGAGCAGATATCCAATCTAGAGAGTCTGCCTTCCCCATTGGCAGACATCTACCCCGGCTGCTTCCAACATGCCTGCATGTGTTCAAAGGCAACAATTTAATTTTTCATGTGATCATAAGCAAAACTTAATCAGGAGGGAAATGTTCTAATTCACTTGTATTTTCCATAGCCAGAGATAAAACCCCTTGGAGTGAGAGACCACATGGAGTTGTAGAAGCAAGCCAATACACAAGAATCAGGTCCTAGGCTGAGGCCTGGCTCTGCTCCTAGTTATTAGTACAGTGACTTTGTTGAGTCATTCCTTCTCTATATCTGAAGACTTGTCATCTATGAAATGAAGCTGCATAAAATAATGGATAGTAAGAAATCTAAGAACCAACTACTAAACCTTTAGGGCAAGTTACTTAAGGTAACTCATGAGTTTAATTCCTTTAAAAGTGGTTTTCTTCTTTTTCTTTAAGTGATATTGAGGTTTGGACTCAAGACCTTGCCTTTGCTAGGCTGGTGCTTTACCACTTGAGCTGTGCCTCTAGCCCTGTTCTCTGCTGGTTACATGTCGGATGGGGTCTAGCCTTCTGCACATGTTTAGACTCTGATCGCTTTAGGATTTCCTTTAATTTCTGAGATGAAAGGCATATACCACATGTGCAGTTTTCTTCAATAAAGACAGAGTACTTGTCTGCCCAGGCTGGCATGGAGCCATAGTCCTCACAGTGCCTCCCAAGCAGCTAGGATTAAAGATGTGAGGATCAGCACCAAATTCCTTTTTAATCTTTATTTTGACATGGCCACATATCATAGTTTTAGGAGTTACATTTTGTCTCTCTTCTCCAACTTCTCCTCCCTTTTTTTATTTTGTCAGTCCTGGGACTTGAACTCAGAGCCTGGATGCCATCCCTGAGCTCTATTTCCTCAATGCTAGTGCTCTACCACTTGAGCCACAGCATCACTTCCTGCTTTTAGTAATTAATTGGAGATAAGAGTGTCATGGATTTTCCTGCCATGGTTGGCTTTGAACAACTATGATCCTCAGATCTCAGCCTCCTAAATTGCTAAGATTATAGGCATGAGCCATTGACACCCAGCTTTCCTCCTCCTTTTTAATGTAGGATCTTATACTTCCTAGCAGGTGTTCTATCACTTGAATAATATTTCCAACTCCATCTCTTCTCTTAAAGGTACATAAAATATAAGTGTATTTAATAACAATCAGTGCTTTTTAGATTTAAATTATGGGTTGAGATTGCTTATCTTAAAATGATTCAGGTAGACTAAACATGTCTAGATATCCTTTCTCTATGAAATTCTGAGTTCTCTTTTGCTGATTTGACCACTCTTCTCACCTTCTTCCTGGTGAGGATGAGTTGCTGAGTTAACCTTCAAATGACCTTGCCCTTTACTTAAATCTCCTCTTAGCCTGTTTTATATTCTCCCATCCAGGAAAAAAGCTTAGATTTCTGAGAAGCTCAAGTTCAAGGTGTCAAAGTATATTCCTTCTGCAACTCAGATAAGCCAGATAGTTCTCAACCGTACAAGGTCCAAAGAACATTTTTATAGCCACAAGCATGACTTTTTTTTGTCACAGATACTTTCCTGTTCCCTACATAGTGCCTTGAGGTCACTGGTAGTGAGGGTGGGGCTAGAATTTTACAAAGACAGACAATAATGTGAACAGGTATGTCCTGTCTCTGAGGGTGAACCCCACAGTGACATACTTGAGTTACACTTGATGCTGGCATCATTTCCCAGGGAATGACAGAGACAGGGAGGGAACATGAGCTCTGGTGTCCCTAAGCCACCTGCAAGACCTTCATCTGCTCTGAGGTGTCTTGTTTATCCCTAAACATGCCATGTGTTTAATTTCGTTTAATTTTGCTTATTTTTTACACAGTATAATAAATGCCTGTGGAAACCATATTCGTTCATTCTCACTAGAAATCTCTCTGTATATTCCTTCTAGAACCCATCCCTTAAGCAGTGTGTTGTGGAATTGTGCACTTTCACAGCAATAACTTCAGAAAGAAGCAAAACTCTGAGATCTTTTTGAAATCTTTGCCTTTTTAAGTATCTACAGCTGAGTTGCACTATTCTTAAAATTCCATCTTTGAATGCACTTCTTCATTAGAATCATACAAACTCTGAAATCCTGCCATAAATAGTTTCTCCTGATCCAGAGTTATATTTAAGACTTGTAGTTTACTTTAACACCCTTGTGGAAACTCTGCCAGTAAGTACACACAGTTGTATTCTACTACATTTTTCCTCTGATCTACAAAGACCCTAAGAAAGTAATTTAGGCTCCCCATAGTAGGTAACTTCAAAACCTCTTAATTGTAAAACTTCAATCCTTAGCCATGTCATCTTAAAGAAGTCCCTTTCTCCTCCCAACAGTAAGAAAAATAAAAGCTTTCCATTTGAAGGCAAGGGCTGAAGGACAGCTGGAAGATAAACCAACACAGTGGAGGAAGCATGTTTTTTACCTCTGTCAAACAGTGGTTGAAATCACAGCTCCATCCATTAAGTGCCACATAATCTTTACTTCTCAGAACCCTAACGTTATCCATTTGGGAATAAGAAGACAATTATACCCCCATAGTGTTATCCCAAAGATTAAACAGAATTGTAGACCAAATGTACCTTTTTGAATTCGTTTACATAGTAGGTACTTAAAACATATTCCCTCCCATCTCTCACTATTTTTAGAAGACTTTGTCAGTGCTTTGTGTTGTTGTTGTTATTGCTATTGTTTTTTGATCATCAAATGTGTAAAAATCTGGATGTTTTCATAAACATTATATGCAACACCAACTTCAAACAGACTTGCCATTTAAAGGGATGCTGTGACAGTCCCATCCCCTTTCCCCCAAAATATGAAGTCTTTAAAATTCTTTCAATGAGTAAACAAATCTCATCATGAAATATACTTCTTTTTCTTTCATGAAGGTTTCATCATCTTGGAAATAGCCAATCCCACACATAACAGGATTAGTATAGCATGATGCAGGGGGAGAGCTAGGGATGTTCACTCTGACAGAGGACACTTTTGTGTCTCATTTGTGTCTAAACCCTGGACAGGAATACAAGTAAAACATTCAAATTTCACCCTAAGGATCTGGATAACTTCAGATCTTCTCCTTTTTCCCATCCCACTTGCAATGACACAAGCTTTAAGTGGGCCATGAAAATAAATATACACTTGTCAAGATTAGAAAACCCATCCTGTCTGCATGGTGCAGAGTCTGGCTATCTCTTCTTTCCTGACACCTGAGATGCTGGTCTGGAGATAGACACAATACAACCTGTCCTATACATTATTATGACCTGATGGCTATAATCCCTCAGTTTTCAGGACACTGGGATATTCTGCCCACTTAGGAAAACAAATAAAGTTTATGTGGAGGGAGGTATTCATGGAGATGGAGAGAAAAGGGAGGGAAGGAGACAAAGAGAGGGAGAGAAAGAAAAGAGAATGATGAAGTGTTGACATGGAGGTTGAGAAGTCTCATAAGCTGAAGACTCAAGAAAGACAGTGGTATAATTCAATCCAAGTTTAAAGACTTGAAAACCCAGAAAGCCAATGGCAAAATTCCGTCTAAGGGCTAGAGAAAACAATATGTCCAAGATTAAGCAGGGAGGCTGAAAATAGAGAATTCTTCCTCTTCTTTCTTCTTCAGCCTCTGTTGTTCTATTCAAGATCTCAACAAATTGAGTGAAGCCTACTCACTTTGGAGAGAGTAGTCTACTGACCCCTCTGATTCAAATGCTAATTTCATCTGGAAATGTCAAAAGGAAGATTTAATCTGGGCATCTCAGGGCCCAATCAAGTTGACAGTAGGATTACTCATCAAAGGTATCACCTCCCCATGGCTTAGCCAAGATACTGTGGAGCATGGGCCACTGGGAATTGTTAACTAGCATCAGAGAAAAGACTCATTCGTTTTTGTACTTTCATATTTATTCTGATACAGTGCTGTTCATTCAAACTCAGGAAACCTGAAGACATATAAGGCTTTTATTCTCAATACTAGCCTTGCCTTTTCCCTCACAGCTTATTGACAAAAAAAAAAAATGTAGAGGTAATTGCAACCACAGTAAAAAGTTGAATGTGAAAGTAAACATTATTGTGACATTTCCAAATTTGCCCACCTGAGGGTTCATCTTCTGAGGCGGTGTGGTGGTGTAAATCATATTCCCCCAAATTAATGTGTTGCAATTTTTAATCTGCAGTGTAATGTCTGGAGATATAGGGCCTTTTTATGCAGTGATTAGAATAACACCAGATCCTGAGAACAGGGCCCTCTTAATGAGACCAACTCCCTTATAAGAAAAGACACCAGAGTCTGGTGCTGGTGGCTCTGGCCTGTAATCCTAGCTACTCAGGAAGCTGAGATCTGAGTATTGAGGTTCAAAGTCAGCCGGGGAATGAAAGTTCATGAGACTGTTATCTCTAACCACCAGAAAACTGGAAGTGGCACTATGGCTCAAGGGGTAGAGTGCTAGCCTTGAACTGAAAAGCGCAAGGACCAGAATTCAAGCCCTATGAACAACCAAAAAAAGAAAAAGAAGAAGAAAAAGGAGGAAGAGGAGGAGGAGGGGGAGGGGGAAAGACATCAGAATCTGGAAGTGGAGCTGGTTTAGTATTCTAGTGCTAATTTTGAGCACAAATGCTCAGGGACAATAAGGAAGGAAAAAAAAGACAGCCAAGAACTTGCTATCTCTCTATGAGAGGGAACAACCATAAAACAACTGTCTGTAAGCCAAGAGAAGGATCCTCACAAGAACTTGAATGTATAGTTCCGTGATCATATATTCTCAGACTCCAGAAATGAGAAAAAATCCCTAATTTCTGTGCTATTGTGTTATAACAGTCTGAAATAGAAGCAGAAGTGGACATTGTTTGTCACATCTCCATGTGTCAATGACACTGCCCAGAGCCCCTTGCCCTGAACATTGATGTCATCATTGTGTAGCCATAGAGAACTGATTTGCACATCCCTCTTCTTCCCCTGACCAGAATGTCAGTGCAGCCTGTGCATAGCTGGAACAAGCCGAATGTAGTCCCCGTTTGAAGCAATGAGCTCTGACTATTTTTTAAAAAAAGAATTAAATGAGTTAGACACAAACATATAATGTAAATTAATGTCAGCTTTCCATTTCCTAGATCTGTCAAATTGTGACTTTTCTAGGGAAAAAAATACAAAAAAAGGAAAAAAACAATAAAGCATACAGAGACTATAGCCAGAAATTACATCGTAGTCTCAGTCTCTTTGATGGACTTTGTGAGTTGTATCCATAACGATGGATACAATGGAAGAAATATTCCTTACTAGGCTTTAACATTACCCAGAAACCCTCAAGTAATCTATATCCTAGAGAAGTCTATAAAGGATTTGTATTGAGTTTCCTTTAGGTCTATCAGTCAGATTAACTCAGTCTCTTGGTTAAATTAGTTAGACAAGTAAATGGGTAGTTCAATGACCTCTGTCTAATTATTTTATCAACCCTCACCATGCCTGGGTTATTTTCTATTTTCTTAATGGGCTTTGCATTATCCACTGTAATGCATAGATGCCTATAGAAAATCAGACAGTTCAGCTAATCACACATTCTTCCTGCCACCCAGTGATTAGCAGCCTTCAACCTCATTGCTTTTGTATGTTTTTCAATGAACTCGTCGGCTCCTGAGAAGACAATATGAAGTCCTATAACCACTGATGAATATGAATTTGCTCCAGAGGCAATGACCTTGCATTTCCAGGATAATTTTCAAAAACAGTTGCCATCCGGAACATTTTTTGGAGAAGTTCAGTTCAAGAGGAAAAAACTACTAAAGCAATTTATCCCAAAGATAGGCCTGAATTAAGTTGCCATTATTCCAATACACTTACAGTTTAGCTCTAATTCCTTTTATACTGAAAATCATTATCACCCCTTGAATCAATCAGCTTGCTATTCAGAGAATTTGCCCTCTGACTCTTTAAAATATGCTTGTTAGTTTCATGAATCTCATCCTATTTTTCCATTAACACTGTAACAAGAAAAATAAATCAGTTCCCTATTGCCTTACCTCACTAAAGCATATAAAGAAATTATTCTGGGGACCAGACAGTGTTTGATAGCTACAACTCAGCCTCTTTAATATAAAGAAGAAAAATTAGAGGAATTGACTCCAGGTCAGGACTAGAAAGAACAGTTCTTACAAGGTCAGTCTAGAGCATTCATCTTCTTCACCCCATATTCTGGGAGATCCATTGTAGATCTCAGTATATAACAGGTGGTTGTGGCTTTTGGCTTGGAATTTGGTGTGGAAACAAGATTATGTGGAAAACTACATTTCTTACTCTTTTATGAAAGATTAAAATTTTAAATCCATTTTATAGAAAAATTTTTGTTGGGCATGGTAGCTCATGCCTATTATCAGGAGCCACTCAGGAGGCTGAGATCTGAGGATCGCGGTTCAAAGCCAGCCTGGGCATGAAAGTCTGTGAAATTCTCTCCAATTAACCACCAGAAAACCAGAAGTGGCACTGTGGCTCAAGGGGATGTAGCCTTGAGCTGAAGAGCTCAGGGACAACGCCCAGACCCAGAGTTAAAGTCCCTCAGCCACCACCAACAAAAACCAAATCCTTGAAATACATACATTCTTAACTCAGAAAACAAAGACAGTCATCTAGATGACATGAGGCCACTGTCACAAAGCTTCACTGAAACAATGATCTTGTAAGTGGCTCATACAATACATAGCACTACCAGCCAGGAAATTGAGAAGACTGCACTCTCCTGGAAAGTGTGCTAGCCTGAACCTATACCAACCCTGATACTTTTTCTACAACGTTTGCAACCTCTTCCCTTAGTGTTCCTCTCTTTTCTTGATTCACTTCTCTATACCATCACCTCTCTTTTCTTGTGTGGTCAAAGTGTATTACCACGTTTTGTTATTACAAATGATTCTTGGACATTTGTGAGCACTTAATCTTTAATTCCTCTCTCCTACAGCTCTTTCCCTTCACCTTTCAGTTGAGACCCTTTGTTGCCCTTAAGCAATTCTTATCATGCTGTCCTAGCTGTTTAGGGTCACCTTCATTAGAACCATGAAGAGTTAGCCACTAAGTGAGATTTACTAATATTTCTCATCCCACAAGGAGACTCCTGGGTTCTGTAAAGAGAGCTGTGACCCCAACCCATCAATATCCCAATGTCAGAAGTAGAAGAGGCAATCCAAAATTTCATATGGAATAATAAAAGACCCCGTATAGCAAAAACACTTCTTAGCAGAAAGAACAGCGCTGGAGGAATTTCAATTCCAAACTTTAGACTCTATTACAGAGCTATAAAGTATCAAAACAGCTTGGTACTGGCACAAGAACAGGCCTGAAGACCAATGGAATAGAACTGAAGACCCAGATATTAAACCACAGACCTATGGCCACCTAATCTTTGACAAGGGAGCCAAAAAAATAGAATGGAAGAAAGACAGCCTCTTCAACAAGTGGTGCTGGTAGAACTGGTTAAGCACCTGCAGAAAACTAAAGTTGGGTCCTGCTTTGTCACCCTGCACTAGAATTAACTCCAAATGGATCAAAGACCTAGAGGTAAAAGCCAACACACTGAAAACTTTACAAGAAGGAATAGGAGATACACTAGGCCTCCTTGACACAGTTCGAAACTTTCTTAATAAGGACCAAGAATCACAACAAATCAGAGAAAGGCTGGATAAGTGGGACTACATTAAGCTGCAGAGGTTTTGTATGGCAAAGGACATAGCTAGTAAATTAATTAGGAAGCCTACAGAGTGGGAGAAGATTTTTCACCAACCATACAATGCACAAAGGCCTCATAACTAAAATATATCAACAGCTCAAAAAATTGAATTAATCCAAAACTAATCTCCAAAGTAACAACCATCCCATTAAAAGATGGGCCAAAAACTTAAAGAGAGTCTTCTCTGAAGAAGAAACAAAAATGGCCTATAGACACATGAAGAAATGCTCAACATCTCTGGTCATAAAAGAAATGCAAATCAAAACAACTCTAAGATTCCACCTCACTCCAGTTAGAATGGCCAGGATCAAGAAAATTAATAACAACAGATACTGGAGGGGATGTGGCCAGGAGGGATCACTACTGCACTGTTGGTGGGAGTGCAAACTTGTTCAACCACTATGGAAAGCAGTATGGCAGTTCCTCAAAAGACTAAACGTAGAGCTCCCCTATGACCCAGCAATTCCACTACTCGGCATTTACCCAACCATCCAGAAACAAGGACATACTAAATCCACCAGCACAACAATGTTCATTGCAACACTATTTACCATAGCAAACATATGGAACCAACCCAGATGTCCCTCAGTTGATGAATGGATCAACAAGATGTGGTATTTGTACACAATGGAATTCTATGCTGCTGTCAGAAAAAACGACATCGCCCCATTTGTTAGGAAATGGAAAGACTTAGAAAAAATCATATTAAGTGAAGTAAGCCAGACTCAAAGGAACTTAGGCTCAATGGTTTCCCCCATTTGTCATAATCAGTAGAAACCTTGGGCTCTCCTAGCAGAGATTTGCAATAGAGCAAAACCTTGATACAAAAGGCCATATAGTATGACACTAAATGAAAGGATCTCTAGGATATAGAAACATAAGCCATATAATGAATGATTGTTGTCCTTAAGGTACTATGTTATCTCTCATCTCTTTTGCTGTCCCTTGGTTATCTCATATTGTTACAGTATCTCACTTTGTTATCTGATATATCGGATATATTTGTATTTGGTTATTTGAAATTGGATAGGGAAGGGGGGAAAACAAGGGGAGGGGTGGGGATGAGGGGGAAGGAAATGGGGACCAAGACATGTGAAAGGGTATCAATGTATGTGAATTAATGTACCTTCTATCTGGCAAATATCATGTAACCCTTCTATTAATTACAATAAAAAATATATGAAAAAAAGAGAGCTGTGACTCCATCTGAGTCCACACTGTAGGTGTAAGTAATAGTCTGGAAATTGGAAGAACTCTTTTTATTATACATAAGCAGTAACTTAATGACCGTACACCAAACTTAACCACTTTCTTATGTCTTGGTAAAATTAGAAGCGGATAATGCTTGCATATTGTACTGGAATAAGGACATTAGGCAACAAGCTACCCCAAAGGCACTGTCTATATTATACCTGAAACTAATTCTTGGTATTATGTCAGACACTCTTGCATAAAAAAACTGTCCTGTTTCCAGAGAAATATAATACATTTTCTTTGGTGAGGTGAACTGTATGATATGTATATCAGAAAGTTCTCTATTATCTGAATACTGTACTCACAGGATTTCCTTAGGCCTCAAGATTACCCAAATAAAAGTCGCTGAAGTGTTTGGATTTTGATTTGTATAGCATACATTTGAAAGTTCTTTATGTAGGATATCAGTCTCAAAAGACTTATAGTCAAATATTGCCCATAGCTTATTTATATTCATCCTATTCATTGGATATGGTTTTTGTATTTTTTTAAAGTTTGGTAAGGAAAAAAGAATTCACAATATAATGTATATTGTTCTCAATGTACTATATTATTTCTCATCTCTTTTGTTGTCCCTTAGTTATCTCATATTGTTACAGCATCTTACCTTGTTATCTGATATATTATATGTATATATATGTTTATTTGTTTATTTGAAATAGGATAGGGAAGGGGGAAAACAAGATGATGGGAGGAAAATGGGGACAAAAACATGAGAAAGGGTAGCAATGTTTGAGAAGTAATGTGCCTTCTATCTGGTGAATATAAGTTAATCCTTCTATTAATTACAAAAAATATATTTAAAAAAGAATTCACAAGGAAGAATATGTGATGGAAACTAAAAGTTTAAAATATTTACTTCTGGCCCTTTAGAAAACATTGCCAAATCCTTCACATAGAGGATTGCAAGTGGTGACAGGACTCCATGAAGGACTCAACAGATACTGAGACAATAAGTCTGGCTTCATACTCTGTAGATCTCAAACATAGACAGTGAGATTCAGAGCAATATAGTTTGCAGCACAGAAACAGCAGGAGCATCAGGTGGTTTTGCTAGTGGCTGTCACTCAATCCTTCATGCCCTAGAGGTCCAAGTGGTGGCTATGCAGGCACTGAGAACTCTAGAACCAAGAACTCAGCACCTTCTATAACAAATAGTGAGCAAGCCCAGCTCCTCTCCTGAAGAGCCAGTGTGTGCTCATTGGCTATGTGACTACAGAAATAGCTCCACTTAGTTGGGACATGCAGGCATGGATGCTTAGTCCTTGGCAAACTGCCTTTCCCTACTGATCTGTCCACTTCGGCCTCAGTACCATTCTGTGAGTGTACGCCACTATTATCCCACTTTATAATTGGAGAAACGGGACTCGGAGAAAGGATAGCAACCAACTAACTCACTTAAGGTAAAAAGCAGCTGGCCTACTATAGTGCTGAATTAGTGTAAAGTAATCAGTGCTTTAATCCTGATCTGTCCAATCCCAAGAAGAAACAACGCACAGTTGCTTTTTTTCTTTTCTTCAGCATGAAGCCAAGAACCACAAGACTTAAAGTATATGCTTGAGAAAATTATCCATTGTTTTTCTCTTCTGTTCGTAATAACAACAATGCCAAGAGATGTGTAGGGCCTAAGATACGTCATAACACATTTTAAGACTTGCATGTGCTTAGATGCCAGCAACACCTGCCAAAATCCTTCATGGTAAAAAGAAAATGGATTTGGCTAAGCTTTACCTTTACTGGTTGTTTTGAGAAGTTTGCTTTGCAATATGACAGACGAAACACAGATTTAATTATCTTTATGAAGCTAATATTCAAACTACCTAATTACACTAAAAGCATCAATCATAGATATTACAAACAGCAGCTCACAGTAAAGTATTTCCTCGTGATTTAACCAGAATCAGCAATTAAGTAAACTCCTAAACATCTTCTTCCAAATCCTTTGAAATAATTGATAATTTAATATTTGCAACATTTTCACAAACAAGTAACTGTACACTGTATAGCGTACAATCAAGTGCATGATATTCTGCGTGTGTGTGTGTGTGTGTGTGTGTGTGTGTGTGTGTGTGTGTGTAAAACAGCAGAGGAACAGAGGAGATTGCTGGAAATAGGAATGCGACCCTCAGCAGGAATGGAGCAGGCAGAACAGTTCAGGAGAGGGATTATTTTTTCTTAACAGTTTCATGAACAAAACAAGTCTCTGACAGAGTCAGAAAATCCTGCTAAGGATTATGTTAGCAGTGTTCTCTGTGTTTCAGGGTCTCTTGCTCCTGTCTTACAACTTCAGGGAAACATGATTAACAAGCTAGACTCTACTTCTAGCTGCCAGATTCATGACCCTGCTCTATCACCTCCACAAAACCTTCCCTAAAAAAAAAAAAAGCTCCCTTGACTACAAATGTTGGGTTGGTTGCGTTCTATAAGAGTTAGGTGAAATGATAGCTAACACATGTTAGATGCTCAATAGTACCTGTGCTTTTCTTTCATACTTCTTTCATTCTTTTCCACCTCCAAACCTCCTTCCCTTTCTTTTCAGTACCAAATGCAATTACTTGTAAAAGGAGCTACCATTTCTGACCCATCAGTGATGGATGGTTAGAGGATGGGAACTCAATCTCTGAACATGACAAAGATCACTCTTTCATGAACTGGAGATGTGAATTCTTAGAATTTTCAGTATGTTTATAACACTTCTGAAATAATTATAAATATTAATAGCTGTAAATAAGAGAGGAGTGTTTAGTGTTATTTCTAAAGAGTAATCATATCAAGGAAAAATTAGTAAGTTACTCTGTGTTTTACCTGGTGGTTAATAGGAATATTTGTAAACATTACTTTAAGCTTGAAATAATACATAGGGTCTTCATTTTGTAAATTACAATTAAAACATTTGAGATGCCACTTAAAGCAGGAATGAGCTTGTGGCATGGCTTAGTGGTAGAGCTCTTGCCTACCAATTGTGAAGCCTTGAGTTCAAATCCCAGTACTACCGAGGACAACAGAAAGGAGGGAAGGAAGGAAGGAGGGAGGGAGGAAAGGAAGAAGTATAGGTTATGCCAAAATCAACAGATTAAAATGTAAAATTTGCCATCCAGTTAGCCATGAAATCAAACCTGTCAGATTCTATGGTATTTTTTAATGATGGATCAATAAGGACAAAAAATATTTTCTACTTTGAAAAGGATTAAGTCAAATACAAAGACATATGCCAGCCTCTACTTCTGGGAATATTAAGTGATCCTCGTCCTCCTTTCAGTTGTTCAATAAATACATAAGTCAACAGTCTCATTCTAATCTTGTTTGTGTTATTTCATTACTGCAAATAGTACCCTTCTGTTCCGTTCACCATTTTCTGTGTGTCAGATATGGCCCTCCGATAGATCCAATGAGTAAAATTAAGAGAGACTGACTGGAGCGATAGCTGAGTGTGTACATCCAGTGTAGTTACACAGTGGTGAGAAAATTGGCCACAAGCTTCATTTTTATGTTTACCCTGCCATAGGAGGACACGCACAACTTTAGGTAATGTAGCTCTAGATGCATAAATTTACTTAACTGTGGGAGACATGACTGAATACAGTGGACAGACAGATACAATCATCAGGGAAAGATGGCTGTGGACAAAGTATATGTCTTTACGCTAAGGTGGGAGACACAATCATGTATTTAGTAGACACAGTTTCATGACTATGAGAGAGACCAAGTCCACCATGCCCACATGAACACAGTGGCAGAACCGGTGGTCAGGCATGCAGAACAAGTGAGTTCATTTAATGAATTCTGTAGTATGGGACCTTGCCTGTTATGAGTGCTCACTCGGTTCTTATTCAGTGAACAAACTGGTGCATCAGGTATCAAGGCAGAATATTTGAGAAGTAGAAAAGGCAAACAGAAAAAAGTAATTACTTCATTAAATACCTGTCGGTGCCTTTACTAAGTTCCAAATTGTGTTTTAAGCATAAAGTATATGACGGGTACTTCTGGTGAGAAACTGAGAAAATGATATGGTTTTCCTCTGTGCTCCTGAAAGCTCAAACATTTTAAGTTTAAATGTGTGGAAACGGGCCTGAGAAAATCAACTTTTAATTTAACTGGAGATGGCCAAGTGGAGGTATAGTAGCTACAATGACAAAGAAAGAATGAGCCAAATACACTATGGAATAGACCTCCAGTGCTACAGAATTAGGTTGTAGATAGTAGGGAATGCGTAGCTATTTTTCACTTATTTTCAAATAGTTGCACAAAAGAGTTTCACTCTAGCATGTCCATTTCTATGTGCAATACACGTTGACTGGCATCACAACTTTTTTTGGCATCTCTTTTTATTTTATTTTTTTATTTTTTAAATATTTTTTGTAATTAATAAAAGGGTTACATACTATTTGCCAGATAGAAGGTGCATTACTTCACATACATTGATACCCTTTCACATGTCTTGGTACCCATTACCCTCCCCCCCAACCACCACCCACTCCCCATCTCTATTATTGTCCCTCAGCTCACCTAGGTCCTTTACCAGTTGTCTATGTGAAAGTTTAAGTAAAGAGGAGATAATAAGAATTTTTATATTACTTTATATTACTTATTCTTGCTAACTCTTTGATGTTACAGTCAGAAAAAAAAATACAAAAACGTGTGGAGATCTCTTGCTTCACATGACAAGCCAGTGTCACCCATACTCAGGGGTCTTTCCTTTAGGATTGGTTAACTTGCCAGACTGGCTCACAGAACTCCAGAAAACACATTTGTCCATTTGTTATAAAGGTTAGGGTAAAGTACCCAGATGAGCTGACGGATGGAATAGATTCATAGGGTGTCTATACTTTGCTTGGGCATATTACCTGCCTGTAAACTCCACGTGTTTGCTCATCAGAAGTTCTCCCTGTCTCTTTTGAGCTGTTGTAGGGTTTTCATTTGTTGGGTCTGGTTAGTTAGTTATTGACTATTAGTGATCAACTCAACCGACTGCCTTGGGTGCTGGAGGTTAGGGACTGGGCCTGAAATTCCCAGCCTTCTAATCGTCTCTCTATGGCCAGACCTCCATTCTGATGATGTCCCACTAAAGCTATAAGTCATCTCATTATCATTCAGAAGTTATTCTTATCATTATGGAGATTCCAAAGGTTTTAAGAGCTATATGTCAAGAAATGGGATCCCAACCAGGCTCAAAGGAACATAGGCTCAATGTTTTCCCTCATTTGTAATTAGTACACATCCATGACTCTCCTAGCAGAGGATTATAATAGCTCAAAACCTAGGGACATAAGGCATATAGGATGAGACTAAATGAAAGGATCTCTAGGATATGGAAACAAGAGCTTTATCTTGTGTGATTGTTGTTCTTAATGTACTATGTTATTTCTCTTCTCTTTTTTTACCTTACATTTAATCTCATGTTGATACTGTATCTGACTTTGTTACCTTGTGTATTGTATATACATGTATTTGTTTATTCAGAATAGGAAAGGGAAGGGGAGAAAACAAGATGATTGAGAAATGGTGGGGGTAGGAAAAACAGGGACAAAACAATGAGAAGTATCAAAGTGTGAGAAATAATGCACCTACTACCGGAGGAATGTAACTATAACCCCTCTACACATTATCCTGACAATAAAAAAGAAAGAAATGGGACCCCAAACCCCAGCCACAGGGTTCATAATACCACTGGGGGATTTCAGCTAGCAGTGCTATATAAAATGGAGAAATGATGACAAAAGCAGGACCATCAGGGATGAGGTTCAGTAGCAAAGGAGGATACTAGAACATGGAGAAAAAGATCAATGTGAATAACATTCTAGTGTTAAAATCCACAATATATGGGACAATTTACACACAGAACTATTGAGAATAATAACATTGGTAGGAAAGAGGATGACAATAAGCTTCAGTTTGTACCAGAAACACTGAAGCTATTTCTAATGAAAATCAGATTTGCAGGGGAGATGAATTCTGAATTGGCTGGCCTTGAAGTGAAAACAGAATATAACATATAGAAGTGCGCACTAATCCAATAGGAAGGCCTGGTAGCCACAGCCACAAGTCCTTAAACAGAAGTGACATGTACCTGTGAATTCATAATTTGATTGATATCTTCACCATCAAAACCAGTTTTTCCAGCTTAGAAGTAGGAAGAGCTTTGTTGCCACCAAAGAAAGAAGGTCTAGTGCCAGGTGCAGTGGCTCACGTCTGTAATCTTAGCTACTCCGGAGGCTGAGATCTGAGGATTGCAGTTCAAAGCCAGCCCAGGCACTAAAGTCAGTGAGAATCTTATCTCCAATTAACCACTAGAAAATGGGAAGTGGTGCTGTGACTCAAGGAGTAGGGTAGTAGCCTTGATCTGAAGATCTCAGGGACAGTGCCCATGCTCAGAGTTCAAACCCCATGATAGACAAAATAAATAAATAAAATAAGCAATAGTAATAATAAATAAATAAATAGGACTTAGTGAGTTCATCTAGATAAGGAAAGGACCAAAAGATATAAAAAGAAACCCATATAACTTAATATCTCTCTCCTTCTTCTTCTTCCTCCTCCTCCTCTTCTTTTTCTTCTCCTTTTTGTTCTTCCTCTTCTTTTTCCTCTGCCTCCTCTTCCTTTATCCTCCTTTTTCCTCCTCCTCCTTCTCCTCCGCCTGCTGCTGCTCCTCCCCTTCCCCCCTCCCCCTCCCCCCTCTTCCTCCTCCCCCTCCTCCTCCTCCTCCTCCTCTTCCTCTTCCTCCTCCTCTTCCTCCTCCTCCTCTTCCTCCTCCTCCTCCTCCTCCTCCTCCTCCTCCTCTTCTTCTTCTTCTTCTTTCTCAATATAGCACCATGCTTAGTGTGAAGGAGTTAGATAACCTGAGTTTTTCCCTCCAGGGGCACTTTTTCATGGAAATAATAAGACATTAATAATAAGTTTTGGGCTGGGAGTTTGGCCTAGTGATAGAATGCTTGCCTAGCATACACAAAACCTGGGTTCTATTCCTCGGTACCACATACATAGAGAAAAGCCAGAAATGGTGCTGAGGCTCAAGTGGTAGAGCTCTAGCCTGGAGGAAGCCCAAAGACAGTGCTCAGGCCCTGAGTTCAAGCCCAGGACTGGCAAAAAAATTAAAAATAAAAGTTATGCTATTGTTTACCAAAGCTAATAGATTTCCATTTTTAACATAAGCACTAGAGATCGCATTTAATTTTCTACCTGAAACAACTAAAAAATCAAAACTAAGTAGACAAAAATAATCAATAGTTTTCTCACATTATAAAACAGTAACCTCTAAGAAAGGGAAGCAAAGAGAACACTATACTTGCTTCAGCTTGATGCTAGACAAGAGTTTACAGGTACTTTTTTTATTTTTTTATTTTTGTAAGTTGTGGGGCTTGAACTCGGGGCCTGGGCACTCAAAGATAGCACTCTACCACTTGGAGCCCCAACTCCACTTCCAGTTTTCTGCTGGTTAACTGGAGGTAAGTGTCTCGTGGACTTTAGTTCCCTGGGCTGGCTTTGGACCTTGATTCTCAAATCTCAGCTTCCTGAGTAGCTAGAATTACAGGTGTGAGCCACCAGCACCCAGCTTATAGAAACTTAAACAGATCCAGGTAGTATCCTTGAGTTGAGTGAACAGAGGTGAGCGTTGGTGGAGGCCTAAGTAGCTAGGATTCCCAAGATGGAGCACCAGAGCGTCACACAGCAGTGTAACCTGAAAGGAGTTCCTTTAAGTTTGATCGGAGTACCTATGAGTGGATTCTTGTGTGGAGACTTCCTGGAATTGAGGAGACAATCACCAAAAAGAGGTTGACAGAGTCATTTCTGACACACATTCACAGCTGAAAATAAATTATGTTCCCAGAAGCCAGAGGAAAGGAACTTGTAATACCTAGGGCGTCGTGTTGAATGCTCAGAAGAGTGATGCCTAAGTCGAAAGACCAAAGCTTAAATGCAGCTGAAAGAGCAAAAATGTTTCCAATAGTTTATCTAGATCTCAGGACCAAGTTTAAAGCTATTAGAGTAATGCAAACAATACGTTAATAAGTGAATAAACAAAAAGCATAAGTAAGTACAATTGCCTATCATCTAATTCAAAATTATCAGGCATGAAAATAAGCAATAAAATATGACATAATGAGAAGAAAAAGCAAACTATAGAACCTAATCCAAAAATAATACAGATAATAGAATTAATAGAAAAGTCACACTAGAATAACTATGATAAATGTACTCCATATATTCAAGGCCACACAATACAAAGACATATCATGAGGATTTGAATGTCATATTAAGGATTTAGGGCTCAATTGGGAGGTTATTAGGATTTGCAAAAGTAGAGTGACATTAGGAAAGATTTCTAGAAGTCACACAGAATAGAACTAGGCAGAGGAATGATATGGAAAGGATAATTAGGAAACCATCATGAGGTAAAATGTGATGAGATTATAAATTAAAGGAATGACAGTCCAATTCCTAACATACTTAAAGAATATTCAAGAAGCTACCATGAGTAGACTTAGTAAGATGTGATGAGTTACAAAGTAAAGAAATGGCAATTTAATTCCAACACGTTTAGTACTTTTTATAGCCAAGTAATCTCCATGCTTACCAGTATTAAGTCTCCATTCACAATCTATTTACTGTGAAACATGTATCATTTCTATCTATATTTTATATTTGAGAAAACCAAGGCACTACAAGATTCAGCAATTTGGCCAGGGTCCCAGTCTGGTTCTTGAGTTCTGCATATGCTCTGCGGCCCTCCAGTATTCCCTTGATCTGGGCTCTGTAACAGCTACTGGGACTTCCATTAAAAAAGAAAGCAAGACCACAACAGGTTGTGAGTGTGTTTATGTGTCACCCCCAGCCAAGGCCTTAATCCATGATAGAGTCTTCTCTCTGCATCAGCCTCTATCTGCCTTCCCTGTCACCAAACATGCCACCTTCCAGTCAATTCTGCACTCTTACTAGAGTGATCTTCTAAAACCACACCTCTAATCACATCACTCTCTGCCCAAGTGTTATAATAGGAACTCCTATGATCTGGTCCCTAAGCATTTCAATAACCTTGTCTCTTGTCCTCCCTTATTTTGCATTTAGTTCCAGATTCCATAGGACTTTTATTTCTCAGGCTTCAAATTGGAAACACTGTTCTTCCTACAGTATATCCAGTTTCTGTTTCTATTCTTAAAGAAATAACCTGGTCTCACCTCCCACATTTACTTTGAGAGTTCACTTCCAGAAAATCATTTCTGCACCTGCATCTACCCTTTATCCCCTCCAAAGCACTTAACAAAAGCCTATGTTCTCACTAATTATACTATATTTTAACCTCACACATGATTAAGCCCTGGAAGAGCAGTGACTATTCAGTATTTGATTCCGAATACCTCTGATGGCTCTGAATGATTTTTATTTTCAATTAAAGAACATAAGAGGGCTGGGTTTCACAGAAATATAGGGGAAAAAGTAAGAAGAAATCACTTTCTTCATATTTCTTCAGTGGCTAGTTCCATCATCAGAATAAGAAAGCATTTAAGGAAATTGTTCTAGGTAGTTGGTCAGTTTTGATTGACTTGTTGAAGTTGATAATACAATGTCATCCAAGAAAAAAATGTCCTGTGTACCTCTGTAATGGTGGACCTAAGTTCACTGAAGATGAGGCTGGAACATTCGACTTGCTTGATTAGACTTGGAGATTTAATCACTTTTCTCTTAGAGAATTTTGCTTTGCTCCCCTAGACTGATTATTTCCTTATTGCAGTGAAACAGAAATAAAACTCATTAGCAGATATTCCCCCTTCCCAAGTTATGTGGGCAATCATACATAGAAGGAGAATTATTTTCTTTGCATCTTCCACCAGGTTTGCTGGTGGTTTTCTGTTTTGTTTTTCAGATGTATGTTCTACAGATTCTTGCTAGGTTAGGGAATGGAAGGTTGGGTTTCAGAGATAGAAGACAGAGCTGAAATGTCCTCGATTCTGTTACACAGCCAACAGAAGTGCTATTTCTGGTCTTGCAAAACATAATCTTATCCCTGTATATCATTATTTGATAAGAATATAGTAAAGGGTAGATTTTCTGGGTGAAGATTTGTGAATGTAGTTACAGCCCCAAAGCATCAACCAAGCCAAAGTGTTTGTGCTTCCATCTGTAGAGACCTGTGGAACAGTTAGGAAGTACTTTTAAGATGAAATGTGAACCTAACCAGCAACCCTAAAAGCAACTCTAAACCTTAGTGAAGGTGTGTCAGTAGTCTGGCTAGCAAACAGTGTCTGACAAAGGACATGTATGCATATAACTTATGGTCTAAAACATATCCACTCCTTTCTAGGTAACTTTATGATGCCTAGCTAGGCAGATTTCGTGTGTGTGTGTGTGTGTGTGTGTGTGTGTGTGTGTGTGTGTGTGTGTGTTGAGTAATATTTCACTCCATAGCAAAGGATTTCCCTTAGATTTCATATCTATAGGAAAAGATCCACCTCATAAAACTGACCTGAAGACAAACTAGAAAAGATACATAGGAGTCATATATATACAACTTTGTCTCTTCATACTCATTGACTTTGGTTTAGATGTTGAATGGGGATAAGGGTGATGGAAGAAATAAACTAAGCTCATAGGAGTTGGTCTCATGAGGCTAAATCAGATGTTAGACTTTGAATACTTCCCAAAAGTATTTAGAAATATAGTGCTAGAATAAAGGACACAGTACAAGGCCGGATATTTAGATACAGGAATCACCTTTAAAATGAAACCACATGATAATAGAATTGACTCTGCCACAAATTACACATATATTTGAAATGTCACTGTATAATCCCAACAGTGTCAAAAGCAACATAGAATATATCAAAGAAGCACTTTGTGAGGTTTAATAATGAGCAGAGTTATTTTTGAGCAATTTTTTTTCTAGGCCGCAACACTTAACAAATTTATTTCAACTAACTATAACAAAAGCAAAATTATTCTTGGAGGCCAGTTACCAATCGAGCTAATTTGATAACAGCTCCCATAATCCAGTTCAGTTACTTCATGGCGCCAGATTCTGTTCTTCCACAGTGATGTGTTTAATAGCATTTGCCATCAGTGTAGCATTTTAAGGGCTCCCAAAGATTTTCATCTGAATGTACTATATTCCAATAGCACTGGCAGTGATACTACCCCAGTGGGCAAAGCTGACACTTTCTTCAGCAAAAGTCATACTGCAGATGTTGGAGTTGGCTGGGGATGGGTCACCATGAAATCTGGCTTTCAAATAGAGCATTGAAGATTAATTTTGTGGGGCTGTGGGTACCCAAGAAGCAACTTGACTACTTTAAGCAGAGATGTCAAGGACAAGGAGATGTAAGGACAAGGAGCTGTATCTTTCTAGACTAGTAACTATGTTAAACAACAAGCATATGTATGAGAGTCTAGAAGTTTAGGCAAATTAGAAATCCAAACACTTCTTCCACAGGTGACAAAATCGGAAGGCAATCAGTCATATTAAATGAAGATTTGTCATGGAGTTTGTTCAAATAGCAGTTCACTTTGTCACTTCAAGTATTTGATTAAAATTCATTACCCATCGCATCCCTTACATACAGCATGATTGCACATATTGATTTCAACTCATTTAGACAATTACGTGCAAGATTTTGCAGATAGGATTCACTCCTACAAAATGAATAGGCTACTATATAAGACCTTACTTAGTTTGTTTTCTGCTACTCTAACAGAATGCCACCAAATGGGCCATGTATAAAGAGCAAAGGTTTGATTTGTATAGTTCTGGAGTCTGGGTTGCATCCACCATAGCATAATGTTGTAGAGCCAGAAAAACATACATTCATGCACACACCTAGATACATGTGCAGGCACATGCAAGAAAGAAGAGCACAGAAGAAAAGAGGCTAAACTCATTCTTTTTCAGGAACCCATTCCCACAGTAACAAAGCCATCCTTAAGTCATAATATTAAAGGTCCGAGCTCTAAACACTGTGCATTGAAGATTAACTTTTTAACATATGGACTTTTGAGGACATACATATCATATCACACCTCCACTGGAACCTAACCCTGTCCCAGTTTATCTTTAGGCCTTGTGAGAGCTACAGATGTGTACTTGTTCTTGTAACAATTCAATGATCAAGTTCACATACTTCAATTCTTTTCATTATACTCCTGCTTTCTTTGATGGGCTACCTGGCTGACAGCCTATCAGACTCAGAAGCACTTCATAAAAAGCAAATCGCAAAGCCTTCTGGAATCTCACAGCCTTCTGGAATCTCACAATTTGTTGGGTTGTGTTTACAATGTGATTCTGTCCACAGTTTCCTTCCTTCACCCAATCCTGACTGATGATATCTCTTAGCAGAGAAGCCCAACACAAATGAGGGCCCCGGAGGGGAAAGAGAGGATTAACAGTAAGGCAAACTGATTTTCCTAGAAGAAAATCAGCTCATCCAAGGAACTAGAGACCCACATAGCCAGACTGCTTCATAGCTCCAGACTGAACCTTGACATTTCCAGCCTACAACACACAAACAATGAACAAACCTCATTCTCATTTCTATGTCATTACAGGACAAACTCTTTCAGGTTTAATAACTATAGCCAGGCACTGCTAGATTTCAAATATGTGGTGTAGGAGATAAATTAAGACACAAAACGAAAATGGAAGGGTAGAAATAATAAGGAATGAATATCTTAGCTTTGTATTCTACTTAATCACTTCCTCGTCCTTTTTACCTACTTGTTTATTTCAGTCCTTCCAGCATGTTGGACAAAATAGACAGTCTGTGTGAAGTAAATGGGGTAGAAGGAAAATCATGACTATTGCAGCATCCAAAGGTTAAACAGGGAAAAGTGAAGTGCAGAAGACAGTAAGCACCCCCATACAGAAAGGAGAAAGGAGCTGAACCAATCTCTAATAGAAAGGCTTCATGAACATCATAAGACAAAATTTGTTTCCCTCAGGATGAGGCCCTGAGCATCCCATAAATAGTTATTGAATCAGACCTATACAAACCAAAGTCTAAAAGGATTTTTTATTGGGGATTGGAGGTGGAGGATAGTCTTGGGGCTTAAACTCGGGACCTGGGAACTATCCTCTATCTTTCTCAAGGCAAGCACAATATCACTTGAGCCACAGTACCACTTCTGGCTTTTTTCTGTATATGTGGTACCAAGGAATCAAATCCAGGGCTTTGCGCATGCTAGACAAGCACTCTAGGGATCTAGACCAAACTCCTGGTCCTAAAAGGATTTTTAAAAAGCAAACTACTAAGTAATGTTTACAAGTTTTTAAACAATAGGAGAATGTCATTCTAGTGAGTGTGTTCTGGTTTGCACCTTATAACCCAATAAAGGCAGTCCAGCTCACCTAAAATAACAAGGTATGAGCCTTGCATTCTTGGTAAGGGCTATTTCCTCCATTTCCTCAGCTGCCCAGAGCCATTCAGCTTGATGCATGTCACATCAAAGATTATTTTGAAAACTGCCCCAGAAGTTTCTGGCCTTTCTTTAATAAAATGGAAAAAATACAAATCATATTTAGCTGGGCTTCTTTGCCTTTTTGCTATGTTCTTGGGATATAGGAGGCAGCTTCACTTTCATTAGGCCTCAAGCTAAAGAGTACCTCTGGACACGTCAGGTCCAACTGTAGGTCCTGTTAGAGACCCAAGAAGTCTCCATCCCTGAGGTCATCCAGTTGATGCTAGTGACTGGAAGGTACCTAATAAAAATCATTAAGAGATTAAAGGAGTCAAGCACCAGTGTCTCACCCCTATAATCCTACTTACTCAGGAAGCTGAAATCTGAGGACTGGGGTTCAAAGCCAGGCAGGGAAGGAAAGTCTGTAACACTCTCATTATTTTGAATTAACCAGCAAAAAGCTGGAAGTAGAACTGTGACTTAAGTGGTAGAGTCCCATTCTGAAGAATAAAGAATTCAAACCCTAGTACCAGCAGAGAGAGAGGAAAGAGTAAGAGATATTGAAAGGGTAAGAAGGTGAAAAAGGAAAGAGCATTTAGGTCCTGGTTCTAATTAGACACAATTCACTATAATGCATCCATATTAATTGAGGTCTTACTTTATACCACACTCCCCCTCCCCACCTGCATGTCCGTCATGGGGCTTGAATTCAGGGCCTGGGCACTGTCTGTGAGCCACAGTGCCACTTCCAGTATTTTTTTTTGGTGGTTAATTGGAGATAAGAGTCTCATGGATTTGCCTGCCCAGGCCGATTTTAAACAGCAATCATCAGATCTCATGAGTAGGTAGGGTTATAGGTCAGAGCTACCAGTGCCCAGTGGTCTGCCATTTGGATAGCACGTAAAAGAAACCCTAGTGGACCAGTGCTTCAACGTCTAATGTATATACACTGTTTATTTAACAAGACGTCTAAGTGATACAGTGCTTGCCCTCAGCATTGCCAAAGAAAAAGAAGAAAGAAATCTAGAAATGGAAATCCCATGCCGGGCTCCCTTTCACTTTCATAATTCTTAGTGGATTCACTGTCATCCTTCATGTGATAGCATGTTGCCATGTGCTCGACATCATGTCTGTGTTAACCACAACGAGGAAAGAAAAGAGTATAAACGAAGAGCATCCCCTCTCTAGAAATTTCTTAGTTATGCACAGCCATGCCATTGCCTAGACCAGTGGTACACAGACATCCTTTACCTGCAAAGGAAGCTAGGAAGACAAGATTTCATGTTTGTATCTACTGTAGGAAAATAGACAAGGAAGGGATTGGAAATAGATGTTGGATTGTCCATGTAGTTTCACCTTACATGAATCATTGACTTCATTCTCCATAAAAATCCTTTTGAATGGTGTACTACTGTGTTTGGGGATGTTTGGTTTTTTGTTGGTGGTGGGGCTTGAACTCAAGGCTTGTGCACTGTCCCTGAGCACTTTTGCTCAAGGCTAGCTCTCTACCACTTTGAGCCACAGCTCCTCTTCCAGTTTCGGGGGTGATTGGCTGGAACTGTGAGTCTCACAGACTTTCCTGCTTGAGCTGGCTATGACCCAAGATCCTCATATCTCAGCCTCCTGAGTAGCTAGAATGATAGTCCTGAGCCACCAGCCCCCTCCTAGGGGTACTATTGTTACCCTCAATTTATAGAGAGGGAAATGGTGATGAAGTTCTCATAACTTACAGTTTTAATCACTGCATGCCAGTGACAGCATGTGGTTAAGAGGGCAAGCCATAAAGATAGACTGCTTTGGCCCAGGGGCATAGCCTAGGGATCGAGTGCTCACCTAGCATGCACAAAGTCCTGGGTTAAGATTCCTCGGTACCACATACCGAGAAAAATCCAGAAGGGGTGCTGTGGCTCAAGTGGCAGAGCACTAGCCTTGAACATAAGGTGTCCAAGGACAGTACCCAGACCCTGAGTTTAAAAAAAAAAGACTATTTCATAGAGTGTGAAACTAGGAATTCATTATTTAACTCTGTCAAGCCTTCTTCTGCTCACTGATAAATGGTGATTTGCTACTCATAAATTACCATCAATTTGGCATGCAATAAGAATTAGAAAAATGTTAAATCCAAATTTATGAAGTAGATTTATTCGTAATATCCCTAAACTGAAAATGCCCATATCGTTCATCAATATAAATGATAAATAGATTAAACTCATACATATAATTGAATACAATCCTCCAGAGATGAAATGTACTGAAAAATGATGAGTTAATGATACACAGAAGCACAGGTGAGTTTCATGAGGAATGCAAGAATTCAGAGCTAAAAGAATATACACCACTGGGTGAGGTGGCTCATGTCTGCACTCCTAGCTACTCAGGAGGCTGAGATCTGAGGATCACAGTTCAAAACCAGCCTGGGCACTAAAGTCTGTGAGACTTTTATCTCCAATTAATCACCAGAAAACTGGAAGTAGTGCTGTGGTTCAATGGTAGGATGATAGCCTTGAGCTGAAGAGCTCAGGGACAACGCCCAAGCCCAGAGTTCAAGCCCCACAACCCCCCAAAAAAGAATGCATACCACAGAGTTCAATGTACGTGAATTTCCAATGCAGGCAAGGTGAATCTAGAAGATAAAGATCAGAACAGATATTACTCTGGGAAAGTCATGTTCTGAGAGAACATGACGAAACTTCCCAGCTGATGCAAATATTGACACAGGATGGATGGGTGTCAAAGTTCATTGAGTTGTGTACTTGAGTGGTATACATTTTACTGCATAGAAATAATATTTGTATTTTTAAAAGAAATAGAAACCATGAAATAGATCCATTTAAGTTGACTGGCCTCTATGGTAGAAATAAATGGCATCAGGGAGATAAAGAAGGGTTCTGAAGTCCCAGGTTTCTCTAAAAAAAAACCCTGTATTTCCCAAGTCATTATTTTAGTGTGTGCCCTAGAGACAGTCTTCTTGCTTGCCTGCCTCTAGGTGACAACTGTGGACCATGTCTAAGGCCTGATTATATTTCACGATGGTGTCTCATAGTCAGTTTACCAATGGTTATTTCAGGTGTGTCTTCCCAGGGCATTCCTGAGAACTGTCTTTCCTGACCACTTAAAAAACCATGGGTGATCCAATCAGCTGAGCAGAAGACAATCTGGGGAAAGAAATGCACAGATGCAGTTAGGCTACAAAGACTGGTGCAACTGCTCCAGGGAGCCCACCCACCTGGGCCAACAGAAGCCTGAATAGATCCTCTGAAGAAAGGTTCAAGCTCCATGCAGGGTAATTACATGGGGTTTAAGCTCTGATTATTTCAAGCCCACAGATGTGGATGAGAAATGATATGATTGTGACTTGAGCCTGCAGGAAATGTGGTATGTTACCCCATAACCCAGCAAGAGATACCTCCGTATACACATTTTAAAGTCATATAAACAAAAGACTTCTTTCTTTCAAGCATGTTATACTTTATTTTTCGATTTGAATAACTGAACCTATAAGAGAGGGACAGGGAGCTCAACTCGGCTTTCACACCAGAGGGTGTGGCCTGCCGTCAAGGAGTGAGGGTAAACACAGCCTCAATTTGTGAAAAGCTGGTCATAGTAAACTCACCCAAAGTGAGACCTACATTCACTCCCTCCCTTCTTCCTTCCCCTCTGCCTAGGATTATTGGAAAATCCTGCCCAATTAGTGAGGTATGGGGAAGGGGAGGCTACCTAGAGACATGTCCAAGTCAGGCCCTATCCTAGGTTTACATGAGCCCAAGCCTAGCTTTGGACCTCACTACCTCAGAGGATCCCCAATCTCGTGTCTTCAGGGTCACTACAGGGCGTCCTTGAATTTGGCTTCATATCTGTGGGTAGACCTCAGGCTTGGCGAAAGACACATCTGAATTTTTAACTGTTGCATATTCTAATATGCTATATGTGAGCTTCTATGAGTACTCTTGCCAGGAAGTTTACAAATGTTAGAACTGAGCCAATGGAAGTACCAGAGAACATCATTTTATATCCCCAGAAAAATCCTCTGATAACTCAACCCCGGGGCCTTTCTTCTTCCTTATGATCACCAGCTGTATGTGCCCATACCTTCAACCACAAAGGAACCAGTCTACTGCTTGCTCTCCTGTTTATTATTTATTCTATCATCCAGTTTTGAGAAGCCCCAGTGTGGTACCTTCAGAATTTCAGGCATCTGTCAGCATCCTTGCTTAGTATGGCCTCCCTCTGAGGCCAGCCATACAATGCCTCCCAACCTAGCAACAGTTAGATTGAAAAGGACAGATGTTACTCCACAAGGGAAAAAAGTTATGTTTTTCTCCAGGAAGTACAACATTCTTCACAAGTGTTATTTTCTCATTAGCATTCACAGCACCCACAGGGAACCTGGTGATAGCCTTAATGCTGATTTTTACAGATGAAGAAATTGAGTCATATGCTCCGTCTTCAGTTTCTGATCCAGTGACTGGGAAAATAGAAGCTCTTTCCTCTTTTTGGACCGAATTATATCTCATTTCCATAAACAAAACACTCGGGGGATATGGCTTTTCGACTTCAGAACAATATCATCTTAAATATAAACTGATGGATTTGGAGCATATATGTTCTGTGTAGACATATGATAACTTTCAAATGCCATATGGTCAAATCACATGAAGTAGTCATGGTTGTGCAGCTGTTAGACGAACCTTCTGAAGGATTAGGGACCCTTAGCAGTTCCAACGTCCTTAGCAAGGACAGCATGGGAACCTTTGGTGGGGTGACTTCCGCCAACCTAAAGAACACAAAGGCCTAGCCTCAGTAAAGCACTGTAATATTTTTCTCTCTCAACTCTTAATTGCCTACTAATGTTCATTTTATTTAATGTGGGGATATTAAGACTGGCCTGCATTTAGTTGGGCTAATCGATTGCCAGCATCTAAGAGCTGATTACTCTGTCTATATCATACATAAAAGAATAAATCTCTATAGTATCTAAAAACAAGCAAGCAAAACTAATTTTAGATACCCAACCACAATTTCATATTAACTAATCTTTTTGATGAAATTGGAGAACAAATCCAAGGTGGAATACATTTTAGTTTTGGTTTCATGACCTAGAATGTAAGTCATAAAATTCAATATTCAATAATTTTGTTCTGTGTGCCCATCACGGAGACACATAGGACAGATTGTAGTTCTTACTATCAGGGCTTTGGGCTTGAGGGAAGACAAGCAGAAAGAAATGTTGTCTCACCTCATCACAGTGCACTCTAGCTGGAGTTTTGTGTGAAGCCCTGTGGCCTTGGGGAGGAGAAAGGCTGTAGAGTGTTGGAAGACAGTTCATAGAAGAAGTCAGGCTCTCTATTTCTTAGATGGGTTGTAGTGAATGGGGAGGAAGGATTCTAGGTAGGAAGAACCAGGGCAAGGGTAGGATGGTTCTGGAACGTTTCAGGAATTCACAATTGACAAGGTCCCCCAGACCCTGTGAGGGTGAGCTCAGGAGACTACATAAGAGGTGGAGCACTGTGCCAAGGAGTATGTGATTCATGCTGAGAACATGAACGAGCCCTGATAGGATCAAGGGAAAAGGGAAGGAGTTCAGACAGTCTCATAACATTTTCAAGATCACTCATGTATCCCATGCTTGAGAATTTATTAGAAAATTGAGAACGGATAACCTTGCAAGCATGGTCCAGATATCAAAAACAAGAAGGAGGAGGAGCAGGAGGAGGAGGAGGAGGAGGAGGAGGAGGAGGAAGAGAACAAGAACAAGAAGAAGAACAAGAACCAAAACACCCTTGCATTTCCCAATCCAATCCCATAATGAAAAGGTTAAGCCTGGAGCACGACAATTTCTGATTCAAGCTTCACGCTTCAGTTGTCCCATGTATTAGCCTTGTGACCCTAGGGACATCACGTTTCCAGGGCTTCATCTAATCATCTGTGAAATGGCAGGGCTGTGTGCAGTGACTATTAATACTCAACTGAGCGCACACACCTTTGAGAACCAGGAACGCTTTCCAGAGACCAGGTAGCCCTCCAGGCTGACCCGGCAGCCACAGGGCCAGCTTAACTGTGGTTTAATTAGGTTTTACCAAATTTGCCAAAGTCTTGTTACATGTTTTTCTTAGGGTACTTGACAATTTGGGGGCATGGCCAAGTTGGCAGGGGTGTGGGGGCTGGAGGGAGAAGGAGAGACATGTTCAAGAACAGGTGAGGCATACCAAAAAAGCTGCTTGGGACTTTGACACAGGCCCAGCTTGGTGCTCGTGGAATCTAGGGACAGAGGAAATACTGCCCTGTAGTTCTATTGTGCAGGTAGGTCAGAAGACATAGACAACAGACTCTTCCTGTAACT
This sequence comes from Megascapheus bottae, assembly GCF_031878675.1. NCBI lineage: Eukaryota > Metazoa > Chordata > Mammalia > Rodentia > Geomyidae > Megascapheus > Megascapheus bottae. The sequence continues at coordinate 17,797,957 of NC_143521.1, read as the reverse complement.
CCTCCTACCACTGGGTAAATTTGCATGCAGGTCTCAGCCCGTCAGCCCCTAAATCCTTTCTCCTAATAAAGCAGGTAAACAGGGATGGAGACAAATACAAGTGCTTTTAAATATCAAAGAGATAGAAATAGTGATATGGGTCTTCCCCATAACTGAAAATACACATGGAAACAATTTTCTATCCAATTGTGAATCTGCTTTTCTTCAGAGCACCAATCTGTTCACTCATTTTGGAACTTAGAAGCTTGAGTTAGAGCAAATCTCAGGAACCACCGACATTTGTAAACTTACAAGGAGAAACTTCACAGTAAGTGGACCCATCGTACCCTCAGACCTCATGTCTGGGACTCAGTCTTAGAAATTTCCTTCCTATCGGCAGTCCATTTTACATATGTGGGCCTGTTATGGCCCAGATAGAGTATGCCCAATCTAGCAGTGTCACTCTGCTTTGAAACAATGCTCATTCACCACTAAGTAAGAGAAAAATGAGTTTAATCTCTTCATTCTATTACCTGCAATTTTCTGGAGGAAATAATAAAACTAATTCTTTTGTGTATGCAGGAAAAACAGCTTCCCTTGGGAGGGAAGGCATATGAGGGCACTGCATATTTCTAGGTGCTTGTCTCTCACAACCTTCCCAATATTTACTCTGTAATGGTGGATGGTGGGGGAGGTAGAATCTATCCGCCTAATTGAGGATGAGGTGCAGCTTGCCTATAGGGTCAGAGGATGTGAGCTCTGGTTATAACTCTGGTTTGACACAGTGCTTTCTGGGCAGGCACTGTCCAGTGCTTCTTCTCAGATGCGTAAGGTCAATCATATTGTTGTCTTGCTCTGTGTCCGTTCCCCCCATTTGCAAATGAACTCATGCTCATTCATTTCTTAGGCTCTTTCTAGTCCAGTATTTTTTTTTCTGGATAGCCTAAGAAAATACTTGTTAAATTCAGCTTGGTACTGCTGTGATCACAAGTAGTATGCATGAGAAAAGAGAAACCACATCTCCTCAAAATATCTTAGAAATTCTGAATGTCAAAAAGCTTTAGCCTCAAAATGTAAGGATATTTGGAGATGAGGCTTTGGGGAGATGATTAGGCTAGATGAAGCCATGAGAGCCAGACCTGGTAATAGGATTAAGACTCTTATAGCTCTTTCTCTCTCTCCCTCTTCCCCCCCTCCCTTCCTCCTTCTCCCTCTCCCCCCCACCCCCCACTCCCCATCCCTCTGTCTTCAGCTTCACTCAAATTCTCTACTGAAAGGCCATGTTACAACACAGCTAGATGGTAGGTGAGCATCAGATCAGCAGAAAGAAAACTCTCACCATTAACTGAATTGGCAAGTATTTTGATTGTGGATTTGCTAGTGAATTCCTGGTGTCCAAGCCTCCAGCTATGGTTATTTAGTTTCAGCCACAGCACTGACCCAGCCTGCATTCTTCAGGATAGTCTTAATGTCTTAGCTCCAGCTGTCTTCCTGCTGAAAGGAGACCCACCCTCGGGCAGTGTGGAATGTACCATCAAAAAAAGCAATGCAGAGGCTTTTAATGCCTTCTTCAAGTGATGATAACCGATGTTGTCACCCAATTTCATGCATTGTTGATTTGTTTGGGAGTAGAAATTGCCTGAACTGGACTCTAAAGTCCTTTAGATAAATGTTCAATAGGCAGTTATGGGAAATGTCTTCTTTGGAGGAAGGCAGAAATATAAAAATATATTGTAAGAATAAAGCAAGGAAATAGAAGTCTCCAGCAATGAAACCAATCTTTGGAGCATGTCACTTTAAGCATTATAATGATTTCCATAATCCAGCTTTTTATCTCCACTGGAACTAACAATTCAGATGTCAACCTCAACAATGTATATCTTAAATAATATCATGTATAAGTATCTTCTGTAAATTTTCTAAGTGCCTTTTGAAACTGGAATTTGCATATTTTTGTAATCTGTGGTCCCCTTACAGAATTTGATCATCTTTTCTCAAAGCTGCATTGCAAAGTGTTCTACTTTTACAAAACACCTCTTAAATTGTATTATAGGAAGTTGGATATCATTTCAGTCCTGATATGTGAACTCTAGGAACTTCGTGGGCATGGAAGCTAATCAATAAATGATTGATGAATGAATGAATTATCATTTCTGTGGTGGGATTCCTTATTTATCCCAGAGTTCCACAGATTTTTTTTCATCCAGCTATCAGCTGAAGTTTTCTTCACATCTACCTACCTATATGTGACACTATGAACAGAACTTAAATATTACCATGTGTTTTTTTGTTCTAGTAACCTTTAAATCAGCCATGGAGCTTCCAGAATGCAGAGCCAATAAGCTTCACAGGGCACATATGAAGATTCAGTGTTTAATAATACTTATCCCAACTGTTGTGTAGATCCTATTTCAAGGATGTATTGATTTATATTCATCTTGACACTGATGATAGTTCACAGCTGGCAAAAGACCACCATAACAGCATGTAATTTTATGTGGCCTGTGTTGAGAGGCCTGGCCTTAATAGGAAGGAAATCCTCTTGTAGTTCATGGTTCATTTTAAATCTTTCCTTTAGCCATGAAGAAGGGGAAAGGATTAATACATGAGAGGCATTGACTTATACCCTAGTCACTGGCCAATCCTTTATTATTGTTGTTACTTTTTATTTTTAAGTAGTCGTACAAAGGACTTGTCATATAACACAGCTGTTTATGAACACAATGCATTTTGAATCACTGTCACCCGGTTCAACATTCTTACCCATCCCTCCCTTGCTTTTCTTAATGTTGTAAGATACACATTGAACCCAACTCCTTTAAAACAAAGCTAAAACAATTCTTTTGATGAAAACCCAAATGTTAAGCTCAGGATAGACCCTATAACACAACTTTCCATAAGCTCGTAAAACTGTTGAGGAGCAGAATGCTGAAATGTGCAGATTTTATCCTACTTCCTCATCCATATCCATGAATGCCTTCCCTCTGGTCTTTTATCCTTTTTGTGCTGATATCTAACCCCATGTTCTGCTTTCTCCAAACCCTGTATGTGAGTGACTTTTACTTCTGGGCCATTTCAAAGGAAATCTCAAAGTGTACTGGGGACCTAACACGGCACGGGTCATAGACATGCATCATGGTGGAATGACAGAGGAAACTGAGGACACACCTTCCACACCAGACAGACAGCTCTCCCTGCAAAGGCTGCAGCGACTGGAGAAGAGAGTAGATAGATGAAGGAGTCTTCAAGGTCAAAGTTCTTAAACCTAACTGACTGCCTTTCATAAGGACTCACCATTTCTTGTGGTGTAAGAACTGTCCTTAGCTTAGGGAAAACCATAGTGAATAAGGCCCATCTTCTCATTGAGCTTATAATCTAAAAGGAGAGTGATAAGGAATGAGTAAGCAGATATCAATAAACATAGAAGTAGTATATGATCCAGCAACGTTCTTCATTTCTGGGTAAATATCTAAAGGAATTAAAAGCAAGGATACAAATGGACATTTGTTCACTCATGTTTATAGCTATATTATTCATAATAGAAGCAACTCAACTGTCTATCAATGGGTGAGTAATTAAAATGTGATATAAAAATAAAATATACAGCCTGGCACTGGTAGCTCACACCTATAATCCTAGCTACTCAGGAGACAGAGATCTGAGGATCACTGTTTAAACCACCCCTGGCAGCTCCATGTGACTCTTATGTCCAATAATGACTTCCCAAAAGCCAGAAGTGGCACTGTGATTCAAGTGGTAGAGCACTAGCTTGAGCAAAACAAGTTCAAGGACAGTACCCAGGCCCTGAGTTCAAGCCATAAGACAAACTAAAGAAATAAATAAAACATACAATAGATATATTATTCGGCCCTAAAAAGAAGTAAATTCTGACTAGCAGAGATCTGCAATAGAGCAAAATCTTGATACATAAGGCCATATAATGTGAAGCTAATTGAAAGGACCTCCAGGATATTGAAACAAAAGCCATATAATGAATGATTGTTGTCCTTAATGTACTATGTTGTCACTCATCTCCTTTGCTGTCCCTTGGTTATCTCATATTGGTATAGTATCTCACTTTGTTATCTGATATATTGAATTTATTTGTATTTGGATATTTGAAATTTGATAGGGAAGGGGGGAAAACCAATACGGGTGGGGGGTGAGGGGAGGGAGGGAAATGGGTACCAAGACATGTGAAAGGGTATCAATGTATGTGAATTAATGCACCTTCTATCTGGCAAATATCATGTAACCCTTTTACTAATTACAATAAAAAATATGGGAAAAAAAGAAGTAAATTCTGACAAAGTGTAGTATGGGAAAAAGTTGAAAATATTATGCTAAATGAAATAATCATAAAAAGGCTTTATTAATAATATACATTCTACCTATATGGACACTTAAAGCATCAAATTCATAGTGAATACTCTGGTGGTTCACAGGGAAAGGAAGAATGGGGAATGAGGAGTTGTTACATTGGTTTTGGTTTTGTGCTGACCCTGGGGCTTGAACTTATGGCCCGAGTACTGTTCTGAGCTATTTTATTCAAAGCTAGTACTCTACTACTTAAGCCACAGATTCACCTCCAGCTTTTGATTGGTTAATTAGAGATAAGAATCTGATAGACTTTCTTGCTCACGGTAGCTTTGAACCATGGGTTTCAGATCTCTGCTTCCTGAGCAGCTGGAATTATAGGCATGAACCACCAGTGCCCAGCAAGAAGTTGGTTTTGTTTGTTTGTTTGTTTTAATGGGCATTAGGTCTGAGTTTGGGAGAATTAAAAGCTTCTAGAGATGGACGGTGTTGATAGTTCACTATGAATTTGCCAATACCATTGAACTGTATATGTTATAATCATAATTGGTAAGCTTTGTGTGTTTTCCTTTAACTCTTTAGAACCATTTAAAGAGAATGACAAGAGGTTGGAGTCGGAATGGCCTTAATTAGGACTGTCTAGGAAAGCTGCTCTGAGGAAGAGGTGGCTGAGTAGATCAAAGCAATAAGGAGGACATGAGATGACATGGAGAACTATCTGGAGATCGTTCTAAGTATTCCAGAATAGCTTTGAAGTCCTTTGATCAGCATAAGAAAAAAATGACCTTCTTTATCACTTAAAAGTTCTTTCTGACTGTATGTGAAATGTGGGCTGCATGAAAGAAACCTGGAAACCAGAAGGCTAAGATACTATTCTCACGTAGGAAGTATAGTTCCGTGGTAGAGAGCTTTCCTAATATGCACAAGGCTTAGCAGGAGACAGAAGGGAGGGAGGCAGGGAGAGAGGGAGGCAAAGGGAAGGAGGGAGGGATACTACTGTCTATGCTAACTCAATGATGTTGAGCTGCTGAGGAGAAAATGGCTGGATTATGAATATAGTCTCAAAGGAATGATCTGTGTCTCACAAGTTTAATGCACGAAGGCAGAGATGACTAAAAAATTATGTCTTACTTTATATCTGGGCAACCTTGCAAATGGGGGTTCCATCTATTGAGATGGAAATGATCAGATGGAAAAGCTGTTCAGAGGTATGGGAAAAAACGGTATGGGGAGGCAATCAAGAGATGTGTTATGTGGGGCCGGGAGTTTGGCCTAGTGGTAGAGCGCTTGCCTAGCATGCTGGCTCAGGCAGGAAGGTCTATGAGACTCACCCCTTCAGTTACCAACAAGCCAGAAGTAAAGGTGGGGTTCAAGTGGTAGAGCAGTAGCCCTGAGCACAAAAGCTCAGGGACAGCACCCACACCCTGAGTTCAAGCTCCGAGACCAACACACACACACACACACACACACACACACACACACACACACACATCACAGCATTACTGCGGGGGCCTTAAAACATCTCAGACATCCCAAAATTTCCAGTCAGTTCTCTCCAAAAATTTCACTCTACGTATGCTGGGAGCTGGGGACAAGAGTCATTCCATTTGAGTGCTCTTTTCCACTAATCCACTTACTACTGCTACTGAGTCTTCCAGCTGGTTCCTACTGAGCATCACAGAAAAAAGTGGAACAATTTTTAAAAATCATTTTTAAGATGTGAGGGAAGGAAGCAAATGAGAAGTGAATCTGATTGAGGCATACTGCATGTGTGTGTGGCGGTATCACAGTGAGACCCTTTTGTACAAACACATGGGTTTTGTTTTTGTTTTTTGTTTCGTTTCGTTTGTTGGTGGTGGGGCTTGAAATCTGGGCCTGGGCACTGACCCTAGGCTCTTCAGCTCAAACTCAAGGCTAGCATTCTACCACTTCAATCCATAGCACCACTTCTGGTTTGCTGGTGGTTAATTGGAGATAAGAGGCGCAGGGATTTTCATGGCCGACTGGCTTTGAACCATGATCCTCAGCTATCAGCCTGTGGAGTAGCTAGGATTACAGGCATAACCACCAATGCTCTTTAGAACTGACTACTCCATATTGTTTTCCAGAGTGGTTAAACAAGCAGAACTAACTTTTTATGTGACTTTCAAAATTGGGTGTTAACTGCACAATACAAAATACCAAATGGGAACTATCTGAGACCATACTACACAATAGCTTTTAGCTATCGCCTAGCCTCTATTACCCTAATATGTAGTTTTCATAAGTTAATCACTTTTTTCCTGGCTCTTTCACAGGATTAAGGGTACAGAATATGTCAGTGACATCAACCTCCACGTCTGCTTCTCATTCAACAAAAATTACGCCACCCCCTACCATCTGGACTGGCTCTCCACAGAACTCTGCTGTAACCACTGTCTTTCCAGTCTCAGACACTGGCAATGCCTCAGTTGTCCCAGTTATATCCACAGCCTCAACATCTATATTTTCCAAGGATATTTCCACCAATCCTGGAGAAGAAGAAATCACCAGCGACTCTTCAGTATGGGAAAGTACACACACAAATCCCACCACCCCTGGGCTCTTGTCTGCCAGCAGCTCTGTTCATTTGACACCCATGCCTGAAGAACACAGCTCAGGAAGTCCTGCAACTACTGTGCCAGCTGTAGGATCTCAGACCCCACCACTCACATCCCCTCAAGCTTCTGCCTCTACCCCCTCATCCCTATCAACCTCTATGCCTGTGGTACCTTCTGCCTCCATCACCCCCACCCTGAGCACTTCTGTGAGTATTCAGACTACAGCAGCTCCGATGTCATCTGAATTCCCAACGGAGGAACACAGCTCTGGTCACATACCCACTTCCCATGCCACAGACCAGCCGGGGACCAAAGAGAAAACACCCCAAGATTCTGAGTCAGTCAAAGTGATGTGTGAATCTGAAACCACCACTCCCTTTCTGATTATGCAGGACGTGGAACATGCATTAAGTTCAGGTGAGTACATTTGGACTGTACTTTCTTTCGCAGCAAGTCAATCTTGTGGGAGGCTGATCCCACAAGATTGTGGGAGAATATTGTGGGAGAATGATCACATAAGTATGGAAGTTTGAGACCAGTCTGGCCATTACATTGAGTTCCATGTCTCAAAAAGCAAACAAAAAAAGAATTAGGTTACCAATTTTTTTATTGTATTTTATTGTCCGGGTAATGTATAGAGGGTTTAGTTGTATTTGTCAGGTAGTGGGTGCATTGCTTCTAGAATCTTAATACCCCTTCTCATGTTTTGGCCCTCTTTCCTTTCCCCCATCCCCTCCTAATCATCTTGTTTTCCCCTTTCCCTTCTCTATTTCAAATAAATAAATAAACATATATACAATATACCAGGTAACAAAGTCAGATACAGTAACCACATGAGATTAACCATAAGGGGACAAAAAGTGAAAAGAAATATCTTCACATAGTATATCAAGAAAAACAATCACAAAGATAAACCTCTTGTTTCAGGTTACCAATTTTTAAGTTTGAATTGTGGAGTACAGTGTCTGAGGGGGAATTTCCACAAGAAAGCTAACGTTCATTTTAGTCACTTAATAATTTGCATAAGATATACTATTTCTTTAGACAGTTGCCCTGTCTTATTTTATCTCCATATAAAATGGGGGGGGTGTAAAGGATTAACAGTATGGCCTCAGTTCAAGCTTCCTAAGTTTTATTTCTAGTAGTTTTCTAGGTGTTCCCCTTGAAAGGAGAGACACCCCTAAAACAGGATCTTTTTCAGTTGTGTATCAAAGCCAAAGCCAAATCAAGGCAGAGAACTATGGCATTAGTACATTCAATAGCCAGAAAATGGAAACATGAATTTACAAATCAACTTGTGAATAAAAGGGATAAAAGAAAAACATACTCATGACTTTTCTAGAACAGGCAGAGATTCTCTACCCCATCCCCAATTCAGGAAATACCCATTTTTATGTTCCAATGCTTCTTGGTTATTGGTGTGTCCCTTGGAGATTAAATTATAATGAAATCACCATTTCTTTGATGGTTACATTGGTTGGTCACTATCTTGTATCTAATCATTTTTGGCTAGCTTACTTGGAGAAAGCTACCAACAATATTAAGGCAGGGTAGAAGTAAGGTCACCTGTGTATCTGTTTCAGTTCTAATTCCTGACAACAGGCAAGTTATTTCAACTCTCTATGCCCTTCTATTTCTTCATCTATAAAATTGGTATAGAGTAGATTCTACCATAATCTGTTCTAATGAAGTTTAAGTGACATGACATATAAAGCGCTTAGGGAGCCGGGAGTTTGGCCTAGTGGTAGAGTGCTTGCCTAGCATGCACGAAGACCTGGGTTCAATTCCTCGGTACCACATACATAGAAAAAAGCTGGAACTGGTTCTGTGGCTCAAGTGGTAGAGTTCTAGCCTTGAGAAAAGTCTAAGGACAGTGTTCAGACCCTGAGTTAAAGTCCCACAACTGGCAAAAAAAAAAAAGCACTGGTAGAGAATAAGTGTTAATTATTATAATTCTTCGGTTTTTAAAACCATGTTTACCTCTTGGAATTCAGCCAAAGTGAGATAGGGTGGAGAAATCTGACTCATTCATTATTTCATATGGACATAATATTTATTTTTATTCTCCCAGCCATCCTATAAAGTTAGTTTTATTTTCATATTCATTTTTTAAAATTATGGTGGGAAAATATTTAGGGTCTTTCTGAGGCTACTTGGATCTGAAATTGATATATGAATATAAACTTTATGGTTTGGGCTAGGAAAATATTTTCATAGGAACATTTGATCATTTGATTGAGAAACACTAAGGTGAGAACAGCCAGAAGGCAAAGAAAATAGAGATGCAGCCCTTTGCCTAGGTAGACCTATGACCCAGCGTAGATTGAGAATAAAATATTCTAGACAGAATCATGCATGAAATTCTAAGATCAAAGCAACAACTGTCACTGAGGATAAATCTACATCTTTTAATAAATAAACACTATTAATGGAAACCATCAGTAGACAGAGATTAGAAGAAAAAGAACTAAAATTAACACAGAACTAATTATTTGCTTCAGGAAGAATACACAGTCTAGTAAGGTGAAAAGTCCTAAAGAATTATAAATGCTTATTTCAAAAGTGTTTGAATGAAGGTCACAAAAAGAAAGACACAGTAAAACTAGGGTAAATGAACTGGTTTCAAAGGCCTAAGTGAAATATAGGAAAATTAGAGTCTGAAAAGAAAGAAGACAGCAACAGAACTCAAGACAGAGCCCTGTAGAACAATAGATCTCTTGACACTTCCTCCTGAGTTGGTCAGCTTTTGACTTTAAATATTCCGTGTATGCTGATGATTCAGAAAGAGTTCTGCCTCTGTTCTGTTTGCAGATGCCTATTCAGTATGAGCTGTGCTAATGAATGCCCTTAACTAAAGAGCAACATGCATCATAGACATCAAGATGTTTCTGTAACTTTGTGCTGCTCAAAACATCTACAAAGCTCATAATGCATAGAGCCTTGAAAAACAACTAATGATAAGAAAGATGAAACAGGTGTTTTGAAAGTATACCTAGAAAAGTTTTAGGAATAAACAAATGTACATTAATGATACATTTTTAAAAACAAGCTAAAGGGGTAAGCTTTTCTTTGTTCTGCTTTGTTTCATTTATTGCAGTATTGATAGATTGAACTCAGAGCCTCATGCTTTCTAGACTAGCATGGACACTGTGAAGCCACACCTCCAACCCTGCATTTTATTCATTACTTTTAGGATAGGCTCTAACTTAACTTCCCAGTCAGACTCACCTGAACCACTACCTGCCTCCTGCTGGGCTCCTTGTCATTGACAGGATCACAGGTGTGCATCACTGAGTCCAACTTCTCTCTATAGAGATGGAGTCCCATGGACTTTTCTTCCTAAGGTGGCATTTGTAACTAAAATCCTCTCAAATACCTCGGATTGCAGGCTCACACTATTTGCATTCAGATGGTCAATAAAATGCAAGTGTGAAAAGACCCTGTAAAATAATGATAAGCATTCATAATATTATTTTAGAATAACCTTACAAAGTATGGTATCTTAGGGCCAGTTTTATAGCTTTCAGGTCATTGTACATGCCCAAGCATATGCTCTTACAATAAATTGTGCCACCATCTTTACGGACTTTTTTTCCACTCCCATCACCAAATATTGTTGATGTTGGATTGTTAGTAGCTCTCAACATCCTTTACTTCATGTTTCTTCTCAAAGGGAAGGAGTGGGTAGGGGAAAGATGAATGAGAATGTTAAAAGGTATACTATATTCATAGAGTGCTTTGTTAATGGCAATACCTTTGTACAACTACTTAAAGATAATAAAGAAAAAAAGCAAAGCTCTCAATTCCACGGCCACAGCCTTCTAACTAGCCCTGTCCTCTCCTTTCCTAGTCGTCTCCTCCATTTTACTTTTCTCCGCACAGCATCAGCTAGTGATGATTTCACCTAAATCAGGTCATATAGAACCTACTGTCACCAGTACTCCAGTCTCTTCAGAGTGTCCTATTGTTCTGAGAGTGTATAGCCCTGGCTGGCTCTCATGTCCAGGAGTCTGCTGATCTCCCTTTTGACGTAGGGCCTTATAAGGCTCATTTGGACACTTGTGCCTACAACTCTCTGTACCACATCACTCCACTTGGCTAATGCCATTTCAAACTTCAACTATTCTAAATAGTTCTTATGGAGCCCACAGTCCAGCCCTCACCTCCCATATGGCTACAACTCGGATGTATCTTTTTGCCATGATGTATGGTTATACTTTGGGTGTACAACTTTTGTTCAATGTCTTCAATGGTTTTCGGGGATATTTATCTGTTTGAGTTCACAGATGTATTCCTAGCACCTAAAAGTGTCTTCTTCCACATACATAACAAATATTAAGTGATATCCAAACACCAGTGGTTTATAACTGTACTCGAGGGGCTGAAATATGAGAATAGTGGTTTGAAGCCAGCTGGTCAGGAAAGTCCATGAAACTCAATTTCCAGTTAACCAGCAAAACCTAACTAGTGACTAGACCCTAATGGGTGGGTCTAGTAATAGAGCACTAGCTGTGAGTAAAAAAGCCAAATGAGAGCTTAAGAGTTTGGAGCCCTGAGTTCAAGCCTCAGTATCTGCATATACCCCCCCCCACACACACATTCAGTGAATAAATGAATTAATGATTTATTTTCAGTAGAAAATTCAAGTTTTAGATAATAAATATGTGTGATGTTTGTCTCATAAATCTAGAGTTCTGAACTAAGGAAAACAAGGGAATTACCTTTTCCTGTGCACTCAGTGAGTGGTTCTTCTGTCCACCACACCTCTCTTTCCCCCATTCTCATCCCAAATTTTCACTTTCCTATGGACTCTAGGAGTGTCTCAAATAGTGCTAGAAATACTCATTCATAATGTTTTATTTTTTAATATTTTTATTGTAATTAATAGAAGGGTTACATTATATTCACCAGATAGAAGTTGTTTTACTTCACAAACATTGCTACCCCTCTCATGTTTTTGACCCCATTTCCTTTCCCCCACCCCATTCCCTCATCTTGTTTTCCCTCTTCCCTATCCTATTTCAAATAAGCAAATAAACATACATACAATATGTCAGATAATAAGATAAGATACTGTAACTATATGAGATAATCAAGGGACAGCAAAAGAGATGAGAAATAACATAGTACATTAAGGACAACAATCACACATTATATAGCTCTTGTTTCTATATCCTGGAGGTCAGCTTATGTAAAACCCCAAAACGTGTTAAAACCAAATAAGCTCCCAGAAGGAGCCCCAACTGTAAAATTTATTTCTGTTTAAAAAAATATTTGGAACTCTCATCTGTACTTCTTATGTTTTCCTATGGCTTACTTTTACTACCTAAATCTTAATCTCATTTTGAAATATTTCCATTGTACTCTTTGAAGAATATATGTCAAGGTAATAAAATTGGCTGTTTACCATTTATGTTATCATAGAGAAGCAAGACACCTCCTCATGGATTTTAATTGTCCCAGTATCACCTTTCCTTACATTTTGAGAGCTCCTTTCCCCATGGAATAATTTCTCTTTTCTGTTTTAAATGTGACTTTCACCAATCACAGATGATTAAAGGGACTTTTGAAATGCTTCAGTGAGAAAGTGAGATTTAGCTTCTAAGCACAGCTGATGTTATTAATGAGCTTGTGAGCTTACTGGGAAAACTCATTGGAATAAGCCTGATCCTATGTCCATACTGAACTATGAATTTAACTTTCCAAATAAAGAGAGTCTATCCTTTGAGTTAGAACCACTGTCAGGGAAGGATGAAGGATCCAAAATACATCCTGGAGGACTGAGGTTCGGAATTGACTTAGGTGAACACAGAATAGGTATTCAGTTTATACTGTCCTCAGCACATCTTGTTTCTCAGGTCCTTGGAAAGAAAAATATTAGCCAAGAAAAGGTGGTGTTTTATGTAACAGTGACTTGCTTTTTATGATGAGATTCATGACCTTCAAGATTTGGACCAGTGGTTCAAAGTCGAAGGTGAACTTATGCTAAAAACCCATAAATAATTTCAGTAAGTCTACCAAAAACACTGCTAACATGTTTCCATTTGGAGAAATTATGTAGTCATTTCCAAGGCAGGCTGTGGGAAGACAAGAATATGTTCAGTAGAACCCCACACATTGGATCAGACTTCCTGGCTCAGATCTCAGTGGTGCCATTTGTTTAAGTGGGAGAGGCAGGGGAGAGGGGCAGGGGAATAAGTACTTATCACTGAGTACCATATTTTCCTCATATATAACATGAGAGTACAGGTATAGTAGTGTACCTGTGCTACAGGATTCTTTCTTGGTGGGATTAAACAAAACAAGTACATAAAGTACCTCCTACATAATTAGCATTAAATAGATGTTAGTTGCTGTTACTACAGTTGGGTCCTTATCACCAGTATGGATGCCAATAAGAGTGTAAACTTCTCCACACTTAGATTTTCTTCACTTGGAAAATTAGAATGTTTGTGAAAACACTTTAGGGTTCCCAAAGGAGTACTTACTGTGAGTAGTAGGCAATAAAAATCCGCATAATCATCTGCCTACAGCACAATATAAAAAAGGCTAGTCCAATTGTATAGATGAAATCATAACTGTTCACATTTGAACGGCAACACTTTCAGTAAGCCAGGGAAATCTAAAGAAAAGGTGTAAAAACCTAAATTATTCAAGGCTTCTAAGAGAAAAGCCATCTTGGGGAACCTGGGAAACAAAAGCAGCTGGGCCACAGGATTACCCATAGGCCCTACACACCTCCCAAAGTAGACCACTAAGAACCAAAGAAAGGAAGCAATGCTAAAGACATAAATGAGATGGTAGCAACAACAAAACCAAAAATGTTTCTCTCAGTGTTCAGAGAGCTCATTAGCAGAGCATGCCTGGAGGGCAGCACACAGTTTTTGATAACATTTTTTTTTGTTCTCAGGCATCATCCACAAAGAGATAACAGAGGCTAAGTCCCCATACTGGTCCTGATTTTCCTCATTTGCTGGTGTCTTGGTGCAGGGAGTAGTTAGGCCAATCGAATTAGAGCAGTGCTCTCAACTCTGAGCTGGAGCTGCTGTGTAGGGATCTCCTATGCCCACGTGAAAGACAGAACAGTATCCACACACAAAAAAAGAAATAATACTATTTGCTATTCTTGGAAACCTGCTATATTTAGCATTGCAGATGTCAAAGGATAGGCGAGAGGGGCAAAGCTAAAGAGGTAGTTAAGATAATTCCAAGTGACAAAGAGGTCTCATTTGTGCTGGAAAAGATTGTAATTATAGGTGAAGTGAAGAAACAGTAAAGCCATGGTAACCCAGAACAGGTCTAATATGTGTCCCCTGGTCTGCACGGATTGCAAACTTGTGCTCCTTGACACCCTCAAAACATAGCTCATGGGTCCCCAAGAGAAAAAGAAATGCAGGAAGAGGAAACACACAGCTTGTGCAAATACACATCACTTATTACCTCAACCAACATTAGTATTTTTAGCTATATGCTTAATGTAAAACAGTGCTTTCAGATAAAAGGCAACCCTAGTCCCCAAACCAGATCTTGTGGTTACATGAAATAGAAAAGTACAGATATCAATTCTGACTGAAAGTTTGAACTCTTAATTCTGCCTACAAACTAGTTTTTAGATAAGAGTATGAAACAAAATGTTCTACTTGCAATCCTTTTTGACTGACTTTAAGAAAATTTACCACTTCCACTTAGTGTAAAGAAATGACAAAATAGTACTTCAGTGATACAAGAATTTGGGGTGTGATATGGTGTGGAAAAGGAACAATTTCCTAATACAGATTGTGTTAGATTGTGTTACATACACTTTTGTAACATATTTGCATGCAATCCATATGACTTATAATGAAGTCCTTAACTACTAATAAAGTTAAGCATAGCCATATTCCAACAGATCCATTATGGTGTGATTTTATGAATTACTTATTTTGGGCCTAGATAAATGATTTGGTAGCCCTAGCTTTCAAGGATTTCTCATGCAGAGACCAAGCAGAGTATGCTCACATGAAATCATTAGCATGCAAATATATCTTGTCCCTCTATGGCTAGTGTGTATACTATGCATAGTTACCTACAGCTACAAATGTATCACTTACATAGTAGACATACAGCTTACAAGCAAGCCCTTAGGGAAAGAGTGCTCAAGGCAATGGCCTTTATTGGGGATGATTTCTCAATGAAAGATGGGTTTGGCAAGGTTCTTGTAGAAATTGCTGTGGCCCCCTTTCCATAAGTCTTTCAGGGTCCCTGTATCCACACTGTCAAGCTCAAATACCAATCTGGCTTTCAGAAATCTCCATACTTGGCCCTGAGTAATCCTACAGCCTCTTTCATGCCTTTGATTTCCATTTGTCCCTCTTTTGCAGACTGTGATCACATTTTTGTCACTTTTGAAAATTATATGACCTTAGGAAAGTCACCCATTCAGCCCTTGGGTATTTTCATGTCTTAGTACACAAACTCTCTCAACAGCTCTTCCCCATCTGTCTACCCCTCTCAGTAGCCCTAGATATGGATAGCAGCCCATATTTTAGATCAGAGCTCCAGTTGCATCGCCTCTGTCTCCAAGTCCAGTGCTGCTGACCCTTCAAGCCCAGAGATGCAAAATATCTATTCTCCCTGCAGCAGGCTCCTACCCCCAGCCTGCTTTCAGTCCTTCTCATCCTTTAGAGAATAACTTCACTTGCATCTTTTCCTCAGATGACTACAGCTTTGTAGACCTGCTTCCCTTAGTCACAGGTAGAAATATCCAGTGTCTCTATTTCCTGCCTGTGTGTCCATCTGATCATACACTTTCCGGTTTAAGCAATTGGGTGGACTATTCTCTGTACCCTACAGTGCCCTCGGTGAACCGTGGTGCTCACTCATAGAGTCTGTTGAATTGATTTGGGGACAAAAGGAGGAGGCTACAAAAATTACCTTCCCATGGCGTGGAGAAGAGAATGAGAAAGACAAGGAGTAAAATACAAAAAGAATGCAAAATGACCTTCAGTACTGGTGAAATTAGCATCCCCTTAGTATCTAATCCATGTGAGAGAACTGAAGTTGTTTTTATTCATTGTTTCTCTCCATCTCACCATCCTACAAACATTATCACAACCACCCCCACCATAGCAAATGACAGCACATGCCATGATTAGTTAATACACACACACACACACACACACACACACACACACACACACTTCCACATCCACTCAGCTGTCATCAAATGTATTTGAACAAAACACTGTCTACTGAACATGTACAATTTTTTTTCTTTCCATGATTTCCTAAACAATACACTGCAACAACTGTTTACAGACCATTTACATTATATTAGGTAGTATTGGTAACTAATGATGATTTAAAGTAAGCAGGAAATTATATGGGAATCATGCAGGTACTCTGTGTATTATGTAAGGGAATTGAACTTTCTTGGATTTGGTTATCTCTAGAAGGGTTTAGAGCCAACCACACATGAATTTTGGCATCTGACAGTACAATAGTGCACAGGATTTGTGGCAGTCTTCAGCAGTTATTTGAGGCTACAAAAATTGCCTGAAATCAGGAGCTTAAATCTCCTTGGTTTTATGTTCTATGTCTTGTGTCTTCTTGTAATTAGTTCCAGCCTCAATGAACTTGAAGTATTAAACTTCAACCCATCTTTACCAGTGCCTACAGGAGGAAGCAACGAGCATTTAAATTTGCAAACTGCATAAAACCTAGGTGAAATAGGCCTGGGTGAAAATACTAGTTCAATCATTTACCAGGTATAAAACTTTAATCAACTTCTCAACCTTTTGGGACTCCTCATCTATAAAATGGAAGCAAATCCACTGTTCTTATAAAGATGAGGAGCTGTGAAGTTCTTGGCCCACTGCCCTACCTAAGTAATCATGGGCAAAAAAATAAGTGGCTGTAACTGCTCTTAAGCCTGCTTGTTCTTCTCACATGGGCCATTAGGAAAGTGGCAGGAAGGAAACCTGTGAAATCCCAGACTTGGTATAGGCACAAAGCACAAGCACACTTTGATTTCTGGATCTTCAAAGCCATTTGGTTAGGCCGGACATGTCGGTACAATGGAATGTGCTAGCACAGTGGAATATTCTTGTATCTTGGTTTATAAACTATACAGATAAGTTTCCTCCAATTCTCTCTTAATTTCTGCCCATTCCAGAGTGTGACAGCATGAGTCGACTATGCCCAGTCTGTAACTTGCAAATCCTAATGAGGAAGAAAGGAAATGCCAGCAAACTTTCCCATCCTACACTTCCAGCACATAGCCCATGAGAGTCTGCACATTCCTCATTTTTCTTCTCCCTTCCCTGCTTAAAAAAAAAGAATAGAAGAACAAGGGGGAATTCCAGCTTAGTTTAAACAAAATCCAGGGGGAAATAACATTTGTTTTCATAAGCAGGAAATGAAGCCTTGTCATAGAAGTTGGGGTATCACTGGCTTAGCAACCCCTCCCTATGACCAAATCATGAAGTGCTCAGGTGTGGAGCTTCCAAGAGCTCCCTTCAGAGACAGCAGCTGCTGTAGAGGTTAGAGAACTCTCGAGAAATAGGCTTTCCTGGGCTCAGGGCTGAGAAAGGACTCTCGTTCTAGAAGACTATGGTTTTCATGGTCAGCACCCTCTGAGGAGAGCCAGTGAGCCATAAAATATTATAGAGGAAGTCTAAATATGGAAGCACACATTATTATTTTATGTCATAGATCTTGCCCTCAGCTTGACAATACCACCTCTTAGAAGGGTGCCTTTACTTAGGTTCTCTGTATCAGGCAGAAAGAAAGTCACTCAGAATGTACAGCTCTGAGAATCTTAGATGCTACCATCTGTGGACTTAGAAGTAGAGTCTTGAAGAGACCCATGAGAAGATGGGGGTTATCCCTGACCCTGGACAGCTCACTATCTGATAAAAGAGACACAAGTCTTCCTGTCACTTGCTGTTTCCACCTCTACCACAACAAAAAGAACAACACTTTGTGTTGGAGAAGCTGTCTGACTTATTTTAGAAAGAGGTGGTATATAAATAAACTCAGCAAATCACAGAGCTGGAGGAGACCCAACTGCTACAAGGAAGGAACTGGGAAAAAGGTCAAACCTGATTTCCTATATTCAGCTATCCCTAGGGCTGAGAGCAGGGGTGGGGAAGAGAAAGGAGCCTTGTAGGGAAATCAGCTTGCCCCTTCTTTTCAAAAAGGGACAAATTAGATTAAAAGGTCAGTTTAGAAAAAAGGCTCCTAATTGCAATGATTGTATCTTTTTTTAATCCTAAAATGCCCGATCACTGTACCTTGCAGTTAGCATCTTCCTTTCACAAGCTCTTAAAAGCGGTTGTTATGAGACTTCTGTGAACTTTGAGTTGTTCTAATTTCAGCACAGTTTGGAAGGTAAGAAGCTAAGAGCCACCTTTCAAAGTAGAAGAGGGGGAATTAACATGAGAGGCTCTGACTTCACATTTTTCCTGCTGAACCCGATATGCACATTTGCATGATCCATACCATAATTTTATCTTTATGTGGGAAAAGGCAAAAAATGAATTATACTGATAATTACATAATCTGATTCAAAAGGATCCCAGGAGCAAAGAAATGGAGTGTCAGAAGTGTGTTGGTTCTGAAGCGGTCAAACACAGTAAGTCTCCATGGAGACATCAAGCTCTGTCCTTCATCTTCAATAATCTAATGATTTTATTTGACTCATTTTTTTAAAAATTATTTTTGGTGGTGGTGGGGCTTGAATTCAGAGCCCGCGCACTATCCTTCTTCAGCTCAATGTTAATGTTCTCCCACTTGGAGCCACAGTTCCAATTCCAGTTTTCTGGTGGTTAATTGGAGTTGAGTCTCATGGTCTTTCCTGCCCAGGCTGGCTTTGAACCATGATCCTCAGATCTCAGCCTCTTGAGTAGATAGCATTACAGGTGGATAGACAAATATATTCAATGTACATATGTGAAAATGGAAGCAGGCAACTTGTTTTTAACTGATTGCTAATAGCTACTTTTGGATCCAGATTTCAAATTACCAAACAAGAAGAATCATTTTAGTTATAGCTGATTCTTTCAACACAAACAAAAAAAAAACAATGTTACCAATTATATGGGATCTTATTTTGTATTTTTGTATACCAGACTTATTTCCTGTATATAGAAATTTAGCATTGAAACATGAAAGCTGAACATACATCCCAAATAAGAGGTTTTTTTCCCTCCCCAATGCTGTGGTATAATAGAATCATTAAAATTAGCACAACTACCAAAGTGAACCTCTTAAAGTGGACACCACAGATATAGCTGAGTGGTTTTGGTTTATTAAAAAAACAACTGTATTACCTTTTTTATAACCCTTGGAATAAAATATCTTGTCTCCAAATATTACACAAGTGACATAAAAATGAGCCATATCCTATAAAAGAAGAAAAGAGAACATCAAGTGATTTAAAATCCACTACCCTGAGTGCAACAGACAGCAGCAAGTCACTCTTAAAAAGATAATCAAATATTACTGTGGATTGTTCTCTGAATACCAAGCTAGCTGAAAGGTCTTGATGAATACTGAAAGATATATTGGCCATTACTGAACCTTGTTTGGCATTAAAACAAATTTTAGTAGCATAATATTTTGATTCTATTATTTTAAGATCCTGGGCTTTGTGCTGGCTCTGACTTCCATGCAGAACTATCTGTAGTCAATACCTTTGCAAGTATGAGTATGGACTCATACTTGCAATGCCAGCTACTCAAGAGGCTGAGGTCTGAGGATCATGGTTTAAAGCCACTCCAGGCAGGAAAGTCCTTGACACTCCTATCTCCAGTTAACCACCAAAAAACTAGAAATGGATCTGTGGCTCAAGTGGTAGAGTACTAGCGTTGAGCACAAAAGCTCAGAAACAGCATCCAGATCCTGAGTTCAGGCCCTGGAACAAGGAAGCAAGGAAGCAAGGAAGGAAGCAAGGAAGAAGGAAGGAAGCAAGGAAGAAGGAAGGAAAGAAGGAAGGAAGGAAGGAAGGAAGGAAGGAAGGAAGGAAGGAAGGAAGGAAGGAAGGAAGGAAGGGAAGATAAGTAGGTTGGTTGCTGGGATTAGACATTTGAGAGTAATTAAGCTCACTTTATTTTCTTCTTTGGCCCCTTTCTCCTTCACAGGTAGCATTGCGGCCATCACAGTGACAGTTATTGCTGTGGTGCTGTTGGTGTTTGGAGTTGCAGCCTATCTGAAGATCAGGTGAGAGATACCTCACTTTAAAAAGAAAAGAATTCCATCTTGTGGGTCTCTGTGTTAAGAGCTATTTTGTTAAGAGGTCATTTCTTAGTCGGTCATTTCTTAGCCATCTGAAACACTGGCCAGGAAGTGAGCCTAGCCAATGAACTCTACTCCAGACAAGAGCAGTGGCATGGTGTCTGGACTTCAGCAGAACAGAAAGAAATAAGCTGCTATGTGGGGCACGATGATGTGGTGAACAAAATTGAAATCAAAGCCCAGGCATACTGCCCTGAAATCAAATCTTTACCCTAGGGTACTCATTACATCTGGGAGCTGGAATACACGGTGTGGGGGGGTGATTGGTCAGGGTCAGGGTCCCCAAAGGATAATGTTCTGCACATTCATCTGTGGATTTGTACTCAATCTGTAAATCAGGTTTTCAGGTTCTAATCCTAAATGTGAAAATTAAAAGGAAAAGTAGAGCATTTTCTATAAAACTAGGATTTAATTCAAAACAAAACAACAACAACAACTTTTCTTTCCAGGGTACCCTTGGCTCATGGCTGTAATCCTGGCTACCCAGGAGGCTGAGAGCTGAGAATTGTAGTTCAAAACCAGTCAGGGCCAAAAAGTCCAATAAACTCTTTTATCCAATAAAATACCCAGAAAAAAAAGCTAGAAGTAGCACTGTGACTCAAGTGGTAGAGCGCTAGCCTTGAATACAAGTAGGCTCAAGGACAACACCGAGACCCTGGGTTCAAGCCTAGGACCAGAATTAAAAAAAAAAAAAAAAAAACCTTTTCTTCTATGAAGTAGGTAAAATAAATGGTAGATTTTACCCTCTTAGAACCAACTGTGTGAATCCTCTGTGAATCTCCCATTTTTGTTTTCTGTGGCTCAAAGAAATCCAAAAGTCTTCAAGCCATATCATTCCCGTGGAGTGTCCTTCCCGCTGCAAAGTGGCAGATGGCAGCAGCAGTGTTATTTACTGGTCTGAGCAACTTTGGTACCAGGAACAGAAGGATAGGTTTTGCTGTGATAAACACTGCCACTTCTTGACTTCCAACACTTCATCCTCCCAGCAGCCAGAACCTGCTTTCAGGAGCTGCTCTGACCCTGCACTCCTTCCATCAATACTTCACAGTGGCATTAACCTTTCATCTTGGCTCTCGAGGCCATTCCTGGTGTACTGTCCCTTCTGTTTCATCACATCTCTGTTTCCTTCTTAACCCACTAAGCTCCAGTTCTCAGGATTTACAGAACTTACTAGGTTCTATCTTTCCACAGCGCTTAGACTGCTTTGCTGGGAACTCTTTCTCATGCAGTGTGTGGTGACTTCAATCACGCTTCCTCTGAAAGATTTTCCTTCTGGTGCACCAAGGCCTCTCTTATTTGTTTTCTTAGTGCTGTCATTACTTTCATCCTAGCTATTATCTGTATCTACTACTGTGTAAATTAAATAATGCATAAAGGACAGTGCTTGGTAGATTGAATACGTGCAAATTTTATAGAATACACAATACCATGCTAATGTGATACATACAGACACATGCGCTCTGGTCTTTTCTCACCTGCACATCTTCCTCAAGTCATATGCTCACTTTTCCTGTCTCTCCTGCCCTTGTTTCTTGCATGCAAGATCCTGCGCACACATCTTCCCTGGAGCCCCTACTCATCTCCTGTTGTCACTTAGCCCAGCCCAACCACCCCTGAGGACCTATCCTTTTCTCCTTCCCTTTCCTTCTGTCAGTTAAGTATACATTGAATCAATCCAATCATGGTGGCATTGACTATGAGTCTGCTTTTGTGCCACATTTCTACTTAAGGTGCAAAGAACAGAAGAGGTTAGTCTTCAAAGAAAACAAAGGGCCCAAGTGACCTATGTTAAAATGTTGGCCTATTTTAAATCAGATGTTTCCTCCTGATTAGAAGAAGTCTTTGTCCTCATTAGGTCTGCATTTCCTTGAATAATCAGACTTAATTTTACAAATTATATCTTACTGAATGGTACCTTTTTTTCCTCTATTTTAATTACAAGTTTATCACTGTATTTTAATTATAAGTCAAATTGATTTTTATTATCTATTCTTGGAAACTCATGGCCATTTTGTAACAAGATATCTATGGGAAAAAATGTATTCCTGAGGCTCAAAAAAACTTACAGATAAAGCATACAGTCATTTCCAGAATCACCAATTACAAGTTTTGGAAAAGCTGTATCACCAAATACATGATCTCTATTGGAGTACAGAACAAACTAGAACTAGTTCCTTCTCACTACATACCTCTTCAACACTTCACCCCCTAAAAGAATAATGTTTAAAATTACCATCTCAAACCAACCGTGATTCTTGACAGACAATCTACAAACAGTAATTAAGGATTCAGACTCCAAAAACAGAGAAACTTTAGTTTGAATCCCAGCACTAACTCTTTCTAGCAGTGTACTCTGGTCATGTGATGATGTATCACAGATCTTCATTTATCACTCACCTGTGAATTAATTTGAACTATCTGGTAGCAGTCTTGGAAGACTGCTAAATGCCACTTCCCAAGAACACAGCATTACCACCACCATCACCACCACCATCATAATCATATTGGTTAACTGAAATGAATAATAATAATATAATCATAGAGACAGAGAAATAGGGAGATAGATATTTGAGCATTAGCAATGGGCCAGACATTCCTTTAAACATAAGTCCCAACATCTTTTTTTTGCAAGCATGTTATTTCACTTTGTACTAATGAGTGCTTACTAAAATTGTATAAAATGTTGTTTTAAACTATATTTCTCTAGATAAATATATTTAACACCAGATAAATTCAGAGAATGATTAAATGGAATGAATCTTTATTTAGATTCTCCTAAGTGCAACAAAAAAGTATAAATACAAGATATAAAAAGTATAAATACTTGTCTTTTGTGCTACTTACATTTGGCACTGTAAACTTAGAGGTGGATAAAATTATCAGGTCCCTGCTTTAAAAACCCCCTAAGGAAAACCCCTTTCTGCTCCTCCATTTATTATTTTGACAAAATGATAACATATGGAGGTTAATAGTTCTCATGAATCTTAAGGCTGTGCAAAAATACCTTCAAGTATTATTTTACCAGATTCTTGGGAAACCCCCACTTATCATTCATCAAAAGTATTGGTGGCTACATCAACGTGTGGTGTGTATGTGTGTATGTGTGGCTAGGCTTTGCCCTCTGTGGAAAGTTATTCTACTTCTATCATCCTGTATTTCTGAGAACAATAGCAGATATCTATTTGGTGGGCTTTTATTTGGTGGGCTTTTACTTGGTGGGCTTTTACTTTATTTTTTCTGTAGTATCAGATGACTGAAATCACAGCTTATAAGGGAACCATTAGCTTCTAACCACAACCTTGGGGGCTAGAGACCGACCATCCAGCGTCTTGCAATTACAAGAACTCATGAGCAGAAAAGCATTACACCTCTCAAGCATTAATAGTAGCCCAGTACTTTTCACCTTTCTCCCCAAATCTTCATGATTTCCCAGGGCACAAGTAAATTCATTAGCCATTTGTGTTTCACACTGCTGTTCTTCGGAGATCTGTGACCTCTAGTTTTATCACTGTGTCCTCTGTCTGAAGAACTGTATATTTTTACAACCTGAGTCATTAGAGGATGTGGCATATAAAATTGAACTGCCCTAGCCTTCAGTAGCCCTCCTGGTATCAGCCCCATTCCAGCCAGCAGCTGTGGAAAGAACAACATGCTTTGCAGTTCAGGTCAGTATTGTACTGACTTTCCACTGAAATAGGGAGTGTAGAAGTTGGGCACCAGCTACTCAAGAGGCAGAGATCCTTAGATCTCAGCTTGAAGCAGCCTAAGCAGGAAAGGCTCATCTCCAATTGACTACAAAGGAAGGTTCCTATCTCTAACTACAAAGGAAGCCAGAAGTGAACTGTTGCTCAAGCAGTAGAATGGTAGCCTTGAGCATAAAAGCTTAGAGACACCACTAAGGGCCTGAGTTCAATCCCCAAGACCAGCAAACACACACACACACACACACACACACACACACACACACACACACACACTCACACACACACACAATTTTAATGAGTACAGAGCACCAGGCAGATTCTAACATGGTGCCAAGCACATGCACCCGAAGACAAGTGACCCAATGAGTTTATTGGTAAAATGAGAATATAAAAGTAACTATACCTAGCACACGGTTGCCGTAAGGGCAAAGTAGGGGCACATACACAGTCAGTGCCCAAGGTGAGGTGAGGTCCTTGAAGAAGGCTGGTTGTATGAGCTACAGCTGTTATCCAACTACATTTGGTGTTTCATAAAATAGTTGCTTCTGATATAAAATTGTTGAGTGTCCTATCCATGCCTTTCCCTCTCAGTAGGCATCAAGCATTTAGAGGAGAGAAAGAAAAGGAAGATGTCTTCTGGTCACTGTACACTGATCCAGCGTTGACAGTTTTAGCCATGGTGTTCTGAATTCCTGTCAGGTTGCATTCACACTGCACATCCACAAATAGAATGGGTTCTCTGGGCAGTCTGTATGCCAATCTTTTCAAGTTTGTAACTTGAAAAAAAAGCATAAGCCCTATCTGCCTCTTGCAAAGGATATCTTTAATTAGTGTTGATTGAGGAATGAGGTAAGTTACTTCTGTTTTATTTAGGTTGGCTCAAAACTATTCCACTAGGAGATAATCTCCCTACGTAACAGACCTTATCTGGTAGAGCCACAGAAGTGGATGCAGCTATAATTAGGTATGCTGCTAACCCAGACAGACAAAATGGGCTTTTCCTTCCTCCAAAATAACTATTATCTTCATTTATAGACACCACCAAGCCTAGACTTCAAGCTGGTTTATGAGAAGTCACCTGTTTTACTTTATAGCTCACAGTGGTTGCATTCTGATGATTGTGAGGTTTAAAAAGTAGGCTCAGCCAGCTATGACGGCTGTCATGTGGGTGTCTATAGGTCTGGTTCACTTCATTTTTCTGCCTCAGTGGTCCTCAGACTCTGTTGTGCATAATTACTACTAGGCAAGCCTATCGTAGACAGTTTTTGGCTCACCCTCATCCTCACAGGATCAGATTGTGGTATGTCCATGTGGGGTCTGTGCCCCTGCTTTTCTAACCAGCCCATGGGAGAGTGCCAGGGTACTGCTTTGTCTTTGTCTAACACTCCTAGCAGTGACATGGCTGTAGAAGCTCCCAGATAGACTAACCTGGTGTCTTAGGCCTCTATGACTGAATATCTGGACATATTGCTCTTTTGCCCTCTATCAGATGTTTGGTTCCTTGATATCGTTCTCTGTGTCTCTGTCTCTCTCTCCCCAGGCTTGAACTCATAGCCTTTTTGCTCAGCTTGCTTGCTTTCTCATGGCTGGTACCCTGCCACTTGGGCCAGGCCTCCAGTCTGGCATTTTACTGATTAATTGAAAAGGAAAACTTTTCCACTCAGGCTAGCATTGAGCTGATAATCTCCCAAGTCTCAGCCTCCTGAGTAGCTAGGATTACAGGCATGTGCCACTGGTGTCCAGTCTTTGGATTCAGATCCTTTTATATGGCAAATTCCATGCTGTCCAAGTCAAAAAAAAAGAAAAAGACAGCCCTCCCCTGGAAGCCTCCTCCTCCTCCTGGCTGGAATTTCTGCAGTCTTTGCCAGTTTCCATTTCTGAAATCCCATGAAATCCGTAGCAGTGACTGACATGGCAGAGATGCTTTATAAACATGTACTAAACAAGAGAATCATTCTGGATCAGTAAGGTTTGGGATGCATCTGCAATTCTTCTTCTGGATTTGGAGAAATGGGAATCCATGGGTATCTCTGGAATCCCACAGACCTTCACTAGTTATCTCAGGATACCAGACTTGCTTATGAATAGCCAGACCTCTTTTTCACCCCAATAATATGTTGTCTGCTTTAAAACAGATAACTTTAACTTGGCACCAGTGACTCGCACCTATAATCCTAGCTACTCAGGAGGCCGAGATCTAGGAATCATGGTTCCAAGCCATTCTGGGCAGAAAGTTCATGAGACTCTTATCTCCAGTAAACTACCCAGAAAAAGCCGGAAGTGACCATATGGTTCAAGTGGTAGAGCACTAGCCTTAAGCACAAGGAAGCTTAGGGATAACACCCAGGTCTTGAGTTCAAGCCCCAGAACCAGCCTCTCCCCTCCAAAAAGAAGCAGATAACTTTATTTTTTATTGTTTTTTTAAATGTTATTGTTAGGGTGATGTACAGAGGGGTTACGATGATATACATAAGGTAGTGAGTGCATTTCTTCTTGAACATTGTTACCTCTTCCTATGTTTTTCTCCCACTTTCCCTCCTCCCAAATTGTAAAAAAAAAAAAAAAAGAAGGCAGATGACTTTAAAACATAAAAGAAACAAACTCACTGAGCACCAGTGTCTCATGCCTGGTAATCTTATTTAGAGGACATAATTCAAAACCAGCCAAGGAAGAAAAGTCAGAAAGACTTCATC
The DNA here is from genome assembly GCF_031878675.1 of Megascapheus bottae. Classification (NCBI taxonomy): domain Eukaryota; kingdom Metazoa; phylum Chordata; class Mammalia; order Rodentia; family Geomyidae; genus Megascapheus; species Megascapheus bottae. The sequence continues at coordinate 17,771,410 of NC_143521.1, read as the reverse complement.
TCCAATATCACCAGCAAAGATCCAAACCGATTGTGTGGCTCAAATGGTAGAACACCAATGAAGCAAGCAAGTCAAATAAAGATGAGGCTCACAGTTTAAACACTGGTACCAGAAGAAAAATAGTAAAATAGCCAAACAAACTTATCTACCAGTGTTTATGTCACAATATGTGTGAAAGTAAGCTTTAGCAAAACAGACTATGGAAAGAGAATTTGTTTAAAATAATGTTTGTGCCCATCATTTGGGGATTTGGAAGGCGGAAGGAAATGCTGGGATGCTGTATTACGACACTCTGACACAGATTTGCTATAGTGACTGTGGGCAAAGGAGTTGAGAGCTCTCATGGTCCCTATTTGCTTAGCTTCAGAATCACAGTATACAATGTTAATTTCTTGTTTTGAACAAATATTTCATAAATATTGAAGATGCTGGCATTAGGAAAAGATGTGTGAAGGATAAGAGAATTCTTGTTAGTTTCTTTTCTGCAGATCTAAGGTAAATACAATATAAAAAGCTTTTACTCTAAATAGTGGACCAGTAGCTGCCATACAGATAAGTCCTTAGGATTGCTGTCCTTGCTCTTCCTTTTGTCTGCAGAGCATACGTCAAGCATCCATAAGACTCATCTCATCTCTTAGATATGCCTGTGTAAGATATCTTCGAGAACTTCCTTACCACTGGCTCAGAATTGTAGTACTCCTTCACACTAAATTCCTCAGCCTCCTTCCTTGTTTGCTTTATTACTTTTTTCTGACACAGTTAACATCCACCATAATAGTATACATTATGTCTCCCCTACATAGAATATGAGCTTTCCCAGAGCAGGGATTTGACTCTGTTTCCTATCTCCCAGGTCCCAGAATAAAATCTTTTCCGATGGTAAACCTTATAATGACTAGTAAAATGAAAGGAGCCAGGCAGGGGCATGGTGATCAGACACAGAGAGCCACAGATAGAAACAGGGACAGTGACAGCTTACATTAAACCCTTTGCTAATGAGAAAGAGGAATCTAATGCTTAATTACTAATGGCTAATGAGCTGCATAATCAACTGTATTTCCCAGCACTAAGCTGAATCTTTTTTTTTTTTTTTGCCAATCCTGGACTTGAGCTCAGGGCCTGAGCACTGTCCTTGGACTTTATCAAGGCTACTTGAGCCTCAGCACCACTTTCAGCTTTTTTCTCTATGTATGTGGTACTGAGGAATTGAACCCAGGTCTTCGTGCATGCTAGGCAAGCACTCTACCACTAGGCCAAACTCCCAGCCCACTAAGCTGAATCTTAATCATTGTTGTCTCCCTCATTCTTAGCTTGTGATAAGTACTAACGAATGAAAGCAAGACTCTATTGAGGTGAAAGAACTTCAGGGAATTGGGTTTTTTTTTATTTGTTTGTTTTTAATGGAGATACAGAAGTCTACAATGGAACTTTGTAGAGGTGAGGGTGTTTCCTCTGTTTTTTAACAGAGAATGTGGGATACCAGATACCTCACCTATTTTTTGCCAGTCCTGGGGCTTGAACTCAGGGCTTGAGCACTGTCCATGGGCTTTCTCAAGGCTGGAACTCTACCACTTGAACCACAGAACCACTCCCAGCCTTTTCTATGTATATGGTACTGAGGAATCAAACCTGGGTCTTCGTGCATGCTAGGCAAGCACTCTACCACTAAGCCAAACTCCCGGCCCTACCTCAATCATTTTTAAGGACAACTATCAAGGACAAGTATCAAGGTCATGGTTATCTTAAAATAGATGCCATTTTGCAGGAATGAGGATGGCTCACAATTAGATGTCACCTTATAGAATGAGAGCCAAGAGCAATGATTATTTTTTTATTAGATTGAGCAGGGGACTGTAGCCCAAGCCTATAATCCTATCTACTTAAGAGGCAGAGATGGAGGAATCATCATGACTCAAGGCCAATCCAGGCATAAAATGCTGATATACTCCATCTCAGCCAGTGTCCGGGCACAGTGGAGTATCTTACCCATCCTGCAGAGGAAGCACAATGTCTTGATGCAGTGGGGTTATTTCTGTCATCCCCAATGATGTGGAGAAAAACAAGCCAGCCTATGCCAAAAACAAGATCTAACCAAGAAAATAATCCAAGCATAAAACACCTGGAGGTATGGCTTACTGGTAGATTGCCTGCCTGGCAAATACAAGGCCCCAAATTCAATCTCCAGTACTGCTAAAAAAATCCCCAAAACTCATTCTTTAAGTTTTCCTTCCTGGTTTCTTCCTGGTTTTGCTTTTGCCTAGGTAAAATATATGATATAATAAAATCACTGACAAAACATCTACTGCCATTGACTAAGAAGATGGTGGGTACTGTGCCAGGTGCTCATTCTCTTTCCTCTTCCTAGCTTTAAAGTCAAAATGACAGCTCTGACCTTTGGCATTCTTTTTGTTTCTGGTCTTGGACTTGAATTCAGGACCTAGCCATTATCCCTCAGCCTCTTTTGTTCAAGGTTCACACTCTACCACTTGAGCCACAGTGTCATTTCTGGCATTTTCTAAGTAGTGTATCAGAGATAAGAGTCTCATGGAATTTTCTGCCCAGGTTGCCTTCGAACCATGATCCTCAGATTACAGCCTCTTGAGGAACTAGGATTATAGGTGCTAGCCACTGTTGGACAGCTTAGCTTTGAGGTTTTTTTTGTTGTTTTTTGGGGTTTTTTGCCAGTCCTGGGCTTGAGCTCAGGGCCTGAGCACTGTCCTTGGACTTTCTCAAGGCTAGAGCTCTACCACTTGAGGCTCAGCACCACTTCCAGCTTTTTTTCTATGTATGTGGTACCGAGGAATCGAACCCAGGTCTTCATGCATGCTAGGCAAGCACTTTAACCACTAGGCCAAACTCCCGGCCCAAGCTTTGGCTTTCTTTTTTTTTTTTTTTTTTTTGCCAGTCCTGGGCTTGAGCTCAGGGCCTGAACACTGTCCTTGGACTTTCTCAAGGCTAGAGCTCTACGACTTGAGCCTCAGCACCACTTCCGGCTTTTTTTTCTATGTATGTGGTACCGAGGAATCGAACCCGGGTCTTCATGCATGCTAGGCAAGCACTTTAACCACTAGGCCAAACTCTCGGCCCGCTTTGGCTTTCTTTAATGAGGGTTTTCCTGCTGTGCTACATTTATATTGAACAACAAACATTATAGAGTATGAAATCTCTGATAATCAAGCTAATTCTGTATACTATATATACTACCAGATGTAAACAGCTATCCTTGAATATTTATATAAAATAACCATAGTATCCAGAACAAATATTGGGTGTTCAGATATGGGGACAGAAGCATGAGAAAAGGAGTATCAATGTGCAAGAAGTAATGCACCTACTACCTGACAAGTATAACTGTAACCCCTCTATACATTATCCCAACAATAAAATTTAAAATTAAAAGAAAGAAAAGAAAGTCATAGATGTTCTCCAAGAGGTTTACTATCTAAGAGGAGCCAAGGCACAGCAAATAGAAACGATAGTTATGTTGGATGGGTGCTGGTCTGTATTAAGAAACTGAATAAACAAGATCTCCTTGGCCTAACAATGACATCATTCATGCAGATTGCTCTTCAGATTAAAATTAAATGAAGCAATCTTGCTGAACATAGTCAGGAGATGATTTTATGACAACTTTACCATTAAATAAATTGACAAAGCTATTTGAATTCTTTTGGTATCTTTCCTGATATTGGGAGCAAGAGGTGTTTCGTTTTGCTTGGTTTGGACTTCTTAGACTCTCCATGCGCCTATTTGAAACCTCCTATTTCCATCCAAAGCATGCCATGATTTCAGTTCTGACCTACAGAGAAAGGTTATCATGCTCCCTTATTCTTCCTTTATCTAGTATGCACAAAATGTGATTGCCTTACTCTTTCTACAGTAGTATCAGATTTAACAAATCTGGCTTGAATTTCAGTGCACTGAATTCCTGCTTAGGCCCATGAATGTATTAAAACAAGCCCTACAGGTCAGTACATTGTCCATTGAGGTTTGTCCTTATCTCTGCATCGTTTTCCTTACCTCTCAACACTTACCCATACTTTATTCCAACTGGAAGGCAAAGAAGAGTGAAAGTAAAACTCAGTTCTTTTAGTTTACTACTATGGTGAGCTCTTATAACAACAGGAACAACAAATAGTCTTGTCTAAAATAACCACAAATAGTAAATATGACAGCCCAAATAATTTTTTTTGCCAGTCCTGGGCTTGAGCTCAGGGCCTGAGCATTGTCCTTGGACTTTTTCAAGGCTAGAACTCTACCACTTGAGCCTCAGCACCATTTCCGGCTTTTTTCTATGTATGTGGTACCGAGGAATCGAACCCAGGTCTTCATGCATGCTAGGCAAGCACGCTACACTAGGCCAAACTCCCGGCCCCAGCCCACATAATTTTTACATGCCAATACTGAGGCTTGAACTCAGGGCCCAGTGCTCTACTACTTGAACTACAACTCCACATCCCGCTTTTTGGCAATTAATTGGGAAATAAGCCTATATGAGGTAACCTCAAGAGGCTGGCTTCAAACCGTTTTCCTCAGCTCTCAGGCTTCTGAGTAGCTAGGATTACAGATGTGAGCAACTGGCACCTGGCAACCCAAATAATTTTTTAAACACTTTAACATCACTTCAATATAATAATAATTTAATAAAATTCAAATAATGGTAATATAAAATATTGGTATTGCTAGCAGGAAAAGGTCTCTATCCATTCACTATTATTTCAAGTATCATTGTACTGTTTGCAGATTTTGTGTGTGCTTTCATAAATTTCATTGCAATGAAAACAGCAAATCTGTGTTGGCCAAAATTTGCTGTACATTTATTGTGTGTCAGGTCTTTTAAATGTATTACCTGGTTTAATTCCCCCTAACAACCCTAATGCATTTTTTCATTCTTCATAGATGAAGAAACAGAGGATTGAAAATATACTCAAGGACATCTATTGACCAAAGTGTCATTGTGTAGGAATAAAGTTATGTGCTAGAAATAAAAATGTTACAGGAAATTAAATTATCTTACAAAGCTGTAACAGGAGTGCCTCATCAATGACAGCTTTTGTTTATTATGTAGATATTTGCCAGGCCTGCAACAGTAAATCAGGCTGATTTTAGGACAGGCTCCAATGTCAGAATGCCCAGGATAAAGGGTTTCATTGGAATTGACCATCATAATCCAAAACTACCTCCAATATAGCTGTAGATTTTAAAATGCAGCTAAGCACCAATGGCTCACACCTGTAATCCTAGCTACTCAGGAGACTGAGATCTAAGGATTGCTGTTTGATGCCAACTCGGGCAGAAAGTTCTATGAGATTCTTACCTTCAATAAATTACTCAAATAAAGCCAGGAGCAGCACTATGGCTCAAGTGGTAGTGTGCTAGCCTTGGGCACAAAGAGCTCAGGTCCTGAGTTCAGGCTCCAAGACAGGAAAAAAATGTAGTGCTTTATCTGAGTTCCTATTTGTGGTCACTCCATACTTAGAGAAATTAATAGGGGCATTTCTTAGGAATAAAAAATATCCTAGAAACACCTTCAAGTTTCTGAATACATACACTAAGTTTGTTTTCAGAATTCAATCCGAATTTTGAAATCTTGGGCTTTGAAATGAGGACAACAAAGGTATGGCTCTTTGTAAGGAGTTGGCTTTACAAACACCTGGTTGCTGAGAATAATCTTCAGATGAAAAAAAATAGCAATTATTTTAGCAGCTGACAGTAGTTGACCAAATGATTTTTGTCCCTCTTGGGTTACACTTTATTTGTTTAGTTTATGTATTTGGAGAAATTAGGGAGCAAAACCATGCTTTTCTGCACTGGATCTAGCATACATGTTGTCCACTGGCCAGATGTCATAAGTCACACACCAGCATGAGCTTCAGAGATATCACGTGCTCATTTTGTAGGGGTTTTTTTATCCTATCCTGTCATTAACTGTAGCCTTAAATTTTTCTCAATAAAGCAGCAGGGCTACCCTCCTTGAGGATTTATAAACCATTGTAATATAATTTTGCCTTTTATGTGAAATAAGGAGCTATTAAAGGTTTTGAGAAGAGTGGCAACAATCTACCTTCACATTCTTATAGAAATAACTGTGTGACAGCTTCCCAGAGTGACCCCCACAAAAAGCCTATTTAAACCATATTCTCAATCAAATAAGGTGCTAAGCAGCCCCTGGACTGAGTTCTAAATGCCGGGCAGTGCTGCCATCCAGGTGATGGGATTTGACTCCCTGCTCAGATGGATGGATGATCTTGCATCGAACACAAGATATCTCTGAGCTTCATTTTCCTTTTTAGAAAAATAAATATAAACCATACCTGACTCCTTTTGGCTTTCTATTTTTTCTCTTTTTATTGTAATTAATAAATGGATACAGTTATATTCTCCAGATAGTAGGTGCATTACTTCACACACATTGATACCCCTTCTCATGTTTTTGTCCCTATTTCCTTCCCCCTACCCCCTCCACTCATCTTGTTCCTCCTGCTTCCCTTTCCTATTTCGAATAAACAAATAATCGTGTATACAATATACCAGATTACAAGGAAACAATATGAGAATGACCAAGGGACAACAAAAGAGATGAGAGATAACATAGTACATTAAGAACAACAATCACTCATTATATGGATTTTGTTTCTATATCCTGGAGGTCCTTTCATTTAGCCTCATCCTATATGGCCTTTTGTATGTAGGATTTGAGCTATTGTAATCCTCTGCTAGGAGAGACCACAGTTTGTACCTATTATTAGAAATGAGGGAAATCACTTAATGATTTTTTCCAAGTCTTTCCATTTCCTTACAAACAAGACTATGTCATTCTTTCTGACAGCAGCATAGAATTCCATTGTGTATGAATAGCACATCTTGTTGATCCACTCATCAACTGAAGGGCATCTGGGTTGGTTCCATACCTTTGCTATGGTAAATAGTGCTGCAATGAACATTGTTGTGCTAGTGGATTTAGTCTGTCCTTGTTTCTGGACATTTGGGTAAATGCCGAGTAGTGGAATTGCTGGGTCATAGGGGAGCTCTACGTTTAGTCTTTTGAGGAACTGCCATACTGCTTTCCATAGTGGTTGAACGAGTTTACACTCCCACCAACAGTGTAGTAGTGATTCCTCCTGGCCACATCCCCTCCAGCAACTGTTGTTATTAGATTTCTTGATCCTGACCATTCTAACTGGAGTGAGGTGGAATCTCAGCGTTGTTTTGATTTGCGTTTCTTTTATGCTTTTGGCTTTATTTTGAAAATCAAGTAAAGACTGAATGTAGAAGTGCTTTGCAAGTAATAGAACACTACTTAAATGCCAAAAAGGCTGATGACAGCAAAGGTAGTTGTGTGGTTGTGTTGACATTACTCCGGGGAAATATTCATTCCTGGACCTAAGCCAGTATGCTGGGAATGCAAGTTTCCTCTTCCCATCCCTTCCTACTAAGGGTTCACTTCTTCCTTAACCCACACTGGAGGTAGAGGAAAGAGAGGAGGATTGAGATGCTCTCATCAGAAAGAGCAGTTAAGATCCCAGGTGAACCAGGGTGTGGGACAGGGAAGACTGGAGTCTTTCCATTCCTGGGTCACCAGTGGGTCTGCTGCCAAGGGTTTATCTTAGGAAAGACATCGTGTCTTTCCTTCTCACTGAGCTGCAGAGCTCCTGTAGTTGTAGTCAGGACTTAAGATATGAGGCTGTCCTCATACAGGAAATTTCCTCAAATAACCACAGCCCTCATCTTCCTTTCCAGGCATTCCTCCTATGGAAGACTTTTAGATGACCATGACTACGGATCCTGGGGAAATTACAACAACCCTCTGTACGATGACTCCTAACAACGGAAGGTGGCCTGTGATAAGGAATAACTGTCCTTTATTTATAAGTGCTTATCCAGTAGAATTAATAACAAGTACCTGATGCTCATTGAATGACAATCTCAAGTCCTGTTTTGTTGGTATGGTTGTTTTTGTTTTTCTCCCTCTCCTCTGGCTGCTACATTGTCCCCTTCCTGTACAAAAGGAGCATTATTTACAGATGAGTGCTGGTGAAATGGGCCAGGTTTGCACTGGCCAAGCCAGTCCACTGTGGTGGGGGCATAAGCACCCACCAAAGGACTCACCTTGAGAAGGACTGAGGATGGAAGACAGACTTGTTTGGTTAGGGGTTAATTTTAGGGGAACTTTCTGTTTGGATTATTTCTTAAACTTCTCTCTAGGAAATTGCATTAAATACCTAGGTGGAAAAAAGGAAGCGGTCCATCCTCAGAGGATTTCTCCCAGCAATGGAGGAAGCAGAGGAGTCTTAGATTCGGCGTTAATCTGTTGATCAGGTGGTATCTAACAAGGTGCCTGCTTTGCTCTACAAGCTGGGTAATGAGTTTTAGCAGCCTGATGAACACAAGATGAAACTAGGTGTTGCCCTAGAGGTTGCTGTGGGATGTCAGCATGCCCCCTACCTGTTCTACCCTCCAGGCCAATCAAAGGTAACTAAGTTCCAGCAGAATTGCAGTTCCTAAAGAGAAGGCAGGGAGAGGAGCCTAAAGATGAGAAAGGAACTGGCTAGTCAAATGAGAGGACAGAACAGGATAGAGGAGGGTCCACATGCATTAAGTACCTCCTTAGGGAAATAAGAATACTCTCAGTGGCTGCCAAAGACATCCACAGCTTAGAACCCATATCACTCTTGTTTTATACCCATGAAACAACTGGTTCACTTCCGGACTACCTGTTAGGTAATGGCTGTAAGCTGTTTTTAAAGAAGAAAAGAAAAGAAGAGGCACTGGTCTATCTGTAATTGCTTAATGATACATTTCCATAGAAAACAGACTGCATGAATAATCCATTTAGTCTCCGGTACACTTTCCTCACTCATTCTCCACTTTAATAAATGAATGCCTCTGGGTATTGAGTCTGAAAATCCTGCACAATAGATTTTGAGAAATAACTGTGCATATTTGAAGGATTTCATTTTATTTCAGTCCTTCTCCACTAAGAATGGTTTTTGCCTCCCCGCTCATGGGTATTTGAAAATGTCTGGTGACATTTTTGTGTGATAAACTAGGAGTGATACCCATGCCAGAGACCCCAAACACTGCTAAACCTCCTGTTGTGCTCAGGGCAGCTCTCTACAAGGAAGTATCCCAATAGGAATGAAATTGAGAAACCCCAGTGTATTGCAGTGTCCCAGTGACAGAACAAAACAAATCACAGATTAGTAATGCTTTTTTAATTTTTAACCGAAACATGATGTGTCACATTTTTATCTCCAAGGTATTTAATTTGCTGGCTGGTAGTGTTTTGGTATTCACAGATATTTCTTTATTCTTTGTGTTTCTAAAGAGTTTTACTTCAAGGCTACCCCTCCCTCTGTTCTCTCCTAATATCTAATATTAGCAACTGGGATTTTATGTCCTGACTTCAGGAAATAGACAACACACTCTGAAATGTGTCATCTCAGCCTACAATGTCATAAAGAACTTGAAACTGCATCAATTTAGATCTCTAAACATGGATCTTGTTGCCATGTGTGTTTTGGAAACCACTCCTGCTGTGCTGTCCTGAACTCTGCAGTTACCCCTTCCCATAATCTGCCATTCACCCCCTGAAAGATTCTGTTCTTAGTCCTTGGTCAAAGAGACCAGGAATCCTGACATACTACAAACCAATCATACAGTAAGAGTTTTTTCCACACTGAAGGTTGTTATTATACAAGAGCACTTGATAGGTTTATTGTTGTGGTTCACTTCCAAATGCTTCTAGCAAAGAGATGGGTCTGGGCCTAGAGCAGATGTATTGAGCTAGGTAACTGCATCACACAAAAGCACAGTGTCTGTTAGCGTGAGATACATGAAGGTACAACTTTATTTTGCCAAACATATTTTTGCCTGCTTTTGAATTAGCCCAAAATATTTTAGCAGGTTCATTATACAAATGAGAGTACACACACACACACACACACACACACACACACACACACACACACGCACACATGCACGTGCACCTGAAACATATGCCAGTAATTGACGCCCTTTACCTCAGGGAGAGTCTGTCCAAGTCTACCCATGGGAAATGGCTGAATTACATATGCCATTGTGATAGAACCAGTCCAGCTGCTATAGAGAGAATATCAGAGCCCGAGGGAGGCCGGCAGCCTCTTCTCAAGATGCTATAAATGAGCATAGAGGAATCCACTTTCTCCAACTTTGTCTTCTTTCCTGCAGCCCCAGTGGTATCCCCAGCACATCTGTTTCTTCTTTATTTGTAAAATAGGGGTGACGGTTTGATATTGAGTTCACCCCATGCTACCTCACAGATTGTGTTGTGAGGGTTTAAGGAAATTGTGTCAAGAGTATTTTCAGTTTCTGGAGACAAGTATTTATCAGCATTTTAAGTATTACATAGATACACTCGTGATGTCTGATTCTTATATATTTGCTGTTATACTGGTGTGTGGTTTTTATTTATTCTATGAAACCATGGTTCTGTCATAGCCACATCAGACTGAGCTTCTCTCCCATTCACCTGACTAACACGGTCTTAACTGTGCCTGGTGATGTAAAGGAGAGTTACCGTCTCCCACTAAAAGGACTGGTAGGCTGGACGCAGGGCTCACAGAAGAACACATCAGAATTTAGAAGGTTAAGGAGACACACAGAATGAAGACCTGAGCACCATTAGCAGTTAAGATCTCTGCTTTCATTGTCCGGAGGTCTTGGATGCACCGTGGAGTTGATTGTGGTTTCATGCCATCTGCTTGCCCTTCATCTTGCTTGCAAGGGTGCATGGTTCAATCCCTTGAATCTGGGGAATGATGCAACTGGGCCGGATACTAATTTGCACGTCAATTCACCTTCTTTGCCTTTAAACTTTTTTCAGGGGCAAATGAATGTACCATTTCAACATTGATCTTAAAAGTGCTAGTTGGTATTGGTAATAGTACTAGCCAAGAGTTTATTGCCCAATTTTCTTTCTAGGGTTAAGTTAGCTGACTGAAGGATGGAAAAAATGTGCAACTTCTTTGATATCTGATATCATTGTATCTACGTTTGTTGAAAAACATATTGAATATCAATTATAATTATGTCAATTAAAGTTGTTGCAAGCTTGTGTCTGGCTGTGGTGATTCATATTTTGGTATGTTTTATTATTCAAGCCATTCAGTGGATAGGCTTAATACTGCTCATATTAAGTAGCTTTGACTTGTCCTTAAAGAAAATTTATCCTACATCAATAAATGATATTTTCCACAAAACAAGAAAGGTTTCTCTGATCTTGAAACAGGACTGAAGACTATTTGCAATGAAAATACCTTTGAAGCAGTAATTTTACTCTGAAGTACTCTGTATGCCTCATATGGCAGAGGTAAAAGTAAACACTTTGATATAATGAGTTAGACATCGATACATAATGAAACGATACTAAAGCTTATTGGAATTAACAGTACACATGGAGCCTGTTTCACTTCCCTTCAAAAAACTGAATTCAGCATATGCATCCTTATTGGATAGTTAAGTAGCAATTTCATCCATCCAAAATATAATTTCAACCCTTTGAAACTAACCAAATATTATTCTAATTTTGAAGCAAACAGCAACAGCAAATCACAGGTGTGTTTCTTTGTGGGAGAGGAATGGACCACCTACAAACTAAAAATTGTTGGTTAGATGATGAATGTAAACTTTAGATCAGGTTTAGAAAATTTCATTACCTAGTCCTCAGTAACAGCATTGAAGATTGACTAAGAAGTATCAAAATGAGACTGGAAAGGAAGCTCTTTCCAATGATTGTTTCACATTCCCACCATGATTCTAGGAACCACTATAGATCCACAAGCAGTGGATCAACTGATCTAGGGGTCAACTAACATTTTATGAAACAATGAACCAAGAGGAACCATCTCTCCTTTCAAGTTTATTGTCTCGGGTAGTTTATCACAGTGACAGAAAACTGACCCCATTATTGCAAATGGAATTAGTCAGAAAATACTTTAAATAGGCAGAGAAAAAAGAGAAGCTTGATAATAATGTGTAGTGCTGACATCTTATAAATTCTTAGGTGCAAATCAATATTTTTATAATACTATAGCATTTGCCTCTCAGATCATAATCTTATCTCAATTATTTAGTATCCTATTTGCAATTTCTGACTCTCTTAAAATTCAAAAGCACTCACCCACAGCTAGCTAATGTTTTGACTCTTGTCAGAAAGCCTTGAATCAAAAATAATGCTTAAAAAGAACTGATCAAGGGTCGGGAGTTTGGCCTAGTGGTAGAGTGCTTGCCCAGCAAGCACGAAGACCCGGGTTTGATTCCTTGGTACCACATACATAGAAAAAAGTGGTGCTGAGGCTCAAGTGGTAGAGCTCTAGCCTTGAGAAAGTCCAAGGACAGTGCTCAGGCCCTGAGCTCAAGCCCAGGACTGGCAAAAAAAAAAACTGATCAAGTTGGAGAAAAGCTGCTTAAGAGGTATAACTGCTTTAGTGTTTGGCACATATAGAAAGAACCATATCCACCAGCCTAAAATATCAGTCATCAGTTTGAGTCAATAAATGTATTGAGGGCTAGGGCTATAGCTCAGAGTATTTGTCTGGCATGCTTGAGAGCCTGCCTAGGTTCAATTCCTAGTATCTCCCTCTCATCAAAGAAGTAAGTTTCTATCTTCACCAAGAACTTGAACATTTGCTATAAAAATAAATTAATCTAATATTCATTAGGGTATGAGTGTGCTAAGGGCGTGTGCATCTCTTTTAGAAATTGTTGCTCTATCTCTAGCTTAAAGATAGGGACACTGTGGTTCTATTATTCAATTCATTCACCTAAGTAGTAAATCTTTCTTTGTAATCCAAAACAAACAATAAATTCAGTGCTTGCTATTTACCATGTGGCAAAAGTAGGACTCAAACTTACTCCTTTGCTCACCAGAGCCCTGGGTCTTTGCCCAGCCAAAGGAACCGTATCTGGTGTAAGCATAACCTGGGACTTAAGACCCCCACGCTTCCTATGTCTGTGGGACTTTCCACCCCCTCAAAGGCCCTCTCAGCTATTTTGGGGAGTCTGGAAGGTGTCTGGCATGCAGTTGAAAGCAAGCACAGTCAGCTCCCCAGCACATGTTCCCCTCCAGGCACTGTTACCTTTCTGCTGACTTCTCTACATGCCAGATTGTGTTCTCGGCCACGAGGAAGCCTGCCTTTTCTCCTGTGAAGGATGCCCACACAGGGCCCTGTGGTCTCATGGAATTTTAGTGAGACTCTCTCAGTGTCCACGTATGTATGCATAGGAATGAAGTTTGCATCTGGACTGGGGTAGTGTCCTTGGAATGTTCACTGTTCTTACTCTGAGAATGTCATCACATTTGACCAACTCACCCTTTCCTTGGGGTAATAAGAATACTTACTACAAGTCGGATACTGCTGTAACCATTTTAGATGTCCTAATATCTCTATGAGGATATGGCTATAAGACAGTTATTTATGATCCCCACAGAAGAAAGATGAGCAAACTAAGGGCCAAACAAGGAGAAAAATTGGTCCTATGTTACAAATTATAGGCCTATAGTCTCTAGAGTCCAAGCTCCAGATAATTTCAGAACAGAATCCTCACTCCATTCCAGGAATTCTTGACAGAAATGCTCTGCCAGACCTCAGGCAAGTTTATACTTGTGTGGGACAACTTGCAGGCAAACTTAAATATCCAATGCAAAAGCAAAGTCCTCGAAAGGAAGGGTTAGATCAATCCGTTTTCTGGGCATCCACAACTGAGCAGCCCTTATGCAAAGATGCAGTAGCTTCTAATCTTTAGACATTAGCAGAGCCCTCAGAACTGATCATCTGCAGATGCTGAGTTGCTTTGAACTACATTCTAGTACTTCTAGTCAAGGTCACTGCCTTTGTGTATTTCCTATTGTTGACAAAATATCACAGACAAGGTGAATTATGAAACTAGGTTTATTTTGGCTCACATTTCTGGAGGAACAAGGTCAAGGGGCCACAGCTGCTGATAGCCATCTTATTGCCAGTATCTTAAGGCACCACAGGACATAATATGGTAAGTGATGGGGAGTTCGTATACACATGTGCATATGATTTCTGGTATATTCTTGGAAAGACACCAGTAATGGCTTTAATTGAATCCCAGTCATCTTCCAAAGATTGTCCATAGATAAAGTTTTCACCATCCATATATCTCACAATGGAGTTTAAAGTTTAGCATGAATTTGGAGAATAAACCAGTGTGGATAGTTTGGGTCTTAAATGTCTCCCAAAGGCCTACATATTAGAGGCTTGGTCCCAATCACTAAGAAGTGATGGAAGATTTAGAGGTGATATTTAGGTATTTAGAAATATGGGCCCGGGGGCCAGGAGCATGGCCTTGTGGTAGAGTGCTTGCCTAGCATGCACAAAGACCCAGGTTCAATTCTTCGATACCACATACACAGAAAAAGCCAAAAGTGGTGCTATTGCTCACGTGGTAGAGTGTTAGCCTTGAAGAAAGCCCAAGGACTGTGCTTACGCCCTGAGTCCAAGCCCCAGGACTGGCAAAAAAGAAAAACACTATATATATATATATATATATATATATATGTATATATATATAGAGAGAGAGAGAGAGACAGAGACAGAGAAAGAGAGACAGAGAGAGAGAGACAGAGAGAGACAGAGAGAGACAGAGAGAGAGAGAGAGAGAGAGAGAGAGAGAGAGAGAGAGAGAGAGAGAGAGAGAGAGAGAGAGAGACGCAGATTTGATTCCTTATTACCATATACGTAGAAAGCCAGAAGTGATGCTGTGGCTCAAGTGGTAGAGCTCTACCCTTGAGAAAGCCCAAGGACAGTACTCGGGCCCTGAGTTCAAGGCCTAGGACTGGAAAAAAATTTTTAAAAATACGTATATATGTTTTTGGGGACATGTTCTTAATAGAGATTGTGAGACCTCAAGCTTCTTTTTCGCTCTCTTGGTTCCCAGCAGTGAGGTGGGAGATTTTTCTCTGCCTTAGGTTCCCACCATTATGTGCTGCCTCACTCCCTTCCCACAGCAATGGAGCCAATTCATCACGAATTGGAGCCTCCACAATCATAAACCAAAATAAACTTTTTTCTCTTTATAAATTGATTATATTGGGTAGCTATTACAATGACAGAAGCCTGCTTAACTCAAAGGGACATCTATATTTAAACCATAGCAGTCAACCATTTCATTTCCACCAGCTACCTTAGCATCAGGCTGATCTGGCCATTGTCACCAGATCCCACAAAGCAATTGTAATGAAAAGGCCCAGAGCATTGTCTCGTTCCCCTACTGACCATTTCTACATGGACAGAATTTACTGCAACAATGCACTGTGAAGCACACTATGAAAAAAGTTTGATCAGTCATCAGTTAGAGCTGTAAGGATATATGAGATTTGTGAGATAAACATCCACCTCCAGTCTCCATGCCTGGGCATTTTGTACTGTTAGAGAAGTCCAGTGAAAAAAATGAAGACACTGCTCTGTGTGGCTGAGAAATATATGTTACATTTTAAATACAGAATTACATTTGACATAGAACTCAGCCTAACACAACCTGTAAAAGAGCAAAGAGGAAAAAAATTGGGGAAGCCACTAATGAGTAGCTACTCAAATTCGACAGTTTTTGGAAAACTGTTCTCTCTTAGGCTGTAAGAAGAGAGAAAGGGGCTCTTGTGAATTTATTAAGAACCATACCTAGACACATACTTGAGAGCAGAATTTTCTAAAGAATGATTGCAAGCTGGGCACTGGTGTTCACACCTATAATCCTAGCTACTCAGGAGGCTGAGATCTGAAGATCACAGTTGAAAGCCAGCTCTGTACAAAAGCCTGTGAGACTCTTATCTCCAATTAACCACCAGAAAATCAGAAGTGGTGCTGTGACTCAAGTGGTAAAGCATTAGCCTTGAGCTGAAGAGCTCAAGGACAGTGTCCAAGCCCCATGGCAGACAAAAATTTAAAAAGATGGTGCTTTTGCTATCTTCGATATGTTGTCTGAGAATCTGTCATAGAAAATCTCCAGCTAACCAGTACCACAAGAAAGTGGATGCCACTTGGACCATTTCTGACTTTTCCTTTGTATTGCAAAGGACATCTTAGTAGATACCTAATGGTATGTTAGGAGACAACATGCTGAGCTAAAAACAATCACAGTCTATCTCTTCCCCCCAGATCAGAACTTCCCAAGAAAAGCACTCAGGGCAACATGTTATTGTTTTACTGTTACCACAACACAAAGATTCCTTGCACAGCTCAGAGTCCAAGGGTCTTCACCTTAAGAAGAAAGACAAACATGGTTTTTCTGTTGGTTTTGGTGGAGGTGGTGGTGGTGGTGGTGTTTGTTTTTGCTTTGGGTTTTTTTTTTTTTTTAGGGGAACAAAGGGACTGAGCAGAAGGGAGGAATGGAGGATGATCAAATGCAGTTGTGCTATTCAGCATACAGGATGTAGAAAAAATAATTTGTGGGCAGGGATGGAAGTTGAAGGGAGGGAACTGGGGAAAACAAAGGAAGGAGTGACATTATTCAAAAAAAATTACTCATTACCTGACTTATGAAATGGTGACCCCTTTTAATAATAACAATAAAATTATTTTCCCCTTATGGTTAATCTCATGTTGTTACTGTATCTGACTTTGTTATCTGGTGTAGTGTATATCTGTTTATTTGTTTATTTTAAATAGGGAAAGGACGGGGAGGGGATGGGAGAACAAGATGATTGGGAGGGATGTGGGAGGGAAAAACATGAGAATGGGTATCAACATGTGAGAAGTAATGTACCTACTACCTGACAAATGTAATTGTAACCTTCTATACATTACTCCGACAATAAAATACAATTTAAGAGAAAGATACACTGCCCCACATGTCACTCTAGGAAAAAATACATGCCCCTGATTCAGATACAATCTGTCTTCAGTAGCAAATTTTAGGGCTAACTATGCTCACTCACTTTATAGTGGACAAAGGGGAATAAGAAAGGACAGAAAACTAGTGGGGAGGGGCAGGAGAGTAGAAGCAAGAAAGGGAATGTACTGACTAAAAATTTGTTTTTAGTGCATCCCTCTCTTGTTCTGCTGGGCACTGTCTTCAGTGCCTCTTGTCTTCAG
Source organism: Megascapheus bottae (assembly GCF_031878675.1). Classification (NCBI taxonomy): domain Eukaryota; kingdom Metazoa; phylum Chordata; class Mammalia; order Rodentia; family Geomyidae; genus Megascapheus; species Megascapheus bottae. Next base: position 17,754,311 of record NC_143521.1, on the reverse strand, counting down.
TCAGCCTCTCGCCTGGTCACAATGGTTATACTGCTCTAGAGTGACTCAAACCTTCCACCAAACACAAGAAAAGCCTGATAATTGGAGAAGGGAAAATGGATCAGAGGCAGCTGCTGATCTGGATAATGTGCCTACAACAACAAGAAAAGAAAAATGCCATAGAAGAAAAGAAGAAGAAAAATAAATAAGCAAGAGGAAAGAACAAATGAAGAGATAGTGTGCAGGGGAAAGAACCACTCACCCAGTCCCTAACATCCCATTCTCCCTTCCCTATTTGTATTATTCTTTCCTCCTCCTCGCCCTCCTTCCAACTCACCTCATCTCCACTTATTAACACCAACAGAGCTGTGGAAAGAGAATATGGAGAATACGCTCAAAACTATTCTCCACCATCAGAGGCTCATTGCATGTGGAGCCATGGGTTCTTCCACAGCCCACCTCTACCTGTGGGCCTCTAAGGAGAACTTAATGCCAGAAATTGATTAAAACAGCTACAATAGACTTATTAGGAGGACTAAGGAAAAGTAGGACATGAGGGTGTCCTTTCCTTTCTTCACTTTTAACCTAGAAGTACCATTTCACACCCTGCTACCACCTCCTACCAAGCAAGCCTCTCCCTCCATCCATAATTTCCTTCCTGTGAGAACATTCCAGGCTGCAGATGATGACTGAGCTGGCCATAACCTGCTCTGGGGCTGATATGCAGTTCATTAAGATGTGTTTAGCCTTTATAGGAAAAATAATTTATGATGACAATTAATCTAAGATCGTAAGACTCAGGGACTGAGGGGCTTTCTCTGTTGGTCACTTCCAAAATGCATAGACAAATCTGTCTCCCATCAGCTCTTTTATGCTACTTCCACCTAAGACACACACACACACACACACACACACACACACACACACACACACATCATTCATTCATTCATTCCTACCCTCACTGACGATAAAGAAACAAGAACTAGGCACAGCAAAACAATAAGCAAAGGAGGACTGCCAAGCTGGAAATTGTGTTAGTTTTATACCTATTTGCTGTTCCTTCTCTATCCTGGAGATAGTAGATATAAGGGAAGAAAAGGAAAAAGAAATTGAAGCTGTGCATAATTAGAGGCAATACATTTGCTTGCAGAGAGCCTAATGTTTACTCTGTTACAGGACCCAGGGATTTTCCTAGGAAATCAATTGAGTAGAAAAGATTATATTGGAAGCAAAATATTTATTTATTCATCCACTTATTCCTCCACCTATTCAACAAACAGTATCCATTTAAACATTCAAGATAACTTTTTTTAGGGTCGTTTTTAATTTGCATTTCCTTTATGATCAAGGATGATGAGCATTTTCTCATATGCTTTTCTGCCATTTTAACCTCTTCTTTTGATAAGTCCCTCTTTAGTTCCCTTGCCCATTTAGTGATTGGTTTGTTGGGTTGGGGGGGGGATTAGTTTCTTGAGTTCCCTGTAGATACTGGATATTAAGCATTTGTCTGATGTATTATTGGTAAATATCTTTTGGCTGTCTTTCATAGCCAACAGGCAAGATAAAATAATGGCATTCGCGGGGAAGTGGATGAATCTAGAGCAAAGGAATCAAAAGGCACTTGGTATCCTTAATATGTGGCTATTAGATCCAAACAGTACAAGAGCAAGGACTCAATATTTGTGTACTCAATACTATGGACATGGTATTGGAAATTTAAACACAACTACAGAGACATAAAAATTTATGACATAGATTAATATGTATCTATGACATACAAACCCTCAGCCTAGTTTTAATTATGTTCTAAAATCTAAGTGCCAATGATTATATATAGAGATTCCCTTCTTGAATACTTGTTTGTTAAACATGTCATTTGAAATATGATGTAAAAATCAATGTTAATAAATTCTTTAATAAAAGAGATAACATTTTTAGACAGGTCCAGGAAAAATCATGAAAAAGACAAAACTTCTCAGATAATACCCATCCTCAAAATGCTTTCCTTCTACTACTGAAATCTTTCAACCTATGATCCTGTAAAGGGTGAGGGGCCCAGGTACAGAACACGCTGGGAGGATGTGAACATTGGATCTGAGAATGGTAGACCATTTATTTCCTTCTTTCTATCCCAAGACTTTCTCTGATTCACCTTTCCATACTTTCTGCCTAATTGACTTTCTGAGCCTAGGCTTTTCTCCAGGCTCTCCCTTTGTAGATCTGTCTTTGCTATCAGTTCTTGATAACATCTAGGAAATTTAATTTACTTCTGACTGTTCTGTTTGAACTGTTAGACATTAGGTTTTCCTAACCCTAGTGACACTTACATCTCTCTCTTTTCTGGTGCTTGTCACACCACAGCCATGTCCCAGCTAGAAGTTACTGTATATTATATCTCTGTCCCTGGAGAGAGAGGGGGAAGAAATAATCATTTCAATCATCTCTCTTTATCTATATCCATATCCTGATGTTACTCCCTAGTAACATTTGTTTAGTGCCTATTATAAGCCCACAGCATATGGATGGTATAAGGTGTGTGTGTGTGGAGGGGCGTGGGTGTGGGTATGTGTGTGGGTGGGTATGTACACGCATATTCCAGTCCTGTGGCTTTAACTCAGGATCTAGGTGCTATCACTTAGCTGTTTTGCTCAAGTCTAAGTGTTCTAGCACTTGAGCCACAGCCCCACTTTTGGCTTTTCATTGGCTAATCGGTGATAAGAGTCTCTTGGACTTTCCTGACCTGGTTGGCTTTGAGCTATAACCCTTACATCTCAGCCTCTGGACTAGCTAGGATTATAAGCATGAGCCTCCTGTACCCAAAGATTTATTTTTTTTAGAGAGAAAGAGAGGAAAAAAGACTCTGAGATTCAGAACCCTTAAGTGACTTTCCTCTGGATACACAGTTCGAATAGAGAGTTTGAGTTTCAATTCTGGACTTTCTTATCCTAAAATTCATACTCTCTCTAACAGAAATCTTTCTCAGACTTCAAGGTACATGCAAGTCACTACAGATTTGCAGATTCTAATTCATGTGTCTGAAGTAGAGCTTGAGGTTCAACATTTATAATAAACTTCTAGGCAGTACTGAGGTTGGACAATCCTGGGAAATAAAAGATGCAGTCATCTACTCATAAACCCAGCTTAACCCAAGGTTCCCAGCAGGACAAGTTACTAGTAGGGTTCTAATACCACCACTTCCTCCAGAACAATTGTGGCAACACATCTTGATCTTTGTCTCCATAGCTATTTCTCATCAGTAGAGTCACTGATTTTCAGGGTCTGGGAGTCAAAATGCTTACAAATGCTATCATGACTGACCTAATCCAGGTTGATTTGCTAGGACAGTTCTGCACACAATGGACTCATCCCGCCTCCCACCTAGAGTTCTCGCAGCACCCACATCAAGGGGCCCTTGAAACTTGATAGTATGAGGATGTGCACATTGCTGTCAGATGTGATCCTTTGAGCTACCTTACTTCAGGTACTTGTTCTTGGTCATTCTACACATCATCTATGCCCTCCAGCTATACTGCTCTGATCTGTCATCCTTGTCAGCCTCTCTACAAACACATCATGTCACACACATGAATTCATAGACTGCAAGACATCAAGAGAAAAGATGATCCAAGATAAGCCTAATCAAAGAAAAGTATGTTCACATATTCCCGAGTGCCTGCAAAGAAGATCGGGGTTCTGCTATTACACAAAGTTGGAAATTTTAGAAAAGTCTAGAAGTCCACTGAAAAAGTCATATTTTGCCTTCTGTAAGGTCTCAAAATGTATTGAGAAGACCAGAGAAAGTGATGATATCTTCAAGCCATTTTGATCTATGTCAGTAATTGAATGAAATCTTTACAAATATTATTATAAATATTAAAGCATACTAAATAGAACAGTTATTTGCACTGAGAATCTGAAGCTAGTGTAGCTCGGTTTGAATCCTGACTGAGTTCATTTCCAGCTGCGTGACCTTGAAAAAAATATTTCACCTCTCAGTGTCTCAGTTGCTTCCATCTACAGAATGAGATCTGTATGGTTCCTTTCTCATGAGGCTATGTATGAAAACTGAATGAATTAATAGCTGTAAATGCTATGGACCAAGGCAGACTATGAAAGCATGTTCTTGCTAAACAACAACAACAAATGGCTATACTGAGCTTTATTATTGTAGAGATGAAGAAATTGAGACTGTGTAAGTTGAACACAGCTACAATGTGGCAGTACTTGTTTGGCAGTGTTACTTCTAAAACTAAGATCTTTTATGCACAATGCTTGAAAAACAACTCTGATCCTTTCTTTTCCTTTCTCTGTGCCTAGAAGGAATAAGAAACTCAGCTATAAATATTGTTGACCCATGACTTACAATAATGTTCCTAGATGACAGCTAAGTGAGTTGAATTTTCTTAAACTAAAATTCTACTCTTGTCACATAATTACAATGCCAAATAGACATGAAAAGGAAAATCTCACACTTGGATATGCACTTTGACAAATATTTAATATGCCAAACCACAAATAAATCTATACTTGAAAACATTTGAGACATAGATCTCAGTTAATTGCTTTGAAAATGTGAGTCTATTGAACTGAAGATGCCGTGTTTTCCTGATAGGTTCTTAGTAGTCAAAATCAGCATATTTCATTCCTCTAGGGACTTAAGCATATTCAATATTTGTATCACATGGGAAAACTTTTCTCTTTTTTCTTATTTTTTTCCAGTCCTGGGACTTGAACTCAAAGCTTGGGCACTGTCCTTGGGCTTTCCCAAGGCTAGTGCTCTATTACTTGAGCCACACACACCATTTCCAGCTTTTTCTGTGTATGTGAAATCGAACCAGGGCTTAGTGCATGCTAGGCAATCACTCTACCTCTAGGCCATGCTCCCAGACAGAGAAAACTTTTCTATTGGTAAACTGATAAGCAAGAATGAATTTCAAACATGGCTTCTCTCAACATAATGTCTTTCTTTTCCAAAACATTTAACATCCATGTTGGACAGAAGAGTAGTTGCCTTTACCTTAGAAAATCTCAGCTTCTGGGAGAAGTCTGGCCTGTCTTTATGTCAGCACTTTCAGATTGTCTTGCAATGTGATCATCTACCATTTCTCCTTCAGAAGGATCAAACCATCCTTAAGTGACCTTTCCACTTTGTCTTGAAGGAAATTCCCAAGCTTTGTGAAAGCTTCTAAAGAAGTAAATAATACTATTGTTAAATATTATGCTTTAGTTCAGCAGCTTATTCTTTAGTCACATGAATCTGTATCATCAGCTTTTTTTCCACCCCTTGAATCAGCATATTTAATTTCCCTGTTATTAATTTGCATTGCCTCCATTCTAAGAGCACATTTCAAATGTAAGGCAACACAGTTACAATTGCAAAATTTTTTCACAACAGTTTAAGTCTTGCTCATGACAAACCTTTGTAAGATCATCTTACTCAAGTTAAACCATCTTGTGTCCAAATATATCATGAACCATGTGTGATGTCCTTAATCAAAGTAGGATTCTAGCCTGTTAACTACATTACATTAATTATACTGACATCAGTTTTGTCAGAGCTAGAAGAAGATTCCAGCTCTCAACTGAGCTATTTTTAGGCAGTAGGTAATTCCATGTCCCAGAGATGAAGTTCTTTGCATAATCAAGCTTTAAAATGTCAGTAGTAGTTTGGAGTGATATTAAAGTACTCCTGGATTTTGAAAGGCTTCCAAATATCCTTAAGTCTATTTAATCTTCCCTAAGAAATAAGCACAAGATAAAGTTTTCATCAGTTTGAAGAGGATCCCACCCAACATGGGGCCTCGAATGCTGGATGCAGCCCTGCATCCAGAGAAAATAGCCCAGTCTGGAAAAGTTGAAATCTCAAGCTTGAAAAGCTTAAACAAAAAGTAGTCATACTGTATGTTTATATCCCTTAACTTTTTTTAAAGAAGACTATTTATATTTAACAGATTTCCAGCCCAATATTCTGCTTAGCTTCATTAATTGGTCCTTCTAGGAATTCAGGATGTTACAGGACAGAGATAATACCTAAACACTCGGAATAAACAAGCAAAACACATGTCAAAATCTTCTGTGTACCATATGAAAGAAGGGAAGGAGGAAAAGAAATAATTGCTGGTTTGGATTACAGAAAACAAACAAAAAGCCAGGTCCAAAAGTATTTATTCTTATAACACTTCATAAAAGCAAAATTATAAATAATGAGCCAACATATAAGAACATTTTCAAACTTACTAGTAAATTTAATATTCTGTATAAAACTGATATACCATTTTTCATGATACATTTAGACCACAAAAATAAATTTCCAACTTTAAAAGAAGAAATGAACTCTAGGATATGAAAACAAGATTGTGATTGTGATTGTTCTTTTTTGTGTGTGGGTGCGTCATATGGCTTGAACTCAGCCTGGACACTGTCCCTGAGCTCTTCAGCTCAAGGCTACCACCCTTGAGCCAAGCCCCACTTCCCGTTTTCTAGAGGTTAATTGGAGATAAGTCTCAGGGTCTTTAGTGCCCAGGCTGCTCTGAACCTTGATCCTCAGATCTCAGCCTCCTGAGTAACTAGGATTACAGGTGTGAGCCACCGCGCTCAGCAGTGATTGTTACTCTTAATGTATTATGTGAAGTTATTTCTTTTCTTTTTTCCCCCTGTGGTTAATATCATGTGATTATAGTATCTGACTTTGTTACCTGGTACATTGTATGTATGTTTATTTGTGTATTTGAAATAGAAAAGGGATGGTGGGAAGTAAGAAGACTGGAGGGGGTGGGGGGAAAAAAGGGGGACAAAGTCATGAGAAAGGGTATCAGTGTTCAAGAAGTAATGTACTCACTAAGTATCTAATGCCAGAAGCATTTTCCAGTGGGATACAAATTGTCAAACATCTGCTAGAGGTCTCAACTCTAAGCAGAGAGCAGGAGGCTTACTGAGAAGGAAGCAAACGTGGCAGAGGGTAAATAAGAACCACAACGCCTTTTCAGTAAAAGGTTCAACTAGTCCTGTGAGGAGCTCTGTGGCTAAGATGACCCTTTGGTATTTTCTCAGATTAGTAAGTATTTGAACCTCCCTCCCCCCGACTCTACACCCCTGCAGGGTCGTAACTTTAGCCAACGCAGCATGTTCATAGTCATAGAAGCTCACAGAACAGGGACTCAACAGTTTGCATGCCTCCTGCTAGAGAAATAAGAGACCACACTTAAAGAGGGATGAAGATGGTGCCCCTGAAATTCACATACACAATTCCATGCATCATTTAGCTCTACTTATTATATGTAGTAGATTACAGAAAAATTTCCTCCAATAATCCAGAAGAATCTTCTGAGTGAATGACAAATCACAAAAACAATCATTACATCCATTGAGGCTAATCTTAAGGCAATAAGGACCATGATCTTGCCTATCCTCTACCACCAGTTTTAGAATATCTTTACCATCATCTAGTTGTGTTTACTATCTAGGTAGTTGGCTACAGACATACTCTCTGAGGATGACTGTGTGCTATTCACTTGTCACCATGAAATGTTAAGGTCATTCTTGCTACACTTGTCTATTTTATCCATGTATTTCCCCATAGCCCTGTAGGCAGGACACTGGCCAGGCTTATCTGCATTCTCTGGTTAAGACCTTCCAAAGCACAAACGTGTTGGTTGATATCATCCAGTTCACCACCATAAAACATTTAAAACTTGCATCACAAAGTTGCTGGGATTCTAGCCAGCATCTGTAGCTTTCCCTTGCTACCCATTAAAAATTATGCATTGAATGTACTAAGTATCCAACATTAGGTTTCTGATCTTTACTATTCCCCCTAAGATTAAAACTTGAGCTACTGGGCGAGATGGCTCACGAATGTAATCCTAGCTACTCGGGAGGCTGAGATCGGAGGATCAAGATTCAAAGCCAGCAGGGGCACTAAAAGGACCTCAGACTCTGAGCTCCAATTAACCTCTAGAAAACGGGAAGTGGTGCTGTGGAACTCAGAGCAGGGCAGTAGGCCTTGAGCTGAAGAGCTCAGGAACAGCACCCAGGCCCAGAGTTCAAGCCTTATGACCCCCCCAAAACCAAAAAACTGGTGACCCATTTGTCCTCCATCTATTCTGTATAAATAAAGTAGTGAACGATTTTGCATTTTACTTGTTGTAAATGTTTTCGGCGCTAATTTTTAAGGTATATTTTCTGTCTATATCATGACTCGTGAAGTTAATCGCTAAGTGAACAAAAATCTCCTGTATCATGTCTTTTCCAAAACTATTTTTATGTTGTCAAAGCAATTTTCCTTCCTATGTAATTTGATGAATGTTAGGAGCTAATTTAAAACTCTGAGGCTCAGTGATTTTAGAGAACACGAAGCACAACAGTTACTATTATACATTGGCCTAGTGGCTGCTCCTTCAAGTTACATTTTATTAATCTTGGACTATATATCACAGAGACATTTCATAAAGTAATTTTACCAATAATTTTCAAACATGATATTTACCATAAACTTTGTGACAATTTTTTCAGATTCTCCTGACTTATGTGATGACACTCATTTTTTGTCATAGGTTACACTACTGTAAGCAAATACTTTCCACTTTTGTCCCTTCCCTGACTTAAGCAATGAAACTTCTTGGCAGCATTTTAGAAAGCATCTATTTGTATTTACTCTGAGAAAGTTTATTCTAAAGGTTTTTTGGAGGTCATTTGTGAAACAAATTGCTAATAGTCTATTTAAAAAAGCCATTTTACCATCCATCCTTGTCATCAGACCTCAAAATTAGGTGGGCTCTATGTTACTCACACAGAAGACTACCTGTCTACCTTCCTTTCAGCAAGAATCATCAGGTGACCAAGTTCTGGTCAATGACATATAAACCAATGTGTATATAAGAGACTAGGGAAGTCTTGAGAGAGAATAAGTATATTCATCTTTACGAGATTGTGATGTCTGGAACTCCAGCAGGCTTTTTACCTGAACTATAAAAATGAGAGCAACAGTAAAATTATCTCATAAGGAGAACAGAGCTTGGAGTTTTAATGGCACCATGGGCCACTAATCAGGCCCAAATCTGTCTGTCCCTGACTTAAGAAAGAGAAATGAGCCAGGCACTAGTGGGCTCACACCTGTAATCCTAGGTACTCACGAGGCTGAGATCCGAGGACCATAGTTCAAAGCAAGCATGGGCAGGAAAGTCCATGAGACTCTTATCTCCACTAACAACTACAAAATCGGAAGTGGCGCTGTGTCTCAAAGTGGTAGAGCACTAGCCTTGAGCTGAAGAGCTCAGCAACAGCTCCCAGACCCAGAGTTCAATCCCAAAGAGAGAGAGAGAGAGAGAGAGAGAGAGAGAGAGAGAGAGAGAGAGAGAGAGAGAGGGAGAGGGAGAGGGAGAGGGAGAGGGAGAGGGAGAGGGAGAGGGAGAGAGAGAGAGAGAGAGAGAGAGAGAGAGAGAGAGAGAGAGAGAGAGAGAGAGAGAGAGAGAGAGAGAGAGAGAGGAGGGAGGGAGGGAGGGCGGGCGGGCGAGAGGGAGAGCGAGAGGGGGGGAGAGAGAGAGAGAAAGAAAGAAAGAAAGAAAGAAAGAAAGAAAGAAAGAAAGAAAGAAAGAAAGAAAGAAAAGAAAGAAAGGGAAGCAAAGAGCAAGGAGGAATGGCTCTCTTATTTAGACACTGTTATCTGGATGTTAATTTTTTTTCAATTGAAAAATGTATAACCTCTTTTTACTGTTATTATAAAAGTGATATACAGAGGGTTTATAATTACATAAGCCAGGTAAAGAGTATGTTTCTTTGGGGACAATTCCATCCCTTCCTTGCTCTTGCCCAGTTTTTCCTTGGCATTCTCATCCCTCTAGTGAGAGGTCAATTTCTTTTTTTTTTCTTTTTTTTGTGCCAGTCCTGGGGCTTGAACTCGGGGCCTGAGCAATGTACTTGAGCTTTCTCAAGGCTAGAACTCTACCACTTGAGCCACAGCACCAATTCCAGCTTTTTCTATGTATGAGGTACCAAGGAATCGAACCTAGGTCTTCATGCATGATAGGCAAGCACTCCACTACTAGGCCAAACTCCAGGCTGCAGTTAATTTCTTATATGCAGCTAGAATCATTCCTATTGCACTCTGAAAAAGGTGTAAAGGCTACAATAGGTTTATGACCCTATTTAACAATATTTTTAATAAACAACACACTATTAGAAAATTGCCTTGTCCAGTTACAATCAAATTTCAGGAATTTATTGTGTTCCAATGCTATCTTTTTTATTGTGTAGTATCTTGCTCATGCTCATGAAAATTCATAGTGAATATTCCTTATAATTAGTCTATATAATGAAATTCTGATCACGTATTTCAAGTAACTAATTTTGTAATTATGGTTATACTTCAATAAATCTTTGTTAAGGCTTTGAATCAATTTGATGAAATTGGCATATGCACCCTTCAAAGCTCAAAATTAACAAACATAAATAATGATAGTGGAAATGTACAATGATAGAGAAGAATTAAAGAGACTTAACTTGCCAGGTTATCGTTGCACAAGAGTATTTAGTAAGCTCAATGGTTTCCCTGATTTGTCATAATCAGTAGAAACCTTGAGCTCTCCTAGCAAAGATTTACAATAGAACAAAACCTAGATACATAAGGCCATACAGTATGACGCTAAATGAAAGGACCTCCAGGATATAGAAACAATAGCCATATAATGAGTGATTGCTGTCCTTAATGTACTATGTTATCTCTCATCTCTTTTGCTGTCCCTTGGTTATCTCATATTGTTACAATATTTCACCTTGTTATCTGATATATTGTATATATGCTTATTTGGTCATTTGAAACAGGATAGGGAAGGGGGGAAAACAAGATGAGGGGAGGGAAATGGGGACCAAGACATGAGAAAAGGTATCAATGTTTGTGAACTAATGCACCTTCTATCTGGTGAATATAATGTAACCCTTCCATTAATTACAATAAAAAATATATGGAAAAAGAGGAAAAACAAGAAAAAGAATGGTAGGTAAGTGGGAATCAAGTTCATAGCTTCTAAACTGCTATTTGCTACAATTTTGGATTCCCAAATACTAATACCTCTGTTTCTCATAGTCATCTTTGTGTATCTCAATGTATCCTGCACACAAAGATAGTTTTGTGCTTGATGTTAAAGTATGTACAGTAGTATATATGGTATATGTGTGTGTGTGTGTGTGTATTTGTGCTCATTGGATTGACTTTCTGTTGCTGAAATATAATAACCTGAGACTTAAAAAAAAAAGAGTATTTAGTACCTTAATCTAGTTTAGTAAGAGGCTGCAAGGAATATGTGAGTGTGGTAACTGTAAGGAAAAAGTTAGTGGAAGGAGAAAGGGAAGTTCAGGAATGTGGAGCTACATGGTTCTGTAAACTGCATGATATGCTAAATAGAATAATATGAATTATAGCATCAAGTACAAATGCAAGCTAAGATAACATCCATGCTTATTTTCCAGTAATGGGTCTGGAGCTCTGGGCCTGGACACTGTCCCCAAACTCCTTTTGCTCAAGGATAGCACTGGATATTCCTATGCATAATTAAAAATTAGAGTCTCTCATGCTTTCCTGCCTGGGCTGGCTTTGAACCAGATCTTTAGATCTTAGCCTCTTGAGTAGCTAGGAGGTGTGAGTCACTAGCACTTGGTTTACATCGCTGAATTTTAAAAATTTTATAAATCTATTACTTCCTGGTAAGAACTGAATGTAAGGGTATAAGGAAAAGAGTTAAGGAAAGATAGAGAAAAACAGAACAGTCATTTTGGTCAAGAAAATAGAAACTTTGCTTACAGGGTTTACCTCCCACAACCCACAGACTCTATTACCTTCAGACTCCAAAAATCACCTTCAAAAAGTTCTGTATGACAAATTCCATATAAGATTTTGTGTACAGGGCTGGGAGTTTGGCCTAGTAGTAGAATGCTTGCCTAGCATGCACGAAGACCTGGATTCGATTCCTGGGTACCACATACACAGAAAGAGCCAGAAGTGGTGCTGTGGCTCAAGTGGTAGAGTGCTAGCCTTGAGGAATGCTCCAGGACTGGCAAAAGAAACAAAAAAGGTTTTGTGAAGAATTTCTGCTACTTGCACGTTTATTTGCCCTAATCCCACCATGGCTGCTTAATTATACTGCATTATTTTGGGGATCTCCATGTTTCCTGCCTAAAATCTGGAAGCTTTCTACAAGCAGAGGTGTGAGGCAAGAATATCTCCACATCTAAAAGAATCTTGTTTCTGATGATTTATTTTGATTTTCTGGGTAGTCTTATACAAAAATCTATCTTCATCGGGCTGAGAGAGTAGCCTTGCGGTAGAGTGCTTGCCTAGCATGCATGAAGACCCATGTTCGAATCCTCGGTACCACAACACAGAAAAAGCCAGAAATAGTGCTGTGACTCAAGTGGTAGAGCTCTAGCCTTGAGAAATGCCCAAGGCCAGTGCTCAGGCCCTGAGTCCAAGCCCCAGGACTGGCAAAAAAGTAAATGTGTCTGCATGTACAACAGCAACTGTGAATGACTTCAAATTAAACCCCATCCAAACACAGTTATGAAGATGAACCATACAATGACCCACACTGTCCTCGGACCCAGCAATACTTTTAGAACATTTTGGCTTGTTAAGAATGCATCCAAATTTCTCTGAAGCCTATAATTAATCTTACATTACAAATACACACACTATAAATGACAAAATAGCTGTTGCTTTTTCCTGTAAAATTGATAGGCTTTCCAGGGAGTTCTATATAAACCAACTAAACAACAGGGATCTTGAATTCTATTGTGCTTACTCCCTATTTCCTTCAGTATCTATACTTGCCATATTTTACTTTGTTAAAACAAGAACTAAGGCTTCTCAGTGTACTCAACCAGAGCTGTTAAAAGCTTGATTAAATATTCAGATCTCCTTAAATTTCCTCCCCTGGAAATAACCATCCTGCTATACTCTCCTCACTGAATGAAACTTTAGCAAGTTGAAAACTGAAGTTTTACTTGTCTACATTTCTGTCCTCTCCTCATTGGCCAAAAAAAATCGCCACGTTTTTCTAGAGTCCAAAATTATCTTAGAAATCTTATCTCCTCCCCTTCCAAGTATACCACAGTTTAAATTCCCAGAGCACAGCACCACAGCAGCTTATTCATCTCCCCTTCCCCATTGCTTAACCAGGAAATGAACACTTGGAATCTACTCTGAAATCTTGAAGTAAGCTGTGCCATGGTTGTGCTCGTAGCCTCAAGAGCGGAAAGCAAAATTTATTAAGAAAAATAAGGCTTAAGGGCTCAAGAATCTTAACATTTAATTTTCAGAAACACATTAGAAAATTGGAGGTGTTTAAGCTCTTGGAAAAAGCAACAAACCAACCCCAGTCCCATGGAAACAAGAGCTTAATTATGAGTGATTGTTGTTCTTAATGTACTTTTTTTTCTCTCTTCTCTTTGTTGCTCTTTGGTTAATCTCATATTGTTACAGTATCTGACTTTGTTACATGATTTATTGTACATACATTTATTTGTTTATTTGAATGGGAAAGAGAAGGGGGAAGATGAGGAGAGGGGGTGAGGGGAGGGAAATGTGGACAAAAACATGAGACGCGGTATCAATGTGTGAGAAGTAATTCACCTTCTATCTGGCGAATATAACTATAACCGCTTTGTACATTAAAAATTGTAAAAAAAAAAGAATTGCTATACTGTCTGTAATTTACCTAAGATTACTTAATAGACTTTAATATTGAGATTATTATTTTAATTTCTATCTACAAATTAATTATGGACTCCTCTGATTAGAGATTCTTCACATTCTATGAAGTGGCTAGCTAGTCTTTGAAAGATTAATTTCTAAAGGCAGCAACCATAATTCCATTGACCCATGGTTCCTGTATATCTGATCAATAGTAGGTTTGTTACTACAATTATGTTATAGATTATTAACCTTTAGACAGCAAGTTGAATAGAATGACTAAAACTAGTGGATCAGCAAATTCATCCTTGTGTAGTTGTAATATATCTTGTCATATATCTTTTGAAACTATGTCCCAAGCTTTGGAATTTCTACTGAATTTATATTTTAATATTTTGATGAGATTTGATGGTGATCAGAAATTTAGTTAAATCCTATTAACAGTATTTTTTATAACTGTTTCAAAGGAACACTTTAAATGAAAGGTTTGTTTGGCTGCTTAAAAAGGCAGAAAAGGTGCGTGCCCAAAGGGGTGTTGGCAAAGGTGCCTGCTCTTATCTCCAATTAAGTATTTGGAAAAGTCCATAATGGATCTGTAGCTCAAGTGGTAATTTTGAACAACAACAAGAAAAATACTCAAGGACAGTATATGAGGGTTCTGCACTTATCTCCACTTAACTATTTGCAAAACCCCAAAATGAATGTGTAGCTCCAGCGGTAGTCTTGAACAACAAGAAGAAAAACTACTCAGGGACACCACCAGGCCCAGTATTGATGTGAGCAGATGTGTGCGCGCAAAGGCGCATGCTCTTATCTCCAATAGGCCAATAATGGATCTGTAGCTCAACTGGTAGTCTTAAACAGCAACAAGAAAAAATACACAGGGACACCACCCAGGCACAGTAGTGACATGCGCAAAAGCACGTGCCCAAAGGAGGATGCGCAAAGGTGCTTACTCTTATCTCCAGTTAAGTATTTGAGAAAGCCAAAAATGGATCTGTAGCTCAAGTGGTAGTGTTGAACAACAAGAAAACATACTGAAGGCAACAACCTGGCCCAGTACTACGCGCAGCGCATTGGTAAAGGGACGTGTCCAAACGCGTGTGCGCAAAGGTGGGAGCTCTTTTCTCCAATTTACAATTTGAAAAAGCCCAAAATGCACCTGTAGCTGAAGTGGAAGTGTTGAACAACAACGAGAAAAAAATACTCAGAGACAGTACTCAGGCCCAGTACTGCACAGTTTGCACAAAAGCACCTGAGAAAAGGTGCGAGCACAAATGCACGTGCTGTTATCTCCAATTAAGTATTTGAAAAAGACAATAATGGATCTGTAACTCACGTGGTAGTCTTGAACAAGAACAAGAAAAAATACTCAGGGACATCACCCAGGCACAGTACTGACATGCACAAAGGCACGTGCGCAAAACGGCATGCTCTTATCTCCAGTTAACTATTTGAAAAAGCCCAAAATGGATCTGTAGCTGAAGTGGTAGTGTTGAACAACAACAAGAAAAAATACTCAGAGACAGTACCCAGGTCCAGTTCTGCGCCGAGTGTTGGTAAAGGTGTGTGGCTGACCTGGCTGACTCTCTATTTTACTTGTACTTGTACTTTTATTTTGGAGCAAATAATCATATCCATGGTTTTAAGATGTTGGTTTTTCACCAGTGGTGAGGTTTGAACTCAGGCCCTTGCATTGCTAGACACGTACTCTGTCATTTAACCATATCTCTAACCTTTGATTGTGCTAAGCCTTTTTTTTTTTTTGCCAGTCCTGGGCCTTGAACTCAGGGCCCGGGCACTGACCTTGGTCTTTCTCAAGATTAGTGCTCTACCACTTGAGCCACAACATCACTTCCAGATTTTTCCAGATTTTTCTGTGCATGTGGTACCAAGGAATCGAATCCAAGGCTTTGTGTATGCTAGGCAAGCATTCTACCACTAGGCCACACTACTGGCCTCATGTGCTAGTTATTTTTTTTTCTTTTTTGACCGTTATGGGACTTAAGTGCTGGTTATTTTTTAAATAAAGTGTTGCTTCTTGCTCAGACATGCATCTGGGCAGTGATCCACCTTTTTATTTTTTTTGTCAGTTATGGGACTTGAACTCTGGGCCTGGGCACTGTCCCTGAGCTCTTCATCTCAAGGCTACTGCTCTACCACTTGATCCACAATGCCATTTCCAGATCCACTTCTTTTCTAGGCTTCCTTTTGTAGCTGAGATGACAGACATACATCATAATGCCCAGCTTCTCCTGTGGAGATGGGTTTTCTGTGGGATTTTCTGCCTAGACCTGCCTCAAACAACAATTCCTTTCATCTCAGTCTTTCAAATAGGTAGGTTTACAAGGGAGAGCCACTGGTGCCTGATTCCTATAAGAGTTCAATAACTGCAGACACATGGCCATACTCACAGACTAAGAAAAAAAAAATCATTTAAGTGGCAGAAGTTTTACAAATACAATCTGAACATTTTGTTATTCCAATTTCAGAAATGAGACTATGAAAATTCAAGAGATTCTGATTAAACAACCTCTCTAAGAAATCTAATTAGTAAATCATAGAGATAATTTTTATATTCTTGTCATACCATCTTGGCACAATTCTTCCTGCTTCCCTGTAGCTGTCTTTCACTGTAGATCTGTAGATCTTCCCACTACATAAAGAAAGTACATTTCCCCATCCCTTCTTTCTAGTTTGGATTAAAGATTTCCTCCAAAAGCCCGTTCATGGGCAGTTTGCTTCCCAGCTGGTGGTAAACTCGTAGGGGGAATCTCGGAAAGGTGAGCACAGTAGGAGAAGTTTTGCTCACTGAGAACACTCCCAGTGAGAGTTCAAGGACATACTCCCAGTATAGCCTTGAATGAGTATTAACACTTCAGCTCCTCTCCGCCCTTCTTAGCTTTCTTGCTGCCATTAGGCAAGCACCTTCTTTGCCTTCTTTCCTCCCTAATATAAGCCTTGCAATAGGATAAAGGGCTATAGAGTGAAATGACCATGAATTGAAACTTTGGAATCCATGAACCAAAATAAACCTTGCTCCTTTTACATTTCTCATAGTTATTGAAACTAACCCACCTTCACTTTTGATCCAACCACATAAGGAGGTCAGTAGAATCGAAGTCAGGTATTGAGGTGCCATGACTCACAGAGGCCTTTCAGGGTTTCCACTTTATTCAGAGGATGTCTGTCATTAACATGAGAAGGACATGGGCAGGATAGCTCCTTGCTCTCAAGAAACAAATGAGAGACATTGTGGGAGAAAAGCCAAGCCTAGCCAGGGGCACAAACCCAGCCTTATCTGCTAAACTGTAACATTATACAGAACTAGATACAGAGCTATACCATTAAATGACTCAGGTTAGCCAGTGTTTTGAGATGATTGGGGATTTTTATTCAGCATTAGATACAAAGTACACAACAAATTGAACTTCATATGATTTGTGTTTCTCTTATTAAGAAGCCTTGTTTCTAAAACCATGAAGAAAAGTAACTCATTACATCAGCAGCAAGTGCTACCTTTGAGAAAGATATTAAAGCTCTTCCTGAGCAGTTAACAGGCATTCACTAGGATATATTTCTGAAGAGGAGCAACATAATTTAATCTACTTAATTTCTTTCCTATTGCCATGGGCCCCACTAAACAAAGTCTCACGTTCTATTCAAAGAAAAGTTTTATTTTCTTTCCAAATCAATAACAATTGAGGGAGCAGGTTCTACTCTTCTGATTTTTGTGTTTTCTAGGTTTGAGGGAGGATACCTTACTTTTTAAAATTTAAGTAGTTATATAATGAGGTTGCAATTCAGTATCTCAGGTTATAAGTACGTTACATGTTGATCACAGTCGTCTATTTCACCATTCCCTTCATCTTTCCTAATTCCACTCATCCCTTCCATTTTAATTTTACTGATTTTTTTATTTAAACTCCTGCTTCAATTACTTATAAATGCATTATCAGGTGGAAGGGGCGTGGCGGGGTGTGCGCATGCGTGTGTGTACACACACGAGCAATGACGCTACTGGGCCTTGTACTTGCTAGGCACGTACTCTTCTATTTGAGTCATGCCCTCAGTCCTATTTACTTCTTAGTCTAGATAGGGTCTTGAGTTTTGCCTATGGCCAGCCACGGAGCATGGTTCTACTTCTGCTTCCCCAAGTACCTGGGATTTCAAATGTGTACCACTATTCAACTCAAACTACCAAATTTTAGATTACTATTGTGCTTTACTTTTCAGGAACTGAGCTTTGTGTTATTTGTATGACATCAAAAGGCACAAGTTCCTCATCTATTCTTGATTTGCTCAGGAAATTGACTTTTTGTCCTAGTTTCCCTAGTCATAATCTTAACTCCCTGTTCAGCCTGGCATCCACTCTATCATGTTACATCCATGTTTCCCAGGCTGAGCTGTATTGCGTACACTGGCTTTCCTCAATGTTCCTTATGCTATTCTCTTTTATTCTAAGTCACTTAATAGTCATATAGCAATTTTCCTTATGTAAGATGTGGTCTATATTATTAATGGGAACTTGTGATTTCTGATACCATTTCTTGAACATAGATGTCACCTTCAAAATGTTAAATAATAATTTTAGTAGCTTTCAGTAGATAGCAATAGCAGATAGATGCAAAGGCATTCATTCAAAATAAAAGCCATGTCATTCACCAGTGAGTCTGCCAATGAATGTCTCCTATGAATAAACCTCTTCTATATTATCCCTAGATCTGTCTATTTGCAAGTTTTTCATAAAAGTGCATTGAAAATTAGGGCAATGTTCCTACTTATAAAACCTATCACAAAATTGTGTACAATTTATCGTCAGATAAATGATGATTTTTGTCTCAATCTAACTTGTTATTGCTATGCAAGGTTTCTCTCTCTCTGTGTGTGTGTGTGTGTGTGTGTGTGTGTGTGTGTGTGTGTGTGTGTAAATAACTCCAAGCACTTGTTTCTCTGGTCCTAATTAATAGTGACTTTCTTTTTTTTGTTTGTTCGTTTTTGTCAGTCGTGGATCTTGAACTCTGGGCCTGAGTGTTGTCCCTGAGCTCTTCAGCTCAAAGCTGAGCCACAGTACCACTTCCAGTTATCTTGTGATTAATTGGAAATAAGAGTCTCATGGACTTTTGTGCCTAGGTTGGCCTTGGACCTCGATTCTCAGATCTCAGCCTCCTAAGTATCTAGGATTGCCACCAATGCCAGGCTTAATAGTGACTTTCTTAAGCGTCCCTTTTCTCCTATATTTTCTTAGTGCCCAGCAATCATAACTATAATAGATGCTCAGTGATGATTTGAATATAAATACGTAAATTCTTATTCTACATTGTTCAGTGTTCAGTAAGAGAAATTCTCTGTGTGTTACTAGTGAATTCAGCAGTGTTTGGGGAAAGTGAGTTATGAGGTGTCCTGGAAATATGTCCTGGCTCTGTCTCTTCCTATCACTTTCTCTGTTTCCTGACTGCCATGAGGTGAGCTGCTTCTGCCTCCTGCTCTTACCATTTCACATCCAAAGTAATAGATCCATCTGTCCTTTGACTGCAAACCCCTAAAACTGTAAGCCAGAATTAATTCCTCCTATTAAGCTATTCTTCTTGGGTTTTTGTCACAGCGACAAAATCCAACTAATTAACACTTTCTAGAGCCCAGCTGTTATGCATACAGATGGAAGAAAATGGTTTAAATCAGTGTTTGCAGCAGTAGGATATGTGAACCACTGACTACAGATAACACATATTCTGTGAACATTTTAAAGAGTGTTTATTTTAATGTAATTGAGGAAAACACTCATTTGTAAATTTTGTATCTCAAAGCTGAAAACTAAATGATGAAAATATGGCATAGATGAGTTATGTTTTACAAATTTTAATATGTATGAAAATACAGAAAAATTAACAAGGACACACACACTATAATACTGAAGAACTCAGGACCAACTGATCTAGGCTTCTCCCAGCCCTGAACACCATAGGAACTTTGTTCCTGAATTTGGAAATAAGCCTTTCTCCCAAAAACAAATAAAGAAGATAAAAGAACCTCTTCTTCATTCTCAACTAGAGGAAAAGATGAATTTTTGAGGAGCTTGTTTCAATTTTACATGAAAACAAAGAAAACAGATTTCTTATGAGTTACTCAAGATCTACCAGGATAGTATTGCTGAACATGAAATTTAGCCTTGCTCCCTTGGGAAAAGCATTGACAATCTTGTTGGACTCAACTGATGACATAGTGATGACTCAAAACATAAAGGAGCATTACTATTTTTTTCTCTTAGTGACTAACACATACACATTCAGATTCAGATAAAAACTACAGCTGCTCCCTCCATCGACTCCAAGTTTGATGAACAGATGGCTGGCTTCCTCTGGGAATGGAAAGATTTAGGGTTGCCTCACAGATAGAAATTGCATAAAGTTAGAACCCCAGGCAGAGCTGAGGTTATAATTACAATTAGGTATAAGAATTGTCTTTCAGACTTAGAAAAAAATCATATTAAGGGAAGTAAGCCAGACTCAAAGGAACTTAGGCTCAATGGTTTCCCTCATTCATCATAACCTGTAGAAACCTTGGGCTCTAATAGCAAAGATTTGCAATAGAGCAAAAACTTGATACATAAGGCCATACAGTATAAAGCTAATTGAATGGACCTCTAGGATATTGAAACAAAAGCTATATAATGAATGATTGCTGTCCTTAAGGTGCTATGTTATCTCTCATTTCTTTTGCTATTCCTTTGTTATCTCATATTGTCACAATATCTCACTTTGTTATCTGATATATTGGAAACATTTGTATTTGGTTACTTGAAATTGGACAGGGAAGGGGGGAAAACCAAGAAGGGGGGTGGGGGGAGGGTAATTGGGACCAAGACATGTGGAAGGGTATCAATGTATGTGAATTAATGCACCTTCTATCTGGCAAATATCATGTAACCCTTTTATTAAATACAATAAAAAATATTTTAAAAAAAAGAATTGTCTTTCATAAAGATTGGATTTTCTGTGTTTCACATCATTCATATCTAGGATTGTTTGCATTTAAGCTATTAATGTTTCAGAGCCTGAGTATCATTCAATTGATATAGATAGGTGGTAGAGAGATAAATGGTAGAGTCGTCCATGATAGATAGATAGATAGATGATAGATAGATAGATAGATAGATAGATAGATAGATAGATAGATAGATGCATTCAAAGAGTTGGTAGCTTTTCTGGGAGAAGTTTCTCCTAAACTTTCCCCTACATTAAAACTTTGACCCATTGGTCCCGTTAAATTTTTTAAAATTTTCCAAAATTTTTACAAAATTTTGAAACACTTCATCTTTCCCTCAGTCCTAGGAATTGAATTGGGCACCATATCCTTCCCTGACTGTAATAAAGATAACTCTCCTGTTACGTGCTCTAATCTCACCATATAAAAGCAAGTACAAGGCAAAAAGAGGTAATAGTTATTTTGTGTGTACAGAGTCTCAGTTTTTCAGGATGATAATCTTTTCTTATCAATACTGTACAGTATGGATACAGTTCCCACTAACTACTACACCATCTCCTTAAAATAATTTCCCCCAAAAAATCTGATCCAAGCTGAGAAGCATTGGATGTTCATTGTGAAGACTCTTCAATAATAATGGAATTAAATCTGTCAAAAGAAGAAAGGGAAAGCATATGGCATACACTCCATGATGCATCTCACTAATACTCTCTGGAGATGTACCCATTAGAGGGAGCATAAGGCAAGAAGACTGGGCAGGAGTAACAGAAATGAGCAGAATAAACAAAGGGATCCTTTACAAGGGAAGTAAAAAGTGATGATAGACTAACAAAGAGTCACTTATTTTGAAGGATGGCTGTGATAGCAAAATTGAGACCTCAGCAGAGTGGGATTAAGATAGGGCTAATGGTTTGCACAAGGTACCTTAACCACAAGTTAATTCACAAGATATGGACACCTCGCCAAGAGGCCCCTTTCAGGACCTCAGCTCTTCTCTGCATCATTTTCAAGTCTTGGTTCTAATTTTTAAAATTCAATGTGCTTTTAGAAATGGAAACAGTACATCTTTATATTTAAAGTGCAAAGGCAATAGTGATACTCACTCAAAAATGAGCTATATACTTGTCCTGGAGACAGGAGGGATAAACGAAGAGAAGGCAAAAAAAAAGGGGGTGGCAAGTGTTCAGACAGCAATGTACACTTTATCTGACTTATGTGATCACAGTCCCACCATACATCACCCTTACAATAACACTGAATAAATTTCCAAATAAAAATACATATAAAGAAGTAAAAATAAAAAGATGTGGGCTTTAGGGTTATATACTAGATTAAAATCCTGGATTTACTTGGAAAGACAAAGAGTGCATGTTTTCTCTCTTATGTAGATGTTTGATCTAAATGATAAATGTGAATGTAAACATTCATGGTTCTATGCTGATAGATACAAACATATTAACTAAAGTATGTTATATGCAGGGGATGATTCCAATCATGTGATTTGTTTAAACAGTGAACTGACAGTTTAACAAAATAAATACTAAGGAGCTGGAGCATAGGTTGTTGGAGAAGGGGATTGTAAGGGGAAGTGGCAGATGGATAGAGAAAAAAAGGGTGGGCCCTAACATTCAATGTACATATGTGAAAGTGGAACCGGGTAAATTGAGAGGACAAGTAGGGTTGGGAGAGATGGAGGAGTGTGATAGAAGGGGTAGCATTAATTATGACACATTGTCCTCACAAACTACTTTTTGAATTGAATCTCCTTTGTGCAATTACTTAACAATAATACATAAATAAATCCTAGATCTGACATTTAGAATTAAAATATCTAAAGAGCTCTGCAGGCAATATGCTTTCAACAACAGTACAAACTGGAGGAAATAAACCGAACAAGGCTGAATAGGTGATGACGTAATGATGATGGAAGATCCAGTAAACTGAACATTATGTGACTTAACTCACTCCAGCTAAACTGATAAACAGTAGATTCCCTTAGAAATGGAAACTCTTGTACCTCTCGCTAGCAAGAGCTAGGTGTGGTATTCTGGTGTCTAAAGCTTATTCTTGCAGTCACTGATTGCAAAGATAAAGGATATTAAGAAAGAATATTGTGTGTGATATGTGCCTTACTGCTTCATCTTCCCAACTTTCAGAAATGCTGCCTGTTAATTCTTAGCGAGGAAATCTTACATCATACCGAGGGTGGGGCTCGTCTGTTAGGTTGCCTTTCCATCTGTGTTGCCTGAGCTTTTGGCACAGAGGAAGAATGACTAGGAAGCAACAGAAACAGATGATAGACACACAGACAGATCTGGAGGAGAATGGGAGACAAAATAGGGTTTTATAATGAAGGGAATTAAATCATTAAATAGAAGCCTGTAAAACAGTGAAGTAACCCAAGACTCCTCCCTACCACCAAAGCCAAACAAGTTAAGAAAACCTGTTTTCATTTTTTAACTTGGAAACTGAGCAAATGAAAGTAAATTCATTTTTAAGGACTCAAGAAACAGCACTGGAGTTTATAAAGTTTGACTTCACTTAATCTCAGCATGTGGCTTGTAAACAAATGCCCAACAATTGTTTCTTCTTCATGCTTAGCTCTTTTCAGTGCTTCCTCCTTAGAGTCTATCACTCTTGACCTGCTTATTTTGGCTTAGTTATTTGACATTTTCAGGAAGGATATATAGGAAAAACACTTTGGAAGCCCACAGATATTGTAGGATGTCATGTGATCATCCTTAAGTATCATTATCTTGGCTCACAATATTTTCTCTCCAAATCTTGTTTTCATTGTTTATTCTTTCCAAAGGAAATATCTGAGAAAGATATTACTTGTTTTTATTAGTATTATTTATATTTTGACTCTCTTGTCCTTAGTGGCTATTTTCTCCCTTGTCCTTCTAATGTATGTAAATTGAGAAAACAAAGCACTTACATCTTTGATACACTGAATTACTAGGCTGTGGAAACTGTTAATATGTAGGAGATAAAGATGTCTTCTCCTCTGGTTCTCTAATTTCACTCAATGGGATCACATCTTGCCAGGCTTTAGTGGCTCACATCCTTAATCCTTGCTACTCAGGAGTTGAGATCTGAGGGTCATAGTTTAAAGCCAGCCAGGCAGGCAAGTCCATGAGACTCTCGTCTTTAACCACCAAAAAAGCCAGAAGTAGAGCTGTTGCTCAAGTGGTAGAGTACCAACCTTGAGCACAAAAGCTCAGGTTTTTGTGTGTTTGCTCAGTCTAGCACACACACAAAAAAGGCTTAACTCTCTAAAGATTCAGTGAACTGTCTCAGTTTCCTAGGGCATCCTGGGTTGTTCTTTTACAGGAGTTTCACAATCTGAATAGATCCAAAAAAAGAAGTATAATTGAAAAAAAAAGCATTATACACTTATTCTTGCAAAAGCAAAGTCCATGGGAATGAGCTATGAATAGCCAGGTATTTCTTTAAACAAACTCTAGAGCTTTTATTCAGTGACTAGGTGGAAAGAGACAAAATACATTCTTTTGGGCAGTTGACAGAATTCTGTTTCCTTGTGCTAAAATATGAGCAAGCTAAATATGCTTTTTGAATACAATTATCTCTCTTTCTCCCTCCTTCCCTCCTTTCTTTCCTCCTTTCATCCAATTCTCTATCTACCCCTTTCATCCTACTGGATCAAAGTTCTAGTGCTCATAGCTTTCACACTATTACTAGAGCCCAGTCAAAAACGTAAGTCCATTGTGAATGAATAGGTATTCTCTTAGTTTCTGACTTCTCCCTCCTTCTGTCTACAGAAAGGCAGAATGTTTTTCAATGCTACTTAGCAGATAGAACCAGCCGTCAGATTCACCAATGGGTAGGTCTACAGTATAGTCTGTTGTATTTCTTTATGTCAATATCAACTCCATATATATTACCCAGAAGGAGTTAACCACTCTGAACAACTTACTTTACCATAAAGTTTAAATGGCAAGTTCCTTTAATCTCCACATCTCCCTTGAGAAGCCGGGAAAATGCTAGGCCATGTTTCACACTGCTGAATGATGACTACAAAAGCAGTACAAGTCTCTCATGAGTGATTTCATAATTGAATATTTTCGGGCCATTCTGTTTTCAGTGGCTTTGCTTTTCCATTTCAGAATCGTGGAGATTCTGAACAAGGAACAAGGAAAGGAGGGTTACAGTATCTAGGCATATCTAGAGGAAGCGCTCTAGTCTGTCAGCACAACTGGGGCACAACTTGGTGCCGCTGTTATTAGTTGGTCTGGAAAGAAGCAGATGGTATGCAAGAAGCCTTTTCCTGTTTCATTTGCTCGCAACAAAAGCCTTAAAGCTCTTGCCTTTGGGCTGATGTCCTCATGACTAAGCTACCCAATCCACTACCCTCTGAGGCTCAGGGTCAAATAAGAGTCACTCCAAAGTTGGACAAATTCTTCCTTGCTTCTCAGGCTGGCCACGAAGTGACTAGCCTCAGGGATACTGGACTGCAAAGGGACCCCTGGTGGGTGACAAGGAAAATGTTACTCAGTTTTATCCAGAGCTTATATGCCTCAATGAACATGGAAATGGGACTATAGTCAGCTCCTTCTGGAGATTATGACCAGCTAGTTTATGGGTGACTTGTGCTGAAGTAAAATAATAACAAATGACTTGGGTGCATTCCCCAGACTGGCCTGCATGTCTCATTCATCATTTATGGCAAGTTTGTCTTTTACAGAACAGAGCAGGCGCTCTCCCTTACAAAGTTTGAAACAGAACCATTATAATGGCAGGCATATACCAGAGCTGATTCCACAGTTTTCTCAGAAATGAGGTTGGATTGAGATGCCATTAAACAGGATTGTAATCCAGTTGCTGATGATAACTAACTCTTAATGAGGAGTGACCGTGCCCCAGGATGGCTAGGTGTTTGTTACATAGCCTGAGGCACATTCGACCCCACACTTTACCATATCCTATAAGTTCTTCTTTTCCTTCATTCATTGCTAACTTGGAATTTTATTTTGTTCTAGTCATGTAATGAGAACATCATAGGCAAAATGAGCTATTTCACCATGGATTTTTGAAGCTACAACTGCACAAAACAAGCTCTAGTGATCTTCAACCATGATGGAGAGAATTTCTGGGATATATATAAATACCGAAATATACATAGTAAAATACATAGTAATATCATGTATTAAATATATATGTTTTAAATCACAAATTGCCTGGGTACATTGGCAATGTATCAATTAGTAACAATGACACTTTGACTAAAAACGAAATGCTGTTTCTCTTCTTGAAAAGATTTTCTTAGCAGAGTGGGTCACCATCTTCCCGATGAGTTTTGGGACCTGTGCTCTTACACTCGGAATGAGAATGAATCTTTGTGTCTGCTCCCACCAATGGCATGTGGTAAAAGTGATGCCACTTGACTTTTGAGGCTTTATAAAAATGATGTATCTTCCAGATCATTCTATTGGGAATCAATCTCTACATTGTAAGGAAATCAAGGTCACATAGAGGGGTCTAGTGGAGGTATCCCAAACAACAGTCCCAGTAAAGATGGAGAGGATCTTTGCCACAGGCTACAGAACAGCCTTGCAGAGCCCTGTCAACTAGCAGAACCAGGAGGGACAATAATAAAACGATCGCTATTGCTTTAAGCCATTAGCTTTGCTGTTATACAGGAATAGGCCATTAGCATACAAGTATAAATTCACTTAACCTTTATGAAAACACAGTGGAATCGATGTTAGTACCTCTTACTTTAAAGATGAGGGAGGGGGAAGCCAGAATATGGAGTAGCTAAGCAATTTCCCCCAAATAAGTGACAAAGCTTGGTTTCAGATGTAAGAAAAATGAGTTTATGCTCCTAAACTCTACCTTATGCTGCTTCTTTTGTTTCTCTTCCTTGAAAATAGATGGTGAAAGCAAGAAAAAGTATAAAACAACTGTGAGGCAGAGAAGGGAATCGATTCTGTTCTTCCCAGTGTGTGACTTCCTTCAATTCAAAAATCAGCTTTATGGAGTGACACTATTCAAAAACAAATGTACTCATTATCTGACTTACATCACTGTAATTCCTCTGTCCAAAAAAAAACAAAGAAGAAGAAGTTTAAAAAAAGTCAACTTTAGCAATCAGTTCCCACCCTCTGTGGAGGAGACTGGACCAGTGCACACTTCTCTGGAAAGCTAGCAAGCATCCTTCCCTCTACCTACAGTGCCAGGAGCCATGCTGGAGGCCACCTTGGAGTGTCATTCACTTTCCTTCACTGTCATCTGTCATCTACTCTCAGTTCCCTGACACATTCCTTACCCTTACCCAATCACAGAACACACTAGAAACTTGATGACCTTTCCAAAGTGTGTGAACAAATGCAGAGACTTTGTTGTGAAAAAAAAAAAAATGTGCAGCCAGAAGATAGGAACTGTGTGAGACAATAGGCAAGCCGGGACCCCAGCTGGGGTACCTGAAGTATCCCTTTGGACTTAAGGCCAAGAAAGAAGAGTGATGTGGTTCCAGCCCGAGAGCACAGTCCAATCAAACTGGTGCTGAGCATAGAATGTGGAAAGTGCTGAGACATCTAGAGTAATCCAACCTGAAATGTCACAGCTGGCTACCCCAATCAATCAGCAGCCCAAATGTTGTGAGACTTCTTATGTGGTGACTTTGAACTACAGAAAGGCTGCAGTTGCCTTTATGACAGCAGGCCTCTTACAGTGAAGAACACTAAGTCGGGAGCAAGTTACAGAAACATCATGCTAAGTATTTGAGAAAAATTCAAAGCCAGTTTGCACTGCAGGGATAGCTAACTAAAATCAGGGCAGGAGAAGCACAAAGCCTGACTGTCCAAAGAGCACTAAATTATTTCTGACCTTTAGAGGTGTACAAATGATTCCCCAGACTATTCACTGCTAAAACCAGTCTAATCCTTCCTCAGCTTCTAAACATTGGAAAGAAACCTATTTGGTGGTTTTGCTATTGTTTGTGGTTTGGTTTGGTTTCGTTTTTTCAGATTTTTTTGCAGGAGGGTTGGGGATGGGAGGATGTGAAGTTTCTCTTTGATGGTGGTGGTGGTGGTGTGTGTGTGTGTCCCAGTACTGGGGCTTGAACTCAAGGCTTGGCACTGTCCCTGAGCTTCTTTTGCTTAAGGTTAGCTCTCTCACTTGAGCCACAGCTCTACTTACAGCTCAGCTTTTTTTTTTTTTAGTAGTATATTGGAAAAAAGGGTTTCACAGACTTTCCTGCTTAGATTGGTTTTGAATTGCGACCTGCAGATCTCAGCCTCTTTTTTTCTTTGCATTTTTTTATTGTAATTAGTAAAAGGGTTACATGGTATTTGCCAGATAGAAGGTGCATTAATTCACATACATTGATACCCTTTCACATGTCTTGGTACCCATTTCCCTCCCCCCCCACACCCCCCACCCGTCTTGGTTTTCCCCCCAGATCTCAGCCTCTTGACTAGAACAGATTATAGATGTACCACTGGCACCCAACTAAACCTATCAGTGCCTAAAAAAAATCAAACAATGAGTATCATTGTTATTGGAAATGCACTTTAAAACTTGGCGGGAGGGGAGTGGAGAGTAGGAAGTGGGAGAAAGTAAAGGAGGGGGGTCACAATGTCTAAAAAGAAATGTACTCATTACCTTATTTTATAACTGACACCCCTGTGCATCACCTTTACAATAAAAAAGAAAAGAAAAGTAAATTGTAATTATGAAATCTCAGACTGACAACTCAAGATTCAAAAGACTGAAAATAAAAATTCACTCTGGTTCCTTCTGGTCTCTTTAAGGCTTTTAGATTTTTCCAGCTTGACCTTAAAAGTCTCTGTGGTCCTGTACAAACTCCATAGGCTTGGTCACTGAAGATTGCTTGTCAGACTTATGCACTCTGCTATTCTATCCTCTCTACTAGGTGTGTTGTGCAAAGTCTTTCTTTTTTCATCTTTTTACCTAATACTTTTGTTCAAACAATTGTTCATTTGCTTTTCTATTGCTGTTTCAAGTGCACAATTCTCTAGGCTATGTATTTCTTTCTTCACCACAGGCCCTTCAAGTCATCTTCTAATGATGGACACACTAGAAGAAGAGGGAAATGGCTTTGCGACATTCCTCTCTCCTAACTGACAGTGCTACAAGTCTACACATTTTTGTACCACTAAACAGGCCTGCAAATAGCTACAGGACATAAATGACATACAGCCCCACTGTAATATAAACTAAATATTAATTTAAGAATTCAAACGCATTCTTCCCCTGGGAACAGTTTGCCTTTCTAATGAATCTGTCTTTAGGGGTTGACACAGGAACCAAATTTCAGGTCATTAAAAACCTGAAGCATGCTCAAAGTGGACAGGTGCTAATTCATATCTGCTGGCTAACCTCCACTCTCAGTAATGACAATTGGTACCACCAAATCCCTTTTGTGACAAAAAGATGAGGTCTGCAGTACTTCTGTTTTGTTTTAATAGCCAAGCTATTATTTCCCTGGGGAGGCTCTTTCACATGAATCTAGTACAGCTGCTCTTCTGTGGATGAGGGGGGCTATGCACCCCCAAAACCACTGTTCAGTGAAAATGTCAACTCTGAAATACATTTACTGCCCTAACCTCCTGAAGACTGTGACCTAGCAGCACATTGTAAGAATACCATTACTGCGAGTGTGACAATATTATGCCACCTAGCACAAGCCTGAGGAAAATATCAAAATTCAGAACTAAAATACATGGATATTTGCAAAATCCTAAGTGGAACCGTCCTCAGTCAGGGACTATCTGTGTCTAGTAGAATTCTCTTACAGTCATACCCCTGTGTGTGGGATAGCGGGGCTTCACTAAAGCCAGTCCTCATCCATCATGAGAAGAAAAGGATGGGTAACATCATAATGCTCTTTGTGCCTTAGAGTCTCTGCTGTCTCTATAATAACCTTTCCCAAGTCTTTTCAAACATGAATTGAGGATTGTTAGAATCATAGTTTCTTTATAATTATGTTCCTTAAATCTGAAAGTAGAAATCACCAAGGTTTCCCAGGATTAGAACTGTTCCATGAGGAGCACATTGGTTGGACAGATTTAAACTATTCAGAATAAGACAGACCAAATGGTTGGGATACATGAAAACTAAAGGAATTCATATAAACCTTTGGATTTTTGTTGAGTTGGAAAACAAAACCTCGAAGGTTAAATATTCTATGATCTGTTTATATAACATAAAATGGCAAAAATAACACAAATGGAAAATAGATTCATGTGATTGGCAAGGCTTAGGGAGTAGGTTGGGCCAGAGGAAAGAGGGTGTGTCTGTCAAAGAGCAACATGAGTTGTCTCAGTGATGGAAATTATTTGTATTCTGTGATATTAAAGTCTATATATTGAGAAAGGATACTGAAGCCAAAAAGTCTGGTGAAAGATTACATTTTGTACAACTGTTCATAAAACAGTCTCGAATTACAAGTTCAAAGGACAAAAGCACTGGCTTGAGACTGGGAGGAAGTGGCTCTAGTTCAGGGTCTGTGAATAATAAGATAAAGTCGTTTCCACCTTATAGTTTCCACTATACCACTTACAGTTTCCACTTACAGTTTTCACCTTATAGTTTCCACTACCTACTCAGGAGACTGAAATATGAGGATTATGGATTGAAACCAGCCTGGGAAGAAAATTCCATGAGACTCATCTCCAATTAACTAGCAAAAAACTGGAAATGGAGTTGTGGCTCAAGTGGTAGAGCAATAGCCTTAAGTGAAAAAGGCAACCAAAATCATGAGCAATTCATTCAAGCCCCAGTACCTTCCAATAAATAAATAAGCCCAAGCTTTCTCACCTTCATCATCTGTGAAAAGGTGTTGAGCAAGCTTATCTCCAAAGTCCCAAGGTCAACAGCTGAGCAACTTCAGAGCTGCCCTCTATCTACCACAAAAGAGCCCTATGAAGAATCAAGCTCCCATAGCATAGGAGGTAATCTGTATAAATAGTCTCTACAAATAACCTTTTAAGTTCAATTTCTATTAAACTAATTTGTAATGACAGGAATCAATCCATAATTTGAAAGAAAAAAAGCTCAAAATGAGCATTATCATATCATTGAAGTTCTGACTAGTAAAGAAAGAAAATTTCCATAAACTACTGTGATTGAATGATATATTTTGTTTATTACAAAGCCAGGAAAGCTAGCCAGCAGTTCTGCCTCTATTTTTTTTTTACCTATTCCATTCAAATCACTCTCTCCTTTAGTCTCTTAATGGTTAACTCTTTTTTGTTCTTAGTATTAACCCTCTGGGGAACCACAATATACAAAACAGGAAGTCCTTTAATATAACTTACAATTTTAGAAGGGAAAAACCCAAGTAACTTATTAAGAAATGGAGTCTTGTCAAAATGTTGTTTAATTTCTATGTCAGCCAACAACCAGTTTTTACTTACCAAATAAACTGAACTGAGTATTTAACATCAGATATATTATCAATGTCAGAACAGCAAGAAACCAATACTTTGTCTAGCAGCATATACTGTATAAAATTACCCACCTTTACTCTTGGCTGAAAATGCAAGTATTTCTCAATGTACATTTGTTGGTTCTAAAAGCAGTGAATATTGTTTAAAAAGAAAGGGAGCACATGCAATGGGCAGCAATAAAATAAGATGTAGGCCCTAGCACCTTCAGTATTTGAGAACAGGACAAGGTGTCAGTCATCACCAAGCTAGAATCCATGTAGATACTACCACAGCAAAATAACGCAAATGTATTACAATGCCTTCACTGAAACTATACATAATATAACTTGGCCTTTTGAAATGACTTAAAATGTTGCATATATATCTCAAAGGACAGGCCTGACCTTATCTGAGTTGAAATGCAAATGATCTTGATAGAGCTAATGATAACTATGGTCTAATGAAAAATGCCACCCTAAAATTTGTTTTAAAAATCCCTACTGCCAACTTATTAATTCTACTTATTTCTTCAATATAAATCTCCAGGCCCAAAACAACCCCCTTAGTCATTTTTTATGTCTAGAGTTGACTGGATGTTTCCTTAATCATTTTGTCTTTTATGCTAATAAAATCTCTCTTTCATTGTTCGTACTAATTTCTCAAGATTCAAAAGCTCCTTATTATTGTATATTAATAATATAATTACTATGTGTCTTCTCAACCTTTTTGTCACATCAAGTTTGTCAACTCTATATTGTTCCTAGTATGCTCGATACTTTATAGTGTATTTATGACAAAATAGATGTGTTTCAAGAAGTGATATTCATCTATTTCTATAAACCTTATTCAGAAAAAACATTTCAACTCTTTTTCATCTTGAGAAGATCCACAGGAGTTTTAAAAACTAATTCTCCTAGGCTCTCTTTGAATTGTCATTCTTAACATACTTTCAAGTACAAATAGTAATAAAACTCTAATCACAGCATTTTCATCACCCATTACTTTTCATAAGACACACACTTTCTGCTACCTCACTTCCTGACACTGACTCTCACTTCCTATACTTCTTTAGCATAGGGAAACAGTAGATAAAGGTGTGGGTTCACAGTACAGTGTCTATTCAACAAGTGTGAGGCCCTGAGTTCAAACTCCTGTACCATCAAAGTAATTTTTTAATGCATGTGTGTCATTTACTTGTATTCGCTTAGGAGGTGAGTGTGGCTTCACAAAGATCATTATTAGATCACAGATATGGTTTCCTAAACAATCAGCATTGGCTCATGCCTATATCATAGCTACCTGAGAGGCTGAGAACATGAGCATCTCCGATTGAGGAGAAGGCTGTGCAGAATGGTTCACAAGACCTTCTCAACCAAGACCTAAGTTTCATAGCGGAGAGCTGGGCTCGGTGGTGTGCACTTGTTATTCTGACTATGAGGATGAGTCTCGGATTGCAGCCTAGGGACATACATGTCTGGGCAGGAAGTGAGACCCTATCTCAAAAATAGAGCAAAAACAGGGCCAGAGGTATGGGTCAATGATTAGAAACCCAGTAAACATGAGACTCTGAGTTCAAACAAAACCCCCCTCCAAGCATTGCCAGTTTTTAAAAGAAAACAGAGGGGAAAAAAAAAACAAAAGCAAGCTAGAAACATAAGGTTCCTAAGCAATTATTCAGTTGGAAACACCAAGTAGAAAATGTAGCTGTAGGGCTTTAGCCATATATTAAGGATCACAGAACTTTATTCCTTTTTTATTAAACAGAGAAATGATTTTTTCTAAAAATCTCTTTTTAAATTTGATTGGATTTTATGATTATGAATGACTTCTTTTTTCTCATGAAGATCTAGCTAATCATGTAGTCCTTGAAACATTCCCACACCCACTGCCAAGTGTACATTCAGGTCCATTTAAATGGGAAGGAGATGTTGGCTGATACAGTATATCTTAAATCAGAATTACCTTAAGGAACTTCTTATAATTCAAATCCCTGACCGAATTCGACTTTCTTATTACACTGTTTTCAGAAGGGGTGGTAAATGCCAAGCACTTCCAAAAGTTAGTTGCAGGTGAATGCTATGGATTTTCTTTCCATGGATTTTCTGAAATCAAATCCCAGTCTGAATCTTAATATATATACACCCTAGCATTTCAAAGCAAACATCCAATAGTTGTATTAGGAGTATAACAAAACCCAAAGGAGCATAGTTCTAAGTTCTTCTAGGTGCGCCAGCAGAACTACCTTTGAATAATTCAAAAAAGTAAAAACAGCCACATTCTAGCACCAAGGCTGAGCTATCAAGTCCAGGGCACCTGTGATCCTAGCCATGTGGGGGCTGAGAATGGAAGATCCCATCCAAGGCTATCCTGGATAGAAAGTTTAAGAAGACCCTTTGTAAATCCATAATTGGGTACAGGGGCACACTCCTCTCATTCCAACAACACAGGAGGCTGAAAGTGGGAGCATGTTGAGTTCAGGCCAGCCCATGTAGAAAGTCAAGAGATGCTATCTCCACAAAGGAGAGCTGGATATGTGTCATGAGCCTATGATCCCAGCAACATGGGAAACCTACAATGAATAGGTTACAGCTTAAGTACTTAAGCACGCAGGAAATGAGACCCTACCCTGAAATATAACCAATTAAAAACAGGGCTGGAGGCATGGTTCAGCAGTACTGAATTAGACTAGCCAGCATGAGACCCTGAGTTCCAGTATCACCAAGCAAAAAACAAATAAGTAAAAGATTAGGCTATCTACACAGTCAGGAAATCACAAGGTACCCATATCATCAGTTGAACACAGACTATTGAGGAATCAACTTCTGGGTCTCACCCTTGAGAACACAAACTAGTAAGAGCTATACATGAACAGCCTAACAGGACACCAAAACCCACATATAATAAAGATCAGTGATTCAAAGAAGAAATACCCAAGTCTAACATTCACTGGTAAAATTATCAAACCTTCTGCGCTAAATATAAAACTGAATTTTTCTTTTGACTAAATAGTAGCTAACCAAGTCAAAAGGAACATTTCTAATTAAGACAATTTATACCAGTCATGCATACTGGTAAGCAAGGATGAAGAGGAGGAGGCAGGAGGACCGTGAGTTCGAGACCAGCCTGTTCTATACTTTAGCTATGAGTGATGACACATACAGGGAACCCTAGATACGTAAAAGGTTCATTACCCAAGATCATTTGGGACAAAAAGCATGAAAGCCTATCTGAAAAACATCTAAAAGCAAAAAGAGCTGAGGTTATGGTTCAAGTGGTAGAATATCTGCCTAGGAAGTATAAGGCCCTGGGTTTAAATCAAGAAAGAAAAGACAACTGACAACAACAAAGGTATAGACTAAATCTAACACACACATTGAACTCACATCACATATTCTTTCCTTTTCCTTTCTTTTTGAATTCATTTTTTCAATTATGTGTTACTATCTTTAAGTAGTTGTACAAAGAGGTTACCATTCAACATGTCAGTGTGTGGTATACTACAGCTTGATCAATATCACCAGTTCCATCATTCTTCCTTCTGTCCCAACCCTACTCATTCCCTCAATTTACCCAGGTTTCATGGAATACACACAGAATATTTATTAAATATTTTTTCAATGTTCCCTACCTGCTCATGTGTTAAGAACTAGGTGTCCAGCTATTGGTACTATTTTACAGTGGTAGAAACTTTGGAAGATGGAAAACAGGTAACTGAAGGAAATAAGTAGATCCTTGGGAGGGAAGAATCTAGTCCTTGGTCCCTTCCTCTCTCTCTCTTTTCCTGCTTCCTGTCCATCCTAACAATCTCCTCCTCCACCACATGCTTCTGTTGTCATGCTGCTCTGCCTCACAACAGGCCCAGAAGCATAGAACAAAGTGGCCGTGGACTGGACCATCTGTAAGCCCTTCCCTTAGGAGGCCCCGTCAGGCATGTTGTCACAACAAAGTTGAAACTGACTTACGTACACAGCTAGCCTAGAGCATTATTGTCAGGTTTAATTCAAGGTATATAGCCAAGATTCCTAGCACAATGGTTTGCACATATTATGACTTAACTTCTTATAAAATATTCTGTATTCTCAGCTCCAGGGACACAAAGCATGGATAATAATTGACTTTTCTACATTCCTTGACACTGCAAGGCTCACCACTGAGTGAACTGATTTATCTCACTTGTGGTCTGAGCAGGGAAGATTAGAACAGAGCTATCATCTTCCATGTTCTAGAAAGAATGTCTATAAATGCTAGAGTTACAGATTCTCCCTCCCTTCTTTTTTTCATTCCTTCCTTCCTCCCTCCTCCCTCTCTGATTCTCTCTCTTTCTCTTCATATATTTTAGAAATCATACTAAATAGTTGCATTTATCTTACACTTAATTAAAATTTAGAGGTATTTCTTGATGTGTTATTACAAAGTCAGATTCTATACTTTTTTAAATTGGGTATAATGCTGTGTATTTTATCTGGATGGGTAGAACCTAACAAGATTTTTTTTTATTCTTACTCTGTCATGCAATCTATCTATTCTCCTCCAAACCTGATGTCATTTGACTAGCATATCCATAATATTTTCAAGGCTTTCATCTTATTAAATATTGAAAGCATCAGGACGTCCTAACAAGTAGAAGTCATCAGTCTGTGAGGAGTTGTCAGACCAGTGACTTCTCTTCCACTGTTGTTTTTCCCTTCAATTAGTATTTTCACTTTTTTTCTACAAACATATCAGAAAAAAGTAGGTGTCAAGTTCTTTGACACAAACTATGGCACGTATATTATTATTTGCTCTGTTCAGGGGGTCAACTTATACAAAAGTATTAATAATAAAATTAGTATGATATGCTTTATTTTTTATTGAAACTATATTGAGTCCTATGTTTTTCATTGTTGTTCATAAATAAAAATAGATTTTAGCTAAAATGGCAAAAAAAAAACCAACCACAAAATTTGAGAGTGCCTAAAGTCCCGATTCAACAACAATTCCAAATTCTAGACATAAATGTCATAAATGCCCTGATCTGGTGAGTCAGGGAAGTGCACTATGGATTTACAAGTAAGGATGTAGTAGTGCACTTGTGATATAATTTTGTATTGTTCTTGATTTGGATTTTGAAAAATCTAGTCCTTAATGTATTAGACTTTAGAATTTATCTGGCCTACACTTATAAAACAATCATTCTTCCTCCTTTAGACACAATGACATACAATGAATTCCCAGTATGTCAGAGTCTTCTACTATCCTACTTTTTCAAGATTGGTGAAGCATCTCAGTGTTATAATTTGTGAGTTTTTCTTAGTGCCATGCAATGTAATTTATCTGGGTGAGGAAATCTTAGTCATTTTCACT
Organism: Megascapheus bottae; assembly: GCF_031878675.1. Classification (NCBI taxonomy): domain Eukaryota; kingdom Metazoa; phylum Chordata; class Mammalia; order Rodentia; family Geomyidae; genus Megascapheus; species Megascapheus bottae. Next base: position 17,717,909 of record NC_143521.1, on the reverse strand, counting down.
TATAGCAAGTCAAGTATTCTGTTATATTGTTTTCAATATTTAGGGCTTCTGGTTACCTGTTTTTGTATATTTTTGTGACCATTTTAAATTAAATGATTGGTCTCTTAGCTTTCCAAAAATATCCACAATATTTCCATCTTACATACCTTCTTTATATGACCTGATGGACCAACTACCTGGACAGATCTCAAGATTTCCTTAACTAATACAGTATGACAGAACTCATGCTATGTGATTTCCAGATAGCCTACAGAAATAGCACACACTCCCACTTCATTCTCTGGAGATCTCATTCTCAAAATCCAGTGGCCATATTGTGAGGAAGCCCTAACTACGCCATGAGATGAGATATGAGAAGTGGTTATAACATATAGGTATTACAGTCGACATCCTAATAAGTAGAGAAGTTACCATTAGTAAAGAAACATGTAAGTGATTTTCTGGCAAAGCAGTAGAACTTCAGTCTTCAGGTCTGCCTGAGGTCTTAGATATCGTGAGACACAGAAAAATCATCCTCGCTGTGGCCTCATGGAATTCAAGAAGTACAGAATCCCTGATCACAATCCAACAGCTGCTTCATGCCACTGTTTATCAAGGTGGTCTGTGTTACAGAGATGGTGGCTGTGATATAGAAATAGTCTCTTTGACAAATGAATCGCTGCAAAATAGGAACCCTTGTTTCATTGGTCACTCTCATGTACCTATGTTGAAAAAATCTGCAATGCTTATGAAAATTTAGACTGCATACTACACATACACACACACACACACACACACACACACACACACACACACACACACACCCCCCAATCCTAGAGTAACTAGGACTCTTCCATAGGAGTCCTAAAGGAGTGATGAAATCTTGAGAGACTGATATCTTTGTGTTGAATATATAAAGTGCCCACTATAGCCAGACAAAAAGGGGGGAAAGAATTTTTTCAACTTGAAGTAGATGATGGATGAAAGAAGGTTTTTGTCCAAGATCACAAAAGAAAAGTCACAGTTTTTGTTCTTCTGACCTTGAAATCCTGGACTGGCTCTTGGTCATTCATTAGTTGTATGGAAGGGAACTGTCCAGCATCTCTGTTTCCTGAATGAAGACTACTCAACTCAGCAGAAGGAAATTCTGACTCAACTTCCAATATGTGTATTTAGAGTTGAACTTCTCCTTTGGAAAAAAAAATCAAGTCTCTTAGTCATCTGAATCCCATAGTGCATCATAGTTTACTCATCTATCAGGTATGAAAGCACACTAATGCCTAGAAGGAAAAAACAATGATTCACAATGCAGCCAGTCCACTCACCTTATTTATGAACTACAACTTCTATTCTCCCTTAAACACAAAGATATTGTAAAGTGTATCCTTTCCGGAAAGGAGAAGTTACATTCTCAACTTCTCTTGCTTCCTTCATAGGTTCAAAGAAAAACCTGAATATAAAGTACATTAAACCGCAAAACTCTGCTAAAGTGACTATTGATGTGTCCGGACTTCTGTATAAGATAAAAATATTACCTCATTGACAAACATCCTTCAGCATAAACAATTTCATAAGTATTAATTTTACTGTTTCTGGGAAAGTAGTAAATTTCACTTTCTATGTTAAAATAACTGAAACTGAATGACTGGAAAGTCATTTTGATAGTACAGGAAACTAGCTATTCTCGTATTCATGTGTGCAAAAGCAGGATCTGGATGAATCTTCACACATGATGACTATGTCAGATTTGTAACTTTTAATAAAACTTATTTTTATTCTGCTTCAAGCATATTTTTAATAAAAAATATTAAGGAACTAAGGTACCTGCACATACAGTCATTCAGATAACAAAACATGAGAGTAAATGTCACAGAATATTCTAAAATTGCACCATGACACAAGCAAAACTCACTCCACATGTTGAAAGATTATGGAATGTTTGCACTGGTGTATTTTTGGTACCTTTACTTTTATTGAGACATTTTGTAACCGATAGTCCTTTAATAATAAATTGTAAAGATCAAACTAAATTTTGCATATTCTAGCTAAATATATCTCTATTCTTTTTTATTATGCAATCCATTTGGTCTTATGTCAGTACATAGCTCATATTTGTTCATATAAAGAACCAAATATTTTATATTTTGACCTTTTCTTGTAAAACAATGCTATTTTGATTTTTTTTTCTCCCTTTGGATTCCATGTATTCAACTAAGGCTGATCCAGCAGTAACCATGGTGACAGAAAGCACAGTTCAAATCTTATTAAGATCATATCATTCTTTCCCACAGTGCAGAACTCACATTCTAACACTAATCTAGTATCTAAAAATACATCACAGGACAGTTCGTGTTTCCATTTATGGGAAAATATATGACTAGATTCCTTAACTAACTTTCCCCTTACATGAAAGGAATCCCTGGTGGGTAAACTAAGAAATCTCAGTTTTGGATAAATGAGACGACACAGGAAAAAGGAGGACCTTATTGCCAGATTAATTTCTGAGGCCAAGAGCTACTCCCACAAACAACAGAACAGCCAAATCAGACTTTGTAATCAGAAAGGTATTTAATGATAATGAAATACTGTGGGGCTGGAGGTATGGCTCAGTTGGTAGAGAGCCGAACAGTGAGAAAAGTGTCAGGTACAGAGTTCAAGCCCTGGTCTCAGAACAACAACCACAAAAAAGAAATACTGTGTTTGATGCCACCTCTGCTATATCTGCCTCCACAGAGGCAAAGCAGTCACTAAAGCAATTCTCCACGTGGAACTTCCTCACAAACACATCAGCTATTGTTCAGCCATTTGGCTGTGTCCCTCATTGGCTGATACCCAGGGAATGCCAGTGACCTCATTTACCCCACAGAGTAACTGTTTCACAAGCTGAATGTGTACATGGCCATGGCTCTGTCTGTAGCTAGGTACCCTAGTCATGTGTTAGAGACAAGCACAAGATTTCCTCTCAGACCCACTTTAAAGTTTATAATGGGAGGCTTTGTTTTTATTTGATCTGGAGGATTTATGTGTGGCAAATCCTAAATACCAGAAATGGCAATACTGTAGACTTAAAATTCTGTTAAGAAGAGAAACTTTATGTTCTGTGTTCTTCACAATAAAATAATATATTCAGGTTAAAAATAATGGCAAATAGAGACAGGATAAAAATCCTAACTTACTTGGGGAAAAACCACCCATATGATTAAACATGCAGTTTTCTTATATAAACTAACTTGACTGGCTAGTTTTAAGGCAGGCATTTGCAAGTTTGTTGTTGCATGTACAAATCTTAACTAAATCTTGTATTTTTTTAGCTCAATTCCTTAGATATCCCAAATTCCTATCCTGGTTCTTCCCACGCTTGTGTTCTGAGAGTAAACTAAAGCTATTTCTCTCTCAACTTCATTGGACATAGAGATGTTTATCTTTATGCCCTTCCTGAGGCCTTACTTTCACTCTTAGACCATTTAACTCTAGGTAATAACACTTACCTTGCTTTCCATTCCCAACTCCTTACAGTGTTTAAAAGTTTTCAAAAGGTTCTACCTACCACACATGCAGATTCACAAAAGGCAGGTGGAATAGATTATCCAGCAACATAATGTATAGATTTTATAAAAGAACATGCATGCACATGTTTGTGCACATGCACACATGTGCCCACACACACACACACACACATGAACACACACACACACAATTTTGCTAGAGAAGAGTTTGGCAAGTCAGGGCACTTCTGCTGAGAATAAAATAGGCCCATAGGTCTAGAGTTATCAAAATGGAAGACTGGAGATTCCCTTGCCCTATTCCAAAAGGAGACATGGTGAAAGGGAAAATGAAGCTACTAGGAGTAAGAAACATGTAACATGTGTAACATGTGATGGCCATAGAACAGATTTAAGATAAAGATAGCAAGCTGGTTTAAGCCCAAGATGATGTAATTGTAATGCACCATCCTGCAAATGTTTGATTCCCTAAGATGTTTCACAGACCAGAAAATAGTGTGAGGAGTTATCCAGAGTATCATGTGATGATGATCACCAGAAACAGGAATTGCACATCCCCAATTTCCACATCTACATACAAGCAAACTTTGGAAAGTGGTAGATACAGCAGAAAATCTACGCAAGTCATGGATTCAGGGACCCATTTGGGAAATCATCATACAGTCTGAGATCATTCTATGTAACTTTCTGGGAGGAATACTAATATATAAAAGTTGCTGAGTTTTAATCAAAAGTTGTGTCTGAGCGTGGTGCAGTCGCTCATGCCTGTAATCCTAGCTACTCAGGAGGCTGAGATCTGAAGATCAAGGTTCAAAGTCAACCAGGGCACAAAAGGACCAGAGACTCTTATCTCCAATTGACCACCAGAAAACAAACAGGAAGTAGGCCTTGCCTCCAGGGTAAGGCAGTAGCCTTGAACTGAAGAGCTCAAGGACAGCCCCCTTGCTGTGTTCAAGCCCCATGAACCAAAAAAAAAAAAAGTTGTGTCTGCACTTGTACGTAGCTTGGAAATTTAGCCTGCTTTCATGATCAAGATATGAACAGTGGTGATATCTCAGAAAACCAAGCAGATAATCAACACAATCTGACCCCAGAACTATCATGTGTGCACAGCAGAATTATGCAGTACCCATGCCCTAAGTTTAAGCCCTAGGATTGACACCAAAAAAGAAAATAAATAAAATGAATTCTATGTATTTATTTATACATATTTATAATCATTTGTTATTTGTTATAGTGAATGGTAGGAGTTCTGGTATTGGTTGGGATGGCTGTGATGGTGACTTTGACAGATTGTGGAGCTACCCATAGTCTATGTAAGTCTTAAAATCTGGGTCTGTAAATGTCATCTCCCTGGGAAATCTCCCATGGTGATAGGCCAGCCATATCTCCCTTCATTTTCCTACTTTTATGTCAGTAGTAATAGCTCTTTTGGAGGCCTGTAATAAATATCACCTATCATATTCATCAATCCCTTTTCCTTTTGCCCTAAAGAAAAGGTAAGCCATGCTAGCCTGAGAGCTGTGGGCAGCCATTCCATGGACGGCAATGCACTGGTCTCTCTCATGATGCAGTGTCCACAGTTGTCTCTCCCTCTCCTACCCAGGTCATAACAAAAGGGAATGGTCCCAGGATGCAGGTGTTTGCAGCCTCACTTGAGTAAAAATGGAGTGTTTCATTTGGTTCAACTCCTGTGAGTAAGCTGTCTCCACTTCTGAGGCTCTACTCACAATTTCACTGGATACCTGGAAGGTTCTTATCTAAAATATATAAGAAAAGCATTGCAAGTTTTTGTGTTCCATTTTGTTTTACCTTTGTGAGTAAGCTGTCTCTGCTTCTGAAAAAAATGAAAAGGCTATCCTAAAAGAGATGCAAGAACAAACCTATGAGAGAGAAGTAAGAGGAGGAGAGAGAAAGGAAGGAGAGGAGATGGCATAGGAGTAAGAGAGGAAAGTAAGAAAAGAAGAGAGGAAATGAGAAGAAGATGGGAAGGAGAAGGAAGAAAGGAGAGATGATGGCGGAGGGGAAGGAAGGCGAGGCAAGGACAAAGGAAAGTCATCAAATGAGAACTAGGTCCTGCACAATTTCACATTTGAGAAATCTGATCAACACCCACACTAAAGATGATAGAATTGCCACATGACATTGCCAGGAACCCAAGATAGACTGAAAGGTGACATTCAAACTAAACATTCACTGTTTGGATTATCTCAGGCAGATGGATTGGGGTTGATTACACTGCCTTGGACAAAGAAGGGTAATAAAATCTGATAGGAAGATGAAAGCCTGACAACCCATAGTCATAAGAGAACAACTTCTTTCCTGGGACCCTGTGCATTTTAAAGGAGCATTTACTTGAGTGACTTTTTCCCCCAGCTCTCTCCCAGGCAACTCTGATAGGAAAAAAAGAAAAGGACTTGAAATGCAGCAGGAAGATGCCTGACTTTGGTGAGTTTTTAATCAGGTTTTCTAGACACTGCCAGGAAACAGTGATTATGTAATATGCATAAGACTGTCCTAGAAGAAATAAACTTTGGCTCCTGGTCTGAGTATTCCCTGTCAGACCATTAGATCATTAACTCTTCATTTTTTTTTCTTGATGGTGGTACTGATTTGAATTCAGAGCCTCCTGTTTGCTCAAATTAGCTGGTGTTATACTACTCAAGCTAGGTCTCCAGTCCTTTTTTTTTTTTATTGTTTTGGAAATGAGGGTTTTGTGGACTTTTCATCCTAATTGGCTTCAAACTGTGATCCTCTGGATCTCAGCCTCCAAAGTAACAAGGATTATAAACAGGATCCATCAGTGCAGCTTTAGTCTCATTAATTCTGACTCTCAACTTCTTTTTTTCTTTTTGTTCTTTCTTTCTTTCTTTTTTTCTTTCTTTGTTTTTGTCGGTCTTGGGGCTTGAACTCTGGGCCTGGGTGGGATTCCTGAGGTCTTCAGCTCAAGGCTAGTGTGGCTACTTTGAGTCACAATGCCTCTTTCAGTTTTCTGATGGTTAATTGAAGGCAAGAGTCTTGGGGCCTTTCATGCACAGGCTGACTTTGAACCAGGATCCTTAGATCTCAGCCTTCTGAGTAGCTAGGATTACAGGAAGGAGCCATTGGCATTTGGCTCTGATTCTCAATTTCTGCTTGAAGGCAGAAGGCAGGATAAAACATATAAACAGAAAAATGATTGATAACGGCATTTGAATCAAAGTAATATGGATAGCAAGCTGTAGAGGCTGCAATTAGGTATGAAAGAATGTATCAAATATCTCCTGTTTTTCAAATTTGTTTGGAAAGTAATATAAGAAATCCTGTCCTTTAGAAATAACATTATACTTTTCTCAAACTCCTATCAAGATCAATTCTCAGAAAAGCCTACTCTCTTCATTCCAGTGTTGATTTGATCAAGAAAGCAGTTTTAATCAATGATGTCCTTGGTTTTATGTTAAGATTGAATGTTACGGAGCTTAGACTGAATACTCTCAAGGAAATAAAACATTTAAACTTTCTTTTTATTGTAGGGGTAATGTATAAAGGGGTTACAGTTACATTCACCAGATATTAGGTGCATTACTTCTCACACATTGATAACCCTTCTCATGTTTTTGTCCCCATTTCTTTCCCCGGCCCCCTCCCAATCATCTTATTTTCCCCCTTCCCTTCCTATTTCAAATAAACAAACAAATGTATATACATACCAGGTAACAAAGTCAGATACAGTAAGAATATGCGATTAACCAAAGGGCAAAAAAAAAGAAAAGAGAACATAGTATACTAAGAACAACAATCACACAAGATAAAGCTCTTATTTCCATATCCTAGAGATCTTTTCATTAGTCTCATCCTATATGGCCTTAAGTACCTACATTTTGAGCTATTGTAATCCTCCGCTAGGAGAGACCAAGGTTTGTACCTATTATTACAAATGAGGGAAACCATTGAGCCTATGTTTCTTTGGGTCTGACTTACTTCACTTAATATGATTTTTTCCAAGTCTTTCTATTTCCTTACAAATGGGGAGATGTCATTCTTTCTGATGGCTGCATAAAATTGTGTATAAATACCATATCTTGTTGATCCAAACATCTACTGAGAGGCATCTGGGTTGGTTCCATATCTTTGCTATGTTAAACTTTCATCTTTAAGCTTAAGTGAGGAGTCAGTGCTTTCAGTAATTGTTAACATAACCCAGCATCAGGGACATTAATTAGAGCTGGTTGGAAACAAGCAGCTTATTGCTCAGCTATTGTGACTTCCAAAATTAGTGATTTTTTAAGACCATTAAGAGCAAATGAAGCTAGAGGGTTGGTTGGGATATTTTTCTGTAACATGGGAAGAGAGAGGGCTTTATGGCAAAGTGATCATGATTCTGCCCTATCTGAGGTGATTCTTCAGGTTTACCAAGAACATCATATAATAGTAATAGTTCTCCCTTTGTTTTTGTTATTTTGGATAGCCACCTCAAATCTGGCTAGTTTTTAATCTGATCTAATCTGAAGGAGTTCCTAAAGCATACTCATAACTGGTAATATATTAAAGTCCCAGAATTTTTTGCCTTCTTTTTTCCTTGTGGTTACTCCCTTCTTGTCACAGAGGTAAATAAATTTCCTTTTGGGGGAACTGTTTAGAGGCAACCAGATGAGAGGACCCACACACACACACTTTCAGGCAGGAATAGTGCAGGAAGTCATGGAGAACAAGGATGCTGCTTCCTCTGTTCAGCTCGAGTGGAATGTGAAAGATGCATGTGTAGTATGGGTGCTTCATTGTTGTGGTGAGAGAAAATCAAAGCAAGCTTTTATCTGGTCATTTAGAGATACCAAAGTTTTGGACAGAGAAGAAGCATTAAACTCTTTTTGGATTCCAGGTGCTTTTCCTAATCCTGAATTTTTTTATTGTAATGTATAGAGGGGTTACAGTTTTATTCGCCAAATAGTAGGTACATTACTTCTCACACATTGGTTGATACTCCTTCTCATGTTTTTGTCTCCATTTCTGTCCCCCTACACCCTCCTAATCATCTTGTTTCCCCCACTTCCCTTTCCTATTTCAAATAAACAAACACATATACAATATACAAGGTAACAAAGTCAGATACTGTAACAAGATGAGATTAATCAAAGGGCAACAAAAGAGAATAGAAATAACATAGTACATTAAGAACAACAATCTTGGGGATGGGAGTTTGGCCTAGTGGTAGAGTGCTTGCCTGCCTAGCATGCACAAAGACCTGGGTTCTATTCCTCAGTACTACATACATAGAAAAAAATGCCAGAAGTGGTACTGTAGCTGAAGTGGTGCTGTAGCTGAAGTGGTGGAGCTCTATCCATGAGAAAGCCCAAGGACAGTGCTCAGACCCTGAGTCCAAGCCCAGGGCTAGCAAAAATTAAAAAATAAAAAAAATAAAAACACCACCAACAACAATCACACAAGGTAAGATAAAGCTCTTGTTTCCATATCCTGGAGATCCTTTCATTTAGCCTCATCCTATATGGACTTATGTATCTAGATTTTGAGCTATTGTAATCCTTTGCTAGAAGAGTCCTAGATATGTACTAATTATTACAAATGAGGGAAACTATTGAGCCTATGTTCCTTTGGGTCTGGCCTATTCTTTCTGAAGGCAGCATAGAATTCCATTGTGTATAAGTACCACATCTTGTTGATCCACTCATCTACTGAGGGGCATCTGGGTTGGTTCCATAACTTTGCTATGGTAAATAGTGCTGCAATGCACATCGTTGTGCTAGTGGCTTTAGTATGTCTTTGTTTCTGGATGTCTGGGGTAAATGCCAAGGAGTGGAATTGCTGGGTCATAAGGGTTAGTCTTTTGAGGAACAGTCATACTGCTTTTTAGTCCTGGAATGTTTTTAACAACATACTTGAAGGGCTTAAAAAGTAAATGCCATTTTTTTCATTGAAAAAGGAAAGGAAAGCCCCTAAAAGTATCACCTTGCTGTTCTCTTGTCACTTGGTGTAGTTATAATCCTTGGAGAAATTTCATTCATTCTCCTGATGATGATTCTCCTACAGCAAAGTTCTTGCACATTCCACTAAAGCTACCATCTCTCTTTCATATAGTCTTATGGCTGAAATGTCCTTTAACAAATTGTCCAAGTCATAGGTATGATTAGTTTTCACAGACCAAAAAAACCCACAAAAACCAATCATCGTGTGTCTTGATAACACTTGGTGCCCAGATATCCAGCCTGCTTAAAAGCAGACATTACTCAGAAGAGAGGGTGGGCAGCAGAGCATCCACACAGACGTGCTCCAAATGCAAGCCACACTGACCAAACTGGAGGGCTGTGGATGCCAAAGGGGGTGCAAGCCAGATTCTGGAAGGCTCTTAACATCAGGGTAGTGCTTCACTACCCTGGCACTTCACTCTGCTCACAGCAGAGCGACAGTAACAGCATTGCATAAAGTGGAAAGATGGCATAGTGTCATCCAGGAAGGATATTGAAATGGTTATGAGACACATCGGAGTCACAAAAAGCCCATGGCAAGGAAGCCAATGATGAGGTCATCTACTAATCCAGCCATAGTTTTTAAGAGCATATAAATGTTTCACTGTTTAGAATCAAGTGCACACAGAATTGCACAGGGTTTTTTGTTTTGTTTTTGAAGAGGGGCCTGTTGAGAGAGGAAATGAAGGAAACAGGAACTTTTTCGAATAGCTCCACCCAGAAGATGCACCTTTTCTAATTCAAGCATGAGTAGCATGTACATGTATCTGTACATGTATTAATATATGGAGAACAAGAGAGAGAGACAAAAGGAGGTAGGGGAGGGAAGGAAGGAAGCAGAAGGAGTAAGGAGAGAGAGAGAAAGAGAGATTCAGATGAAAGAGCTAGTAGCCAAATGGTGACAACTTAAATCAAAGAAATATTATAATTGGCATTAACACCTGTTCCACAGCAATATGGTAAAGACATAAGTAAGAATATGAAAATATTAGATAACACTGGATCATTCATGATTTAACAAAACTCATATAAGTTTTTAAAAAGAGGATGGATTCATATAAATATTAAAATATTCTTGCTGGTATTATTACACATATACAGAAAAATCTGGAAGAGGCAATGTGGTTCAAGTGGTAGAGCATTAGCCATGAGAAAGCTCAAGGACAGTGCCTAGGCCCTGAATTCAAGCCCAGGACTGGCAAAATAATAATAATAATAATAATAATATATAATATATATAATCCCTAACATATAGAGTCTGTAGCTCTAAAATGATATATCTGACCATCAAATCAAGAAAATGGACATTCAAGCCAGGCTCAGTGGCTCACACCTGTAATCCTAGCTACTCAGGTGGCTGAGATCTGAGGATCAAGGTTCAAAGCCAGCCTGGGCACTAATGAGAATCTTATCTCCAATTAACCACCAGAAAATGGGAAGTGGTGCTATGGCTCCAGGAGTAGGATGGTAGCCTTGAGGTGAAGAGCTCAGGGACAGGGCCCAAGCCCAGAGTTCAAGCCCCACAACCAAAAAGAAAACAGAAAACAGAAATTCATTCCCTCTTTGGTAATTCACAAAACGCCAGGGAATATCAAAGAGAGTGTATAGAATTAGGAAGCAACAGCAAGCCTTCTGTGCTTTCTTGTTGTCTGAAGGCCTCCATCTTTTCATTTATCACTTCTTTTTACAGCAGAAGAAATACATATGCAAAAGTGTGCCCACATATATCCAATGTCCCTTTGTGACACTATTTTCAGATGTGACCTTTGCAAAACAGCTCACTTGACCAACATTAAATCAGAATGGAATTTGAAGTATGCAACCTCTTTTTTTTAATTCACTACAAACTAACTCTTCAATATTTATGACCATTCATGGAAAATGCATGATGGCTCTACTGGGAGAATAACATTCCCATAAGCAGAGTTGCTAGAAATATAATCTAAAAATCCAAGTCAATAATATTCCCAATTCTAACAGGACAATGTTGTAAATGAAACCTAAGTTAATAGATGCAGGAAAGGAATAATTTCCATGGATTCAAATTAGAATAAGGAATCAAGAAGGAGAAATGGAAGCTGTAGTTAGTTATAGATAGCAGTTATGGCTTATCATATGAATAACAAACAAAATTAAAAAGCTAAATTTTCCTTCTTGCTTACTCTTTAGGATTTTAATTATCTGAAGTATTAAGCATTATTGAAGGTTTAATCATTCTCAGAAGAAACACAAAGCATTGATAGTGTTTAAAGATTTTTAGGCTCAGCTATTAGGTCTCATCTGCAAGTTAATGATTCAAGCAAGTTAGTTGAGATCTCTGACCTACCAAGTTTCTTATATAAAAATGGGACTTATGGAATTTAACCTATTCTATAAAAATGACAGATTTGGTCATGCACTGGTACGTAGCTCAAGCCTGTAATCTTAGCTACACAGGACACTGAGATCTGAGAATTGTAGTCCAAAGCCAGCCTAGGAAGGAAATTTTATGAGATTCTTATCTCAAACAAAGCTCTAAAATAAGCAAAGGTGGAGCATTGGCTCAAGTGATAGGATATTGCCCATGAACAAAAAAAAAGCTCAGGTACAGCTCCAGGCCCTGAGATTAAGGCCCAGGACTCCCACACATGTGCACACATGCAAGTGTACACACACACACACACACACACACACACAAATAAAAATTGTCAGATTTGGGGCCGGGAGTTTGGCCTAGTGGTAGAGTGCTTGTCTAGCATGCACAAAGACCCGGGTTAGATTCCAAGGACAGTGCTCAGGCCCTGAGCCCAAGCCCAGGACTGGCAAAAAAAAAAAATTGTCAGATTTGCTTATATAATTGGTGTTCAATTAGTCCATGTTTTCTTCCTCCTTTTCTTCTTAATCTTGGAGAGTGTCAACGTGTTTTAAAATGTAAACATACTGGACATTGCTACAGGAATTACTAGTAAATTTGCTAGATAATTGTTCTCTTTTAAGGTGGCAGTCTCTGTGCTAACAAATGAAATGTAAAGAAAAGTGGTACATGCATCAGTATAGTACATGAAGTAAGATGGCAGACTCTGGGCTAAGCCACTGAGTTGGAATCCTGATTCTGTTACTTTGTGGCAAGAAATATTATAATCTGGGAAAGCTCTGCTTAATTGCTCTGTGTTTTAGTTTTCTTAGTTACAAACAGGGTTGTGAGACTTAAATAAGTTAATCCATAAGAAGAATTCAAAATAGTACTTTATGCATGGCCCACCACTCAATTGACTGAAGGCCATCAAGACATAAAACTTCCAGCCTAGAAGGCAGGCAATAGAAAAAAATATCCTTTTGGTTTTTAGGCTTTCAGAACCAAATTACCCTATGGCTTGTTCCTACAGAAACAGCTATCTGAGCAATGTACATGCAAGTCATCTGAGAACACAAATATCAAGCAATAGTTGTAGTCACTTTATTAAAGTTCCCAACTCACATCTGGAAAATTCTTCCCCTAAAAGTAAAGGAGTTTGCTTGATCTTACTTCAATATTCACAACACATGTGGTCTTTTTTTTTTAATTACCAACTTCTTTTAATGTAAAATGAGCTTCCTTCTAATATGGTCTGCAGGAAGTAAATACATCGTAGTGAAGGATAATCATGCTTGAGTATAAATGGATCTCCCTGCTGGAGTCAATCCTGGGTAGCTATTAACAAGACTCCATGATAGCTAAATTTTAAAGAAAGCTAATGTTCAAAGTAATCATTCAGAACTTCTCCAAACGAACACACCAGAAATATTCCCTTTGCATTTCTTTCAGCTCCCATTCCAGGAAGGCAGAGAATACTGCAACAAACATGGAATGCTAGTGAGATCATACATCATGACTTTCTGTCTGCTGCAGCCCCAAAGATGGACTGTGGAATTCCACCTTCACAAAAATAAAAATATAGGAGGTTAGCTAGGCTAGCCCTCAGCAAAATCCATACAATCTCGTCCCTGAGTTGTGGCAAACACTGAAGAGCCTTTGGTCTCTTACCTGTGCTTCTAGGTGTGTCTCTATTACCTTCTTCACATCCTAACTCTCTGCTGTGGGAGGTGGGAAATTTGTAAGTGTGTGCCACTTATTTTTATTTATTTTTTTATTTTTTTTGCCAGGCCTGGTGCTTGAACAGAAGGCCTGAGCATTGTCCTTGGGCTTTCTCAAGGCTAGAGCTCAACCACTTGAGTCATAGCACCACTTCTGTTTTTCGTTTTGTTTTGTTTTGTTTTGTTTCTATGAATGTGGTACCGAGGAATTGTGCATGCTAGGCAAGCACTCTGCCACTATACCAAACTCTCAACCCAGTGTATGCCATTTATAAAGCTATCAACACCCACTTCCAAATCCACTGTTCTATGCTTTACTCTACCATGCTTGTTGGGACGTTGAGAACTAACTGTTCTTTTTGCACACTGTTCTCTGGTGGAGTCCACTGGTCTTGGGCACTAGAGGGAGACTGGAAGGTTGGAGGATGGGGACAGTCATTTCTCTGAGTTGCCTTACTGTTTGGGTCAGTGTCCATCAGCAATGGCTTACACTCAGGCAGAGGCAAGTGTCCCAGGCTCCAAATTCATTTGGGGGACCCTCAATACATCTTACCTTTGCCCTGTCAGAGGTACTTGTACCCACACCATTTAATAATGCTCTCCCTAGAGTTCTGCATGAAGTTCCATCGGCACTCTGTACCCCAACATTCTCTTTCTGTTTATACAGTAAAAGGGATATGATTACATATATCCTGAAATTACTATCTTAGCAATATTCTACTTCCCTCTCTGTTTTGTAGTTTTTCCAGTTTTCATATGTCAAATTCTCTCTATCTTAGGTTAAATTTTCTCTAGCAAAATATCTAACAAGGTTCCTATTTTCTTTGCTCCACTATATCTGTTTTAAAAGCTTTTTCAAATAGAGGCAACAAAGTAAAGTGAAATGTATTCCTGGGAGTTTATCACTGAGTTGAATACTATCAGGAACAAGATGAGATGAGATAATATCCTTGATCTCATGAACTCCTGGTGGGACTGCATACTGATGACTCACACCTGTAATCAATTATAGATACTCAGGAAGCTGAGACCTGAGGATCACAGTTTGAAACCAGCCTGGCAGGAAAGTCCATGAGACCCTTATTGCCAATGAACCAGAAAAAAAAGCCAGAATTGGAGGTGTGGCTCAAGTGGTAGAGCACCAGCCTTTAGCAAAACAGCTGAGGGCTAATGCCTAGGCCCTGAATTCCATCCCCAGTACTGACAGGAAGGAAGGAAGAAAGGAAGGAAGGAAGGAAGGAAGGAAGGAAGGAAGGAAGGAAGGAAGGAAGGGAGGGAGGGAGGGAGGGAGGGAGGGAGGGAGGGAGGGAGGAAGGAAGGAAGGAAGGAAGGAAGGAAGGAAGGAAGGAAGGAATAGAGGGAGGGAAAGGAAAGGAAGGGAAGGGGGAAGGGAAGAAAAACGAAAGGATTTTTGGATGGATAAGAAAAAAGCAATGCCCAAAAAGTTAAAAGAGAAACATGAAACATAAGATGATTTGGTATAAACCATAAATGCACTCAGAAATGATAAATAAAAGAGTCATTGTGGATCAAAGTAACTAAGGAATACTTCATAGTAAAGTGGAAAGTAGATTTGGAAAGAGCAGATGTAGAAAGAAATTAGGAAAGACCCAGATAGATTTTCATTCAAGAGAGCAGCTTGAACAAAGACATGGATGTGGAAAAATCAGGCTTTGGTTTGAACATATGCATATCCATCAATACTAGCTAATGTGTTTGTGATTGTGCAGATTCTCCTAGGTCTGCCACTAAGCCAAATCCATACTCTGGGTGAATTTATAAATAGTCAAACCAACTGGAATTCCACCTGCTATTTAAAAGGAACCTCCATGAATATCAAACTCAAGTGCCATTCAACTGTAGTAACTTAGAACCATGGCACATGCATTTTTACTAACAGCTGGGGATTTGATATTTAGGATCAATGTCCTTTTGATTGACTGGAAGGTTTGTCCAAGAAGTCTCCATAAAACTCTCCATGGAAGGACTCAAGTGCAAATACTAAAGGCAACTGTTATGTGGGAGAACCCTTTGGAGACCATAGTCACGTCTTCTATTGGAATCAAATCTTTATAAAAGAAAACACACATCAATAACACCAAAACTAAGCAATTTCTGACTCTGTTTTACAGAACTTTAGGTTTCTAAATATGCTTCCAAACGCCCCTTGACATGTTACATAAGGAAATAAGTAGATTATGCAGCAACCATCGCTGAGAACTTTCATAAATCAGCAAATTCAAGTAGGGACAGAGTTCTCTAAATTACAAGCTAGAAGATGATCATAGAATTAGATCCTGACCTTTCCCATGAAAGCAACCATCCTCTTGGCCACCCCCACTCTTCTCCAATTTACAGTAATGGAATCCACATGCAAGAAGTCACCTTGTGTTTGTGAACCAAACCCTACACTTTCCTTTCTATTACAAAAGCCATTTGTTCTTCTGAACCATCCCATCAGGATCACATTACACACTGAAGTATTCAAAAAGGGGCCCAAGCTCAGTCCTCCTGCTGAAAACTTAAGCTGTCAGTTGTTAGGCAGAAAAATCAATCAGAAATGCATTTGGAACAATAGTGTGCTGCCTGGAATTACACCGAACTGGAGAAAATAAAAATAAAACCAACCCAGGGGCAGAAGAGATACCTTTACCAATTTAGACAAGGTGGATTGATTGATTTAGACACATTTGCCTAACAGAAATATTCTGGTGCCAAGTCTCAGGTTTACATACAATCATAACAAAATATTTTCTAAAAAGGACCCAGAAGATACTCTATTCTTCTACATAAGCCAGTAACTTAAAAAATTGTTATAGATTGCTTTCCCTAACTCACATTCCTTCCCTTAGGTCTTGCAGTAGCTACAGAGACTTTGCTACAGTTAGAGTGATTTATCATCTTTTGAAAATGTTCATGGAAAATACAAGCATAGCTAGAATTGCCCAAAACACATGATAACCCCATGCTGAGCACAAGAGAGGCAGGCAAAGTTTCTTCTCTCCTCAGTCTTTAAATCCTGCCCACTCCCTCCATATTCTTCCCAAAGTGAGGACAGAATTGGTTAGAATTGAATGCTAAGTTTTCACCAAGATGGTGCCAAAAGCAAAGAAGGGGCTGTGAAAAGCTCTGTGACATTGATGTGGCTAAGGTCAATACCGTGATGAGACCTGATGGAGAGAAAAAAGCATATGTTCCACTGCCTCTTGATTATGATGCTTGAGATGTTGCCACCAAAATTGGAATAATCTAAACTGCATCCAGCTGGCTTATTATAAATATACATCTTTTCCCATTAAAAAAAAATAGGGCCAGGAGTTTAGCCTAGTGGTAGAGTGCTTGCCTAGCATGCACAAAGACCTGGGTTCAATTCCTCGGTACCACATACATAGAAAAAAGACAGAAATGGTGCTATGGCTCAAGTGATAGAGCTCTAGCCTTGAGAAAGCCCAATGACAATGCTCAGGCCCTGAGTTCAAGGCCCAGGACTGGCAAAATTAAATAAATAATTAAATAAGAATTGAGTTCCAACGAAGTTAACCCTTGATCTAGGAAGAGTAAAAATATTAAAAAAAATAGATAGCAAGGCACTGATGACTCATGCTTATAATCCTAGTTACTCAGGAGCTGAGATCTGAGGCACAAAGCCAGTCTAGGTGTGAAAGTCCATGAGACTCCTATCTCCACTGAAGTACAAAAAATGCTGAAAGTGGAGCTGTAGCTCAAGTGGTAGCCTTGAGCACAAAAACTCAGAGACAGTGCCTAGAGTTCAAGTCTCAGGACTGGCAAAATGATAATAATAAATAATAATAATAACAATGATAGCTAACATTTTTTAACACAGCTATGTACCAAACACTGTGCTACATGCGTAATAGGCTCCTATAACCCTCTGCACAAGACAAGGGCCCGGTTCCAATGAGCAACTGAGGCTTAGAGAAGATTCAATCTTTACTCAAGGTCACATGTTTGACAAAAACATAACCTTGAAATTCTAGGAAAAAAATTGAACTTAAAGTCTGGGCTTAGCCTTGGCTAGCTTTGGAGAAGGATGCTGTAGGCTGACGAGTGTAGATTACCTTAGGACTATGTGAGGCCTTTCAATGGGAGCTTATCTTAGTTTTTATAACTGACCTAATAATCTTGTGACTATCCAGTAATATGTACGCCTAAATGGAGCAGACTCCAAATCCTCCATCAATCCACAGGCAGAGTACACTACCACACTGGAAACCTGTACAAGACAGAACTGTCCCATTTCCCTGTAGCCCACCTGCTTGATCAATGTATCATCTGGTTTGCTCCGTGACTGACTGTAAAAGTTCATGTATCCTCCTTCAGGTCAAACATGGCAATTCAGGGTAACTTGAATGTGTGTTTGAGGCTCATAGGCACTCATGTTTAGCTCTGAATAAACCATTTTCTAGTTTTCTTTAAAACAGCATCATTATTGGACATCCATGGAAGGAACCAGAAATCAAGGCTACACTGAAAGATCCCAGAGCTCTGCCCCCACTGCTAACATCCCACGCATTAACTAGAGGTTCAAGCACAGGGGAAACCCTGTCCTAAATCATGAGCTTGTCTTAATCCCAAATCCGTCACCTTCGAAATGTTTCTGTGCAGGTAGTCTCAAGAACACCAGAGACAACCGCTACAAACATTAAATCATTCCAAAACTAATCTTCAAAGAAACAAACATCCCATTAAAAGATGGGCCAAAGACTTAAAGAGAGTCTTCTCTGAAGAAGAAATTAGAATGGCCTATAGACACATGAAGAAATGCTCGACATGTCTGGCCATAAAAAAAAATGCAAATCAAAACAACTCTGAGATACCACCTCACTACAGTTAGAATGGCCAGGATCAAGAAATCTAATAACAACAGATGCTGGAGGGGATGTGGCCAGGAGGGATCACTACTACACTGTTGGTGGGAGTGCAAACTCGTTCAACCACTATGGAAAGCAGTATGGCAGTTCCTCAAAAGACTAAACATAGAGCTCCCCTATGACCCAGCAATTCCATTACTTGGCATTTACCCAATCATCCAGAAACAAGGACATACTAAATCCACCAGCACAACAATGTTCATTGAAGCATTATTTACCATAGCGAAGATATGGAATCAACCCAGATGCCCTTCAGTGGATGATTGAATCAACAAGATGTGGTATTTATACAAAATGGAATTCTATGCTGCCATCAGAAAGAATGACATTGCCCCATTTGTAAGGAAATGGAAAGTCTTGGGAAAAATCATATTAAGTGAAGTAAGCCAGACCCAAGGAACATAGGCTCAACGGTTTCCTTCATCTGTAATAATTAGTTCAAACCTTGGACTCTCCTAGCAGAGGATTACAAAAGCTCAAAACCTAGATACATAGGCCATATAGGATGAGGCTAAATGAAAGGATCTCCAGGATATGGAAACAAGAGCTATATAATGAGTGAATGTTGTTCTTAATATACTATGTTATTTCTCACCTCTTTTGTTGTTTCTTTGTTAATCTCATATTGTTACAGTATCTTACGTTGTAATCTGGTATCTTGTATATATGTTTATTTGAAATAGGAAAAGAAAGGGGGGAAACAAGATGACTGGAGGGAGTGGGGGAGGGAAATGGGGACAAAAACATGAGAAGGGATATCAATATGTGTGAAGTAATACACCTTCTATATGGTGAATGTAACTGTAACCCTTCTATACATTACAATAAAAAAGAACACCAGAGAACTTAACTCTGTCACACCTGGCTGCCTACTAAGTGGGCATGGTATTATCTCTGCACTTGTAATCTAAGTATGAAGAACAGTAAATCTTGTCAACCACCTTCACTGGATGCTAAGAAAGGCTGAAGCCAGACTGGGCTAATGTTTGGACCTCATCACACAGTCAATAAATAGGCAGCACTCCCTGCAGAATCAGCCATCTTTCTCCACTCTGTCTCTTCATGGTGGCAGGCTTTTGTCTGCTTCTCTGGAATTCATCAAACACAGGTGTGTTTATCTGGGCAATCGTTTCCTTACCACTAAGCTAATGTGACTTCCTGAGGGGACTGCTGTAAGTGCTGTAATTACAATACTCAAAGACTTTTGAACTTGTATTCCTCTTTAAAAAGATGACTGGGCAGGGTTGGGAATTTAATTCAGTGGAAGAACACTTACCTGGCTAAGTATAAGGCCCTGAATTTGGTCCTTAGCTCTGAAATATGTTTGTGTGTGAGAGGGGCTATGGATGTGATATGGGAAGAGGAGGTATCTCCATTTAACAGGTGCACAAAGGAAGCACAGAAAAGTTGCAAAAATAAAAGTTTTTAGCACTTGCCCAACTGCTCTGTTAAGGTAAGTCATATTATTATTACAGAAATAAATGAAGTTTTTGTTGCACTGTTTGTGATCCTCTCTTTTTTCTTCTTCTTTCTTCTTTTTCTTTTTCTATTCTACTTTATTGTAGGGATTACATTTACATTCATCAGGTAATGCGTACATTACTTCTTAAACATTGCTATCCCTTCCCATGTTTTTCTCCCACTTTCCCTCTCCCCACCCCTCTTAATCATCTTGTTTTTCCCCTTCCCTATTTCAAATAAACAAATTAACATACATATAATATACCAGGCACTTAATAAGTATAGCCTTTATGATTTGTGAGGTATACCCCTAGTAGTAGGCTCACCTGGCCAAATTATTATCCACAATGCAGGGAGAAAAATCTTCTCAGGTATCTACCCCAGTGCTCAATAAAATGTAAATTTGGGGGACCATCCACAGTGACTCATGCCTAGAGTTCCAGCTATTCAGGAGGAGTAGATCCTATCTGAACAAACAAAGCAGTCACAGTAGTTTATGGCTTCAGCTACATGAGAGGGACCTAAGAAAGAGGATTATAATCCAAGATAGCCTTAGGTGAAAATCCAAGAAATCCTATGGAAAAAGTAACTACAAGCAAAAAGGGATTGAGAGCATTGCTCAAAACTCAGTGCTCATCTAACATGCTTTGAGTTCAAATACATTACTATAAAATAATAAAAGTTAAAAATAGTTGGCACTGGTGACTCATGCCTACAATCCACGAGTCTGAAGATCATAGCTCAAGGCCATCTCAGGCAGGAATGTCTGTAAAATTCTTATCTCCAATTAACTACCAAAAAAACAAGCAGAAAGTGAGGGTGTAGCATTAAAGCTCAAGGATAGTGCCCAGGCCTTAAGTTCAAGCACCAACCAGTACCAGCAAAAAATAAAAATCAATCAATCAATTAATTAATTAATTTTAAATGTTTCCGATATGGTTTGTGAGAACGAATACATTCCTGGACCCATGTGAATGTCTGAGGCTATGTTGTGACCATTTCTAATTTATGCACACACATATATACACACATACACATTATTAGGTAATTTTCTTGCACAATATGCTTGTCAGTAATCTCTGACCACTCACAGAAGCTTCTGCAGGTGTCTGGGACACTCTTCTACCAGCTACTTCCTCTCTAATCCTTGCCCTGTAAATTCTAGCCTGGTTCCTCAAACTCTGTTTCAGTTTCCTTGATTGAAGGGCCTTGCCAAGCACTGGCTGGGATCCTCTCTGTGATACTTTTAATAATCATCTTTCATATTGCCCTTAATAGACACTGAAATTTTTGTACCAGACACAATCAGCAGAATCAATAGTTAGAATAACATTGTACCATTGTCCTGCACCCCTTCCCCCCGTGTCTCCAGAATGACATAATGAGAAGCAGGTAGGAAGAATCATTTTCTATGAGGGACAGGCTCATCGTACAGGTAAAAGACACAGAAAACAACAGCAACAACAACAATAATAATCTGTGCTCTTGCACAAGAGAAAGAAGCAAAAGCCTTTTCTTTCAAAATTTCAAACTGCCTCTTTGGATATCAACAAATCTCTTCAGAGAAGAGACAATGCCAGTGTTTCTAGTTCTGCAACTGAGAGATGCCTCTAAACCTATGCTTCATCCTCTCTTGAGATAGAAGCCTGTAGTTGGTATTCCCACTATCTATCTAGTTGTGAATTGACTTATAAATTTGTTCTCAGATTCCAAAGCTTAGTAAAAATTGTTCAAGAAACCCCAACTGTGAAGTAACAAAAATGACTGCTCCCCAATCCCACTTCTTCCCTGGACCATGACCTGGAAACACTCTCAAATGAGGAGGTCAAACAACTGTGGGTTTCTGCCTCTCAGAATAACCATCCTTTCATCCTTTGTAATCTTACTTTGCGGGGTGGGGGGTGGGGGGGCCGAAAACTGTGACTTCCTATCTTTCTTTAGTTCTATTGGTGATTCCAGGCATGAGTGGAAATCTAGTTTCTGTGATTCTATCTTGAGAGGAAGCCCAAAACTTTGAGCTGTTTTGTATCTCTTTGCCTTTTTCTGGTCCTTCTCTCTAGTTAATAAACCCGATGCCAGCAGAACCACTGCTCAGTTCAGGCGCTAATCTGTGTCTGAGGTTTCCCACATCCCCACTCACACCTAGGTGTCTACAGAAGAAGTTTCTAGTTCCTGCCAACCGAGCATCCTGCTCTCCACCTCTTATGTAACCTTGGCCTGGCTAAGCTTTCACTCTTCCTGACTGCATCCCGGCTCTCTGAGAACTGCTGGCCACCTCCCCTGCTACAGGTATTGATGGTCATTCCATTCTTGTTGGTGATTGGTCGGGGATGCGCACCTATCCCATGTTTGGCCTATCAGAGGGGAGAAATTGGGGGCTGGGTTTTTAATAAAAGTTCCTTCCTTCCAATGAAGCCATGCAGAAATAAATTATTTGTCTTCCTCTCCCGAGTATCTTCATGTATTTAGATGTCATCCCTCCCTATCAGCAACTGAGAATGAAGCCAACACTTTGTAAAATCGAAAGAGCCTGGGTCCTCCATATCAGTAAGCAGCAGAAACTCAGTTCCCTGTTGTGTGCAATTGTTAGAGACAACCTTTGGGGTTTGGGCCGAAACATCCCCAACAGAGGAATCCATTCGTTAATGGCATCTGGCACATGAATCTTTTCCATCTGTAGCGGGGCTCACATCTGTGTCAAGAGCCCAGAGAGCACCAGGGCAGCTTCATTCTCTAAAATCAGCCTGAAATAAAACAGGCATGGAAGTTGCACTGAATGATTGGTTTTCATCTCCCCAGAAAGCTAGAAAGTTTCTATGAGGTTGGTTTGGGAAGAGGAGCTAATTGCTTGTTTGTTTTGCAGTATTCAGATTTGAAGTTAAGGCCTCATGCTTGTTGGACAGGTATTGTACCTTAGGAGCTAGACCTTCAGGCCTTTTGCATTGGTCATTTTTGAGATGAGATCTTTTTTCCTCTCAGAACTACTATCCTCTTACACTTGCTGCTATGACTTAACATGGTAAACATTCTTCTCTTCACCCCGTTTTTTAATGGTTAGAACTGACATTTAGGGTTTGTGAAGAAATGCACCTTCTATCTGGTGAATATAATGTAACCCTTCTATTAATTACAATAAAAAGTATATGGAAGAAAAAAAAGAACTGGAGTTTAGGCCGGCCTAGAACTGTGATCCTCAGTTCTTAGCCTTCTGAACAGCTAAGATTACAAGCCTTCCCCCTCAGGCCTGGCTTTCACGGCTACATTAATGATAGCTGATATTCATATAAAAGCTAACTATGTAGATGCTACATGATGCATCTCATGTAATCACCCCAATCATTTTTGGCAGTAGATACTATTACCATATTGAAAAAGTCCAGTCATGTAGGGTGCTGTGGCTCACGCCTGTAATCCTAATTACTCAGGAGGCTGAGATCTGAGGATCAAGATTCCAAGCCAGCCAGGATACAACAGGGCCTGAGACTCTTAGCTCCAATTAACCACTAGAAAATGGGAAGTAGGGCTTGCCGCAGGGAGCATGGCAGTAGCCTTGAGCTGAAGAGCTCAGGGACAGCACCCAGGCCCAGAGTTCAAGCCCTCTAACCCCCCCCCCCAAAAAAAAAAAGTCCAGTCATGCATCCATAGAGTCTCGCGCTAGGGAATTGTAGAACTGACTCAACCCTTAGTTTTGTCTCTTAACCACTAGGGGTTTTTCCTGGGGGAATGAGCTTATGTAACTCATCTTATCCACAAATGGCTCCCTCTAGATTTTTTTTCTATGTGCATAAAATACAGGTGATTCAAACCAAATTGAATTGAGTTGAATTCAATTCAATGCAATTTTACAAAGTAGAAAGAGGGGTCTTCTGCCACTCACATGCTTGCCAAGGATCCTGTCACAGTCCAACTATAATTTCTTCATAAAAAATAAATTGATACTTCAGAAATATAACCTATTCATTCTGAGTAGAGATTCTCAGGCCTCTGCTAATGAGACTGACTCACTAAATTCCAAAATCCTTCAAATAATTCATATCATGTTCAAATGATCCATTTATTCCCTCTTCTACCTCGTCACAAAACTCATAAGTATTTCATCAACTAGCACATTCGTTTCCTTTTGCAAAGCCAGGCAAGATGTCTAGGCACCCAATAAATATTAATTAGTGAATATGATAAGGGTTAATTTGATAACTTTCTTCTTCCTAATTGCTTCTGAAAACTCTTGATATCATTTCTCATTTGGATTGAAAGCTTTAGGAAAACACATTGCAAATCTATATATTGTTCCTCACATTGGCCAGATACTGTTATCTCCCTTTGTTCAAAGGACTTTGCAGTCATGACTTGTATATTCAGACTAGTAGGAACCAATATAATTGCTTCTGCAAATCCTAATACATTAAACTGCAGAAGAGAAAGTACCAGAATAACATTCTATTCTGGGCCATCTTCCTTGCCTCCTTTTCCTTCAGAACAGGGTTGTGTAAACCGATTTCCAAAGGTAAAGTTAGCTTTTTGCTCAAAACTAGTACGCTTCCATTTGAGCCACAACTCTACTTCCAGCTTTCTGGTGATTAATTGGAGATAAAAGTCTCACAGACTTTCTCTTGCCTACACTGGTTCAAGCTTTGAATATCAGATATCAGCCTCCTGAGAAGCTAGGATTACAGATGTGAGCTACCAACACTCTACTTTCCAGTTGCACCAGTCCCTTCTCCTCAAATACTTTGTCTTCTAAGATATTATGGATATTTTGTCATCACTGCCTGCTAGTTTGTTTATGTGTTTGTTTCCTTTTCTTGGTAGTGTACTGGGTTTGAATTCAGGGCCTTATACTTAATCCTCTGTCACTTGTACCATGCTCCAAGTTCTGCTTTGTCATTGTGTTTACATAAAGAAGATAACAACAGAGAGCAGAAGATTTGCAGAACATGGACTCACCTTTTAACTGAGAAAGGACATAACACCTGGCACCAGGTCAGGTTGATAACTTTGGGCTATGAGGAGAGATGAGAAGTTCCAGGAAGTGGTATCTTTTGGTTCTTGAAGGAAATTCAGCTAGAATTTTTTTGTTTTCCATTCACTTTTTTGTATTTTATTTCCCATATATTTTTATTCTAATTAATAGAAGGGTTACATTATATTCACCAGATGGAGGGTGCAGTACTTCACATACATTGATACCCTTAGTCATATCTTGGTTCCCATTTCCCTTCCCCCACCCCCACCTCTCATCTTGTTTTCCCCCCTTCCCTATCCGATTTCAAATAACCAAGTATGCATATATACAATATATCAGATAACAAGGTGAAATACAGTAACCATATGAGATAACCAAGGGACAGCAAAAGAGATGAGAGATAACATAGTCCATTAAGGACAACAATCAATCATTATATGGCTTTTGTTTCTATATCCTGGAAGTCAATTCCTTTAGAGTCATACTATATGGCCTTATGTATCTAGGTTTTGTTCTATTGTAAATCTTTGCCAGGAGAGCCCAAGATTTCTACAATTCAGGAAAACCACTGAGCCTATGTTCCTTTGAGTCTGGCTTATTTCACTTAATATGATTTTTTTCTAAGTCTTTCCATTTCCTTACAAATGGGGTTATGTCGTTCTTTCTGATGGCAGCGTAGAATTCCATTGTTGATCCACTCATCAACTGAGGGGCATCTGGGCTGGTTCCATATCTTTGCTATGGTAAATAGTTCACCTAGAATTTCTTCAAGGATTTAATGGACTGACCAAAGCAAATCACCACTTCCAAAGGGACTCAAGTGAAGGAAATGTATGAGATTAGCACTGAAAGTCTGCATTTAATTTGGAATGATAAATTTCTGATCTTAAAGAGAACTAATTCCTTTGATATGTAAGATAGTGAAGCACTATCTGCATCTAAGCCATGTATGCTCCTCTGCTTTCTTCCATGTGGGCAGGAATTTGCAGATATTGGAGAAGAGCCTAAAAACTTAAATTCTCATTTATAGCAATCTTGGATCAGGTGATGTAGTACCTAAATAGGCCTTCTGATTCATAGTTTTCCATTTGCAAAAGGAGGATCATTGTTCACTAATGATGACGTGCACAGCCCTTTGTAAACTCTGAAAGGTTACATACAGACAAGGAACCATTCATCAGATGACCCAGGCAGATTTCCAAAGCACTCTAAGTTGATGTCAAAAAGTGGAAAACTATGTGTTGGTGAGCCACAGTAAAGCTGCTGAGCTAAGGAAGAAGAGATATGCTGTAAACAAGGCATGTGCTGTGACCCTTAAAAGATAGTAAGAAGAACCTATAACGACTGAGACACACCCTCTTCATGGCTTTGGAGAACAAAAGCAGCATTCACCAATTAAATTAAGGCAAAATAATTTTGATCAAAACTACAAAGGAAATAAATTGCTTCAATAATTCCAGTGATATCTCACATCCAAGAAATGTTTACAACTTCAGTATGGCAGTTCCTCAAAAGGCTAAACATAGATCTCCCCTATAACCCAGCAGTTCCACTACTTGGCATTTATTTACCAGTCGTCCAGAAACAAGGACATATTAAATCCACTAGAACAATGATGTTTGCTATTTACCATAGCAAAGATATGGAACCAACTCAGATGCCCCTCAGTTGATGAGTGGATCAACAAGATGTGGTATTTATACACAATGGAATTCTGTGCTGCTGTCAGAAAGAACAACATTGCCCCATTTGTAAGGAAATGGAAAGACTTAGAAAAAATCATATTAAGTGAAGTAAGCCAGACTCAAAGGAACATAGGCCCAATAGTCTCCCTCATTTGTCATAATCAGTAGAAACCTTGGGCTCTCCTAGCAGAGATTTACAATGAAAACAAAACGTAGATTCAGAAAGCCATATAGAATGATGCTAAATGAAAGGACCTCCAGGATATAGAAACAAAAGCCAGATAACGAGTGATTGTTGTCCTTAACGTACTATGTTATCTCTCATTTCTTTTGCTCTCCCTTGGTTATCTCATATTGTTACAGTATTTCACCTTGTTATCTGATATATTGTATATATTTGTATTTGGTTATTTGAAATAGGATAGGGAAGGGGGGAAAACAAGATGAGGGATGGGGGTGGGAGGAGGGAAATGGGGACCAAGACATGTGAAAGGGTATCAATGTTTGTGAAGTAATGCACCTTCTATCTGGTGAATATAATGTAACCTTTCTATTAATTACAATAAAAAATATATGAAAAAAAGAAAGAAAAGCTTATATGCACCAATGCCTCAGGCCTGTAATCCTAGGCTACTCAGCAGACTGACTGAGCTTTAAGGATCACAGTTCAAAGTCAGTCCTGACAGGAAAGCTCCTGAAACTCTTATCTCCAATTATCCACTAAAACGCCAGAAGTAGAGCTATGGCTCAAGTGGTAGAGTACTAGGTTTGTGCAAAAAAGTGCAGGAAGTGTGCCAAGGCCCTGAGTTCAAGGCCTGGGAGTGGCTCAAAAACAAAACAAAACAAAAACAGTGAAAGAAATGTTTGCAATGGCCAACTAGCATGCTAAATGCTTTATCTAACTGACTCTCTTCTCCTGTGAAGTATTTGCCAGTGCCAGGATTAGCATCCTTTACTCAGAAGCTTATGAAATCTAAGAAATTTGCCCAAGATTATAGAGAATACTAACTGAGAGTTGAATTCATACTTCCAACCTGGTCTGTCTTTGTTCTTTCTTTTCTTTTGTTTTCTTTCATTTCCTTCCCTCCCTCTTTCCCCCCTCTCTCTCCTTCCCTCCCTCTCCCTCCCTCTCTCTCTCTCCCCCTTCCTTCCTCCTCTTCTTTTTTCATCTTTATTTCTCTCTTCCTTCCATCCTTCCATCCTTTCTTCTTTCTTTATTTATCCCTTTCTTCCTTCCTTCCTTTCTTTCTCTCCTTCTTTCTTTCCTCCTACTCTTTCATGTGTGCCCACACACATGTGCTAACACTGGGCCTTTCACTCTTGTTTAGCTTTGTCATTCAGGGTTGGTATTCTATTCCCCTTGACCCAACCCCATCCCTTTCCAGTACGTGCTGCCTGATGTTTTATTTTGCTGAATTTTAACTTTAGCTTTCCAAGGAATTACACTGCTTGAGATCTCCCTTAAATTTACAATATAACTCATTTGCATACACTTGCATGCTACCTGTCATATTTAGTTATCTAGCTTCTACATACAACTAATTATCTTTTGAGGACAAATCTCAAGCACCCATCCTAGTTGTAAAAAGGCCTAGAGGAGCCTATCTAGTGTTTGGTCCAGGACAAAATCTTTGTCGTATTTGATTCTGAGATCATATCAACCCAGAAATATTTTCAGCTTGCAATTAATTTCCACCCAAAGGTGTAGCTTATATGGATTCAGTGCATGTGTCCAGAGCACCCACTGCCCTTGGCTGTTCTGCAGTTCAGTTTCTGGCCAGTGTAGGTCTAGATCTGTCTCTTTCATTCACTGGGAGCTACTATAACAAAATACCACAGACTGGTATCTCAGTCCATTTTCTGTTGCTAAAAAAGAACACGAGAATGAGGGAAGGGATGATATTGTCCAAAAAGAAATGTATTTTTTACTTGACCTATAGAACTGGTAACCCCACTGTATATCACCTTTATAATAACCATAAAATATTTTTTGCCAGCCTGGGCTTGGGCTCAGGGAATGAGAAACTGTCCTTGGGTTTTCTCAAGGCTAGAGCTCTACACTTAAGCCACAGCACCACTTCCAGCTTTTTTCTATGTATGTGGTACCAAGGAATCAAACCTGGATTTTCATGCATGCTAGGCAAGCATTCTACCACTAAGCCAAACTCCCGGAAGCCATAAAACATTCTTTTCTTGCAAAACATATTACTTTATTATTTTTATGGATGAATAATATTCCATTTCCTGTGTGTCTGGATGGATATTTATCTATTTATCCATAATGATAGATATCAGTATGGTGTATTGTTTCTTCAGATAGATGCTCACAAAACTATTTTTTAACTTTTTCCCATATATATTTTTATTATAATTAATAGAAGGGTTACATTATATTCATCAGATAGGAAGTGCATTACTTCACATACATTGATACCCTTTCTAATGACATGGTCCTCACTCATCTTGATTTCCCCCTTCCCTATCCAATTTCAAATAACCAAATATGCATATATACGATATATCAGATAACAAGGTGAAATACTGTAACAATATGAGATAACCAAGAGACAGGGAAAGAGATGAGAGATAACATAGTACATTAAGGACAACAATCACTCATTATATGGCTTTTGTTTCCTTATCCTGGAGGTCCTTACATTTAGTGTCATACTATTTGGCCTTATGTCTCTAGATTTTGTTCTATTGTAAATCTCTGCTAGGAGAGCCCAAGGTTTCTACTGATTATGACAAATGAGGGAGACTATTGGGCCTATGTTCCTTTGAGTCTGGCTTACTTCACTTAATATGATTTTTTCTAAGTCTTTCCATTTCCTCACAAATGAGGCAATGTCATTCTTTCTGACAGCAGCATAGAATTCCATTGTGTATAAATAACACATCTTGTTGATCAACTCATCAACTGAGGGACATCTGGGTTGGTTCCATATCTTTGCTATGGTAAATAGTGCTGCAATGAACATCGTTGTGGGTAAATGCCAAGAAGTGGAATTTCTGGGTCATAGGAGAGTTCTATGTTTAGTGTTTTGAGGAACTGCCATACTGCTTTCCATAGTGGTTGAACGAGTTTGCACTCCCACCAACAGTGTAGTAGTGATCCCTCCTGGCCACATCTCCTCCAGCATCTGTTGTTATTAGTTTTCTTGATCCTGGCCATTTTAACTGGAATGAGGTGGAATCTTAAAGTTGTTTTGATTTGCATTTCTTTTATGACCAGAGATATAGAGCATTTCTTCATGTGTCTATAGGCCATTTCATAAAACATTTTTAAAAAGAAAAAAATTCCACCCAAAGATTTTTTTCAGAGATACAGTTTACATCCCAATAAAAGAAACAACTTGGGGGCGGGGGGAGAAACAACTGGAAACTGAATTATAAGCAGTCCTGTTTCTCAACAACCTTTGGCAATTTCTCCAAATTAAGCTTCAGCTTCTGCCTCATAGCCATGTAGTGAGGAGCATAGAAAATATCTATATATTTTCTATAAACCTATGTTAGCCATTTGTATTCATTTGTATGTTTATACTTGTATTTTCTTAACTTGCCTTTCTGCTTCTGTATATCTGCTTGCTAAAACCCTGAGAAATGCAACTGCAGTCCTTGGGCTAATCTACAACCACCCATTTGTCCTTGGTTCCCAGACTGAGCTACACTGTAGTAAGGAGTATACACATTCCAAGCCGGGAGCTAGAGATGGTAGCCATCTGGTACCTACAAGGTCGGACTTGTAAGGGCCAGCAAACTAGCACAGATGTCAACCAATCACAAGCCCATCACCATGGAGATCCCCCTAGACTCATATCTGGCATTAAACCATCCTTCTAAAATGACAGCCAGCTAGACTGACCAATGATTAGTCACGACCGCTTTCCTGCTTTGTATTGCACCAATCACTTAATGGAATTATAGTATAAATTTCCTGCGTGGCATATTGATTTGTTGCTATTACTTGCTGGGGCCTTCCCCCTACCAAAAAATGTATAAAAGGGGCTGTAATCTTGTGCTCGGGGCCTCTGGTCTGCACTCGACTATCAGTGCGCAGAGACCCGTGCTGGAGCTTGTCAATAAACGACTCATTGCAATTTGCATTGACCTTTGGTCTCTGACTATGGGGGGGGGGCTTCAAGTTTCTGGGCACAATAGTAGTCCTCTCTCTGTCCTTTCACATCTCTTCCTCCCCCCTCAAATTTGTGTACATTCTCTGCTGTATCTTTTGTTTCTTTGGTTTCTCCCACCTTGTACTCTCAGGATCACACCTTGCCCCAAGTGATTAATCAAATCAAGTATATCAAGTATTTTTCTAACAAATGAGAGTTCCCTCCTTATGCAAAATTTCTGTGTAAATGATTAAGATGAGGACATTTTTCCCTTAAAAAATGAATGACAGGATGCATACAAGAGCCTTGTCTTTGTTATTGTTGTTCATAATATACTGTGTGAATTTCCCCTTATGGATTATCTCATGTTGTTACTGTATCTGACTTTGGTACTTGGTATATTGTATATACACTTGTTTATTCATTTATTTGAAATAGGGAAGGGAAGGGAAAAACAAGATGAGTGGGGGGGAGGGAAAGTGGAAGAAAAACATGGGAAGGGATAACAATGTTCAAGAAGTAAAGTACCTACTACCTGATGAATGTAATGTAACCCCTCTATACACCACCTTGACAATATTTTTTTAAATGAATGACAGGCTCTGTCTGGGGGTGAATGACAGAGTCAAAGTAGCAAGAATGGAAGGAGATGGTATAATGAGGTAGTATAGTCAAAGTTACCTGTAAACCTGTATAAATGTAGAATAATGAAGCCAGGCAATGTGGCTCACACCTGTAATCCTAGCTACTCAGGAGGCTGAGATCTGAGGATCTCAGTTCAAAGCCAGCTGGAGCACTAAAGACTGTGAGACTCTTATCCCCAATTAATCTCTAGAAAAGGAGAAGTGGGGCTGTGGCTCTAGGGTATGCAATAGCCTTGAACTAAAGAGCTCAGTGTCAATGCCCAGGTCCAGAGTTCAAGCCCCGTGACCCCACCCCCCAAAAAAGTAGAACAATGAAATTGAAATCTGTTGAAATTGTTCTACAGAGGGAAGCAAGGTACAGATGAAGGAAACTGATAAAGAGGGTGAATTTGATCTGGATGCATTGTAGCATGTAGGAAAATATCACATTGTAACCCCTTTGTGCAACAAATATGTGCAACAAATAAGAGGGAGACTATAGTTTTTAAAGACTGAGTAATATAGACTATTAATATCTATGCATGGTACTTTGTAAAGTTAAGTACTATTTTATAGATCTTTTAACCACGTATACATGCATCCACTGGGTTGTGCTTATAAATGTATTTCTTGTTGTATTTAGCACTCTTGTAAAAAGTTTGAAAGCCAATGATATAAGGAGCAAGATAAGCTTCGTGAGTAGAACAAACAGCAATGGCAAAATCTCTAAGCTAGGAATAAATAATTCATAACCATTTTTGTTTTCAATTTAACTTAATTTGTCAAAGAAGTTCAATGGCAAAGATTAAGAAGTAAATGATACCATTTACTATTGCATTGGGTTGCTATGTCTATATGATAAATTCTTCCAAAAAAAAAAAGAAGAGAACATGTTCACCTTGGTATACGTGCATTTCATTAATGTGTGTTCCTGCAAGATAAACAGACAGGAGAGGCAATAGGATCACAGTGGATTTTGACTATTTGAACTCTCTTGTACTAATAAACCATTGAAGACTAATTAAGAGTGGAAATCATAAACCTAGAACTCATTAATTGTCTCATTTTCATAGCTTATCTTTATATATTATAAAAATCAGTAGAGCAAGAGGACTACTCCATCCCTGGAGGGAAAAATCTGTTTTAGGAGAGAAAACAGCCTGCTGACATGACAATGTCTGATTTGTTTTGGAGTTTTTTTGTTTTTTGTTTTTTAAAGCTAGCTCCTTTACCCATATATTATAATAGCTGCTCCAGCCTGAGACATCTAACCAGATCTAATTTGTTCCAGATATCAAGACTGTCCGTTTTAGCAGACATAGGCTGAGCTGCCATCTTCCTAAGTCTGGTCTATGTACATACTCTTTCTCTGCCATATTTTTTCTGTCATCTTAAAAAAAAAAAGATTGTCCATATTAGAACTGGGTGATGTGACTTACAGTTGTGATTCCAGCTACTGAGGAGATAAGCATCATTGGGAAGTTCAAGATTAGAAACTAGTCCAGACAAAAAGTTAGCCCGTCTTAACAAATCCTATCTTAACAAAGAAGCTGGGCGTGATGGCACACATTTGTTATCCTAGCTGTGCAGGGACATTAGAAGGAGAGAAGAGTCTCAAGCTAGCCCAGGCAAAAGGCAAAACCCTAGGTAAAAATTAATATAAAACATAAGTGAAGTAAGCCAGACTCAAAGGAACATAGGCTCAATGGTTTCCCTCATTTGTCATAATTAGTATAAACCTTGGACTCTCCTAGCAGAGGATTACAATAGGGCAAAACCTAGATACATAAGGCCATATAGGATGAGGCTAAATGAAAGGACCTCCAGGATATGAAAACAAAAGCCATGTAATGTGTGATTGTTGTTCTTAATGTACTATGTTATTTCTCATCTCTTTTGTTGTCCCTTGGTTATTCTCATATTGTTATAGTATCTTACATTGTTATCTGGTATATTGTATACATGTTTATTTGAAATAGGATAGGGAAGGGGGGAAAACAAGATGAGGGGAGGGGGTGGTAGGAGGGAAATGGAGACAAAAACATTAGAAAGGGTATCAATGTTTATGAAGTAATGAACCTTCTACCTAGTGAATAGAATGTAATCCTATTAATTACAATAAAAATGAGCAAAAAAATTAATATAAAACAAACCAGAAAGGAGATGTGGCTCAAATGACATAACACTTGTCTATCCAGTGCAAAGCACTATGTTCAAATTCCAGTACTGCGGGGGGAAAAAAAGTCTGATTTATCAGCAGCCTTGCTGCATTGTAGACATTTTTTTTCAGTTTGTTAATAAGTCCACAGAATTATAATTTAATCGAAATCCTATTGGAAAATCAATTCTGTCACATTTCTTCCTTACTCACAGCCACCACTTTTCATGTTCTCCACAAACATTTAGGGAGAGATTGCCACTGGCAACTTGACAGAAAAGGAAGCAAGGTGCTTGACCTAGCCCTCGAGCAAGGCTTCCTCTGTTCTATTTTCCAATGCTTTACAAAGTTGCTAGTAGAAAATGAACACTGAACCTAGGTTGCAGGATCAGGCCCATTGTTCTAGACATCTACATCCTAACTTTGTCACCTCATGGGTGGCATCCTTTGTCCCATTTTATAAGCTACGAAGCTTATAAAATGAGAGAGGTTAAGTAACCTGCTCACAGTACTAGTAAATGGCTAAATGACAGCACCCACATTTAAACCAAGTTTGAAATTTGTTCATTCCCAAATGCTGATGGAGAAAATTGTGCAAGCAAAGTGTCGTGGTGTGTATATCCTGATTCGGTCTTCCTCTGTTGCTTGTACATAGCCTTAGCCACATCACTCTACCTTTGCTCTACGTGTTGCTCTAGCAGCAACATGACTTGACTTGTGCTTTGATTGTGATAGAAAGAGCTCAAGTGGTGTGCATAGGACTGTGATGACAGCCTTTCTTAATGATTAATGGGATAAATAGCAGCTGTGTTATCCAGTGTAGTCACAGTTTACTTCCAAGCTAGTTATTTGATAATTTGTGAAGCCAACACTTGTATATATGATCTAATAGGTTTAGGGATGCTAAGCTCCAAGCCCAAAGCTAGAGTTCTTCCTTCCTTTCCATCCATTCGGCATCTGCATCAGGAAGTAAAGTAGCAGGGCCAAAGTTTACACTTCTGCTCTTTCCCTGTCTGCTTCTCTCCCAGTCTCATTCCTATCTTGTGTATCTCTTTCTCTGTCTCTCTCTCACACCACACACACACACACACACACACACACACACACACACACACACATTGTTTCACTTCAGTAATCTGAATTTGTTCTGAGGCACACGTAAACAGACGTCTGTGGCCTCATTAAAGTGGGCCTGAGGTGCAGAGGTTTTCACCAAGCTCCTCCAGCTCCTTCAGGCTCCTGTTAGTATAACCTAGAAGATTTTACACTGGGAGCTTTAATTCTAGCAGGAATTAAATTTTTCTGTGCCTTATTCACTTTTTACAGAGTCATTGTTCTCAAATATTCAACTTGATTTAATTGGCACTTAGACCCTACCTGCTCTCACTTTGACATTGGTAGTTAGGTCATATGCAACCCACCCCATTTCGAAACGGAAATTTTTTTTAATTTCTTTTTTTAATTTTTAATTATTTTTTATGCTTTTATAATTTCTTTTTAAAATATATTTTTATTATCATTAATAGAAGGGTTACATTATGTTCACCAGATAGAAGGTGCATTACCCTTTCTCATGTCTTGGTCCCCATTTCCCTCCCCCACCCCCTCCCCTCATCTTGTTTTCCCCACTTCCCTATCCTATTTCAAATAACCAAATAAATGTATAATACAATTTAGCAGATAACAAGGTAAGATACTGTAACAATATAAGATAACCAAGGGAGAGCAAAAGAGGTGAAAAACAATATAGCACATTAAGAACAACAATCACACATGAAATGGAAACTTTTTATTAAACTTCTTATTTAAAAATGTTATAAACTTTCTCCATGTCAGACTACTTGGGACCATCCAGTCTGTTGTGTATTTGAGGAATTTTTAGCCCATTCTCATCTGTTATTTTTGAAAACTATGTTGTAGAGCTGCAAAGATGCCCACACAACTCACTTTCTATAGTCTTTATATTAATTACAGGCTAGAGGCTGTGTGGGCTTCTAGGAGGGAACATGTCACAACTCATACATTATTTAGCAGCTTGCATTGCTAAATACAGCAAAGCTAAACAGTAGATGTCTCTCCACAGTGAATCTCCAGTCATCTGAGAGCTCATGCCCTGATAAAGGGGAGCACTGATAGAAAAGTGCTGGAGGCTTGGACAAAGCATGGTCAGAAGCTCTTACAGACTCCCAGTTATCTTCTTTCCTACTTGCAACTCCACCTCTTATACCTGGGCAACTCCTGGCTATCTGTCCACATTAAGTCCACAACCATGTTTTGAAAATCTCACCATTTAGTTTGGCTCAGCGAAGAATTAAAGTCTATTGTGTCCTAGGAAGGTTTAAACACATGGAATCAGTAAGATTCAATCCCTGCTCTTGGGAGTTATACAGAAGTGGAACAATTATAAGTAGGAAAATATTTAAAACAACACAGCTCGCTTCATCTGATAAACGCTGACCAACTGAGAAGAATGCTGGCGTCGGCATATGATATCATGTGGTAGCAACGGTGGCACATGATTCTAGGAGATGCTCAGTGGGTACTGAGTTCAAGTCACAGCACAGTAAAGGCTGTTTGAAGAGGAGGACTCTGGAAGAATAAGGCAAATAATGAACAGAATTTCCATATTTAATACCTATTGTATACAAGTTCTGTGTTAGGAACAGCCCAAGAATTACTTTGATACTCATAACATCTCTTTTAAACAAATAAGGAAGCCTTTAAAAGATACATGAATTACTCAAGGTCTGATAGGGCTTTTAAATAAGAGCTCAAACATTTCATAATCCAACCCCAGGGCTCTACTTTTATCTACTGTTCATAGTTGCTTCTTCTAAAAATGAGAGCTACCAGATTTATGGCTAGAAACACATTGAGAAAGCTATTGAGCAAGAAAGAAAGAGAGAAAGAAATAGAGAAAGAAAGAAAGAAAGAGAGAGAGAGAGAGAGAGAGGAAGGAAGGAAGGAAGGAAGGAAGGAAGGAAGGAAGGAAGGAAGGAAGGAAGGAAAGAAAGAAAGAAAGAAAGAAAGAAAGAAAGAAGGAAAGAAAGAAAGAAGTTGAGTTCCTTATTATTTTCTTGCTGTAAGGGTAACTGAAAATACTTTCGAAAGAATTGATTGGTGAAGTGCTTATTAGAAGTTGACCCCAGGACAATGGAAGTGAAGGTAAATATCACATGAAACACAGCTAACAGTCACCTTTCTTAAGAACCTTGGCTGAATGAAGGACAGGCAGAAATAGCCATCAGGCAAATATTATTCAGTGTGCCTCTAAAGGTCAGTAGTGAACACAAAAAGCCTTGTTAAACTGCTATCTTTAAAAATACCTGTTAAAAATATTAAAATAACACTGCCTTCTATCTGCTTCTATCTGAATCATAGAAATGTTTGCTGCGATTGGGAGGGAGGAGTTGAACGTTTTTATTAGTATGTGTTATTATACAAAGAGATTTCACTAAGATATTTCCACATGTGCATAAATACATACAATGCATAAATGCATACAATCAAATTTACCCCCTCTATTTCTCTTTCATAGTTTCTTGTCCTATTCTTTTTTAAATAATTTTAATGGCTTTTATTATTGTACTTTCATACATGCACATGATTTACATTCACCATATTCAGCCCCCAATCATCTTTTTTTTTCACAGTTCCCCCTTCAAAAGTACCCTGTTACGTTCATGTCACTTTTCCAGTTACTTTTCTTTTCCAGTCCTAGGGCTTGAACTCAGGGCCTGAGCATTATCCGTAGGCTCTACCACTTAAGGCACAGCACCACTTCTGGATTTTTCTGTGTATGTGGTACCAAGGAATCGAACCCAGGGCTTCATGCATGCTAGGCAAGCACTCTACCACTAGGCCACAATCCTGGCCCCTTCTGGTTATTTTTATTGGCTATAGATTCCACACATGAGAGGAAATATACCATATTTTGTCTTTCTGAGTCTGGATTATTTTATTTAACATGATGAGCTCCAATCCCATCCAAATATTTCATTCTTCTCTCTCTCTCTCTCTCTCTCTCTCTCTCTCTCTCTCTCTCTCTCTCTCTCTATGTATATATATTATATATGTGTGTGTACATATATAAATACATGTATATGCATATGAACATAAGCTGATTTAACAATTTGACTATTTATGAGTAGTATTGCAATTACAAATATCTGTACACATGTGTGTTCTTTTTTTTTTTTTTTTGCCAGTCCTGGGCTTGAGCTCAGGGCCTGAGCACTGTCCTTGGACTTTTTCAAGGCTAGAGCTCTACCGCTTGAGCCTCAGCACCACTTCCGGCTTTTTTCTATGTATGTGGTACCGAGGAATTGAACCTGGGTCTTCATGCATGCTAGGCAAGCACTTAAACCACTAGGCCAAACTCCCGGCCCCCTTTTTTTTTTTTGCCAGTCCTGGGCTTGAGCTCAGGGCCTGAGCACTGTCCTTGGACTTTCTCAAGGCTAGAGCTCTACCACTTGAGCCTCAGCACCACTTCTGGCTTTTTTCTATGTATGTGGTACCGAGGAATCGAACCCGGGTCTTCATGCATGCTAGGCAAGCACTTTAACCACTAGGCCAAACTCCCGGCCCCACATGTGTGTTCTTTGATGAGTCTCTGTACTGGCATCTATAGTGGCAGCACTAATTTACATATCCACCAACAACCCTTTCTAGTACTCATTGCTATTTTTTTTACCAGTCCTGGGCGTGAGCTCAGGGCATGAGCACTGTCCTCAGACTTTCTCAAGGTTAGAGCTCTACTACTTGAGCCTCAGCACCACTTCCAGCTTTTTTCTATGTATGTGGTACCGAGGAATCAAACTCAGGTCTTGGTGCATGCTAGGCAAGCACTCTACCACTAGGCCAAACTCCTGGCTTCGTCATTGCTATTTTTTTAATGTCTACCATTCATTGTGGTAGGCATTTCCTTTATGGTTAAGTATCTTGATCTTACTGATTTTGTTGGCCATTTGTACTTCTACTATTTTAGGGATGTTGAATGCATGTGCCAATTTAATAACCAGAGTATTAATTCTTTGGGTCTTTAATTTTTTAGTACCTTATGTACTCTGGATAATTAATTGCTTATCTGATGAACAGCTGGCAAGATCTCTCTCATTTTATAGACTGTCCCTTCCATCTGGTAATTGCTCTATTTGATGTGCAGGATCTTTTTAATTTGAAGCAATCTCACTTGTCAATTACTGCTATTATTCCATGAGCTATTGATATCCTACTGGAAGAATCCTTACCTGTGCCTGTATCATCAAGATTTAACCTATGTTTTCCTCTATTAGTTTCAAAGTTATAGATCTTACATTAAGGTCTTTAATTCATTTTAGTGGACTTTTGTACAGTGTCATAGGTAGAAGTCAAATTCAGTCTTCAGCATGCAGTTTTCCCAGCACCATTTGAAGAGGTTTTCTTTCTCCAACATATATTTTTGGCATCTTTGTGGAAAAGCTATGGTTGTGTGAGCTTATTTCTGGGCCTTCTATTTTATCCCATTGTTCTACATGTTTATTTTTGTTTAGCTAAAACTCACCGCTTTTTTCTCTTAGGCTAGTTGTGAATTGTGATCTTCCTAATCTCTGCTTCCCTCCAAAGTAGATTTGACCTCAGGTGAGAGCCACTGTGTCTGCCCTGATAATATTTTTCTGAGTGCTCAGATTAGTCTGAGTTTTCCTCAGGATGGGAGTTAACTTGATGGTGAATAAGAGAACTAAGGAGTCCAATCAGGGTTAAGAAAAATGGAGACACTGGCACTGAGGAAGAAGGAAGCAAGGAGAAGAGTTTTCAGGCAGAAGGAATAGCGAAGGCCTTGAAATGGGAATGGGCCAAGCTGATTTGTGACTAGAAGGTAATGGAGTAGACAAAAGTGTCTAACTCAGAGAGATTAATTAAATAAGGATAATGAAGA
Organism: Megascapheus bottae; assembly: GCF_031878675.1. NCBI lineage: Eukaryota > Metazoa > Chordata > Mammalia > Rodentia > Geomyidae > Megascapheus > Megascapheus bottae. The sequence goes on along the minus strand of NC_143521.1, from coordinate 17,678,600 downwards.
CATGTTTATTTTTGTTGTTGTTGTTGTTGTTAAGCTTTGTGGTGTTGGAGAGAACTTGATGCATTGATGTGAGATCACGTTTTTTAGTATACAAAGACACAAAATGAATGCAGATGTTGGTAGAGCAAACCCAGAAGCAGTTAAATAAACACATCTAGTGCCCCATTGTTGGCTTACAAGTATCTTTTTTCTCCAAAAGGACTCATAACTCCCTGGAAAACAGCTCATTCCAGAGCTAAGGCCCAGGAAAATCTGAAACACCTTACTGTTTGAGTGGCTAGGGAGCATTCAGGAGTAACACAAAATCCAGCTTGAAGAGGATCCCGCTGACCAAAAGAGGCAGCTACTGGTGACAGGTAATGAGTGCCAAGATTGTAGTCCACTGAATAACAGGAATTCATGAGCCCACACTGATACAAATTAGCAGGGAAATAGATAAACTGTAAATTTGATTAGAATAGGATATATTCCTTAAGTTCAAAGTACTCCCCCCAAAATACTAATCATGAAGAAGAAGATAACACAAGGGTGCAGAGCCAGGCAAACACACTTTAATCAAATCCTCTGGATGAACATCATTAGCAAATCAAAATCAGAGACAAATTGAAATTGTGGGGCACTTGACAGCATGCAATACAAAGAGCACAATGTCATTTCTGTATCATTCCAGCCAAAGATGTGTGACTTGAAACCAAGCAAGTGAGAACATCAGATAAAGCAAATTAAAGGTATTGTTTTAAAAAAACAAACAAAACACAAAGGTGGCCCGAAAGACTAAGAAACCCTTTCCTAACTGATGGATTGAATTATGGAAACATATGAGAGTGAATGTAATCCATGATTCTTCATTGGAAAGGGGTCTGTAGCTTTGATGGCAGTAATATATCAATGCTTGCTTTTTCATCTGTTGTATTTTGGGTATATAATTGAATTCCTTTCTTGCAGGAAATGAACGTGAAGGTAGGTATTCGGGAAGAATTGGCATATTGGCAACTTATTTCAAATAGTTCAGAGAGACAAAGAAAGTTCTTTGTGCTACCTTGAAATTACTCTAAAAATATATTCAAATTAAAGATTTGAAATAATGCTTTATATTTAAAAATTGTCTTCTTGCACATAAGATGAGGCTAAATGAAAGGATCTCTAGGGTATGGAAACAAGAGCTTGTGTGATTGTTGTTATTTCTCTTTTTTTGCCCTTTTGTTAGTCTCATATTGTTACTGACATTATTACCTGGTATATTGTATATACATTTATTTGTTTATTTGAAATAGAAAAGGGAAGGTGGGGAAACAAGATGATTTGGAGGGGTGGAGGGAGAGAAATGGGGACAAAAAACATGAGAAGGCGTATTAAATGTGTGAGAAGTAATGCACCTACTACCTGGCAAATGTAACTGTAACCCCACTATAAATTATCCAAACAACAAAAAATTAAAGAAAAAATGTCTTATTGAATGGATTATGTAGAGAAAGAGGAGCTAGGACATCAGAACTGATGCATTTTGTAGATCAGGTAAGGGAGTGTGTGGCAATTTTTTCACCCAGAATTGTAGTAATAGAATAGAAATGGAAGGAAGCAGAGAGATTTTAAATGTTTTAAATATTCCTAGGAGAAAAAGAAAATGGTAGGTAATGAACACAGCCATCACAATAAAAAATTTCCTTATGCTCTCTTCTATGATATAACCAGCTACTCTACTTCTGTGCAAAATTGGTTCAGGTAATTGTTGATCCTTGTTGAACTGATTTTTTTTCTTTTGTCAGCCATGGGGTTTGAACTCAGGGCCTGAGTACTCTACTCGAGCTTTTTTGGGTTCAAGGCTAGCTCTCTACCACTTTGAGCCACTGTCCCACTTTGGGTTATTTTTCCAGTCCTGGGCCTTGAACTCAGGGCCTGAGGGCTGTCCTCGGGCTTTCTAAAGTCTAGAGCTCTACCACTTGAACCACAGCACTATTTCTGGCTCTTTTTCTATGTATGTGGTACTGAAGAATTGAACCTGGGTCTTCATACATGCTAGACAAGCACTCTACCACTAGGTCAAACTCCCGGCCCCTCCACTTTGGGTTTTTAGAGGGTTACTTAGAAGTAAGAGCCTTATGGGCTTTCCTGCTCATGCTAGCTTAGAAGCAAAATTCTCAGATGTTAGCATCCAAGTTTCGCTGTTTGAGGCGCTGTTCAGTAAACATTATTTCAAAGCATCTGTATTTCTTCCCCAACAAAAATGCCTAATCTGAATTTTTTTTTGCCAGTCCTGGGCTTGAGCTCAGGGCCTGAGCACTGTCCTTGGGCTTTCTCAAGTCTAGAACTCTACCACTTGAGCCACAGCACCACTTCTGGATTTTTTTTCTATGTATATGGTACTGAAGAATCAAACCTGGGTCTCCGTGCATGCTAGGCAAGCACTCTACCACTAGGCTAAACTCCCGGCCCCTAATCTGTATTTTTAAGGGAAAAAAATAAAAATAAAAAATATATTCAAAGTCAGCCCCATGGCTGGTCCTCAGATTTACAAATATGGTAAAGTCCAACAAAGCATCCATATAAAAGAGATTAAAAAATCTTTGCCCAACTTTTCCTCTCTGATCTCCGAAACCATCTTCTAATAACAGCCTTGGCCATAGTGCAGATATTGCGACCCAATGACTTGCATTCCTTGTCTATTTAGCAATATTAATAGCCCAACAAATTAGCATTTGTTAGAAACTCCTTGAAGCTCCCAGGAATACTGGTCTAATTAGTATTGGCTAGAATGCAGGGTTTTGGGTTTCTTAGCAAGTATCTTAGATAATTCTGTAGCAGAATATTAGTAGATCACCCTACAATGAGAGGAACAAAGGATAGGAGCCAGTGGAATGAGAGGAAGTGGTTTTGCCCTGTCAGCTCTCTTTAGAGATTTAGATTTTAAGCTAAGAGTAATGGAGAATAATTGAGATTTTTAACTAGAGCAGTGAGAGACTATATTTACACCTACACATAGGACAGATCGTGATGTGAGATTATTGAGACTGCATTAAAGAGGTCAAAGACAGGGAGGAAGGGAGAGGAAACAGGAAGCTGTTACAAACGTTCTGTCTAGGGCATGATGGCAGTTTGGACCATGATAGTGATGGTAGAGGGAAAAATTGTTAAGAAAATATTAGTATACTTGGAGAGAAAGCATACAATGAAATGGAAACATATTTTTTAAAGGGATTGTCCATAAACAAGAAATGATCAAAACTTTGGAAAGAGTGATCTGGGGTTTAAAGACAATTCTTTGCTCAGCAGGCCTCTGGTCCTCTTTCCTTGCCTTTCTCCTTTAGGGAGACATATTGTTTACATTAATAAAGGGAATTTATTGCCTCAGATCATAAAGGGTACAGCTCAGCCCAGACTCTGGAAACCACCATGTTAACAACAGCCGTATTTTTTAACGCAGGACTTTAGGAAGCAGTTTTATGATGCTCTCTCATGAAAGTCCTTCCCAACCAGCCTGAAACTCCCTCTGTTGCACCTTGTTTATGGGCTCAGGTGCTCTGCATTTCATTACAGCATCATCACTCAGCTGGCTATAAAGTTTCCAAATGAACTTTGTCCTGAGTCCCACACTAAATGTATTCAGAGAAACCTTAGTGTGGAAGCCACATTTTACTTAGACAGGATCTCATGAGTAATGTAACTCCAGGTATATAGACACAGGATATAATTATTCTGCCCAATAGAATTTCAAACATAGTAGAAGTCATCTCCCTGAGGATGGTAAAAAGGTTAACAATGCAGGTCTCACCGAAGCTTGCTCCTGATTAAGCCAATTATATTTTAACCCCCATGTGTTTGTGTGATTTGATTATCTTTTCAAGCAACATCAATCATAGTCCAGTAACAAGTGTAATAATTGCCACTGTATCTAGTTAAAAGAAGGAAATTGCTGGAGGATAAAGAAATGATACCCTACCAGAAAAGCTTGGGGAATTACTAAAATTACTTATTAAACAGGGAGAAGAGGAGAACTTGAATACAAAGAAGGACACACTAAAGCAATATTTCTCAACATTGACCTTATATAAAAATTACGTAAGGGCTTTTTTTTAGCTAAAAGAAAAGAGCAATTTACCCAATTGTCCAGAAACAAGGGCATACTAAAGCCACTAGCACAACAATGTTCATTGCAGCACTATTTACCATAGCAAAGATATGGAACCAACCCTGGTACCCCTCAGTAAACGACTGGATCCACAAGATGTGGTATTTATACACAATGGAATGCCTTCAGAAAGAATGACATTGCCCCATTTGTAAGGAAATGGAAAGACTTGGGAAAAATCATATTAAGTGAAGTAAGCCAGATCCAAAGGAACATAGGCTCAATCATTTCCCTCATTCGCAATAATTAGTACAAACCTTGAACTTTCCTAGCAGACGACTACAATGGCTCAAAACCTAGATACATAGGTCATATAGGATGAGGCTAAATGAAAGGATCTCCAGGATACGGAAACAAGAGCGCTATACTTTGTGGTTGTTGTTCTTAATGCACTATGTTATTTCTCATCTCGTTTGTTGTCCCTTGGTTATCTCATATTGTTACAGTATTTCACCTTGTTATCTGGTATATTGTATATATGTTTATTTGTTTATTTGAAATAGGAAAGAGAAGGGGGGAAAACACAATGAGGGGAGGGGGTGGGGAGAGGAAAATCGGGACAGAAATATGAGAAGGGGTATCAATGTATGTAAAGTAATGTACCTTCTATCTGGCGAATATAACTGTAACCTTTCTATTAATTACAATTAAAAAAAGAAAAAAAGAAACTGGCACAAATTCTGCCAGCATTTCTACTGTGCAACACAGAATCGCAGCTGTCCATAGAGGGTTGATGTGGGCTTTTCAGCATCCAAGCTTCTCAGTTTGAGATCCTGTTCTGCAAAATTTAGTTCAGAGTGTTTGTCTGTATCTCTTCCGCAATGAAAATGCCTAACCTGAAGGTTTAAGGAAAAAAATTTAAAAGCTCACTAAATGAAATTTTTTGTTTTTTTTTTCAGAATGAATATAGCTCATACTCATGTTTAGAAATTAATTCAATTTTTCTTGGTTATTCTCATCTGTTAAAAGTATGAACCAGAGCATGTCATTTTCCTCTGGAGCACTCCTTACTTTTTCAGGGCCTGGATAGACAAATAAGTGAAAGCATTGATTGCTTATTTAGATGTTTAAGTTGAAGATTGAGCTGAAAATCTGTCAGATAAAATCTATATCATTCTTCTCTATTGACAAACACATATATACAAAACTCAAAAGAAGGGCTCAAGTGGAAGGATACCTGCTGGCAAGAAAAAGGCTCTGAGTTCAAATTCCAGTAACACCAAAAAAAATGCTATGAGGATGAAATGTTGGCAAAATATCAGCGATGACTGAAATTCAGTTCTATCTTCCTATTTTATTGATGGACCAGCAAGGTTTATATAAGTAATACAAGACAAAGCTATACACAGATCTTAAATTATAATCTCTTTAGAGAATGGAATTTATTCTTCTTGCCTTCATTTCAAAAAAATTTATTGTTCTCTACATAGCCAACAGACAAGATAAAATAATGGCATTCGCAGGGAAATGGATGAACCTAGAGCAAGTCATGTTGAGTGAGACAAGTCAAGACCTAAGGAACAAAAGGCGCATGGTATCCCTAATATGTGGCTATTAAATCCAAAGAGTACAATAGCGAGGACTCAATAACTGCATACCCAAAGCTATGGACATGGTAATGGAAATATAAACATAACTATATAGACATAAAAACTTATGTCTCTATAGACATAATGTTTCATTTCATAAATTAATATGTTTCTATGACATACAAACCCTTAGCCTAATTTTGATTAAGTTCTAAATACTAAGTCCCAGTGATTGTAAATAGAGATTCCCTCCTTGAACACTTGTTTGTTAAACTTGCCATTTAAAATATGATGTAAAAATCAACATTAATAAATTCTTTAAAAAAATCTACTGAAAATAGAAAAAATTTATTCTTCTTATCAAGACATATATAATTTGTGTTCTAGAAACAGTAATATCAAACTAGACCCTTATAATGTGTTATTCTTCCTGTTTTGAGAGGCCTTTTCTCTTTATTGATTCCTATGTGTAAAAACTCTCCTGTTGAGCTACTAGAATTATCAGTAAACTTCTGGAATAAAATTTAAATTTCTTAAAATGCTCAGATTTTGTATATTTATGATCAATGTTTTAGGAGACTGCATATGATAACTACAGTTTTGAGGCAAAATAAGAATGGGTCTAAGCAAAAGGCCACACTCCAATAAAGACTCCATTTCTGGCCTTTGAAGTGGTGGCATCTCATGACTAGATCTACCATACAACAGAGGGAAGCATTGTAAAAACATTTTAATTTCATCATATACATTGTTATCATATATATATTTACAATGGATAAAACTGGAAGTATGACTCCTGTGTGTACGTAAGGGCCGGGGCGGGGTGGGGGGGGGAGGGAGGGTCAAGCACACTGAAACCCTGACTCCAGATCAAGGCTCCTGTTGTTTGGTCTAAAGACAAAACTGCTTCCTTTCTTGGAATCTTTCAATGACTTTGCTTACCATTAAACCTAAACACCTTACTAAGAATACATGGTTTTATATAGTCTAGCTTCCACTGAGCCCCCATCCCATCACCAGTGGGGTTTTTTTTAACAATAGTTTATCCATCTGTTCCTCAAACTCCACAGTCTCCTTTCCCCTCTGGAAATGTGTACATGGTCCTCCTTCTCACTAACATAGCAGCTTCCAGCTCTTCATGGCTTTCTCCATACCATTAGTACGGTCGGGCATGCCTCCAAATAGCTCAGCCCTCCACTTTTCTCCTTTGCAGAAAGGAAGTTTTAGTACTTTCCCACAGCCTTGCTGTGTGAACTAAATGAGTTAAGATAAATAAATAAAACCCTGAGGTCAGGCTGAGCATAGAAAACATTCAATAAATCATAAGTTAAGAAATCAAAAGCCATCCTCAAAGAGACATTCCCTGACTACCCAACTTAATATAGTTCTTATAAGCATTTCCAATCTATTTTGGGCTTTCATGACATTTATCACTCCCTAGAATTGCCTCATATTTATAGCTTCATTATCCATTTTTTTTCCCTCTAGTTCACAAGTTTTCTGACAAACCAGTTATTCCTGACACCTAGCTTCAATAACTATTTGGTGAATAAATTAAGTCTTTACTTAAAGCCTATCAATTTTAAGCTAAATCGGTAACTTGAGAAGACTAAATATGCACTCCTTTTTCTGGCCTTTCTCAAATTGTATTCATTTGTGATCGGTCAACAAGCATAGCTGTGAGTTACTGAGGAATGCTAAAAAAAAAAATGCAGGTGGTATTGGCAGTACAGGGCCATGGTTTTGAAGACTGCTGATTGCTCACAATGACAGAGACTTTGAACAGCCCCTGGGGAAGTAGGAGTCTTTAAAAATAGTCAGTTAACTTAGTCTATGTTGACTAAAACTGTCTGATTAATTTATGTTGTTGGTTGCTATTAAGAAGAAAATAGATCAATAAATGACCAACTTGTGCCTTGTATGGTAGAGAGAGGCATCGTGGTAGAGAACTACATCACAGAAGAAAACAAGGAATATGGCCCTAATAGATCAACAAATCTGTGAATGAATACAAACCATTCCAGACTGGCTACTTGAAAACATGCCTTCTAAGACAGGTGCCAGTGGCTCACACCTGAACTCTTAGCCACTCAGGAGGCTGAGATCTGAGGATCATGGTTAGAAGCCAGCCTGGGCAGGAAAGTCCATGAAACCCTTATCTCCAATAAATAAAGCTGGAAGTAGCACTGTGTCTCAAATGGTAGAGTGCTAGCCTTAAGGGGGAAAAAAAAAAGCTCAAGCCCAGGCCCCAAGTGCCAGCCCCCCAAAAAAAGTCTTCTAAGCTAAGAAAATGTAGTATATTGCCCAACTGGTTTATGGCTTAACAGAATGAATAACAAAAGGCTGGTATCTTTCTTTTTCATGTGTGTGTGTGTGTGTGTGTGTGTGTGTGTGTGTGTGTGTGTGTGTGTGTGTGTATGTACTGGGACTTGAACTAAGGGCCTGAGTGTTGTCCCTTAGCTTTTTCACTCAAGAATGGCACGCTGCTACCTGAGCCACAGCTCCACTTCCAGCTTTTGCAGTAATGGTTGTTGTTTGGAGGTAAGAGTCACTTGGACTTCCCTCCCCAGACTAGCTTTAGACATGATCCTCCTATCTCAGCCTCCTAAGTACCAGGGATCATAGTGTTAACACCTGGCTGGGTGCGCATGTTTGTTGTTGTCAATGACAGCTTTCTTCACTCAATAAGTGAACAAAACATTTACCTAACACATTCCTGTATATTATAAGATTGACCTGAATAGTTCCAGTTTGACCTTTCAAATCAAATATCCAAACCATCTCTAACTCACCTGGTTCTGGACTTAGGACACTGCCCTGTTCTGACCACATGTGATCAGGCCATTCTTGGGGACTTCATTTGGCTGTCCATTCCCACTTCATTCTAAGATTTTTCAATGTATAAAATAAGCATCACCTTTCCAAAGTTCCCCTGTACATCAGGGGAACTTTCCCTCAGGTAAGCACTCTCACCTCTGCAGAAAACTTTGGAGAAGCCCTCATTTCCTTGAAAACCAGCCTCTGCTACAGAGCTTTTAATACTTCAATAGCAACAGCAGTAAATCTACTGGAAGCACCTTAGAACAAATGAGCATCTTTCAACTTAACAAATCTGACTGCTTTGATCTTGGTGATTTATTATTCTCCCTGAAGGCAAGCTGGAGATCTTTCCTTTTAAAAGCTTTGTTCTCTAATTTTTTGCTTCCCAAAACTTTTTTCAAAAGGGAGTACATCGTTTAAAAAGAACTCTATTTGTAATGCATACTATGGCAAGTAGTTAAAGATTTTTACTACTACAGACAAACCAACCTAGGGGCTCCAGTGTCATCAGCCACCCAAGGGTTGAGAGACTCGGCACCTTAAGATTACTGGAATGCATTTGTGTGAGGCAGCAAAGACACCAGTGTTTGATATAAACACTGTGAAATGTGTCACTAGGTCCTGGACACTGGCCATGGAATTATACCACTAGGATCACAGCCTCTTCACCTTCAGTCATTAAATGTCATGGCAGCCATCACTGATGTTACTCTTGGGACTGATTGCATGTTCCTTCTCTATCAGCGCTGACAGAGCTACCTACCCTGTTGTTTCCCCAAGTTATTGGGTTCTCTAGAAACCATCCTATCTTTTTAATCTAATGTTCTAAATTGTTTCACATTATTCTAAATTCAAAGCAGCACATTAAGGATACAGGAATATAATACCCTCTCTTTCCCTGTCTGCTCCAAGGAGCCTTCAAATTTCTAGGCAATTGCTCATCCCCAAAACTCATCTGCAGAGAACAAAATATTTTTGTCATAACTTGATTATTAATAGTTGCATCCATTTATGGGTTACAAAGTGTTATCATGATTTATGAGCATGGTATGGAGTAGTTCAATGTAGCCACTTGCTATATCTCATGCTTCAGTTAACTTGTGCGGTGAGTAAAGCTTTTGAAGTGCATTCTCTTCACAATGGACAATAGTCTATTATTAACTGTATTCATGATATTCTTTTTTCCCTTGCACCATTCTCTGCTTGCCTCTCTGCCTCTTCCCAGCCTCTATATTAATCTATAAATTTCTTTCCGTTTTACATATACTATGGCACACACCACCATTGCTTATTGCATTGCTTATTTCACCAAAACTGACAGAATTTGTTGCTTTTGTGGGGCTAACATTCTACTGTGAATATACTCTCCATTGAGGGGCATAGCCACTGATTCCATAACTTGACTATTGCGAAGGACATGGGAAAGTAGGCATCTCTTCAAAACACTGATTTCAAACCTTTTGTGTAAATACTTAGAAATAGAGTTCTGGGTCAGAAATCAATATTACCACTTCCCTTTCTTACTCTATACATATAAATGCAAATATATTTGTACAGGCATAAGTTTGGATAATGTGTATGTATGTGCGTTATTTTGTATTGTGGATTTTTACACTTAAAAATGTTATGGTGCTTGAGTAAATACCTAAGAGGTTTTTTCCCTCATATTTTTTGTAGTGGCATAGATGCCCATTGTGTGGAGGTACTACAGTTTATTTGGACAAATATCTATTGCTATTTACTTGGCTAGTTTTCTGTATTTGCTGCTATGAACAGAAATACATGTCATTTTTAATATAAGTAGGAATATCTTTAGAAGAAATCCCCAGAAACAAGATTACAAAGCCAAAGAATAAGGCATTTGTAATATTGTTAAATATTTGTAATTTTGATCATTACAATATTTGTAATTCTGTAATTATAAAATTTGTAATTTTGATAAATGTTGCCAATTTGCCCTCCAGAGAACAATCTCATTTTTCATACCTACCAGAAATTCAGGACACTTATTTCCCCCTCAGCCTTGCCAACAAGAGTTTGCCACCCAACCTTTGGATTTTTGCCAATCTGGTATATTATGGTGTTGTTTTCATTTTCATTTATCTTATAAAGAAGGCTTATCTCCTTTTTTCCATTTGTTTAAGGTCAACTGTAGTCTGTGATAATAAATCTTCCTGCTGGAATTCATACAGTTGGTTTCTATCACTATAGATTGTTGCACTGATTCAAAGCCATCTCTCCTGGAATCCATAGTCTTTCCCTACACTTGTTTCCATAATGGTCCTCAGAGTTGCAAAGTAAAAGAGCAGGGGTTTACCTTAAGCTCACATTTTTCTAAAGAGAGGGGAGAAAGAAATAAAAAGTAATCATAGAGCTCCAGCATCAGCTCTAGTCTCCGAGATTGCTGGTTAAGTGCTTAAGCTGAAAGAAATGATACAGCAGTTGGCTGGTATACCATGTTTTAAGGCTCCAACTCCAGTTCATATTTCACTGACTTCAAAATATCTGTAGATATTATAAACTACTAAAGGAGCTAAAAGAATATGTATATTTTTGTATCTTTCCCTCTTCATGTTCTTTTCTCTCTGCCTTCCATTTTTTCTTCTCATCTTCCTGTTCCCAAGGAAATTGATCATCACAGTTAAGGACACATGTGAAATTGATCTCGTCAACACAATTTTATTCTCTTCTCCTGTAGCATCCCTTGCTTTTCCCAGTGAATTTGAAAAACCCAAGCAAAATCTTACCATTTACCCTAACTTCTGCATGTATGTAGATTCCTCCCACTCAGAGTCCCAACATGGAAAAAAGATCAGAACTGAGAGGAATAGATGTCAAACACAGGGCTAGAGTGGACTCTCTTGGTAAGATGGCAGAACACAGGACAAACCAAGCAGAGATCATCACCAAGAGACTGAAACCAACAGACTCAGCCTTCAGCAGACAACAACACACATTGCTGATTACTTCCAGGAGGCTGCAGAGTATCTGCCCAGTTGTGGAAGAATCCCAGGATTCAGCAGAAAAGAAGAGAATATGGGAACAAGGGACAAGAAATAGGTGTTAATCTAGTGGTTGGGGCCAAGTCCTACGGCCATGTAAATACACAACTGAAGACTGAGGAGTCCAGGGACGTTTGTTCTCTGGCCCAAGAGAAATTTATAGGAAGGAAGGAAATGCTACAGAGAACCACACAGAAAAGAAACTTGGCCTGCACTTCGATGTGCTCAAGTTAATAAGTATTGTAAAACACATCAGTAAAATTTTAGTCATTAAAAATATCACCAGGGGAGCCAGGACCAGTGACTCATGCCTATAGTCCTTGCTGTTCAGGAGGCTGAGATGTGAGTATTGCAGTCCAAAGCCATGGAGGACAAGAAAGTCTTTAAGACCCTTATTTCCCATTAACCATCAAAAGGCTCGAAGTGTAGCTGTGGCTAAAGTGGTAGAACAAAAGGCTAAGGGATAGTGCCCAGGCTCTGAATTAAAGCCTCCTACCTGGCACAAAAATTAATGATAAGAATAATATCACCCAAAGCTACACAAGTAGCCTCATTCTATCACAACAGAGCCCATAGTGACTGAAGCTCACCAGCCAGGCGAGGAGGATCAAGTGATGTCTGTTGTGCAGCAGAAATGTGAGGTGCACACTGTGTGGCTACATGGATGGAACATTAAGTGAAATCATCCAGCCACACAAATACAAGTATCACAAGTTTGCACTCATTTGTGGAAACTAGCAGAAAGCAAAACAAAGAAAACAAGGTCATGGAAGTAAGAGACGGGACTACCATGGAAATGAGAAGGGAAAGGAAAGAGGAAGGAGAATAAGAGTCATGAAGGAAGTGGAATATAAGCAAAGTATATTAGCAGCACATGTGGCAATATCACAACAACATCCTCCACAGTATACATGGTAACGAAAAACTGTGTGTGTGGGGGGGAACTGTAGTAGAAGAGGCAAATATCATATACAAGCAGCGGGATCATGGTGAAACCCTGTACTATGTACAACATGACACATGCCAATCAAAAAGAATGCATATTCTCGTTATTTTTTAGATTTTTATTATTATTGTATTTTATTGTCAGGGTGATGTATAGAGGGGTTACAGTTACATTCGTCAGGTAGAGCCATATTATTACTTGAACAACGATACCCCTTCCCATGTTTTTTTCCTAATTTTCCTCCCCCATCCCTCCCAATCATATTGTTTTTTTTCCCTTTCCTTCCCTATCAAGTTATTTTTATGTGTTTATTTTCACATTCATGAATCACTCTGAAGAGAACTGGGTCAAGACATTCTTAAGAGACTATGCTTGGAGAATCCTAAATGGAACTGTTATCTCAGTCTGTGTGGGACTTGGGAGCCCAAGAACTGAGGCAAAAGCTCAGATTATGAATGAGCTGAACGGGACTCTAGCCAAGCCCATGTAAACACATTATGCCATCAGAATCTTCCTCCAAACAAAGATACTAGCAGATCTACAAAGAAAAAAAATGTGTGAGAAAATTTAAGCCCAAGAATTTGGAAAGGTCAGCTTTAAGAGATTAGAAAAAGCTGACATCACTATTGAGAAATACACAAACTATCTCTTTTCCCATTTATTCAGCACTGTTGTCTGCCTACACTACACACTGCTGTTCTCCCTCATTCAGGCCTGTCCAGATTCCCTGTGATGATACATTAACACACACACACACACACACACACACACACACACACACACACAAATGATACTTTATTGGCTCACATCCAGGCCTGTGTAACTTTTGTGTTGGATAGCTTATTGTATAAAATTACAATTATAACAACCATCATGGGAAAAAACAAGCAATAATGTGTAATGTATTCTGGACACTAGAGAAAAATTTAAAAATCACTACAAAGTAAAGAAAAAGTGGGAGAAAAACATGGGAAGGGGTAACAATGTTCAAGAAATAATGTACCCACTACCTGATGAATGTAACTGTAATCTCTCTGTACATCACCCTAACAGTAAAACAAAATTTAAAAAAATAAAGTAATGATAAATGTATGAGAAAATAAAACAATCATCAAGGGAAGTACTCAGTTTACTTCTCTTCATTATTTTTTCAACTGGCTTTCATCGTTTATGTAAAACTACAATTCAGATAGTCTTTTCCAAGGCAGAGGCAACACAGAAGGCATCACAACTTCATTCTTTAAACCTCTTTGACTCAGAACCAGTAAAACCAGGAATATAAATTTCAATGTGATATACCCATTTGCACTAAAATGATTCAGCTTTGTGAGTGTGCTCTTTAGTTCTCTTACTGCCTTTCTCTCCTACATGTTTCGTGTGACTCCTCCCCACCCACCCCTAAGAATGAAACTTGTCTTTTTAATACACCCACAGACACACACACACACACACACACACACACACACACACACACACACACACACACCTTGAACACTAAGTCACCAGAGTGGCCACCCTCGTATCTCACTCAAACTACAATTTCAGTAGCTGAGGCTATCAGTAACTTAGTTAAGCTTACTGAGTTTTGTTTGTTTATTTATCCATGCATTTATTTGCAAACCAGCCATAACAGCAAGTGTCTACAGACATTAACTAATTCATTCACTACACTTTCCCCTTTGGGGCACTGACAATGTAATAGAATACTGTCCAGATACTTGGGGACAATGGGAATTACAGGAATATGTGGACAGAACACTAGGGTTGTATCTTGAAAATTCATCAATACCATCTGGCTTCAGATATCTTACATTGGGTAATATCTAACTATCATTTTGTAATTTTTCAAATTTACAGAGAAAAAGTAAGCAAACAGAATAAGAAGCGTCCATGTTCTGTACCTCTGGTCCTCAGTCACACTGGATTTACCTCTCACTCTTGGTGTTTGTGGTAGGGGGACGTATGTCATTTAAGAATTCATTACAGCTATCATGACATGTCAACTCTATATATTTCAGCACCTGTCTCTCAATAGTAAAAGTATTTTGTATAAACACAATACCATGATCATACTCAAAGTATTTAACTTTGATAAAGTCCCATCAAATAACAATATACAGTGAAACATTTCAGAATCACATAATGAAGTCCTTAGAACTATGATTATTTTTCAACCCAAGATCTGATTGAAGCTGACACATCTTTCTATTTGCCTTTTCCTTAAAACACAACTCCATTCACTCCTCTCTCCTTCCCTGTTTGATCTGCCATCACATTGACGCTTCTGAAGAGTGTGTCATCTTCTAAAATATTTCATACCTGGATTTTTCTGCTCATTTGCCTGAACTTTTTTTCTTTTTAAATTATATTTAGTTGTCCAAAGGATTTTCCATTTAACAAAGCAGCTAATGAATACAATGCATCTTTTCAGCATTCTCACCCAACTCTCCTATCCCCCTTTATCTCATTTGCTTGTGCTTTGACTCAAGCTGAGCTTTTGGTTCAAAATGTAAGTGATGTTGAGACCTGGCCAATAATCCCTTTAGGAGACTGATCTATCTCTTTTTTTAATGATACTAAATTTGATTGTTTGGTTAACAAGAAATCCAACAAATTTCTTCAATGTAAAGACACCCTTTCCCTCAGTAATACATAAAATAATAAATGACACTTTGAAGCTGCGTGTGGTGTCTCACACCTGTATTCCTAGCTACTCCAGAGGCTGAGATCTAAAGATCACAGTTCTAAGCCAGCCTAGGCATGAAAGAACATGAGACGCTTATCTCCAATTAACCAAAAGAAAACCAAAAGTGGTGCTGTGGCTCAAGTAGGGTGGTAGCCAAAGAGCTCAGGGACAGTGCCTAAGCCCAGAGTCCAAGCTCCACAAGTGACCAAAAAATAATAATAATAGCAAATGATACTTTGAGATGAAGTAATTTTTTTCCCTGACAACTTTATATCCACTAGTTACTTTGTGCTTCCATTAATGATTCTCTACTACATGAACTATTACATAACGTGTTAGTGTGGGAAAAACATTTTCAAATGGATTCATGCCTTTTCAACATATATTAATTTTGATTCTTTGGGGGAAAAAAAGAACTTCACTGGGCTGAGCACAGTAGCTCATGTCTATAATTCTAGCTGTTAGGAAAGCAGAGATGAAGAGGATCAGCATGATTCCAAGACAGTCTCAGGCAAAAATATGCCTGAGACCCCATCTCAGCTAATGAAAAAGTCATGTGTGCCAGTCATGTCAGCTCTTCTGCACCATTAGCACGACGATCGTAGTCCAGGCTGGCCCAGGTAGAAAGCAAGACCCTATCTCAAAAAAGGACTAGATGGGGCCAGGAGGTTGGCCTAGTGGTAGAGTGCTTGCTTGCCTAGCATGCATGAAGATCCGGGTTCAATTCCTTGGTACCACATATATAGAAAAAGAAGCCGGAAGTGGTGCTGAGGCTCAAGTGGTAGAGCTCTAGCCTTGAGAAAGTCCAAGGACAGTGCTCAGGCCCTGAGCTCAAGCCCAGGACTGGCAAAATAAAAGGAATAGAGATATGGCTCATGTGCTGTAGTGCCTGCCCAGAAATTTCAAACCCCACTACCATACATGTACTTACACATGCACACGTGCACACACACACACACACACACACACAGTTGTTACAGAACTTCATGATTCTTTTAAGATTTAATATGTCCTAATTCATGACCATCATTATTCATGTTGCTGTTCGTATGTTTTAATGTGGTCAAGGGAACCCACCTAAGGTTAGTAAGCTCTGTAATTTTACTACATCATTATAGATGACAACACTTGCCGGTAAGAAGCAATACTGTATAAAATAATGAATTTTCAGATGCATTTGTTTGCTAAAAAAATTTGTCATATAACCCAAGTACTCCTTTTACATTCTACTTTCTAGAATTATCCTCATTATTCAAACAACTCCATTTCAGGTCCCATCCCATAAACATGCAAGGGAGTCAACAGTATCATCAATTGTTTTGAAGGATTGGGACAGTGAGGGAAGATTATCCACGATCTTCAATAGCCGGCTCAAATTTCATCACCTTAGAACAAGGCCCGTTGCTATCCCTGCCATATTTTGCCAAGCATGGATTCAACTGTTATGCCCTGAAATGGGGTCCCCAAAGAAAACCACCAAGATAGAGGCATCCGAAATGCAAAAGCAAGGTTTATTGCAGGTTACAAACCAGGCAGGGAACTCGTCCACGCTAACCCAACGCAGTGAGGTGGGAGGAGGAGTTGTTAATCAGGGTTTACACAGTCTTTTTTTTTATTATTATTGTAATTAGTAAAAGGGTTACATGATATTTGCCAGATAGAAGGTGCATTAATTCACATACATTGATACCCTTTCACATGTCTTGGTACCCATTACCCTCCCTCACACACCCCCCACTCGTCTTGGTTTTCCCCCTTCCCTATAAAATTTCAAATAACCAAATACAAATAAATTCAATATATCAGATAACAAAGTGAGATACTGTAACAATATGAGATAACCAAGAGACAGCAAAGGAGATGAGAGACAACATAGTACATTAAGGACAACAATCATTCATTATATGGCTTTTGTTTCAATATCCTGGAGGTCCTTTCAATTAGCTTCATACTATATGGCCTTATGTATCAAGATTTTGCTCTATTGCAAATCTCTGCTAGTAGAGCCCAAGGTTTCTACTGATTATGACGAATGAGGGAAACCATTGAGCCTAAGTTCCTTTGAGTCTGGCTTACTTCACTTAATATGATTTTTTCTAAGTCTTTCCATTTCCTTACAAATGGGGCAATGTCATTCTTTCTGACAGCAGCATAGAATTCTATTGCGTACAAATACCACAACTTGTTGATCCACTCATCAACTGAGGGACATCTGGGTTGGTTCCATATCTTTGCTATGGTGAATAGTGCTGCAATGAACATTGTTGTGCTAGTGGATTTAGTATGTCCTTGTTTCTGGATGGTTGGGTAAATGCCAAGTAGTGGAATTGCTGGGTCATAGAGGAGCTCTATGTTTAGCCTTTTGAGGCACTGCCACACTGCTTTCCATAGTGGTTGAACGAGTTTGCACTCCCAAAAACAGTGTAGTAGTGATCCCTCCTGGCCACATCCCCTCCAGCAGGATCAGGAATATACAGTCTTTTTAAAGGCAAAAATCATCAGGTGGTTGAGTGAGATAAGATTGGGATTAGGGAGCTTCCCAGGCTGGTGGAAACTGACTGGGGGGGGAGGTGTTCTCACGCCAGCTGGGTCCCATTCAACTGTCAGAGAGTAGTTTTATGGTCTGGGAAACGAATGCTTCTAATTTTGACACAAAATAGGTTAGTTCCTGGAGCTTATGGACACCTGCACGAACAATGGCTGACTAGGGTTTAGAAGTTCGTGCTTGTGCAGCCTCTGGGTTTTCTGAAGGGGGTGGGTCTGGGGGTAGTTATCTCAGCGTCAACACCCTGTTTAATTCTGAAGGTTTTGCTGAAAACATAGTTCTCACACAAGACAGGAGGTCACATAACAATCCAGACGATGTATCTTGCTCTAGGAAGGGAGTACTCATTCTCTACCACTGCACCTTCTAGCATCATCTCCACCTCTGAAGCTGGCATCAGGCACCAGGCAAATGGAGTGACCCAAGCCATCTGAGGGTTGGGTTTCCCAGCCGCAACATTGTTCTCTTTTTGCCTCTACTTATGCCTACATATCCTGTGAAGCACCTGCCTGCCTTCTAAACTACATCACCCCAAATCACCTTCAGTAGTGGCCCCCCCAACATTCTCTCCCCATTCTCTCCCTCCCTCCTAACTAACCCCACACACCCCATTCTCTTGGCTCATCCTAGCCTCATCCTAGCCTCTGTGTGTGTGTGTGTGTGTGTGTGTGTGTGTGTGTGTGTGTGTGTGTCCTCTTAGCACTTTCACCTTGGCCATCTGCACCTTCAGGCCACCTCTAGTATCCTTCTGTCCTTCTCTTTCTACGGAAATATTGCCCATCCTTTGCATGACCTACAGTTACACCCTGACTGCTAGAACTTTCCATTGTGACCAACCTAAATCATCTGGTTCTGCAAGATATGTAAATCCATGTACTCACAACGGCGAGCAGTCATGAGTCAGAGCATCTCACCTCCCAGAAGCAGAGGCCTGGGGAAGATGAAACAAATAATGAACATATACATAGAGGTGAGCTTCGTACTTCAAAGACACAGGCAACAGCTGCCCTCCACTCTCTTCTCCCCGCCCCCCCACCCCCTCCCACCACCACACTTAGGACACTCACTTTCTCCTCTTCTGTTACTCCTGCCCAGTAAGATTCATTTGGCTTCTGACCTTTAGAATTCTAGGACAACATTTTTTTTTGTCTCAGGCCACTGTGGCAATTTATTATAGCAGTAGTAGGAAAGGCAAGTGACCTTCTTTCTCAATTGAGTTTTGAACAAACTAAGAAAGAAGCAAACAAAAAGATTCAAGACAAGATAGCACCTCTTTGCTAACAAAGCTGAGAGGAAAAAGTATGAGTCAGATGCATGATAAAGGGCTTCTGACTTAAATTTTAAAAAAGGCTTCTGAAACCAAACCCTAGATCTGACAGACTTCACTGCCAGCCACAAGCAGGACTGATTCTACTAATAATCCCTGTGGTGCTTAACCCTGTGCGCCATTGTAGTAGGAGGTTCCGAAGGTGAACCAGACTTTCTCTGGGCAAAGAAGAAGAGAGAAATAAGCAGAGCTTGGCATCTCAGGTTCCTATTCCAAATTCTCTTGTGGGATAGGAGAGGTAAGGAAGTGGAAACAAGAAAGAGAGAAAAGAAATGATTGATTGGCTTCATAATTAAACACTGCTCCTTTTACTCACACCTTATTACTTTCTAGTCTATACACCCATTCTGAGAAGTATTTATAAGGATTTAAAGCACTATTGTGCCTAAATTCAAAAACCTGGCTTGATCATACTGTAGCAAGTTGCATACCCTGTCTGTTTCACTTTTGAAAAGGTGGGGATATTACATGGATGTTTCCAGTAACCTTAGTCACTACACAGTGGAGGGTGAGAGATGGGGGATGGGAGAGGAGGGTATCTCACAGCCAGGAAGCAAAAAGGCCACTTTAGAGCAGGGCTCCAAGTTATATATGCTAAACACATATATAACTAGACCTTGGGGTCAAATACAGCTTTGTTTTAATCTTACCTTAGCTCCAGTTTCTCTCCTCAATCTATTCCCACTTTTTATCCAATTACTACAGCAGATCTTTACATAGTGAATTTTCTTGGTTGTCAAAGCAATCTACATTCATTATTGAAAAAATGGAAAAATGCTAATAAACACATTCTAGAAAATATAAATCACACCACTGTGAGACAAATACTATTAATGTTAATGCTTGCTGCGTGTTTCTTCAGATCCTGTTGTATTAATGTGCATTCATACATTTTTATAAGATATTTTTCTTATACTGTTTTTTTTTCTGTTGCATGGCATATGAGATAGCTAGAGAAATGACTATGTCTCTTTTTTTTAAGTTGAATTGTTTTGGAAAGCAATTTGAATAATTGAAAAAGTAGCCAATGCCATGTGCTAGACCCAGAATGAGGAAAAGAAATAGTAAGAAAGGGGCTTGGAACACTGTCAGTTTAAAGTTAATTCATCAATTTTATGAATCAATATATGAGAAAGCTACACAGTGTTTGGCTGAAGCATAACATTTGGTAAAATTAATTCCTCGTGCAGCATTTGAAACAAGAACACCATTAGCTTTCCATGCATAGCTAGGTTCACATTGACTATTTCAGGAATAATTGTTCTTTTGCAACTCTGTTAGGAAGAATGCTGTAGCATTAGAAGGATTTGGGGTATTAACCATTCAGGCAAACAGCACCTTCATCTCTCCGAACTTAAGTAACATATATAAGTTCTTTCTAAAGTCATTTCTTGAATAGTAAGAGAATACTTTTAAGTTAATCAGCATCACAGAAATGTTTACTCCTTGTACTGTGGAATGTACCTGCCTACATGACACCTTGAGAGCTTGATGGAGTAACTGAGCAGCAGGCTCCCTGACCGTCTCCCTTCAAAGCCGTCATTTGAGCATTAGGATATTTTGATGTGTTTCAAATTCTAGATCTACCATTTGTTAGATACTTTCTACAAGCCTCCATTTTTTTTACTTCTGGAGTAAAAATAATGTTATGTTCTTTAGGTGTTAGTGGTGAGGATTCAACTACTTTTAATTATTTGTTTAATGTCTAGGATATATGTCTCTCTCAATAAATAGTAGCAAAGACCAAAGCAGCCATGGTAATAGTGATGTGAATGATAACAGATGCCACAAAATCTTGCACTAAGTAGCATTCACAGTATGTCTTCCTCTTATTTAAGCATCTCATACAAACATGCTGAAATGTAAGCATGTACATTCAGCTTAATTATGAGCTGCTAAAATCAAGGAAAACAAATGTACATAAACTACAGCTGGAAAAGGATGTAGAGGCAAGTGAACAAGCTTATGTTCAATAGTGCCACTTACTGATTAAATGGGATTCTCAAGCCTAGGATATTTTCTTTTTCTCCATATATTTTTATTAATAGAAGACTTACATTATAGTCACCAGATAGAAGGTGCATTACTTCACATATATTGATACCCTTTCTCATGTCTTGGTCCTCATTTCCCTCCCCCCACCTCCACCCCTCATCCTGTTTTCCCCCTTTCCTATCCTATTTCAAATAAAAAAAATATACAATATATCAGATAACAAGGTAAAATACTGTAACCATATGAGATGACAAAGGGACAGCAAAAACAGATGAAAGATAACATAGTACATTAAGAACAACAATCATTCATTATATGGCTTTTGTTTCTATATCCTGGAGGTCCTTTCATCTAGTGTCATTCCATATGGCCTTAAGTATCTAGGTTTTGTTCTATTGTAAATCTCTGCTAGGAGAGCCCAAGGTTTCTACTGATTATGACAAATGAAGGAAACCATTGAGCCTATGTTCCTTTGAGTCTGGCTTACTTCACTTAATATGATTTTTTTCTAAGTCTTTCCATTTCCTTACAAATGAGGAGATGTCAGTCTTTCTGACAGCAGCATAAAATTCCATTGTGTGTAAATACCACATCTTGTTGATCCACTCATCAACTGAGGGGCATCTGGGTTGGTTCCATATCTTTGCTATGGTAAATAATGCTGCAATGAACATTGCTGTGCTAGTGGATTTAGTATGTCCTTGTTTCTGGACATTTGGGTAAATGCCAAGTACTGGAATTTCTGGGTCATAAGGGAGCTCTATGTTTAGTCTTTTGGGGAACCTCCACACTGCTTTCCATAGTGGTTGAATGAGTTTGCACTCCACCAACAGTGTAGTAGTGATCCCTCCTGGCCACATCCCTGCCAGGATCTGTTGTTGTTAGATTTCTTGATCATAGCCATTCTAACTGGAGTGAGGTGTTTTGATTTGCATTTCTTTTATAGCCAGAGATGTCAAGCATTTCTTCATGTGTCTATAGGCCATTCTTATTTCTTCTTCAGAGAAGACTCCCTTTAAGTCTTTGGCCCATCTTTTAATGGGATGGTTGTTTCTTTGGAGATTAGTTTTGGATTAATTCAATTTTTTGAGCTGTTGATATATTTTAGATATGAGGCCTTTGTCTGTTGTATGGTTAGTGAAGATCTTCTCCCACTCTGTAGGCTTTCTAGTTAATTTGCTAGCTTTGTCCTTTGCCATACAGAAGCTCTGCAGTTTAATGCAGTCCCACTTATCCAGACTTTCTTTGATTTGTTGTGTTTCTGGATCCTTATTAAGAAAGTTTCGACCTGTGCCAAGGAGACCTAGTGTATCTCCTATTTCTTCTTGTAAAGTTTCCAGTGTATCTGATTTTACCTCCAGGTCTTTGATCCATTTGGAGTTAATCCTGATACAGGGTAACAAAGAAGTATCCAACTTCAGTTTCCTGCAGGTGTCTAGCATATTTTCTATATCCATCCTCTACCTTGGCATAGTGACTTATCTGAAGAATGTTTAACATACAGATGACTGACTCTCTTTTGCTAGCTATCTTCTCGGAATTCTTACTAAGAGTTACCAATGGAAGACTAAGTTATGTTCATCTACAAAAGAAATCTTTGCAGCATAGAGATAGGCAAATAGAAAGGGTGGAAGTAATGCAAGGAGACTGGAGTTTGGAAAACACTACATACTAATCTACTAAAGCACACATGAAACAAAGAACTAATGAGTATTTAGTGAACATTTGGATTAGTCACAGATATACTGTGCTAAGCACACATGACTTCTTTAACAAAAATGCTCAGAAGCAAGTGGCTGCCAGGAGCTGGTGGCTCATGCTTGTAATCCTCCCTACTCAGGAGGGTGAGATCTAAGAATTGTGGTTCAAAGCCACCAGGCAAAAAAAAGTCCATAAAATTCTTATATCCAATTAACCAGAAGAAAAGCCAGCAGTGGAACTGCGGCTCAAGTGGTTATAAAGCCAACCCAGAGTGAAGAAGCCAGGTATAAAAGTACAAGGCCTTGAGTTCAAGGCCCAGAAGCCATACACAGAAAGAGGAGGAGGAAAAGGAGGAGAAGAGGAGGAAGAAGAAGAAGAACGAGGGAAAAAGGAAGAGAAGGAGGAGGAAGAACTGACTTCTAGCTGTTCACAACAAAACTTATAAGGTAGTAGTTTTTAGTGTGAAAGAAATTAGAAACGCTCTCTACTACAGGCATTGCTTGACTTCTCCTAGAAGGCTTTCTCCACTAGTATTCCTCCCATCCCTTCTCAACACCATCATCACCAAAAAGAAATAGAAGAATAGAAAAGAAAAGCAGCAATATTTTTCGATGTTCTACATTGTTTTTATTCTATTGATTTGGGGACTGTTTTGTTTTTTTTTTGCCATCATGGGACTTAGTCTCTGAGCCTGGGCACTGTCCTTGAGATCTTCAGCTCAAGGCTACCCCTTACCCTTTAAGCCACAGCCCCATTTCCAGTTTTCTAGTAGTTCATTGGAGATAAGAGTCTCTCGGTCTTAATGTAACAATATCTATAAAGTGTGGTTAGAAAATGAGATATAAAACTGGAATGTTAACAAGGTACTAACATTAATTTTGAAGTCAAAATAAGATATATTTAAATGTTTCAGATGGAAGACCAGATGTTTAAGATGCAATCTAGAAAAGCTGAAACTTATTAAGTGCTGGAACTGACAGAGCTACTCAGGAGGAGAAAGGAAGGAATGTCCTTGGATGGCATGAAGTATTTCTTTAAGGTGGATGGTAATGTTACACATCTTGTTAGGGATTTGGAATATGTATGAATATGTATATGTATATACATATAGCTGATAGACCCAAACCTTTATGATTTGTACAATTCACTTTTTAAATCTGTAAACATATTTTATACGCTAGCTAATTATATAAATGATGGGGGGGGGGGGAAATGTCTCTTGGTCTTTTGTGCCCAGGGGGCTTGGAACCTTGATCCTCAGATCTCAGCCTCCTGAGTAGCTAGGATTACAGGCATGAGCCACCACACCTGGCTATTCTATTGTTTTAGCTCATTTTTTTGTGGAAAATGTAAAACAATGACGACTTTCCTTAATTTCAAATGACATCGAGTGTTTAATAATAAAAGAAGGTACAATCTCAGGTAGCTTCCAATTCATGAAAGGAAAGAGGTGATAGCTGATTGTCTATATGTAACATCTCTTCACTTTAGCATTTCCCTAAGATAGTCACAATGACCACAGATTATGTGCAATGAGGTTGTTTATGCACCCAAGTCCTGACGTATACCTGTGTTCATGCACATTGATGAAGTTGTTCCACCAGAAGAGGATGGGAAAATATTTATCCTCGATGATCTGAAATATACAGCACCATGTTAGATGACAATAATCACAAATGAGGTTGAGAAACAATCAATCACCTTGGCTCACACTCTCCATCCTGAAAAAAAGACTTTGCATTCACACTTTTTCAGAGCTTAGTGATGGTTTGCATTTACTTAAGGTTTTGGGGGTTTTGAAAAAGGGCTACAACTTCTCAACTCATTGGGTACAGGAAAGATCTTATATAGGAATGAATTTTGACCCTTGGATAGTCTTGCCTGGAATTATCATGCTAGGCAATATTGAATTTGGGGTAAAATTTCTGCCTGGGAGTTAAATACAGTGATTTAAAATGTTCTCAAATCAAAGTTGAATCAGAATTTTTGCAATGACTTGGTGTGATAAGTAAATAAACTTACCTGCCTAGACACATGCTCAGATGCCTTGCACACAATCACTCAACGTGTTAGTAGAGACCAGTCACCTCCACCTAGCATAGCTAACTGTCAAAAGCAAGTAAACAAGGAGAGGGAAAGAGTGGGAGAGAAAGAGAAAGGGAGGGAGCAAAGAGGGATTTGCAAATGAAACCTTAAACATCAAAAGTAGATGAAATTCCTTTGCAACACAAAACACAAATTAAATTTTGGTAAATCACTTCCTAATTCCCCATAGTTTGTTATTTCAGAAGTTCTTTATCTGGTTTCTGATTGGTTTTCAATGTCCCAAAGCTCAGATGGCATTAACTGCTAATTATTTGTGAATGTTCTCTGCGTGAGAATTCTGGCTGTGCTGCATACTGTGAACCTTACAAGTTGTCTAGCACTTTTCCATAAGGCAGTGTTGTGATGCCTTCCTGGAGAAAGCATGTGCCTGCAAGTTACCTGCAAGCTAGTTCGGCACCTCACCCAGAGTCCTGTTCAAGAACTATGAACTGTAGCAGAAGGAGAGAAAGTGAGAGAAAAACATGGAAAGGGGTAACAATGTTCAAGAAGTAATGTATTCATTTCCTTACAAGTATAACTGTAACCCCTTTATATATCAGCTTGACAATAAATGTTTGAAAAATATATATATAGGAACTATCCAGATTTCAGCTCAGGCTACTATTAAAATCTTGGTACTTTGTATCCTTCTTTTTCCTGTTCCCATCCCATAAGTAGCAGCCCAGTGGTGCAACCCAGTCACCAATATTCTGAGTGCTCTTTCCTCATTATTATCATCATAATAGAAACAGAGAGAGTTAAAAGCACTTAAGCCTCTTGTGGGAAAACACAGTATTTATTTTGTTCCCTGCTCTATACTATAGACCTAGCACAGTCCTTAGCATAGGAAAAGGACTCAATGAAGAATTGTATGAGCTAATAAAACAAAGTCTGTCCACTCTATATATTCCAGGATAAATTAACAACAAATAGAAACAGCTATAAATCAGGGAGTGGGGGGAAAACAAAACCATGTATCAGCCAGATTAGGCAAAAGACATTGGCACTGAAAATCCATTGATTACTTATTGGAAAGAGAGAGAAGTTTGCCTCTAGTGGCAGTTGAAAGCATTCACCCCAATCACATGTTTCCCATCTCACATCTATGTTTCAGTGGTCAAAGGTACGGAGCCTCTCATAAATCAAGTGGAGATGGGAAGAAGTATACATTGCCCATTATGAAATTTAAGCCTGTGAGAGGAAAGTTGACCACTGGATTTCCCATGTTCATATCTCACAAGTTGAGAATTCCAGCCAGAGGACAGAAAATAACATTCATTACCATACTTTCATTGACTAGGTGAATAACTTTCCAACTAGTTTTGCTAGGTCATCAAAATGTGTCTTTGCGGGGTCGGGAGCCTGGCCTAGTAGTGATAGAGTGCTTGCCTAGCATGCATGAGGACCCGGGTTCAATTCCTTGGTACCACATACACAGAAAAGCAGGAAACGGTGCTGTGGCTCATGTGGCACTAGCCTTGAGAAAGTCCAAAGACAATGCCCAGGCTCTGAGTACAAGCCCCAGGACTGACAAAAAAAAAAAAGTCTTTGCCTTCCAGTACTTAAATTGTTATTATTAGAACTCACATCATCTGAATCAAGATTAGAAAAGTCAGTTTTGAATGATTTAGCATATCCTTTCTGGGAATCTATAACCCAGCACACTTTGTTCGAAGCCGACTCCTGTACTGATCTGCTATGTGACCTTATGGAAGTGGCTTAAATCTCAGAATCCTTGGGGCATTTACTTCCTAGGTTGTTTGGAGTTGCTATGGTTTTATTTCATTTGCAGTTATAAACTAGAAACCATCCTGACCTCATAGAATAGTAGTAAGGATCAAGAGAGCAAATGTAAGAAAAATATCTGACCTATGATTGGTGCTCTGTTTGTTAGCAAGATTGGATGTTTATTTTCTCACCAGCAGAAGAGGGGAAAGAGAACTACATGCATCTTGAATGTTAGTACCTTCAAGATGGATGTTGCTAACATTTAAAATGTCTTTATTTTTCTGATCATGTTTATTTCCATTACACAATGCATCCTTGAGTCTTGTTTCTTATTTACAAAGTACCACCATCCTTATACATGGATAATATGGGGGAGTGGGGAAGATGGCCATTATTTCCCCCACAGTGCTCACCAGTGAAATTGTAATGCCTACTTCATAGCCTTCACATAGGCTCCTGACACCACTCTGCTCACAGCTGGTTGTCCTTTCTGTGTACTCTTTAGTAAATTACAGCTCTATATCTATTTGGGGGTCCGAGGTGTTGATAAGCTTTCATACTTACTAGGCAGGTATTCTACCTGTTGGCCATGTCTCAAGCTTTTTTTTTAGCTATAGTTATTTCTGAGCTAGGACCTAACTTTGTGCCAGAGCTGGTCTGCACTGAGATCCTACTATTTTAACTTCCTGTATAGCTTAGGTGCCTACCATCATATCTAGCCTTTTCTGTTGAGAGAGTCCTGTGAATATTTTGCCCAGACTGGTCTCAAAATCATGATCCTTCTCTTTCAGCCTGACTAGCAAAAATGACAAGCATGAACTACTATGCTCAGCTATAGGTAGCATACCATCTTAACATGTACCAGGCCATCTGGCAATGGTATATGCAATAGCAGATCACTACTACAACCAAAACAATAGTCTGAGATGGGCACAGTGGTACTGTATTCCCTGCATTCAAGAGGCTGAAGAATTAGGATCATGAGTTTGAGACCATCCTTGGCTACAATGCTGTATCAAAAGGGAAAAACTACTGCTATATACATTCAATAGTAAATAAGCAACAGTGGTAAATCTCTATTATTTTGTCCTGGACATCACCCAGCCTTTCTTCTTGTGACATCTTCTTAGTGACATTATTCTTATCCCTGGATTTAGCCTCAACTGAACATTTCCCCATAATCATTCACTGAATAACCAAAAACTTTATCCTCTCACTTAAAACAGTTGGAGTTAGGGTTAGAACGTTCCACTGATCCTTCTATACACTACCCAACAATAAAATTAAAATAAATTAGATAAAGAACTTCCCATTGCAACAATTCTCCTATGCAGAGATACTAGATCCTAGCCAATGGGTATTGTCAGTTACAGATCCAAAGGACAGAACCGGCTAGCTCAATCTAAGGTGCACACCCTCCATTCTGTGCCAAGTGATAGCCAAGATTAAGTTGATTATGCCCAGGGCTATTGGCATAGAAAGAGAAAGACACTGCACCTGCTGGTCTGAGGAGCCTGAAACTAGAGCACCATGGTCCAGGGGCTTGAGGCAGAGCATTGGCAAACAGGAATTTGGGGGTATAAAAGTCACCAGGAAAAAATTTCTCTAGCCATCATCCATCTCCTTTGGTGTAGGACTAGAAAAAAGATCAAAATATGGCAAGTTTACAATAAAGACAGAAAAGGATCAAATAGTCAGCCATGGCTATGTGAGCTGGTGGCTCACATCTGTAATTTTAGACTAAGATCCAAGGATTATGGATTAAAGCCAGTCCATGAAACTCTCATTTCCAATTAACCAGCAAAAGCCAGACATAGAGATATGGATTAAGTGGTAGAGTCCCAACCTTGAAAAACCAAAAAAGCTAAAGGGAAGTGCCCAAGCCAGGAGTTCAAACCCCATTACTGAGAAGAGGAGAAGGAGGAGAAGGAGGAGGAGGAGGAGGAGGGGGAGGAGGAGGGGGAGGAGGAGGAGGAGGAGGAGGGGGAGGAGGAGGAGGACATGGAGGAAGCAGCCAGCTTCTTTGTGAAGCCGCCATGTTACGTTAGGAGTGAGTGGAAGCCATTAATACCATGACATTCCTGGTGCAGGCCCAGTCAGAGAGCTGTCTGTTGGTTGGCCTTTGATGTCATATAACACAGCTGCTCCTGCACATTTGTTCTGAAAGTAAACTCAGACATCTAATCCACTCCCATAAGCCATTTGGTTACAATGCCTGATTCTCCCAAGGCTCCTAGATTCTTCAAGCCTGTCAGGTTTTTTCCTACCCAGCTCAAAGGAGATTTCCTTTCTTCTGCCTTCCATTTCCACAGAAGAAGAAGAAAAAAATAACCTCCACACAAGTAATGAATGTCAAACAGCATGACTTACTGAATGATCCAGTCATCGAAGCTTCGTTTCACTTTGAATGAAATGAGGTGAGCACAAATGGCTGAGTAGTTGCTAAGTTTTCCAGATCAAGTGCCTGTAGCAGAGCACTCCAGGGACATGTGTTAGAGTACCAGTTTCTGACAGGAACCAAAATCTGTGCTTTTACCTTTATCTTAGCATTTATTTATGTATTTATTTAATGACTGGAAATTGGACCCTCTGAGTGGACTCAGAGCTCCTTGGTGATTAACTAGTAATTCTTCCCAACATCAATAAGTGCTTAAAGAGCAGAGTAATTTTATTCCTTCTCATTTTCTCAAGATTTTGAGTAAGGATTTAAGTAAATCAGGGATATTTTGTTGTTTTGGTTTGATTTGGGTTTTTTTTTTAATTTGTGTGTATATGTGTGTCCATGCTGAGGCTTAAACTCAGGGGCTGGGAACTGTCCCTGCAACTTTTTGCTCAATACTACCACTCTACCACTTTGAGCTACAGCTCCACTTACAGCTAGTTTAGATGATTAACTGGACTTTCTTGCCCTGGTTGGCTCTGAGCCACAGTCCTCATATCTCAGCCTCCTGAGTAACCAGGATTACAGGCATGAGCCACCATAGTCTAGCACAAATTGTTGGCTATTTGTTTTCATTTCTAGGTTTTTTTAGTCCTGAGACTTAAACTCGGAGCCTGAGCACTGTCCTTGGGCTTTCCTCAAGGCTAAGATTCTACCACTTGAGCCACAGCACCACTTCCAGCTTTTCTATGTGGTACAGGAGAATCAAAGTGGGTCTTCGTGCATGCTAGACAAGTAGTCTACCACTAGGCCAGACTCCTAGGCCCAAATTGTTGTTTTTTAATGTGAGTTGAGTCGTATGTGATTGCATTGTATCTCAGCGGTTTTGTGGTGTTAAGAATTTGATGGTGACAAGCAGGCACTGGTGATTCAGACCTGTAACCCTAACTACTCCAGAGGCTGAGAGCCATAGGATCCTATTTCAAAGCCAGCCTGGGCAGAAAAGTCTCTGAGACTCCATCTATCTTCAAAATAACCAGCAAAAAGCGGGGCTGGAAATGTTGCCCAAGTGGTACAGCACCAGCAAAGCAAGCAAGCTAAATGAGTGTGAGGCCAAGTTCAAACCCTGATATAAGCTAGGAAACAAAGGAATCTAATGATAATTACATTAGGGTATTTCTCAGTCAGTCCTGTAACTCTACCTTTAGGTAGAGTTTTCCCATGAGGAAGCCCAAATTTTGCCTAAGTGGAATCGAACGGCCCCTGTAGTTACCTCATCATCAACTTGATAGTACTTTACTTCACAGCTGCTAAAACATGAAAACTATACTCAGTAAGGTCCAAAAGAAGTCCCCAAAGTATATATGATCCTCTCTCTCTCTCTCTGTCACACACACACACTTTTCCATGTCTTCAATTTCATTATAACCTATCCAGTTTGACATGAATGCTGACAACGTTCTCTCATCCATCCCAAACTCAAAAGGTCTGGAGAAAGGCGTTGTTCGGTCCAGCTTAGCTCTAACAAGGACCCTGAAAAAAATCAAAAGTGGTCAAGAGAAAATAGCACTGCACCGAATGAGTATGCAATGTAGAGTCCGAAAAAAAGCTCCTACCAGAAGCAAGACATGTGCACATTACAACTAGTCCTCACCAAGACTATTTTAGAGGTACTAGTGAACTGGATGGTTAAGGTAAAGTAAAAATAATAGGATATTAATTATATCTGTTGTACAATAATCTTGTGTTTTATATATATGTATATATGGTACATAACAATTAGGGCAGAAATTTCTCTACCTATTTACAGCTTTGTTCAAACATGCTTGGCAGATAGATGCTCAATTAAAAAAAATTGCCAAATGAATGGATGCAATGCAAAACATAAAGAGAATAATAAAACCAGATGCTTAATGACTTCTGAATGTTAGATTACAGACAACAGTTTTCATGCTATATTTTGCTGAATGTTACATGTTCTACAGCTACCGTGTGTTACTTTTTTACCAGCATAGAATATAGTACAAGAAAGTTTCATTGTACTAAGTCCATATAGATACTTTCAGTGTACAGTAACATCAACTTCATTATATTCCTAATCCACCTTCTTCCCTTTTTAAAGAGTATTTTAAAGGATTGAATCTTCAACAATATCTGTTGCTTATTTTTCTTGATTCTAACTTGGGTGAAATGGACCCTTAGAATGATTTTGACTTACATTTCCTTGATGGGAAAGGATGATGAGCATTTCTTCCTCTGAGAACTTTCTCTTCAAGTCATCTGATCACTTATTGAATAGGTTATTTGTTCTCTTGATGTTTAATTTTTTTGTGCTCTTGATACATCCCTGGTATTCATCCTTCATCTGCTGAATAGATGACAAAAGTTTTCTCCCATTCTGTGAATTTTCTCTTGATTCTGAGAACTGTTTGCTTAGATGTGTAGAAACTTCCTAATTTGATGCAATCTTGTTTGTTAATTCTTACTTTTATTTTCCGAGCAATTAAAGTCCTGTTTAAGAATTAATAGCAGCCCAGTGCTAGTGGCTCATACCACCTACAAGGTCTCTACAGATGTTGCCTAAATTTTCTTGCAGGCACTTTTATATCATTTTTATTAGCTGCATTTAATTCTTTATTTTTTATGATATTAAGAAAATAAGCCCCAAACTTGGAAATGCAAACCAGTAATTAATATATTGGTTTGTTGGCAGATGAGTGCATTCTCTAAAAGGTTCATGTTATTTTTTTATTGCTTCATACTACTGATTTGAACACAGCCTATATCTTTGCATTTGTAGAGTTTTCACCAATAAGAATTCACATTTCTCTATACAATAGAGAAAAATACTCTATATTACAAGGTATTTACACTTTGTTTATTTGAAATAAGGAAGAGAAAGGGAAAACAAAATGAATGGGAGGAGAAGAGGGGAGGGAAAGGGGAACAAAAACATGAGAAGTAATGTACCTACTGCCTGGCGAATATAACTGTAACCTCTATATTCATTACAATAAAAAAAACTATGTACATAAGGTCATATAGGATGAGACTAAATGAAAAAAACTCCATGATATGGAAACAAGAGCTTTAGCTTGAGTAATTGTTGTTCTTAATGTACTATGTTATTTCTCTTCTCATTTTTTTGCCCTTCTGGTTCATCTCATGTTGTTACTGTATCTGACTTTGTTAACTGGTATATTGTGTATACATTTATTTGTTTATTTGAAATACGGAAGGGAAGGGGGAAAACAAGATATTTGGGAAGGGCAGAGGGAGGGAAACACAGACAAAAACATGAAAAGGGGTATCACTGTTTGAGAAGTAATGCACCTACTACCTGACAAATGTAGACCGTAACTGTAACCCCTCTATAAATTATCCCGACAATAAAAAATGAATAAATAAATAAAATCATGAGAAGAGATAGCAAGGTTCGAGAAGTATATAGCCACTACTTGATGAGTGTAACTGTAACCCCCTATACATATCCTGACAATAAAATACAATAAAATAGAATACAAATTTCACTATACAGTAGAGAAAGTACCCCATATGTTATCATAGGCTATTAACCAGTTTTGTTTCTGAGTAAGCTTGTTAGAGCCTATTTGAGTGCTTTACAAATCTCTGTTCCCCAAATGCTCTGTTTATCCATCCACTGGTTCCCTCGTTCACAAGCTAAATAAATCTTTCATTTGTGTTTAATCTTATTTTCATTATGGAGACATGTTTTAAATTTTTTGAGAACTATGCTTTGCTGATGCTGACATATGTTCATCAGTATGAGAGATCTGTAATTTTATTTCTGTCCACATGACTAGTCAGTTGTGCCACCATGATTTATTAAATTATATATCATTTTCCCTCTAAATGACAATGCCAATTTTCCCATGCCTCAATTAAAACTTTCTACATTGAGTAAGCATGAAATGAATGCATTTTAGGTGAATATGGTATCTGTACATGTGTACTTGGTTCACTCTCTGAGTCTCCAGTGCTTTTGAGCCATTAGTCAACTAGTCTGTTGCTTGCTAATAAAATAATTTTGCCTTGTGTCGTAGCTCATGCCTGTAATTCTAGCTACTCAGGAGGCTCAGATCTGAGGATCAAGGTTCAAAGTCAGCCTTGGCACAAAAGGACCTGAGACTCTTATCTCCAAATTAACCACTAGAAAACAGGAAGTGGGACTTGGCTCAAGGGTAGGGTAGTAGCCTTTAGCTGAAGAGATCAAGGACAATGCCCAGGCCCACGGGTAGGGAAGTAGCCTTATCTCAATCTGAAGAGCTCTGGGACAGTGCCCAGGTCAAGCTCAAGCCCCATGACACACACATACACACACACAAAAAAAATTTACCTTGCATGGTGTTATGATGTGTTCTGATATCTGTGAGGCAGACACTTTCAGTACATTATTTTTTTCAATAATAATCTCTCATCTACTCTTGAGCATTTATCCTGCCATATATATATTTTAAGAACCTTTTCTTCCAATTCTAAAAAGAAAAATCCATTTGGAATTTTACTAAGAATTGTACACTTATTCTGATAAAATTGGTACTTTGTGATTTTTAAGCCTTCCTGCCCTAGAACATTCTGTGTCTTTCCATTTGTTCAGCTCTTACTTTATGTCATTCAATAACAGTTTTCAGGTTTTCTTTATATAGAGCCTGTATCTTGTTATGTTTGTTGCTAAGTATTCTGTAGATATTGAACGTGGATCATTTTTTCTATTTCTATGATTTTGTGCTTTGGGCCAGAACAGATAAAGACTCTCTTGTACACAAAATGCCTTACTAAATTCTCATTATTTTTAATAGTTCATTTGTTTTGACATTGTTTTGATCTTTCTCTGGCCCTGAAATGCTTTCAGGATAAAATATAACCCAATGGACAGTCCACATGATTTATTTCTATCAGTAAGTATTTACTTTACCTAGCAACTTACACTTCAACACAGTCTGTATCTTTTTTCTCTTAATGCCTTGAAGCTTAGTTGAAACATGCTTGTTTTTTTAATCATTGTTTAAGTTATGCTCAGGACAGAAGGAAGAACCTCCACAGAAATTCCATCACCAAGAGGTTGTCTAAATATATAACACCTCTGGAGAGATTCCAGACCCGGGAAAGATGTGATCCAGAGGGGCACAGAGCATTGGAAAAATGCAACTATCTCAGTTAGAAAAAGTGCTCAACGGCAGGAAACAAGGCAGGAAAATAAATGTCAGGAAACAAGTTAGGACAGAGAACAAGTAAGTCAAGGGAAAGGTTTTCCAACATTTCAATCTCTTCAAAAGAGCCCAGTGGAGACCAGTCCAACAAAATCAACGTCAGGAAATGGATACATCCAAGAGGGGCCTGGGGCCAAGGAAACAGAGTTAGGCCAATGAAGGGGAGAATGTAGTCAAGAATTCTTTGTATATACCACAAAATTAAGAAAAGGGAAAAGTTGGGTTGCTGGGGAGTGAGGATGTTGGAGAGGGTGACACTAATCAAGACACATTCTACTCATCAACTGATCTGTCAGATGGCACCTGCTTTGAGTTTTGCTGGGTTTTGTTTTTGTTTTTGCCAGTCCTGGGACTAGAAGTCAGGGCCTGGGTGGAATACTTTCTCAAGGCTAATGTTCTACCACTCGAGCTACAGTACTACTTCTGGCTTTTTCTGAGTATGCGGTACCAAGGAATCGAACCCAGGGCTTTGTGCATGCTAGGCAAATACTCTACCACTAGGCCACGCTCCCAGCGAGCAACTCATTTGGATAACTACTTAAAGATAATTTTTTTAATGTACATTTAAAAAAAAAAAAAGAGCCTTATTGAAACCTGTATAAAACCATGCAACTAGGCCAGGCCCTGTGGCTCACACCTGTAATCCAAGCTTCTCAGAAATCTGAGACCTGAAGATCAAAGTTCAAAGCCAGCCCAGGCACAAAAGACCACGAGACTCTTATCTCCAATTAATCACTAGAAAACCAGAAGTGAAGCTGTGACTCCAGGGATAGGGCTGTAGCCTTGAGCTGAAGAAGTCAGGGACAGCACCCAGGCCCAGAGTTCAAGCCCCATGACCCACAAGACACACACACACACACACACACACACACACACACACACACATCTAAACACTGAAAAGCTGTGCACATTTTTTCAAATGAAAATGGTTTTATGTAATCACTTTCAGAAGAACATATGCCTTGTTAATATTCTTGACTTTATCTAGATACCTCCTTTGTAATGCTCCTGTCTGCTAATACTATATTTTTCATAATTCATTTTCCTCTGGCTTTCAAAGTGAAGGGAAAAGGAAATATTATCATATTTTGTGTAATAATATACCAGAAGTTGGTTTTATATAATTTAGTCATATTTTGTTATCATCTCAAAAAAACAAATCACTTTCTGAATTCAAAATAAATGGAATTTTACACAGGAAAACGATTCATCAAGAGCACACGTTTCTTTAATCCATTTGTTCTTTCTGCTAGCAATGTTGAAAGAAGCAGTCCAGCTCAACTGTACTTGTCCTAAACTCATGAGTGACAGCCCTTACCTTAGAGAAGTATCTTCATCTGAGGATATACTCTTGCAAGGAACATTTGATTCACTCAATGGAACAACCTGCTCCTTTTTTGGGGGGTGGGGGTCAGTTGTAGAGGGGCTTGAACCCCAGTCCTGGGTTCTATCCCTGAGCTCTTCCGCTCAACACTAGTGAGCGCTCTACCACTTGGTGCCACAGCACCACTTCCGGTTTTCTGGTGGTAAATTGAAGATAAGAGTCTCATGGACTCCCCCTGCTCTGGCTGACATTGAACCATGGTCCTCAGGTCTCAGCTTCCTGAGTACCAGGGATTACAGGCATGAGCCATGGGCTCCCAACTCAACTCTTCCCTCCCTCTTCCCCCAACTCACCCCTGCCTTGGAAAAACAGAAGACCAAGGAAATAGTCTGATATTTTGCATGGAGGTCAGAAAAGGAAATTCTGCAGATAGAACCTCTGTATGCTCTCACTTTTTTAATGCACACAAAAGGGAGCAACAATCTTTTTTTCCCCTGAAGTAGCCAATCCAACTTTACCTCTCCTCTCACTTGTTCACTCCAAAGCCCACCCCCTCTCTGTTGTTCTGTGTACATGCAGTTGCTTCCCCCAGAGGCAGGCGTCACTGTGCTATTGCCCTACCCTTGCCTTCTCATTGTCCTGCTTTTCATTACAGACCCAGCTAGTGGGGAAGAGTGTGTACATCCTATTGCTAGGCAGGTGCTTCGCAGAAAAGTAACTTCTAACCTTTTCTGAAAAGGTTAACCTTAAACAAACCAAATGACAGAGCCTATGTCCCTACACAATGTACGACATACTTGTGCTTTAGTCTCTATTTTATCCCATTTCTGTTCTTTTGTTGTTTTTCTTTTCATTTCTTGGTTTCTTTTTTGGCTAATTCATTATAGGGCTTGAACTCAAGGCCTAGAAGCTGCCCCCAGCCTCTTTGTGCTCAAGGCTAGCATTCTACAATTTAAACTATAGTGCCACTTCCAGTTTTTGAGTGGCTAATTAGAGATGAGAGTTTCACGGGGACTTTTCTGCCCTGGTTAGCTTCGAACAATGATCCTCAGATCTCAGCCTTCTGAGTAGTGAGGATTATAGGCATGAGCCACTGGTACCCAGCTCCATTTGTGTTCTTAAAAACACTGGCCTCGGAGTTGGGCGGAAGATGGCAGCGGTTCAGTTGGAGTCTTTCTGAGCTCTCACCAAGATACCAGTTTTGGCAGCGTAGGGGACAGTACATACCTCAAATCGAGCCTAAGTAAGCTTTAGCGACACAAAGACCTCAGTCACAGAGGAAAAAGGCAGAAATCCGGCACAAAGAAGACAGCGGGGACCGGTTCCAGCCGCTCGGAGCAGCCACTGAGACAAAGCGGCTCTTCTGAATCTGAGCAGCAGTGCTTCTTGGCGCCTTCACCCGCCGGCTGCAGACAGAGCCACACAGAGCCTGCGCGAGCCCAGAGCCGACACCTGGCTGTGCACAGACCTGCCAGCTTCACAGAACCAGAGAATCCAGCAATTTGTGAGTACCACCGAGGAGAAGTTTCCACTTCTACTCGCGGATGGGCATTGGGAGGGAGCCCCTCCCCCACAAGCTGAGAGCAGCGCCATTTTGACTACTGGCTACTACCCAGGCCAAAGCAATAGGAACCTGAGAGGTGGTGCTGGCGACGCCATCTTTCTTACTGGCAAAGGAATTCCCAGAGATCCCTTAGCCGGAAATCTGGCCCCAAAGCTGCTGAAGTCCATCCCCGTGCCAGCCACAAGCCTGGTAAAAAAAAGCCGCCCACCAATCTTTCAGCTTCCTTTTCCCAAACAAACAATCGGATCCAAAAAACCTCATAGCCAGATCACAAGAGAAAAAGACTTTCTGAACTGTTTGGATCCCGAATTTAGTGGAGACACAAGTTTCCTATCCTGCCCTGACCCCCCCCCCAAAAAAAAATCCTGAAGAAGACCCTTTTTTTTTTCTTAATTCTTTTTTTTGTTATTCTTTTTCTTTGTTTGGTTTTTTTTCTTTTTTTTCTTCCATCCCTTCTTTCATTTGCATTTAAAGGTGTTCTTATTTTATCTTTACCATCCTACCTACACTTTTTTTTTTCTCTTTTCTCTCCCGCATCCCTCTGTCACTGTGGTTGTTCTTGGAAACATAGTGACAGCTCTGGGTACAGTCTGAATACAAATGATATCTATATTGATACAGTCACCTGTTTTTTAATCTCCTGGTCTCAACCCACGTATTTCTTAAGTGAGAGCTCACAATAGTGAGGAACCTCCCCCCACCATTTTCTTTCTATTTTTTTTGTTGTTGTTCTTTTTGCTTTTTTGTTTTTCTTTTTGTTTCTCTGTTTTTTGTTCTGTATAGGTTTTTTTTTTGTTTTTTTGTGCTTGTTGTCTTACTTTCCTTTTTTTTCTTTCTTTATTTTTAAAATTTTCCATCATTGAAATCTCCTATATCTACCTCCCTCTTTTCTTCTTATTACCCTCCTTACTTTCATAAGTTTTATCTAATACTTTCCAAACATTGTACTCAAATACGCTACCTGCTAATCAACTTAGGTCAGATATCCTTACGATATACCTTTTCTTCATTACTATAATAATCTTACACTCCTACGTTATTCCTCTTGTACCTCCTCTGATCTCTCTCATACTATTTTTCTATCTCTGGTCCTCTGTTCATCTTTCAACCCTTATAATGCATGGATCTACACTTGATGGCTGTTGAGCAATACTGTATATCTAGATGTTCAATGATACTCTAGGTCCAGAGGGACTTAAATACAATAGAGATAGGATTGAGAGGCTTATTGTTTTGGGTATAAATCGCTTATCAGTGGTTGTATTAGACTGGTCTGTAAGTGTACAAAAAGAAAGAGTGATAATACCGATCAAAAATTGTGAATATCTAGTGTCTGCCAGCTAAAGAGGTCGAGGTTGGTTATATCTGAAAAACTACAATTGTGTTTAGTATTAATCGTGCTCCTATTCTCAAATGGGTAGAACAAGAAACTCAAGAAAAATGTCAAATCAAGGAATAACATCCCCGACCCAATATAAACAGACAATGGAACAGTCACTGGCAAACCTAGAGGAGAGTCTTCCAAGTGCTTCACAAATGCAATTGGTAAACATCATTAATGATAAATGTGAAAATATAAAGAAAGAGATAAGGGAAGAAGCCATAGCTAAACAAGAGGAAACCATAAACAAGGTGATAAGTGAAAAAGGAGAAGCCATAAAGGAGGCCATAATAAAGGTTTTTCAAAGAAAAATGGATGAATTCATAGAAACCACAAACAAAAAGGTGACCGAACTCCAGCAAATGTCCAAAGAGAATGAAGCTACTGAGCTAACCACTCAAAAGGAAATAAAGGAACTAAAGAAATCCTTACATGATCTAAAAGAAGAGATGCAAGGCATCAAAAATGAGCAATTAGAAGCAAGGGAGATGAAGAATAAAGTAGATAGCTTTGATAGCAGGTTAGACAATGCAGAAGAGAGAATTTCTGGGGATGAAGATAATTTAGTTGTTATAGAGAAAGAACAGAAAATGAGTCAATCCAAATCTAGGAAATATGAGAGAGTGCTTCAGGAGGTCCAAGATACAATTAGGAAGCCTAATTTAAGGCTAATTGGTATTGAGGAGGGTCTGGAGAAAGGGGTCAATGGTATTGGAAATATACTTCAGGGAATCATCTCAGAGAATTTCCCAAATATCCAGAAGGGCAGGCCCATCCAGATACAAGAAGCTTTTAGAATCCCAAACAGACCTGATCAGAAAAGAACATCCCACTGCCACATTGTAATTGGAACTGGATCAATAGAGACAAAAGAAAGGATCCTAAAGGCAGCCAGGGAGAAGGGATCAATAACCTATAAAGGCAAACCAATCAGAATAACCCCAGATTTCTCAGCAGAGACCATGCAAGCAAGAAGTGACTGGAAGCATATATGTCATGCCCTTAAGTCAAATAACTACCAACCAAGAATACTGTACCCAGCAAAATCTCATTCATAACTGAGGGAACAATAAAAACATTCCATTCCAGGGAAAAGCTGCAACAATATGTAGCAACAAAACCAACACTACAGAGAATTCTCAAAGATGTTCTACACATTGAAAACCCAAATAAATACAATATAGGGAAAGAAATGGCACCTAAACAGCATACCATCTAAGTACCACAAGAACTGTCAAGACACAGGCCCAAATAAAAGCT
This sequence comes from Megascapheus bottae, assembly GCF_031878675.1. NCBI lineage: Eukaryota > Metazoa > Chordata > Mammalia > Rodentia > Geomyidae > Megascapheus > Megascapheus bottae. The sequence goes on along the minus strand of NC_143521.1, from coordinate 17,638,970 downwards.
TTTAAAAATGGTAGGAACTAATAAATATTTCTCAATCCTAACTCTCAATATCAATGGACTTAACTCTCCAATTAAACGGCATAGACTCTCTAGTTGGATCAAAAAGCAAGAGCCATCGTTCTGCTGTCTTCAAGAGACATATCTTACCCAAAAAAAACCAATCATCTTTTGAAAGTGAGAGGTTGGAATAAACTCTATCAAGCTAACAGCCCCCATAAACAGGCTGGAGTTGCCATCCTCATATCAGATAAAATAGACTTCAAACTAAAATTGGTGAGAAAAGACAAAGAAGGTTACTACATACTACTAAAGGGATCTTTCCTCCAGGAAGACATAATGATCCTAAATATCTACACACCCAATCCCGGAGCTCCAAACTTCATCAAGCAAACTTTACTTTCACTGCAACCATACATAGATCGAAACACAGTGATTGTTGGTGACTTTAACACACCACTCTCACCTATGGACAGATCAACAAGGCAAAAACTCAACAGAGAAACCTTAGAACCGAACAACTATATAGACCAACTAGATCTAACAGACATCTACAGAATAGTCCACCCAGCAACAACACAATATACATTTTTCTCAGCAGCACATGGAACATTTTCCAAAATAGACCACATCTTAGGCCATAAAACAAATCTGGAACGATTCAAAAACACTGAAATTATTCCCTGCACACTCTCAGACCACAAAGGCATCAAATTGGAACTGAACACACATCTCCATCAATGAAAACCCTGTAACTCATGGAGATTAAACAACACATTGTTGAATCACCAATGGGTCATCGAAGAGATCAGAACAGAAATCCAACAGTTTATGAAATGTAACAATAAGGAGCACACAAAATACCAGCTCCTTTGGGACACGGCAAAGGCAGTACTCAGAGGAAAATTTATACCTCTGAGTGCCTACAACAACAAGTTGGAATAATCGCAAACCAACAAGTTAATGTGTCACCTTAAGCTCCTGGCAAAAGAGCAACAAACCAACCCTAATCCCAGTAGAAGGAAGCAAATTATTAAAATCAAAGCAGAATTAAATGATTTGGAATCCAAAAAAACTATAGAAAGAATCAACAAACCAAGGATTTGGTTCTTTGAAAGAATTAACAAAATTGACAAACCCTTAGCAAACCTTACCAAAAAAAGAAGAGAGCATACCGAAATAAACAAAATCGCAGACAAAAATGGTAATATCACGACAGAAATTACCAAGATCCAGAGTATCATGAGGGAATACTTCTCAAACCTTTATGCCAACAAATTTGAGAATCTAGAAGAAATAGATGAATTCCTAGCCAATATTAATATACCCACACTGAACCAAGAAGAACTGACCCAACTAAACAGGCCTATTTCAAGCACTGAAATAGAAATGGCAATAAGAGACCTTCCACCTAAGAAAAGCCCAGGGCCAGATGGATTTACCACTGAATTCTATAAGGTCTTCAAAGCAGAACTCACACCAATATTCCTCAAGCTCTTCAACGAAATTGAAAATGAAGGTTCTTTACCAAACTCATTCTATGAAGCCAGTATAACCCTCATCCCCAAACCAGACAGAGATTCATCAAAGAAAGAGAACTATAGACCTATTTCTTTGATGAACATCAATGCAAAACTTCTCAACAAAATACTGGCCAACCGTCTACAACAACTTGTCAAAAAAATTATAAACCATGATTAAACAGGATTCATCACAGGGAGGCAAAGCTGGTTCAACATACGCAAATCAATTAATATAATTCAACACATCAACAGGAGCAAGGACAAAAATCACATGATTGTCTCAATAGATGCGGAAAAGGCATTTGACAAGATCCAACACCCCTTTATGTTAAAAGCTCTGGAGAAACTAGGAATCCAAGGAACATTCATCAATATAATAAAGGCTGTGTATGACAAACGCACAGCTAATATTATACTTAATGGCGAAAAGCTAAAGCCATTCCCTCTAAAATCAGGAATGAGACAGGGATGCCTTCTCTCTCCACTCCTCTTTAACATAGTATTAGAATTCCTAGCCAATGCAATAAGGCAAGAAACAAGCATAAAGGGGATCCAAATAGGGAAAGAGGAAGTAAAACTATCCCTCTTTGCAGATGACATGATTCTGTATATAAAGAATTCTATATCGGGCTGGGAGTTTGGCCTAGTGGTAGAGTGCTTGCCTAGCATGCATGAAGACCCGGGTTCGATTCCTCCGTTCCACATACATAGAAAAAAGCCTGAAATGGTGCTGAGGCTCAAGTGGTAGAGCTCTAACCTTGAGAAAGTCAAAGGACAGTGCTCAGGCCCTGAGCTCAAGCCCAGGACCGGCAAAAAAAAAAAAAAAAGAATCTTATAGACTCTACTCCTAAGCTCTTTGAGCTGATTCAAAACTTTGGAAGGGTAGCAGGCTATAAAATTAACCCTCAAAAATCAACTGCCTTCCTCTACGCCAACAGTGAGAGGAACGAGGCAACAATCAGGAAAGCAACTCCTTTTGCAATAGCCTCAAAGAAAATAAAGTACCTAGGAATTAGCTTAACTAAGAATGTAAAGGACCTTTTTTATGAAAACTTTAAAACCCTGAAAAAGGAAATTAAAGCAGAACTAAGGAAATGGAAAAACCTCCCATGCTCCTGGATTGGAAGAATCAACATCGTGAAAATGACAATCTTGCCAAGGGCTATCTACAAATTCAACGCAATACCCATCAATATTCCAATGTCATTCTTTAAAGAAATAGAAGAGGCAATCCAAAATTCCATATGGAATAATAAAAGACCCCGTATAGCAAAAACACTTCTTAGCAGAAAGAACAGAACAGAAGGAATTTCAATTCCAAACTTTAGACTCTATACAGGGCTATAATTATCAAAACAGCTTGGTACTGGCACAAGAACAGGCTTGAAGACCAGTGGAATAGAACTGAGGACCCAGAAATTAAACCACAGACCTATGGCCACCTAATCTTTGACAAGGGAGCCAATAAAATAGAATGGAAGAAAGATAGCCTCTTCAACAATTTGTGCTGGCAGAACTGGTTAAGCACCTGCAGAAAACTAAAGTTGGATCCTTCTTTGTCACCCTGCACTAGAATTAACTCCAAATGGATCAAAGACCTGGAGGTAAAAGCTGAAACATTGAAAACTTTACAAGAAGGAGTAGGAGATACACTAGGCCTCTTTGGTACAGGTCGAAACTTTCTTAATAAAGACCAAGAATCACAACAAATCAGAGAAAGGCTGGATAAGTGGGACTGCATTAAACTGCAGAGCTTTTGTATGGCAAAGGACACAGCTAGTAAATTAGTTAGGAAGCCTACAGAGTGGGAGAAGATCTTCACCAACCATACAATGGACAAAGGCCTCATATCTAAAATATATCAACAGCGCAAAAAATTGAATCACTCCAAAACTAATCTCCAAAGTAATAACCATCCCATTAAAACATGGGCCAAAGACTTAAAGAGAGTCTTCTCTGAAGAAGAAACAGAAATGGCCTATAGACACATGAAAATGCTCAACATCTCTGGTCATAAAAGAAATGCAAATCAAAACAACTCTAAGATTCCACCTCACTCCAGTTAGAATGGCCAGGATCAGGGAAATAATAACAACAGATGCTGGAGGGGATGTGGCCAGGAGGGATCGCTACTACACTGTTGGTGGGAGTGCAAACTCGTTCAACCACTATGGAAAGGAGAATGGCAGTGCCTCAAAAGGCTAAACATAGAGCTCCCCTATGACCCAGCAATTCCACTACTTAGCATTTACCCAACCATCCAGAAACTAGGGCATACTAAATCCACTAGCACAACAATGTTTATTGCAGCACTATTCACCATAGCAAAGATATGGAACCAACCTAGATGTCCCTCAGTTGATGAATGGATCCACAAGATGTGGTATTTGTACACAATGGAATTCTATGCTGCTGTCAGAAAAAACGACATCGCCCCATTTGTTAGGAAATGGAAAGACTTAGAAAAAGTCATATTAAGCGAAGTAAGCCAGACTCAAAGGAACTTAGGCTCAATAGTTTCCCTCATTCATCATAACCAGTAGAAACCTTGGGCTCTAATAGCAAAGATTTGCAATAGAGCAAAAACTTGATACATAAGGCCATATAGTATAAAGCTAATTGAATGGACCTCTAGGATATTGAAACAAAAGCCATATAATGAATGGTTGCTGTCCTTAAGGTGCTATGTTATCTCTCATCTCTTTTGCTGATCCTTTGTTATCTCATATTGTCACAATGTCTCACTTTGTTATCTGATATATTGGATACATTTGTATTTGGTTACTTGAAATTTAACAGGGAAGGGGGGAAAACCAAGAGAGGGGGTGGGGAGAGGGTAATGGGTACCAAGACATGTGAAAGGGTATCAATGCATGTGAATTAATGCACTTTCTATCTGGCAAATATCATGTAACCCTTTTATTAAATACAATAAAAAAAAAAAACCACTGGCCTAACCCCATCCCATCAAGATGTAAGATCCAGAAATGGGTTGCAGATCTCAGTTTGAAGGAGTGTGCAGGAGGTATCACCTGGGTGGTAAAGAGCCTGCAGAGTGAATAGATGGGTGGAAGGGACAAGGGACAGGGATGTGAGCAACACAGAAGGCCACTCACTCGTGGGAGCCAGGCTAACCTAGGACCCAGCACCCACCACCACATCTATCACACTTAGAGGCAGAAATGGCACCCATCAATTCAAGAAGCATTGCATTGTACCAGTGACAAGCTCACTTACCTTCCACTCAAGATTTAAATTGCTCTTCATGTAGTCATTGAAAAGACACATCAGTCAAGTGCTTGCTACATGTCAAAAATTGGAGCCAGCCAGTATCATCTGGGATACTATGTTCTATTGTCCTTGTACTGAGTCCTGCAAGTATTTACTGATCTTGACCCTACCAGGTTCCAGGAGAGTGGATTTGCTGTGTTGTTGTTTTTGCAGGAGACTGATGTGATTCACAAAATTACTAACGTTGTTTAGTCCAGTGGCTTTTCATTAGAATTTGAGTTTTTATTTCTCTATTTTTTCTTTAGTGAATTGATACACCATTTTGTTTTATTTACTCTGTGTGTGTGTGTGTGTGTGTGTGTGTGTGTGTGGTATGGGTGCTGATCTGGAGCTTTAACCCAAGGCCTGTGCCCTTGCTTTGTTTGCTCACTTGAGCCATCCTTCCCCTCACCCCCCCCCACTTCCTGATTTTTTTAATTTTTAGCCTGTAGGGATAGTCTCATAAGACAAATCTGGTGAGTGTGATTAGAACTTGCTGGTGCTATCTAGTGGGTAGGGAAAAAAATGTAAGAGGCTCCTGAATACCTGCAGTGCATAGGACAATTTAGAATCTTCTAGTCTAAAATATGAAGATTATGGTAGTTGAGCTGCACAACTTGGCCTTTTTCTTTATCATTGGTGCAGACTTTGTGAGTCCATGGAATGAGACACAGGTAGGTCATAGGCTGTAAGCAGCTCCTTCTTTTACGAAGTGCTAAGTGCTTAGTACTACCAATAAACAAAAATCTCAAAGGTCATGGGTGTAGAGCAGAACTTGACTGAGCACATCATGAGTGCAAATGAGTGTGCCAAGAGGTGTGGTATATAACAGTGTGCATAGGCAGAGCCTGGAGGAAAGGAGATACAGCACCTTGTTAGCCATGCCAACTGTTACTCTGACCTTAAATCCTATTTACAATCAAATCCACACACTGATCTCATTAAACAAAAGATGTAACTAGCACTGCATGGTAGAGGCCTAGCTACATTCCATTTTTCAAGAAGCAGCTGAATTCTTAAGTGTCCACATTAAAGTTTAAAAACAAATCAAAGAAATGAGTTTAAGCAGACTTAAATAGCATTCCAAACCAATAAAGTTAAGATACCAAAGCTCATAATGTCTGACTCATTTCAGGAAGTAAAGATTACCATAAGTGATAACACACAGTCATGGATGTTAATATGTTAAGCTATAGACCAAGATCTTGTAAATGACTAAAATTTACTTTTCTCAAGTTACTCAGCTATAGAAAAAAAGAGAGAGCAAGGTGTTGAATTACTAAGGGCCACTGAATTATCCACAGGAAAAAGAAACTGTGATTCAAAGTTGCACTAAAAAAAAACATCTGAACCACCTCTCTTGTCTTGATCAGTCTTTCTTTAGAGACAAGATTTTTTTCAATCCCTTGCTTTGCATGATTTCATTTATGCTATTAAAATTATTTTATAATAAACTAAAATTCTAGCCAGCCACTGGTGGCTCATACCTGCAATGGTAGCTATTCAGGAGGCTAAGATCTGACAACTGCAGTCTGAAGCCAGCCTAGGTAGACCATAAGACTTTTCTCACCAATTAATCAGCAAAAAGCTAAACATGGAGCTATGGCTCAAGTGGCAGAGTACCAGCCTTGAGTAAGAGTCCTCATGCTAATACAAGATTCCAATACTGATATGAAAGAAATAAGTAAATTGAATTCTAATTACAATTTTAAAAAAACAGTGTCTTCTGATTTTTTTTCCAGTTCCAGGGCTTGTACACAAGACCTGAGTACTGTCCTTGGGATTTCCAAAGGCTAAAGCTCTACCACTTGAGCCACAGCCCCACTTCCAACTTCTTTCTATGTATGTGGTACCAAGGAATTGTACCTGGGTCTTTGTGCATGCTAGGCAAGCACTCTACCACTAGGCCAAATTTCTGGCCCCATGACTCCTGATTTTTTTTTAATTTTATTGTTGGGGTGATATACAGAGGGGTTACAGTTACATTTATCAAGTAGTGGGTACATTACTTCTTGAACATTATTACCCCTTCCCATGTTTTGTTCTCAATTTCCCTCCCCATCCCTCTCCCAGTCATCTTGTTTATACCTTATCTTCCCAGTTTCAAATACATAAAGTAAACATATATACAATATGCCAGGTACCACATTCAGATACAGTAACAACATTAGATAAACCATAAGAGGAAAAGAAGAGAAAATAGCTTCACATAGTACATTAAGAACAACAATCACAAAGATAAACCTCTTGTTTCCATATCCTGGAGTTCATTTCACTTAGCTTCATCCTATATGGCCATATGGATGCCTGATTATTAAGAAAAGCATTTTGTCTTTTTATTTAAGTGGTTTAAGTCTATTCTTATTCTTTCAGAAGGTCCTCTCAGTAGCCATGGACTTACCTCATTCTCCCTCTTCTTGCTTTCAAATAATACTACAATGTGCTAGAACAGCAACATTCTCAGATAAGAAGGAAGCAGCTAGAATAGCATGGACTGTTTTGTCCTTCTGAGACTAGAACATCCCATGACACTTTAGCCTGGAGATTCTTGTAACTGTCAGGTACAAAGCCCAGAATGGCTTCTTTTAGAGGTCACTCACCTGTGATATAAGTAGGCCACACACAGACAAAAGTTCATCCTCCTGGACAGCTTGAGAGAACAGCTCACCATGAATCTTAGCCATCCATTGCTTTGTGCATTGTGTGTCACCAAAGCAGTGCAATAGTTAGAAGTTGACACAGCACAGCCATGAGGCGATTAGAATCCTCCCCTGAGATTGACGTCAGTACACTGGGAACCTGCTTCACCAAGGCTCAAACACTAAATGTGAGTTTCAAGGTGTTTTCAACAGTGTTCTTTCAACACTTTGATTTTACAATTCCTTAGTCGAAAACTACATTTCTACTAAAATAAACATTTTGAAAGCTCTTTTGCTCTGCATTTCTTTCTGAGAATTATCTGCTGTACCCCCCTGAAAAATTGCCCTCTGTTTCATATTCATACTTACTAGTGGAGCACACCAAATTCTCTCCTATTCCCACATATAGAGAGGCATGCATTATACTTAAAGCCTAAGTACATGAGTTGGCACAAGAAATCTATATCGTGGTGTTCTGAAGATGAGGTCTGTTCGGACAGTGCTTCTCTGAGGACATGTTAGGAGATCTGTTGACAACTGCAGTTTCTCATCTGGCTTCGGGGTCTCTGAAAAAGGAGAACAGAGCAGGAAGCAATTAAAAGAAGCAAGCATAAAGTCGACAAAGTGGCACAATGTGGCATCTTGCAGAATCACTAAGGAGAAGGATTAAGGAAAATCATCCAAAGTAATTATTCCAAAGGCCAGTGGGGATGAGACAAATCTCCTACAAGTTCTCTAGATACATCGTAATGTCACTCTTCTCAAGAGGGAATATTTTGCCAAAATAATTGGATAGAATAAAGAATACAGTTCAGAAAACCTGCAATCAAATGTACACCTGCAAGTGTTCACTATGCATGAAGCTCCCATCTTGCACTTTGGTCTAATCTGCTGTCTCTTCCCTCTCTCTTTCTCTCGCTCCATAGACATATATGTATATATGTATATGCATAATATACACACAGAAGTATGCTCTGTGTACATATACATTGAAAGCTTTAAAAAATTTAATGAATATTTTAAAATTTTTACTGTCTTGTTTAACCCATATCCTCTCTCTTACTAAAACAATGCATCCCAAAATATATATGAAAAAGTTTCCATGAATAACTTCCAAAATAAGCTTCCAGTAAGCTTCTGAAATCCTTAGGATTATTTCTTTTGGTTAAGTAGATGCATAGCAAATAAAGCTTACTGGTTAACCAAATAGCCAAATTTTGAGGCATAAGAGTGGTACCTGAGGTATAGCCCAAACAGTGGAGAACTTTCTGTGAGAAGAAAAGCCAAGTAACAGTGCAAGTCCCTGAGTTCAAACCCCAGAACAGGCACACCAAAAAAGGGGGACAGCATTTTATTTCTGTTGGTTTCCTCAGACCATTGAATTATAGACATCAGAGCAAATAATTTGTTACTAGAGCATAGAGTTAGATGTATTAACACTAAGCAGATGGTTAGTCTGCTAATTAGTGTTCTTTTGCAATAGAAGGCAGTTAACAGATTTATGAAAATCTCTTCCTTTAAGAGTTTGCTTTTGAGCCAGGCATGATGGCTCATGCCTGTAATCCTAGCTACTCAGGAGGCTGAGATCTAAGGATCAAGATTCAAAGCCAGCCCAGGTACAAAAGGACCTGAGACTCCAATTACCCTTTAGAAAACTCCAATTAACCTCTAGAAAACAGGAAGTGGGGCTTGGCTCAAGGGTAGGATGGTAGCCTCGATCTGAAGAACTCAGGGACAGTGTCCAGGCCAAGTTCAAGCTCCAAGACCCACCAAAAAAAAAAGAAAAGAAGAAGAAGAAAACAATTTGCCAGGCATGTGTCACATACCTGTAATCCAAGTACTTGGGAAGCTGAGGCAAGAGAATTATGAGTTCAGTGCCAGCTGGTTACATAGCAAAATCTTATCTCAAAAATAAATAAATGAGCTGGCCACCGTGGCTCACATCTGTAATTCTAGCTACTCAGAACCAAGATTTGAGGATCATGGTTCAAAGCCAGCCTGGGCACTAAAGAACATGAGACTCTTATCTCTAATTAACCACTAGAAAAATGGGAAGTAGGGCTGTGACTCAAGGGGTAGGGTAGTAGCCTTGAGCTGAAGAGCTCAGGGCCAGCTCCTAGGCCCAGAGTTCAAGCCCCATGATCTATAAATAAATAAATATTGTCTTTTACAGAAAGACTTTGAATAGCTCCGGATTGGAAATAACTCCCTACTTGAAATTTAGGATTCATGTCTACATTTGTGTTCTGAAGTTAATTTAATTATTTAAGTACCTTTTAGTACAGCAGAATGTTTGAGCTCAAATGAATCATAAAATATAATCAGGAAAATGTTTTAAGATAGAATTTTGGATCCAAGTCCAAATTTTTCACTTGCGAGACCCAGGAGGTACCACCCGTCTTAAACATGCACCTGGGTACTACACTTAATCCCTTAGCTACACAGTACATTAGAGACTTTTAGGACATTGGTCTTTGCCCTCCCAGCTAAGACTTCTGATAACCAAGGCCTCCAGGCTTATTCTTCCCACACCTAATTTCTTAGCCACATTCCGCAACAGATACTTCTGTTTTTCCTCTCTGATGTGTCTTGGATTTAACATTCTCCAAGAAATAACTTCTACCTTCCCATGGAACTATTTGCAAGGTCAGTCTATAGACTGGCCTTGTTTAGGAATTCTGAGATTAAGTTAATGCTCTGTCATCCTCATTGATGAGTAACACACTTAAAATATTAACTTGGTTGGAACTTCATCTGGACATACCTTTGTACTTTACCTAGCAGCTCAACTCATGGTTCTTGAAATCACCCAGGTACTCTGCACAGAGGAAGACAACCCTAGATTATTCTACCCTCTGCTGGACATGTTTAAACCATTTGCCTATGGATGGGCTCTCTGTAGCAAAATTATAACTTTAGCCCAAATTGTTTTTTCTATTACCCAGGGGCTTCAGGGCTCTTTCCCAATGTAAATAGTTACACTTTTGACAAAGCAAGCTCATTTAAATATCAGGCTGAAAGGAACATAATTAGAAAGCTAAATGTGTAAATGAGAAAATTACAGTGCAAACCAAAGTCATGAGAAAATTAAATTGAAATTTTTCAGTTCTATTCATTCGAGAGGCAACTGTATATACTCTTTCAGGTCAATGCATCACATTTGTACAGATGAGACAGGGTCAGAATCTCTTATACAGAGCTGGGTACCCTTGCTCTCCAGCAATTTTTTAAGGGTGAAAAATGATTCTTACTAAAAAGCTAGAACTATGTGTGTTGGGGGTCATTTTTCCCAATAGCCACACTATATATCCTGAGCGAGTTTCTCACTTCAGAGGCCATTTTTATGCCCACCCTCTGCAGCTAGATGAATGGCAGAGTCCCAGGAAGACATGAATATACTGTCTGTTACACTATGTACAGCTTGAAACCCAACCAATAAATTTCCTGCAAATTCTTTAAGCTTTAACTTTCTCAGGATGTGTGTGGTACTGCTCCGCTGTCAAAGAGGCTGTCCCTGGAAAGCCTCTCATTTTTCTTTTAGCGCCAGTTCTTAAAAAGTCACAAAGCAAAACAAATTACCCCCCATAAAATTATAATGGTGAACAGGAAAATTCATGACAGCCTTCCGCCAGGACCACAGCTGGCACAATTCATGCTTTCCCACTCCCTCCATGCACTCATCTCCCCCGTGTTTGGAGAAGAATAGGATCAGGTCTTTGGAGGGCACTGTGCCCACTCCGCAGTTACCCAACACACCCCAGGCTGCCTCTGCCAAAAAGTGCACCCAAACTGCCACACCAGGGGTTACCAACCATGGCCTCCAGGCTCTATGCCCCAGTGGGCAACTTTCAGCCATTCTTCCTTTTTTCTCAAATACTTTTCTTGTAGTTAATAGAAGGGTTACATTATATTCACCAGATAGAAGGTGCATTACTTCACATACATTGATACCCTTTCTCATATCTTGATCTCCATTTCCCTTCCCCCACCCCCACCCCTCATCTTGTTTTCCTCCCTTCCCTACTCGACTTCAAATAACCAAATATGCATATATACAATATATCAGATAATCAGGTGAAATACTGTAACAATATGAGATAACCAAGGGACAGCAAAAGATATGAGAGATAATATAGTACATTAAGGACAAAAATTTAACTCTCTGATTACATCCATCTATGAGTAAAAGCTTCATCAGTTGTGTCTAAAATAGCCCACCCCAAGTCTGGTTTCCTTTCAATCTGTCCTTGAAACTGCTGACTCTTGGCTCTCCTTATTCAGCACCTTTGTCTCTGTGCATCCTACTTCAGAAATTCAGTTCCACTTATCTACCAAGTCCTGAGACTGTGCCTTCATCCAGAGATTTCTATTTACATCCCATATGTCTAGGCGCTCTGCCACTTAAGCCACAGCACCGCTTCTGGCTTTTCTATGTATGTGGTACCAAGTAATGGAACCCTGGTCTTTGTGCATGCTAAGCAAGCACCCTACCACTAGACCAAACTCCCAGCCCCTTGCGTGTTTTTTTTGATAAACTTAATTTAACATATCCAAAACTGAACCCTCTGTCCTCCCTCAAAACCATCTCAGTAAATGGCCCGACTCTCAGAGTCAGCATGGACCCATTCCTTTGTACTTCCTCCTCCAGGCAATCACTGCATCCAGTCTGGTGCTTAGCCTTTCTCACACCATCCAGTCCTCCCTCACTACTTGCTCTGGCCCATGCTCCATCCCCAGCCCTTACTCACTGTGCCCTCTTCAGTGAAAGGACCACAGTACAGCAGAGCAAATTTTCTTTACCCATTTGACCACACATTACACTGTACATACCTCCTATGTACCTGCTAAGGCCTTTCTGTGGCAGTACTGGGGTTTGGACTTAAGGGCTGGGACTTGCTAGCCATCACCCTACCACTTGAGTCATGGCCCCATCCCACTTCTGTGGCTCATAAGGTGAAAGATGAAATACTAGCAATGGCTTTCTAGGTTCAGTACCACCTAACTACTTCTCCTACAGATTTGTTTGCTCCACTCCCCAACCCCTACCCCACTCTCTTCTCTTTGTACAGATATTTTCCTTCTGTCATCAGCCTGTCTGTGATCCTTTTTGGCTCAAGCCTTCCAAAGACAATCGTCATTACCATAGCTTATCTCCTTGTCCATCTGCCTTATTCCTACCTGCCTTCAAATCTCAATTGAAACAATACTTTGCTTTCAATACTTTCTCCCTGATTTCAGAAACCAGGGTGGTTATCTTTGCTGAGCACTCCCTGTGTCACACTAAGGAGGTCTTTTCTAATATCATTCACAAGGTGTCTGGCTATAAAGCTTTCTTCCTTCATCTATGGACTTCATGAGACTAGGACACTGTTTTCTCCCATCCACAAGGTCCCCTGTACCTAGTATGGTGCCTGGCACAAAAATGATAGCAGTAAACAGTTGATGAATTAAACAGGTTTTCATTGGGCCTCTTGGAAAGCAGAGGTTACTTTTTTGTTTCCTCTATCTCTAGTATGCACCTATTATTTTAGTCCACCTGCATGCAGGAGGTGAATGTTCATCTCACCTTTACCTCCCCATGACCTGGGAGGGGGCCAGCTACATCAGACATTACTTTAGTGAGATAACCTAACTTCCAGTTTCATTTCCTTCCTCTGTAAAATGAACACAATAATGATATTTCACTGATTGGGATTCTTTTTTTTTTTTGGCCAGTTCTAGGGCTTGAACTCAGGGCCTAAGCACTGTCCTTGGGCTTTCCCAAGGTTAAGTACTCTATGGCTTGAGCCACAGCACCATTTCCAGCTTTTTTAATGCATGTGGTACTGAGGAATCGAACCCAGGTCTTCATGCATGGTAGGCAAGCACTCTACCACTAGGCCAAACTCCTGGCCCTGATTGGGATTCTTTTTAAATAGTTTTTAATCTATTTATTTGTTTTGCTGGTCCTGGGCTTGAACTCAGGACCCTGAGCCTCTTTGTGCTCAATGCTAGTACTCTACCACTTGAGCCATAGCACCACTTCCAGCTATGCGGTGTAGATTATTAGAAATAAGAGTCTCACCATTTTGAACTGTGATCCTTAGATCTCAGTCTCCTGAGTAGCTAAGATTGCAGGTGTGAGCCACTGGCGCCTAGCTCATTGGAATACTTTTTAGGGAAGTTTTACTTTTACTCTCCCACTGGGAGTTCCAGTAACTTAATCTATGAAATAAATTAACAATAGATGATTGGGAAAGAACATGCATATCTTATTATAAACTGAAGACACAGAAGTATGAATCTTACCTAAAGCCAGCCTTTATAGTAGGGAGGGGAGTCCAGTGAACAAGGGTCCACTTGCCAGGCAGAAAAAGCTACTCAGGTAACAACCTCCTACAGTCATCTCTCTCTGAACCATATACCAGGACCCCAATCTCTTGTAGGCAGACAATAGGGGAGGCTATCAGAAAGGTCTCTACCTACATCCACTGTTGACTACGGTGCATAGATGTGATTTTTTTTAACAATGGAAAGTTTTGCAGAGCCATTTCTTTTTTTTATTTCTAATATTTATTTTTATTGTAAAGGTGATATACAGAGGGGTTACATTTACATAAGTTATGTAATATGTACATTACTTTTTTAAAAAAATTTTAATAATTTTTTATTGTGATTAATAGAAGGGCTACATTATATTCACCAGTTAGAAGGTGATACCCTTTCTCATGACATGGTTCCCATTTCCCTCCCACCCTTCCCCCATTTATCTTGATTTCCCCCCTTCCCTATCCAATTTCAAATAACCAATTAAGCATATATAACAGATAACAAGGTGAAATATTGTAACAATATGAGATAACCAAGGGACAGCAAAAGAGATGAGAGATAACATAGTACATAACAACAGTTATGGCTTTTGTTTCCTTATCTTGGAGGTCTTGACATTTAGTGTCATACTATTTGGCCTAATGTCTCTAGATTTTGTTCTATTGTAAATCTCTTGCAGAGCCATTTCTATATCTGCAGAGGTCTGCAATTTCTCTGAATAACTACCTTGAAATGTTCCAAAGAAATATTTTGGAGGTGGGATATTTTACTCTCCCAGAGGATGTTAAAAAGAGAAAATAAAACATCCCATGTAAAACACGGCAATGAATTATTTGACTAGTAAGCATTTAGTAAGTGGAAGCTGTTACTACTGTAACAAAGAGGTCAGCTGTGAAAATGCTAATTATGCTTCTAATGAACCAGGAATTACTAAATAAACTGGTATAGTCATGCCAAGAAATACTACAAAGTCATCAGAAATCTCCTTAAATAATACTATATTGAAGAAATGTTCTCACTATGATATTAAACAGTCTAAATGGACTTAATAAATACATATATGAAGCATTTCACACTCTTATCTCCAATTAATCACCAAAAGTCAGAACTGGAGCTGCAGCACAAGTGATAGAGTGCTGGCCTTAAACAAAAAGCTAAGTGTAAGAAAGCACCTAGAACGGCACAGAAAAAAAAGAATGAGTAAATATATTATCAGAAGGTAATCTAACAATGTATTAATAGGGAATGATAAAATCAAAAATTATTTTAACCATCTCAATAGAAGCAGAAAGGAATTTGACAAGATCCAACACCTCTTTATGTTAAAAGCTCTGGAGAAAGTAGGAATCCATGGGACATTCCTCAGTATAATAAAAGCTGTGTATGACAAACCCACTGCAAGCATTATACTTAACGGCAAAAAGCTAAAGACATTTCCTTTAAAATCAGGAATGAGATAAGGATGCCCAGTCTCTCCACTCCTCTTTAATATACTATTGGAACTCCTAACCAGAGCAATAAGGCAAGAAGCAAGCATAAAGGGGATCCAAATAGGGAAAGAGGAAGTGAAACTTTCCCTCTTTGTAGATGACATGACTCTGTATTTAAAGAACACTATAACCTCCACCCACAAGTTGAGTTAACTTGAAACTTTGGCAAAGTAGGGGGGTATAAAATTAACCCCCAAAAATCAATGGCTTTGGGGCCAGGAGTTTAGCCTCGTGGTAGAATGTTTGCCTAGCATGCACAAAGACCCACGTTTGATTCCTCAGTACCACATACATAGAAAAAAGCTGGAAGTGGTGCTGAGGCTCAAGAGGTAGAGCTCTGGCCTTGAGAAAGTCCAAGGACAGTGCTCAGGCCCTGAGCTCAAGCCCAGTACTGGCAAAAAAAAAAAATCAATGGCTTTCCTGTATGCCAACAATGACAAGAGAGAGGCAGAAGTGAGGAAAGCAACTCCTTTTGAAATAGCCTCAAAGAAAATAAAATACTTAGAAATTAACTTAACTAATGATGTAAAGGACCTCTATGATGACAACTTTTAAACCCTGAAAAAGGATATTAAAACAGAACTGAGGAAATAGAAAAAAACCTCTCATGCTCCTGGATTAGAAGAATTAACATCATGAAAATGGCAATCTTGCCAAAGGCTATCTACGAATTCAATGCCATACCCATCAATATCCCAATGGCATTCCTTAAGGAAATAGAAGAAGTAATCCAAAAATTCAGATGGAATAATAAAAGACCCTATAGAGCAAAAACAATCCTTGGCAGAAAGAAGAGTGCTGGAGGAATTTCAATACCAAACTTTAGACTCTATTACACAGCTATAGTAATCAAAACAATTTGGTACTGGCACAAAAATAGGCCTGAAGACCAATGGAATAGAACTGAAGAACCAGAAATCGACCCATAGACCTATAACCACCTAATCTTTGATAAGGGAGCCAAAAGAATAGGATGGAAGAAAGACAGCCTCTTCTATCTCCTGGCAGAATTGGTTAAGCACTTGCAGAAAGCTAAAGTTGGATTCTTCTGTGTCACCCTGCACCAGGATTAATTCCAAATGGATCAAAGACCTTGAGGTAAAAGCAGATACCCTAAAAACTTTACAGGAAAGAATAGGAGATATACTAGGACTCCTTGGCACAGGTTGAAACTTTCTTAATAAAGATCCAGAAACACAACAAATTAAAGAAAGTTTGGACAAGTGGTACTGTATTAAACCACAGAGCTTCTGTATGGCAAAAACAAAACACATAGCTAGCAAGTTAAATAGAAAGCCCACAGAGTGGGAGAAGATCTTCACTACCCACACAACAGACAAGGGCCTTATATCTGAAATATATCTAGAGCTCAAAAAATTGAATCTCTCAAAAGTAAATCCTCAAAGAAACAACCATGACATTAAAAGGTGGGCTAAACATAGAGCTCCCCTATTACCCAGCAGTTCCACTCCTTGGCATTTACCCAATCATCCAGAAACAAGGGCATACTAAATCCACTAACACAATGATATTCATTGCATCACTCTGTACCATAGCAAAGATAAGGAACCAACCTAGATGTCCCTCAGTTGATGAGTGGATCAACAAGATGTGGTATTTATACACAATGGAATTCTATGCTGCTATCAGAAAGAACGACATTGCCCCAGTTGTAAGGAAATGGAAAGACTTAGAAAAAATCATATTAAGTGAAGTAAGCCAGACTCAAAGGAACATAGGCTCCGTGGTTTCCCTCATTTGTCATAATTAGTAGAAACCTTGGGCTCTCCTAGTAGAGATTTACAATAAAACAAAATCTAGAGACATTAGGCCAAATAGTATGACACTAAATGTAAGGAACTCCAGGATAAGGAAACAAAAGCCATATAATGAGTGACTGTTGTCCTTAATGTACTATGTTATCTCTCATCTCTTTTGCTGTCCCTTGGTTATCTCGTATTGTTACAGTATTTCACTTTGTTATCTGATATACTGGATATGTGCGTATTTGGTTATTTGAAATTGGATAGGAAAGGGGGGAAAACAAGATGAGGGGTGGGGGTGGGGGAGGGAAATGGGGACCAAGACATGAGAATGGGTATCAATGTATGTGAAGTAATGTACCTTCTATCTGGCAAATACAATGTAACCCCTCTATTAATTACAATAAAAAATATATGAAAAAAAGGTGGGCTAAAGACAGTGATTGTATACAGAGATTCCCTTCTTAAATACTTGTTTGTTAAACATGACATTTGAAAAATGATGTAAAAATCAATGCTAATAAATGCTTTAATAAAAATGTAAAAAAAAGTTAAAGGGAAAAAATTAAAAACTTACAAAATGTTAAAAAAAAAAGGTGGGCTAAAGACTTAAAGACTGAGACTTCTCTGAAGAAGAAATAAGAATGGCCTATAGACACATGAAGAAATGTTCAACATCTCTGGTGGTAAAAAGAAATGTAAATCAAAACAACTTTGAGATTCCACCTCACTCTAGTTAGAATGGCCATGATCAAGAAATCTAATAACAACAGATTCTGGCAGGGATGTGGCCAGGAGGGATCACTGCTACACTGTTAGTGGGAGTGTATACTCATTCAACCACTATGAAAAGCAGTATGATGATTCCTCAAAAGATTAAACATAGAGCTCCCCTATAACCCAGCAATTCCACTCCTTAGCATTTACCCCAAACATCCAGAAAGAGGGACATATTAAAGCCACTAACACAACAATGTGCATTGCAGCATTATTTGCCATAGCAAAGCTATGGAACCAATCCAGATGCCCCTCAGTAGATGATTGGATCAAGAAGATACACAATGGAATTCTATGCTGCTATCAGAAAGAATGGCATTGCCCATTTGTAAAGAAATGGAAAGATTGGGAAAAAATCATATTAAGTGAAGTAAGCCAGATCCAGAGAAATATAGGCTCAATAGTTGCCCTCATTTGTAATAATTAGTACATATCTAGGACTCTCCTAGCAGAGGATTACAATAACTCAAAACCTATGTATATAAGGTCATATACGATGAGACTAAATGAAATGAACTCTAGGATATGGAAATAAGATCTTTATCTTGTATGATTGTTGTTCTTAATGTACTGTTATTTCTCTTCTCTTTTTTTGCCCTTACAATTAATCTCATAATGTTACTGTATCTGACTTTGTTTCTTCGTATATTGTATATACATTTATTTATTTATTTATTTGAAATAGGAAAGGGAAGGGGGGAAACAAGATGATTGGGAGGGGTGGGAGAAGGGAAATGGGGGCCAAAACAGGAGAAGGGGTATCAATGTGTGAGAAGGAATGCACCTACTACTCGATGAATGCAGCTGTAACCCCTCAATACATCATCCCAAAAATAAAAATGTAAATAAACAAGAAATCCAATAACCACAGATGCTGGAAGGGATGCGGCAGAAGGGAATGCTACTATACTGTTGGTAAACGCAGCCGGGAGCCCTGGCTCACACATGTAATCCTAGCTACTCAGGAGGCTGAGATCTGAGGATCACAGTTCAAAGCCATTCGAGGCACTAAAGAACGTGAGACTCTTATCACCAATTAATCACTAAAAACGTGAAGTGGGGCTGTGGCTCCTCCAGGAGTAGGACAGTATCCTTGAGCTAAAGAGTTTAGGGACAGGCCCAGAGTTCAAGCCCCATGACCCACAAAAAAAAAAAAGAAAAAAAAAAAGAGTGTAAGATCATTCAACCACTATGGAAAACAGTATGGTGATCCCTCAAAAGACTAAACATAGAGCTCCCCTGTGACCCAGCAATTCCACTCCCTGGCATTTACCCAAATGTCCACAAACGAGGACATACTGAAGCCACTAACACAACAATTTTCATTGCAGCATTATTTACCAGAGTTAAGATATGGAACCAAGAAGTGGAAGATGGCGCTGAGACAATAGGGACGCTGCCTAGCTCTCTCCCACAAAAAGAGATAACCAGGGAGTCCCATGAGCCAACTACCTTAAGAAATCCACAACAACAAACTCAAAAAGCAACGGAGAAGGACTCAAACCGGAAAAGAAATCCAGATAAAGCTCACATCCAACTCTCTCAAAGAATTCGGAACGCGAGGACCCCTCCCCGACCCCTCGCCACTGGCTCTGAGCCGGGAAAAGCCGTGGCGGAGGGTGCCGGGCCGGGCAGCCCCGACCGCTGCAGAAACCAGCATTGGACAGGGCCAGCGAGCCGCGGAAGCAGCAGGACCCAGATGCGGAACCAGAACAGCAAGCAGCGGAACCCAGACAAGGACCACAGGCGGCGGCGGAGATCCAAGGGGAGTGAAGCATTCTCCAACACCATGCAGCACCCACAGACAAATGCAGAGGCGTGAGTAATACAGCGGGTCCACAAACCCATCGGGAAAGCAGAGCTAGTGCCAAGCAATAGAACTTAACTCAGACCCCTCCACCCTGTCCGAGAAAGACCTGCAGGAGCAGGGGGGCAAGGAACTTAGAATCCTGTCCCTTCCCTCAACAGCCCCCTCCCCCAGGCCATTGACTGGAGACTGACAGGCGGGCGGCGCTAAGACCCAGCACCCCACCAAAGGAGGCGGAGATGTCCCAGCCCCCACCTGTCCAACAGCCTCCTCCCCCAGGCCTCTGACTGGAGACTGAGGCAGATGGGCACCAAGACCCAGCACCACACCAAAGGGGGTAGAGGTGTCCCAGCTCACCCACCCAACAGGTTCCTCTCCCAGGCCACTGGGTCTGGAGAGTGGGGGGCGCTGAGACCCTGCTGTCCAACAGCGGGTGGGGTGCGTGGGAGTCTAGGAGCCAGCATCTGTCCCCCTCAAATCTTGAGCCGGACACCCTCCAGCTGGGAATCCCCAGCAAGACAGCACCAAGGGGTCCCCCCACAGTCACAGACTCTCTGATAAAGCAGCAGAAGCACAGCAGGGAACTAAAGGGCCGACCAGTAGCCGAGCTTGCCTTCTGAGAACCAGAAAGGCGCGGCTCCGCCCTTGGAGCCCACGTCTTCGGCTGGGCCCCACCCCTGGGAACAGAGTGGACACCTGCTGGTCCTGCTGAGAGCCCTTGAAAACTCCCAAATTCCAGACCCTTGGCCGAGGGCCGCCCCTGGAAGCAGTACAGGAAAACCAACCATCCACCCAGCATGCTGAGACTAAAGCACGCAGATCCAACCCATGGCCCACTGTGAGGGCACTGGTTGGGCTGAGAGCTAGTCGTGCAGCAGCACACAGCCTCTGGGAACAGACCGAACATCCGCAAAAACTGCAAACTCTGACCTAGTCAGCAGAGGAGTCAATTTGGCCAAGAACCACAGGTGTACACAGATTCCCAGAACCACCTCCCAATCCAAGTAAAGACCGCCACCTACCCACCACAGACCGAACTACAACAACAGTTCTCGATGCCTAGGAGAGTGCAAAGACAAATTACCACGTACATAAATAATCAAAGTCCCACGCAAAGCTCAAAGTGAAACAAGAGTGAAGGGACAAGAGAGATGTCACCATCCCAAGAAATGACACCTGAAGACACACGAAACATGACTCAAATCAAGGAAATGATTTTGGAAATGACTAATGAAATTAAGGCTGAATTCCAAAAGCATAAGCAAGAAATTTCCAAGGTACTCTTTGAATTCAAAAGAGAAATGGAAGAAAAGTTCAATACCCTCTCAGCAGACATGATCAGCTCAGTGTCCACACTTCAAGCAAAAATGGAGGCATTAAGCAGCAGACTGACTGAGATGGAGAATAGAACATCCGGAACGGAAGATAAAACACAAGAGCTGGAACAGAGAATCACCACCTTGGAAAAATCAGTCAGAATCCACCAGAGAGAACTCCAGGACCTGGCAGATGCAGCAAAGAAGTCTAATCTTCGTATAATAGGGATTGATGAGGGCGCAGAATTTCAGGACAAAGGAATGCAACCCTTATTCACCAAAATCATAACAGAGAATTTCCCCAACCTCAAAAGGGAAAATACCCAAATTATTGAAGGTTTCAGGATTTCAAACAGGCAAGACCCTAGAAGGAACTTATCTAGACATATCATAGTAAAGACACTAGATCCGAATACCAAGGAATTGATCTTAAATGCTGCAAAAACAAAGAAAGAGCTATACTACAATGGGAAAAAAATTCGAATTACAGCAGATCTCTCCATGCAAACCCTAAATGCAAGAAAAACTTGGAAAATATCATTGATGTCCTAAAGACCCACAACTGCCAACCCAGACTGATATATCCAGCAAAACGAGCATTTACATTTGAGGGAAAAACAAGAATATTTCACTCTAAAGAGAAGCTTTATGAATACGTTCACACTAAACCAGCGTTACAAAAAATATTAATTAATCAAGAACAAACTGTAGCGCATCAAGAACCCCCATCAAGAAGTAAATATCTATAATTCACTAAACAAAAAAGGGGGAAAAAGAGAGAGAGAAAGAAACTTAGAAGTAAAAATAAATGACAATGGACACTGACCACTTCTCCATAATTTCCCTAAATGTGAACAGGACGAACAATCCAATCAAAAGACACAGAGCAGCAGACTGGATTAAGAAACACCACCCATCCATATGTTGCCTCCAAGAGACCCACCTCACTGCCAAAGACAGAAACAAATTCCAAGTGAAAGGATGGAAATGAATTTTCCACTTCAATGCACCAAGCAAAAAAGCAGGAGTAGCAATCTTAATCTCTGATAAAATTAACTTCTCAGTAAAATCAGTACATAAAGATAGAGACAGCCATTATATATTAGTAAAGGGTACAATCCATGCCCATAATATTACAGTTATAAACATTTACTCCCCCAACACGGGAGCACCCAAATTTGTCAAACAAACTCTCTTAGAATTACAGCACAAGATAGACTCAAACCCAATCATAGTGGGAAACCTCAATACACCACTCTCAACAAATGACAGGTCAACTCAACAAAAGTTAAGCAAAGACACCATCAACTTAAACAACACCATAGCCCAGCTGGGCTTAACAGATATACACAGTCTTCCACCCAACGGCAAAACTTTTTACATTTTTCTC
The DNA here is from genome assembly GCF_031878675.1 of Megascapheus bottae. Taxonomy (NCBI): domain Eukaryota; kingdom Metazoa; phylum Chordata; class Mammalia; order Rodentia; family Geomyidae; genus Megascapheus; species Megascapheus bottae. Next base: position 17,616,689 of record NC_143521.1, on the reverse strand, counting down.
AGCAGCACATGGGACACATTCCAAAATAGATCATATAATAGTTCATACAGAAAACTTAAGCAGATATAAGAGGACTCATATAATCCCATGCATTCTAACAGATCACAGTGGAGTCAGACTCTGAACAATGCATTCAAAGTCAAAAAACATTCAATCCCTTGGAAGCTGAACAACACACTTCGGAATAACTCCTGGGTAACAGATCAAATCAGAAATGAAATTTAAAACTTCCTTGAATGTAATGACAATCAAGAAACATCACAAAGGAACTTATGGGAAACAGCAAAGGCAGTTCTAAGAGTCAAATTTATCTCACTAGGAGCGCATATTAAAAAACAAGAAGAGCACGTAAATAACCTAAAAAAAACCTGAAACACCTAGAGGAGCAAGAAAAAAGTTAATTCTAAAATAACTAGAAGGACAGAAATAACAAAAATAAAATCAGAAATCTCAGAGATTGAAATAAGATCTACTATACACAAAATTGATAAATCAAAAAGTTGGTTCTCTGAAAGAGTCAACAAAATAGACAGACCCCTGGCAAGATTAATCAAAAAAAGGAAAGGGGAGACTCAAATAAACAAGATTAGAGACCCCACGGGAACAATCATAACTGATTCCCGAGAAATTCAGTCCATAATGAATAGGTACTACCAGGGCCTATATTCAAAGAAAGAAGAAAATCTAGTAGAAATTGATGATTTCTTAAATAAATATAGGCTGCCCACACTGAATAACGATGAGGTAAACAAATTGAACAAACCAATCTCTTACAATGAAATTGTGGAAACAATCAGGGAAATGCCAACCAAAAAGAGCCCAGGTCCAGATGGTTTCACTGCAGAATTCTACAAGACATTAAAAGATGAAATAGCACCTATACTCTTGAAACTCTCCCGAGAAATAGAAACAGAAGGAGCAATACCAAACTCATTTTATGAAGTTAATATTACTCCCATCCCCAAATCAGGGAAAGACCCAACAAAAAAAGAAAACTATAGACCTATCTCTCTAATGAACACAGACACAAAACTCCTCAATAAAATATTAGCCAACAGAATCCAGAAACAAATAAAAAAAATCATACACTATGATCAAGTAGGCTTCATCCCACAGATGCAAGGCTGGTTTAACATTCACAAATCAATCAATGTAATACATCACATCAATAGAGCTAAGAATAAGAATCATATGATAATTTCTCTGGATGCGGAGAAGGCATTTGACAAAATACAACATCCATTCATGTTGAAAGCAATAGAAAAAATAGGAATAAGAGGTACATTCCTCAAAATAGTTAAAGCCATATATGAAAAACCTACAGCTAGTATTATACTAAATGTGAAAGACTGGAACCATTCACCTTAAAGTTAGGAACTAGACAGGGATGGCCACTCCCTCCACTTCTCTTCAATATAGTGCTGGAACCCTTAGCCAGAGCAATAAGGCAAGAAAAGAACATCAAAGGGATCCACATAGGGAAAGAAGAAATTAAACTAACCCTATTCACAGATGACATGATCCTCTACTTGAGTGACCCAACAAACTCCACTCCCAAACTACTAGAATTAATAAACTACTTTAGCAAAGTGGCAGCAGAAGTCAGTAGCCTCTTGGACACCAACAATACACAAACAGAAGGCCAAATCAAGAAGATGATCCCATTCGCAATAGCCCCCAAAAGAATAAAATACTTAGGAATATACTTAACCAAAGATGTAAAGGAAATATTCAATGAAAACTATAAAAGCCTAACGAAAGAAATTAAAGAGGACACTAGGAAATGGAAAGACATCCCATGCTCATGGCTAGGGAGAACCAACATAGTGAAAATGACTATACTGTCAAAATTGGCATACAAATTCAATGCCATCCCCATCAAAATCCCAAAGTCATTCTTTACGGAAATAGAAGATATAATCCAAAGATTCATATGGAACAAGAAAAGACCTAGAATAGCCAAAACAATTCTTATTTATTTATTGCCAGTCCTGGGCTTGAGCTCAGGGCCTGAGCACTGTCCTTGGACTTTCTCAAGGCTAGAGCTCTACCACTTGAGCCTCAGCACCACTTCCGGCTTTTTGCTATTTATGTGGTACCAAGGAATCGAACCCAGGTCTTCATGCATGCTAGGCAAACACTTTAACCACTAGGCTAAACTCCCGGCCCCAAGCCAAAACAATTCTAGGCAAAAAGAAATTCTGGTGGTATTACAATACCAGACTTCAAACTCTACTATAGAGCCATAATAACAAAAACCGCCTGGTATTGGCACAAAAACAGACCAGAAGATCAGTGGAACAGAATAGAAGACCCAGAAATAGAACCACATACCTACAGGCAACTTGTATTTGACAAAGGAGTCAAAGATATACAGTGGAACAAACACAGCCTATTCAATTATTGGTGCTGGCAAAATTGGGCAGCCACATGCAGAAAACTAAAAATTGACCCTAGCCTTTCGCCATGCACAAGCATTAATGCAAAGTGGATCAAAGACCTCAACATCAGACCAGAAACCATGAAACTGCTACAAAAGTTGGAAAGACACTGGAACTCATAGGCACAGGCAAAAGATTCCTAAACAGAATCCCAGGGTCACAAGAGATTGGAGAGAGACTCGATAAAATAAAAAGTTTCTGTACAGATAAAAACATAGTTGCAAAAGTAGAGAGGCAGCCAACCAACTGGGAAAAGATATTCACCAACAATACATCTGACAAATGCTTAATATCCAGTTTCTACAGGGAACTCAAGAAACTAATCCCCTGACAACCCAATAAACCATTCACTAAATGGGCAAGGGAACTAAAGAGAGACTTATCAGAAGAAGAGATTAAAATGGCAGAAAAGCATATGAGAAAATGTTCATCATCTATGGTCATAAAGGAAATGCAAATAATAACAACCCTAAGATACCACCTTACCCCAACAAGAATGGCCAAGATTTTGAACTCAAACAATGACAGTTGCTGGCAGGGTTGTGGAGAAAAAGGAACCCTACTACACTGCTGGTGGGAATGTAGACTAGTTCAGCCACTCTGGAAAGCAGTGTGGAGGTTTCTTAAAGAACTGAAAATGGACCTTCCCTACGATCCCACCATACCACTTCTGGGCATCTGTCCTGAACATCATGACCCAAGATATTATAAGGACACCTGCTCAGCTATGTTCACCTCTGCACTATTCACAATAGCCAGGCAATGGAAACAATCCATATGCCCTACTGCAGATGAATGGATACAGAAAATGTGGTATATATACACAATGGAATTCTACATAGCCAACAGACAAGATAAAATAATGGCATTCGAAGGGAAGTGGATGAATCTAGAGCGAATCATGTTGAGTGAGACAAGTCAAGACCAAAGGAACAAAAGGCTCATGGTATCCTTAATATGTGGCTATTAAATCCAAAGAGTACAAGAGCGAGGACTCAATAACTGCATACCCAAAGCTATGGACATGGTAATGGAAATACAAACATAACTATATAGACATAAAAACCTATGACTCTATAGACATAATGTCTTATTTCATAAATTAATATGTCTCTATGACATACAAACCCTTAGCCTAATTTTGATTAAGTTCTAAATACTGTCCTAGTGATTGTAAATAGAGATACCCTCCTTGAACACTTGTTTGTTAAATTTGTCATTTAAAATACGATGTAAGAATCAATGTTAATAAATTCTTTAATAAAAAGAAGATATGGAACCAAACCACATTCCCTCAGTAAATGAATGGATCAAGAGGATGTGATACTTGAAAAAATCATATTAAGTGAAGTAAGCCAGTCCTAAAGGAATAAAGGCTGAATGGATTCCCTCATTTGTAATAATTAGTACACATCTAGGATTCTCCTAGCAAAGGATTACAATAGCTCAAAAGCTATATACATATGGTCATATAGGATTAGACTACACAAAATGAACTCTAAGATATGGAAACAAGAGGCTTATCTTTGTGACTGTTGTTCTCAGTGTACTATGTGCAGTTCTTTTCTTTTTTTCCCCCTTATGGTTACTGTATCTGACTTGTTACCTGATGTATATACATTTATGTATTTATTTATTTATTTATTTATTTGAAATAGGAAAGGGAAGGGGGGAACAAGATGATTGGGAGGGGGTGGGGAAGGAAAAGGGGGACAAAAACATGAGAAGGGGAATCAATCAATGTTCAAGAAGGAATGTACCCACTACCTGACAAATATAATTGTAAAAAGGGATTTTGTATATTTCATTGTACTTACACTGTTTACTAGTGTTTCTTTTCTGGTCCTGGGACTTGAACGCATTAAGCTTCTCTGTGCTCAAGGCTAGTGCTCCACCACTTGAGCCACAGTCCCACTTCCTCAGCTTTTTCTGTGTATGTGGTCCTGAGGAACCAAACCCAGGGCTTCGTGCATGCTAGGCAAGCATTCTACCACTAAGCCCCATTTCCACCCTTAGTTTTTAAAAATAAAAACCAATTTTTCCATTCTATGAACCTGCTGATAATAGGGAAACCTAGACAGAACTAAATTATTCTCTAAAATCTATTTTCTTTCTTCCCTTTTCATAATGAAGTAGGAGGCAAATCAGACATGAACTGCCTCAGCTTCCCACTGTCCCCACCAGTCTTCCTGCATAAAGGGCCAACAGTGAGGTGTCAGACAACAGATCAATGGCTTTCCTTATTTAATTCCTCTACTCTCCTCCAGGTCCAAGTCTTTCTTTGCCATCTCTGCTGTATGATCTGCAAACCTTCCCACTCTGGCCCTTCATCCTGTGCAGGTTTCCTGCCACCCTTCACTCAAACTCTCATCCTTTCACTCAATGCCCCGTGTTGTTAAGGTTAGTGTCAATGCTCTCTCCGCTTTGTCATTCCCACCACCACCCCCTTCACTTTACAAATTTGTTGCTACAGCCATGGCTCCTGAAACAACTCTTGCAGACATCACCGCAAATGTTCCTGTTGTCACCTTGCCACTCTATTTGTTAAAGCCTCCCAGGATCTTCTCCAGCCTATTTATCAAATAACTTTATCTTTCTTTTTTTGTCAGTCCTAGGGCTTGAACTCTGGGCCCCGGTGCTGTCCCTGAGCTCTTCAGCTCAAGGCTACCACCCTACCCTTTGAGCCACAGCCCCACATCAGATTTTCTAGTGGTTAATTAGAGATAAGAGTTCTTCAGTGCCGGGCTGGCTTTGAACCACGGTCCTCAGATCTCAGTCTCCAGAGTAGCTAGGATTATAGGTGTGTGCACCACACCTGGCTAACTTCATCTTTCTTGATTAACTCTCCTCAAAGTTCCAGCTCAAAAACTGCCAAGCTAAAGAAGCCTTCCCTATTCCTCTCCTTTGTGCTCTGTAAATTTTCCTCACAATTTGGCCTCATCAAAATTAAGCCAGACACCAATAGCTCACACCTGTAATCCTACCTGTGATCTGAGGATCACAGTTCAAAGGCAGCCTGGGTAGGAAAGTCCATAAGACTCTTATCTCCACGTAACCACCAGAAAACCAGAAGGAGCACTGTGACTCAAAGTAGTATAGAGCTAGCCTTGAGCAAAGGAGCTCACGGACAGCACTCAGGCACTGAGTTCAAGCTCCATAACCAATTTTTCAAAAAGAGAAAATAAAACAGCACTATTTTTCTTTCCAAACTAATATGGCTACATAGTTCTTAGGTGTTAGTGACTCAGGGTAAGTTACATTTTTAGAAAATGTTTGACATTAGAGCATATACTCTCTATATTTTATTTTACGTCTGCAAGAGTTGTTTCAGGAGCCACGGCCGTAGAAGCAAATTTGTAAAGTGAAGGGGGTGGTGGTGGGAATGACAAAGCAGAGGAAACATTGACACTAACCTTCAAGTAGAAATCTCTTATACAATCTAAGGAATCTAAGAAGGAGAGATTTGGGATGGAGGCTGATCAATGGGTCTTGAATCTTCGTAATTGCTAACAATTATATAGCAACACAGCCACTTTCTTAAAGTAGGGAGCTATGATATATTTGACTGCTTTCTTACTCTTACAATCTATCACTTTAAGGGAAGGAAAAGAAATGGTGAAAGGGAGTACAAACCAGTTACTTACACAGCCCTCTCTACTAGAGTTAGGGTTCATTCTGCAGAGAAATGGATAGACATGAGCAAATTGTGTTAAGGTAAGCCAAGCTCAGCGAGACAAATGGTGCACGTTTTTCTCATATGTGAAAGCTAGATCTAAAACACAACTGGACATGATAGCATATGCAGGACTCCAGGCATTCACACGCAAACACACTAAAGGAGGATACTCTTATAGGTGAGGAATCCAAATCCATGACTCCTTTCAACATTTAGAATATTATTTATTGAAATTCATTCCAGGAAATGTAAACATGGCTTTTTTTGTTGATGGTGGTATTGATGTTAGTGTATGTTTCTGCTTTGACTTTTTTTTTTTTTGGTTTTTTTTAGGGGGCAATGGGAGGCCCAGAAAGGGAGAGAGTCATCATGGAGAGCAGTACACACACTGGGGAAAATGAACTGTGCTACTTGTGGGCAGGATGAGACGAGGAAACTGGGGGAAAGCAAAGAAAGGGGTGACAGCATCCAAAAAACAAATGTACTCTGTATAACCCATTACTAATAATAATAATGATAATAATAAATTATAGTTTTTAAAAAGCCTTTATTAAAGAGCTTCCCCATATTGAAGGCTATATGATTTATTACCATGGTTCCCACCTAATAATCAGGCCTTTCACAGTAGCCTAGGTGAAGAGGGATTGCACAACCGTTACAGAGAATTTGTTTTCCATTGTGCTTTTCTCTTTAAGGTCAATGGACTGAACAGAACCAAATCGCACCTGCCCCAAGATGGTTCACTCTGCTTCTCATACACCAGGCTCAGGGCAGCCAGAGAGGTGCCAGGCAGACTGCTAAAATGTTGGGTTTCCCCCAACTCAGCATCAAAGTCACGGCTAGGAACTTCCCTATCCAAGTATTTCCTGAGGAAAAGTCTTCACAATTTTTATCCAACTTTGAAATAAGTCTCTATTTTTTTTTACCAGTCCTGGGCTGGAGCTCAGGGCCTGAGCACTGTCCTTGGACGTTCTCAAGGCTAGAGCTCTACCACTTGAGCCAAAGCACCACTTCCAGCTTTTTTTTAATGTACGTGGGGTACCGAGGAATCGAACCTGGGTCTTCGTGCATGCTAGGCAAGCAGTCTACCACTAGGCCAAACTCCCGGCCCAGAAGTGTATATTCTTGAAGTTGTTTTCTTAACTATGTTATAGAATATTTATGATGAAATAACATAATCATAGATTATACATATCTGCAGATATGCAGTGCTTAAAACTATCTGGTAGTTTCCTTCAGGATCTGTGAGGGCTAGGAATCCTCTCCCCAGCCAGTAAGGTAAATGTCCCTACCTACTACCTACCATAGCCTCTAAGAGAACATCACCAAACTTCATAACAACTTTCTTTTTGTGTGTTTTTTTAGATTGTTGCATTTGTGGGTCCCCTTAGAAATGAGAAACTGGCAACCAAAGTTGGACCAAGATCACACAGCTACTTCCCTCTTTCCTTTCCATGAAAATTGACTCTCTAATCAGAAATATAACTTCTACCTGGCAGGGACTGAACCTGGGCTGTTTTAGCCTTTGTCTTGAATTTAAATTCTCCATGCTTACTTCCTGAAGCATTTTTATATGGTCACATTTGAACTCTAGCTCCCAGCCTCACCCACACACCCGCTGGATCTCTTCCCCACTCTCAGGGACTTACCTTGATGCTTTAACTTCAGCTTCCAAGCATGCAGTCGTAGATCCAGGATATCCTTGGGAAGAGCTACTGTCTAATAGAGAGTTACTTGGGATTGTGAAGCTTTGGAGTAGAGCCCACATTCTTCTCTACATCCAGTTCTTTCTACCCAACCTCACCTTTTCACACATGCGCCCCATATTATCTATTTACTTGAATCTTGAGCAATTTTGATCAGCTCAATAGTAGCTATAATCTGCCTTAAATACAGATTGATTATTGGATCATCTTCTACTCCCTAGTGCTCATGATAAAACCAATATTCTTCATGCAGGGACAAGCCAGATGACTTCCAAATCTTTTGCCATTAGCAACCAGTTTAAATTCACTTAATACTGTGAAAGGAAAAAAAAAATGCGGAGGGGCAAACAAGCAGGCTAAGAATGAGGCCTGCCTAGAATTAATGTTTGCAGATTTGATGCTATTTTTGTGACAGAATTAGCATATATTCTGCCTCATCCAGATTGCTTTCTCTTTCTCCTTTCTGTCCTCTTCCAGAACTTCCAAAATTGGCTGCAATGTAGGACAGAGTTTCCTACAACACATAGACATCATCCATCTGTCTCTAATTTCATAAAATGACAAACTGCAATGTCTTTGAGAGCCAAAAATTCTACTTCGTTCTCCTCTCTGATAGTTAAGCCCATAGGCTTTCTCTCCTATCATTTACTGTAGAAGTGAAGGCACCGCTGACAAAAGAGAAAGCAGACACCAAGTAGCATTTGTTGCTGGACTATTAGAAGCTAGATCACTCAGAAACAGGCAATGGCGGTCAGCCTAGCAATGGGTGGGAAATGTTTTCAACATCATGGAAGTCACCACGTTTCTCTTATAAAACAGGAACTGAAAGGCCATCTGAAACTTCAAACATCCCTCTCACTCAGAGCACCGTATATTAAATGTGCCCTTCACTTGCTGAATTTTATTCTGTCTCAGATTGGGGGGCTTTTAGAAAAGTCTCTTAAATAACATGACTTTTGGATTGTCTTATTCAGAACACCTTAAGATACACTGAAATGGAGAAAGAGATACAGACAAACAGACTCCTTATGAATAAGGAACAAGGAACGTTTTCAAATACTTTACTTTGGCTAGATTATTCCTTTGAGATGATGAATTCTGATAAAAGACTTAGAGGAGAATTACTAATTCAGACAGAATTAGTAATAACTTGGGGAAAAATAGGTGTGCTTCAAAATAAAGCCGTCTAGAAGGTATTGAATTTGAAGTCAGAAATCCTGAGCCTGAATCCTGGGCATAATTTGAAGTAAGCTGAACCACAGCCTCACTATTTGCAAAACAGGGAGAGATGAGCAGAGCATTCTCTAGAGGAGGTAGCCAGTGCCTGAAGAACAATTAAAATTCAGCACTTAAATTTTTTTACAAAAAAGGATGTAATTAAAAGTAAGGGAAGTTCCACTTGGCTCTAGGGGGCTGAATGTCTAAGTACGGACTTCTCTAAAGACACAAACTGAGAAGAAGCCATAGGTGACATTTTTGGAATGTGATTCCAGGAAAGTAGTGGCAAGAGGGGAGGAGAAAAAAAGACACGGTGGGGGGAGCAAAACACAAGTTCATTACCAAGGTCATTGCTGTGCACATCTGGGCTAATTCCTGCTGAGATCCTTGAATACAAGATGCCTCTCAGAATGAGCCACCTGTAAGCCAGTAGAATATCCATTACCCTGTTCTGTTTCCCCATTTGCTAAAGTTTGACCCTAGGGCACTAACTCTCTTGTGTTGGGCCCTGCAAGCTCCTGCTGCAGATGGAAAGAGTCTGAAGCAGAAGGAAGTGGGGGGAAAACACACAAGTTGAGAGCTGGAGGTGGTTTCCAGCAGCCCACAGTGACTGCAGTTCCCAGGGAGTGGGCCCTCCACAGCTGATGCTTTCAGTGGCTTTGATGTGGGCACCAATGTTTAATACCCCGACTGAAGCTGTCTCACACATTTCTTTGCTTACTCTAACCTCCATAGAGACAAACAATATCTGAACATTGTTTTCCTTATTGTAAACTTGGCTGTCATTTGTCCTTTTCGAATGGAGAATCACATCCCTTCCTTCTCCTCCAGCACACAGACAGACAGACAGACAGACAGACAGACAGACAGAGAGGTGCCATTCAATCTCTTGATTCTATAAGGTCAACAAACTTGCTCTTTTGTTCATAGATGTAATACCAAACCCCTGACTCATGCCTGCCTGGAACAAAAGCTAGTGGACTAAATGGATAAAGGAAAGAAGAAGTGAAGAAAACAAAAACATTTGTGGCACTCAAATCTGCTGAAAGTCTGCTTTGCTCGTGAGCACCCAGTCTCTTCCCAGCTGTGTTACCTTGGGAGAAATTATTCCTGGATATGTCTTCAGTATCTCTCGACCCAGGATGAAAATGGTGGGATTCAATCTCTAAAGAGATGTCCTTTGCATTTCTCTCATTTCTGCCTCTTTGCATTAATATCCAGCTTCCCGCATCCCCAGACTCATTTTGTCTGCTTGTTTAGTGGGTGGGTAGCATGTTTGTTTCCATCTTGGCCTTTCCTTCTTAGCTTGTGACAACAATTCTTTCTTGTCCCTAAAGACAGAGATATCTACCACTGTCAGCTGCCTTAATCTCCTCATTTTTCATTCTTCTGGAGAGAATCAGAATCAAGGATCCCTCACTCCAATCCACACCACCTGGTAAATAGCAAGAAGAAAAAAAAGAGCCTTCAAGTGCCAGAGAAACCTCACAGTGGGTGCATACCATGGATGCAGTGCAGTCCCAGAAGAGACCATGGAAGAAAATGGATCCTCCCATATTGACATAAGGTTATGAGATCAGAGAGAGAGAGAGAGAGAGAGAGAGAGAGAGAGAGAGAGAGAGAGAGAGAGAGAGAGAGAGAGAGAGAGAGGGAGGGAGGGAGGGAGGGAGGGAGGGAGGGAGGGAGGGAGGGAGGGAGGGAGGGAGGGAGGGAGGGAGGGAGGGAGAGCACGCAGGGGAGAGAATAGTGCAATTGGGAGACATACAGAGCATGCTCTAAGTCCCACAAGGATGCTTGAAGAAGTCTACATAAGCAAAAGGACCTGCGATTAGGTGCATACCTGATGCCTGCGATAAGTAAAATCCAAACTCTGCATTGATGGAGACGAACATGCTTGCTACTCACACTGCCGTGCCACTCCTTGCCTCCAAGTTCTGCTTCCTGCTCTAACAGGAAGGTGCTTTCCTACTCTTCACCCTGCTCCTCTTGTCTTGCAACTATATGTAGCTCACTTCTCTTTGCCTTTTTCTAGGAAATCTTCTTGGAGTCCCCACAGATCAGGTGAGGTATAACCTTCCTTCCTGTCCCCATCACTATGGTACCACACGTTTTACCTAGTTGGCTGGCCCAAAGGAGTTATTTACCTGTATAGTCACAGTATCTTAGTCTGGTCCATACTAGGTCCCTCAATCAGACTGAATAAATGAGCTGAATGAATGAATGAGCTTATAACGTTAGACCTTTAATAGAAGGCAGAAGCTATTTATCAGAAGCGGCACAAAGCCAGAGCTAGACCATCAATGGGTATAAAATGAGATTGAGTTTCAAAGTCATGGGCAATTGCTCCTTAAAACACTGCAGCAAGATCAGCAAAAAATTTTGAAGTAAACGAATTCACAGATAAAAGTCCCACATCCTCAACCCCAGGTGACAGAGACAGAAGTCAGCCAGACTAACTGGATTTGCAGCAGGCTGATTCTTTCATTCCTCTGGCTTGGCATGGGTTGAGAAAATTCAGAAGTGACAGATGGAGAGGAGGAAAGTGCAATAGAATGTGTCTGGGAGATAGAAGCAGTACAAATATCACAGGCCTAAGGAAAGCTCTCCAACACATTTCACCCCTTCTCTGATTTCTCAGTCAATTGAACAGGCCAAAATCCTCCCTACCTCAGAGCCTTTGAGTATGTTGTTTACTTTGTCTTGAATTTATAGCTATCTATCTTTTTAGATGTAAATTCCTTCGCCTTCACCTCAGTGGGCTCTGGCTTCAATGCTAATCTGCAGTAAAAATTGTGTTGGATAACCTATGTAAGTTTCCATGGACTGGACGTGTGGCTCAACTGGTAGAGTGCCAGCCAGAACCAAGTATGCCAAGCAAGTCTAAGGTCAGGACCAGTCCAGGCAGAAAAGGCCTAGATGCTCCATCTCTAAATAACTAGCAAAATGGTAGCCTGGAGGTGTAGCTTAAATGGTCCATGACCAACTAAACAAGCAATCCATGAGCTCAAAGTCCTGGGTTCAAGTCCCAGTAGTAGCATAAAAATAAAGTAAAAGTTTCATTCACCACAGTCCATTCATCTTAATCTCCTTTTATTTTTCTTCATAATACTTACACAATTTGAAACTATACTTCATTTATCTATCTGTTTACTAGAGAGGCTAGGAAGAATGGTCACCCCTCCTGGAGGAGATTTCATAAGGCCCCAGAGACTTTGCAGAGTTTGTTCATTACCTTAGGACTCAGTAAAAGGTCATAACTATCCATCTAATTGCTGTGGTCACTGTTATTTTCAAAAGAACTTCTTCAGCATTCACAACATTGAATTCATATATCAAGCCAGGAGCTTCTCTATGATCCTTATTTTCCTAGTGTACTTTAACCTTGACCACATTCACCTCCCTTGTCTTCTCCCCTAACCCAGTGTACCCTTTCCTCTTCCCAAATAATCCCCTTCTACTTCTGTGTCAACTAGATTGCATAGAGAAGATGATATTTGTCCTTGCCTGGTTTTGTTTTTCTCAACTGTGAGTCTCAGTTCCATTTAATTTTCTATAAATGACAGAACTTCATTCTTTATCTTGTCACCTATTCAGGGGCACCTTCACCCTTTCCATAACTAGGCTATTGTGAATACGCCATGGTGTTTCAGTATCTCTCTTGTACACTAGCCTACATTCCTTGGTAAATACCCACGATAGATAAAGCAAGATCATCTGGTAGTTCTAGTTTTCATTTGCCTAGGGATCTCTATATTGATTTCCAGAGTAATTGCACTAATTTACAACCCCACCAACAGTATATAAGATTTCCTTTTCCTCCTGAGTCCTCATCTTATTGGTTGCTCTTTTTTTTTTCTTTTGTTTTTTAGTTTTGCTAATAGGCATTCTGACTACAAAGAAGTAGAGTCTCAATTTCTCTCTGATTTCCATTTCCCTAATGGCTAAGAAAATTAAACATTTCTTCATTTATTTATTGACTATTTGTACTAACTCTGTTCAATTCCTTTGCCCATTTATTGATTGGACTATTTGCTCTTTTAATGTTGGATCCCTTCTGTAGTCTGGATTTTAATCCCCTGGCATTGAAATATTAGTAAAGGTTTTCTTCCATTGTGCAGGCTGTCTCTTACATTAGTAATCCTTCATTTTGCTGTATGAAAGAATTTTAATTTGATGCAATCTTGTTTGTTAATTCTTATTTCCTGGACTGTTTTATTGAAATCTTGTCCAAAAAGTCATTGCCTCTGCTTTTATCTTGAAGTATTTCTCCTGTGTTTTATTGTAGAAGTTTCAAAGTGTCTGGTCTTATAGTAAGGATTTTTATCCAATTTGCATTGCTTTTTGTACAAAGTGAGAGACAGGATATCCAGTTTTCCCATCATCATTTTGTAAAGAGGTTGTCTTTTGTCCAATATATGTTTTTTGTAGCACTGTCAAGCAAAACTCAGTTAAAAAAAAAAGCAGCGCTACAGGTACTACAATACTTGGTTTCAAATTATACTACAAAGCTATAGTGACAAAACCAACATGTTACTTTCACAGATACTAACTCGCACAGAAACTAATAGAAGAAAATAGAAGAGCAGAAATAAACACACACAGCTATAACCATCTTATTTTTTTTTTTTTTTGCCAGTCCTGGGTTTGAGCTCAGGGCCTAAGCCCTGTCCTTGGACTTTCTCAAGGCTAGAGCTCTACCACTTGAGCCTCAGCACCACTTCCAGCCTTTTTCTATGTGGTACCGAGGAATTGAATCCACGTCTTCGTGCATGCTAGGCAAGCACTCTACCACTAGGCCAAACTCCCGGCCCCCGATCGTATTTTTTTTTTATGTACATAAAAGAGCCAAAAAGTTATGCTTATAATTTCTTCATAAAATAATGTTGGGACTTCTCTGGCCATAAAAGAAATGCAAATCAAAACAACTTTGAGATTCCACCACACCCCATTAACATGGAAACAAATAATACTATGCTGGTGGAGATGTGGCCAAAAGGGAACACTAGCACACTGTTGATGGGAGTGTAAACTTGTTCAACCACTCTAGAAAGAAGTATGGAGGTTCCTCAAAAGACTAAACATAGAGCTTCTCTATGACCCAACAGTCCCATTCCTGGGCACTTACCCAAATGATCACAAGGCCACACTAAAGCTATCAGCCCAACAATGTTCATTGTGACATTATTTACCATAGCTAAGATATGGGATCAACCCAGTTGTGCTCAGTAGATGAATCAAGTAGATGGATCAAGAAAATATGGTGTATATACACTATGGAATTCTACTCATCCATCAGAAAGAATGATGCTATAAAAGTCATAAAGAAATGGAAAGACTTGAAAAAATTATATTAAGCAAAGTAAGCCAGAGCCAAAGAAACACAGGCTCTATGGTTTCTCTCATTTGTAATAATCTGTATATGTCCAGAATAGTCCTAGAAGAGGACCACAATAGCTCAATAGCTATGTTCATATGATCATATAAAATGATGTAAATCAAAATTAACTGTGAGATGTGGAAACAAGAGTTTTTTTAAGTATACTGTTTGCAGTTATTTCTTTTGTCTTTCATTATTTTCTCCTCTGGTATATCCCCCATGATCACTGTTTCTTCTTTCAGTATCCTTGTCTTATATATAAATTTGCCTGATTTGGGGAATGGGAGGGGAATCACAGAAACAGTAGAACAAAGGGTAAAGCAATGCAACAGCAATACTTCCTAGACACTTTGTTGGAAGTGAACTCTACAATTTGTGGGGAGGGGATCCAGGGGAAGGGAAAATGGAAGAGACCAAGAGGGAGGGGATAACACCCCGACAAGAAATGTACTCATTACCTTACTTAGGTAACTGCAACAACTCTGTACATCACAATAAAACAAAATGTTTTTAAAATATTGGGAAAATGATATTCCCAAGTAGAAGAATAAAACTAAACCCCTGTCACCAATTACCAAAAATATTCCAAAATGGGAACAACCCAAAGTATGAGCTGGAACTTTGAAACTACTATAGGAAAACATAATGGAATCCTTAAAGATACAGGCATAGACAACACATTGCTAACAGGACTCATATTATTCAGGAAATTAAATATCCAGGATTGATAAATGACAGCCTGGAACCAGTGGCTCATGCCTATAACTATAGCTGTTCAGGAGGCTGAGATCTGAGAATCTCAGTTCAAAGTCAATCCAAGCAGGGAAGTCTGTGACACTTATTTTTCCAATTAACAACTGAAGAGTTTGAGCTAGAGCTATGGCTTATGTGGCTGATCACAAGCCTTGAGCAACAAAGATAAGAAACAGCACCCAGGCCCTGAGTCCACGTTCCAGTACCAACACAAAAAGAAAGAAAGAAAACAAAAAAAATGAGGGTACTATTTGAGGATAGGAACCTATAGGAGGGTTGAACAAAAGGAAAGGTGAAGGGCTGTGTAAGTATGATAAAAATACTTTATATGCATACATGAAATAGAACAATGAAATTATAAAAATTGCTCTAAAGTTGGGGATAGGTATAAGAAAGCATAATAGGGTGAATTGGGACAAAA
Organism: Megascapheus bottae; assembly: GCF_031878675.1. Lineage (NCBI taxonomy): Eukaryota > Metazoa > Chordata > Mammalia > Rodentia > Geomyidae > Megascapheus > Megascapheus bottae. The sequence continues at coordinate 17,601,097 of NC_143521.1, read as the reverse complement.
TATGTGCATTCATGGAATAATTCCAGTGAAATATCTTTATACAATTAATATACACTAATAAAAGTAGTTTCAGTGGCTCATGCTTATAATCCTAGCTACTCAAGAGGCTGTGATCTAATAATCATGGTTTGAAGTTAGCCCAGCAGGAAAGTCCATGAAACTCCAAATAAATTGCTCCAAAAGCCAGAAGTAGACCTGTGGGTCAAGTGGTAGAGCACTAGGCTTGAACTAAAAAGCTCAGGGACAGTGCCCAGGCCCTGAGTTCAAACCTCAGGACTGGCACAAAAAAAAGTAGGGATAGTGGTATAAAAAGGAGTACAGAAGGGCAAAGAGCGTGACCCAGTGGTAGAGTGCTTGCTTAGCATGCATGAAGACGGGGGTTCAATTCCTTGTTATCACATACACAGAAAAAGCCACAAGTGGTACTGTGGCTCAATTGGTAGAGCTCTAGCCTTGAGGAAAGCCCAAGGACAGTGCTTAGGCCCTGAGTCCAAGCCCCAGGACTGGCAAAAAAAAAAAATAGGGGGCCAGGAGTTTGGCCTAGTGGTAGAGTGCTTGCCTAGCATGCACGAAGACCCGGGTTCGATTCCTCGGTACCACATACTAGAAAAAAGCTGGAAGTGGTGCTGAAGCTCAAGTGGTAGAGTGCTAGCCTTGAGAAAGTCCAAGGACAGTGCTCAGGCCCTGAGTCCAAGCCCAGGACTGGCAAAAAAAAAAACAAAAACAAAAACAAAACAACAGAAAAAAAAATAAAGAAAAAAAGGGAGAGAGTATAGTAGAAGAAATTTGAACTAATTATATTCATGGGAACCAAGTGCATTATATGCATGGGAAATAATACCAATGAAAGCTCTTTGTACAATATACACAAATAAAAGTAGAGAAAGAAAACATTTAAAATAGTCTTTTATAAATATAGTAAAAATCAATACTAAGATACTCAATCCTGTCAGGATGGTGGGCGGCTACAGCATTCAGAGGAATGAGGAGCCATGCAGTGTCTTCTCCCACTCATATCAAATCCTCCATCTAGATTTAAGACTGGGGAGACACTGGGTTGTTCCAGCGAGGGTGACCAGTGTGTTCTCATCCCAACTGGTTGGCCTACCCTGTGGTTGTGGCTTTGACTTTCCCTAACCTCACACTGCCCAACCTGGGAGGAGGGTAGAGCCTGGTTGGAATTTCAGACTTTCTCAATGCGTTTTATTTTTTTTCTTCCATATATTTTTTATTGTAATTAATAGATGGGTCACCAGATAGAAGGTGCATTACTTCACGAACATTGATACCCTTTCTCATGTCTTGGTCTCCATGCTTTTTAGATGTCCTGTCAACTCTTTTGTGATCTCCATTGCTCATCCTCTCTTTAACCTCTTTCCAATGCTGGTTCTCCTTTGTTACCTGACTCTTCCCATTCATAGAGTCCCACATAGAAAGCTTCTAATCCACCATCTCTGGACTTCTCAATTTTTCATATACTTCCTACATCCAATATCAGGAAACATCTGTTAATGCTTTCAGAACCAATTCAGCATCCAGCAATCCATATTAAATGATGTCACATAGGTCTGAGTTCACCTTCTAGATAAATCCCTACTAATAAAAGAAAATGAAATTTCATGATTAAGGGGTTTAGAAGTAATCAAGACAAGGTTAAAAATCAAGCTATTGAGGCCAGGGTACACCAAAGAATAGCTACTGGCATGCCTTCTAAAAGTTATATCCTGGATTATGAATTCACATGAAAAAAATAATGTAATTGCTTGCCAAGTAACATGAATTCATGGAGAATTTAAGCAGAAACAAAACCTTGCTAGACCGGTAGAGTCTAGAACTTCCCCAGATGCCACTTTTCCCTGCCTATACAGAGTATTCCCTAGTCTGATTTTCAATACTCAGATGGTGAGGTAGCATCAGTGTTCTGGTCTAAATTACCCAAACCTGTTGAGTTAGTTAAAGACAATCCAAAGATTAAAAGCCATAAGGAAAAAATTAAATGAGAGCTTAGATTTATAAATACAAGAAAGTCTCTGCTCAGGCTCTAAGTAATTTAAACATTACTGGGTTGGTTTTTTATTTGTTTGGTTGGTTGGTTGGTTAGTTTCTTTTGTCTTTTTGTGTTTGTCTCATCATAGGAGCAGAGCTGGTTCCATTCCCTTTGAGCTAGAATTCAAAAGGAATAAGAGAGAAACAAAAATGTCCTTCCTATATAAAATGCTAGAAGCCTTATCTTCATCTTTACTTTCCAAGCTAGAGAGAGACTTTTCTCCTCATTACTGTTATTCGGTCCTCACCTACTCAGACTTTAAGGATTCATCTGGACTCTGCCACCTGCCATGAGTTTACCTCTACTCCACCCACAGTCAGCCTGAACTCTCTGAAGCTGAGCCCATAGCTCAAAACTTCATTGTTCTCTAATTGTATGCAAGGAAATGATAGTACAGGAAGAATCAGGAGAGATGAAACTAAATTTCATCCAAGACCATGTGTTGCAAAGTATTACATAATCAACCTCATAAATCCTTCCAATATTCCTGTGATGAGACTAATTCACTGTATATTCCACAGAATTTCTCGATTCTTACATTTCTCATGTAAGAGAAGGGGTGGGTTAGAAGGGGTGGGTGGACATGTTGAAAGGGACGACATGGATCAAGTTGCACTGTATTTATAAACTGCTTTGTTGATAGGCATCTCCTTTGCACAACTGCTCAAAATACTCAAAAATGAAAATTGGTAAATATGTAAAACTAACCACTTATACATTTGTATTGTACATAATGAAAAATCTATCTTGTAAAAGAAAAGAATTATTCTTCACACATTTCCAGATGAGAAAACTGTGGTCTGTAAAAGGCTACGAAATTTAGCCATATCCCAGAGCCAATAAAAAGCAAAGTCAGAGTTTGGACCCAAGTCTCCTACTATACAGATCACGCTTGTTCCCCTAGAATACAGAATCACTTTTATCTCCTCTCCAACCTCACCTCCATGGCAATGGTCATAGAAGAAAGTAGATGAGGAAGATAAATGCTGATTAAAAAAACAAACAAACAAACAAACAAAAACCTCTGATATAGGTCAGCTCGTAGTATTAGTCCTCAGAGCCTTGGAGACCGAAAATGGAAGAGAACTATTTCAACAAACGAAGCAGCATGCCAGAGAACACCAGACAATGAAAATACAGCACTCAAGTGGGATGTTCCGAACAGAGGACCTATGTAGCCTTCCTGTGCAGGCTCTTCTGACCAAACCACTTCTGTAGTGTGTTTGGTTTCAGGGTGTCACCGGCAGACGAGTGCCCTGAAGTATTTGAATTCAAGGGATTCGGGTTAAATCTTCAGAAACCTAAAGGGTAGCTTTCATAAGGAAGACACTTGCAAAGTTTCTGTGAAATTCTAGAAAAGAAGACCACAACTCCTGGCGGGAGGCTATAGCATTGCAAGCTAACAATGGAACAAACCACCCTACACATCAACAGTTTCCCTTGGTGACTTACCCAAAAAATGTGAGGGACCACTTATCAAATGTGTAACGTTTGTATGGGGAATTAAGCTTGGTCTGAAGCCCTTTATATCCCATCCAACTTGGTTCTACAACTCCCCTTACAATGAATGCTATTTTCTCCCCCTTACAAAGACATCTGTATTCATTTCCTAAATACTGCTATAACAAATTGCCACCAATTTAGCCACTAAAATCAGTATAAATATGTTATCTTACCATTTTGTAGGTTAGATCTCACTAAATTAAGGTCAAAATGTTGTCATGACTTTCTTCCTTTCTGGAGGCTCAATAGGAGAATCTATTTCTTACCTTTTGCATCTTCTTGACACATGCCCCCCCTCCAACCCCATCCCTTGCAAAGGTAGCAAAGGTAAGTCTCAGCTCACATGATTCCAGTCCTCCTGCTGCTTCTCTTCTACTTCTAGGTGCCTATATGATTACCAAGTTGCCATCCGCAAAATCCAGGACAGAATCCCTATGGGAAGGCCAACAGGTTAGCGAACTTAATTCCATTTGCAACTTTAATTCCCCTTTGCCACAAAACGAACCATAGTCACAGTTTCTAAGAGTTAGAATATGGCTATCTATGGAGAGGGGTCTTTAACCTGCTTGGCACAATGACTTTCTAAAATCACCACCAATGCACTCCCCCAATTGAAACTAATGTGGGAGTTTGCAGTGCATGCTGTGACTCTCTCTTCCCTGAAGATCACAGAGAATCGAAAAAGAAATGACGAATGTATAGCAGGCCTCCCTGGATTATTCCAGATTAGGCATCTTCCTAACACAAATCATGCAAGTAAAAATGGAAGAAAAATACTGTTCTGCTGGGTAAATTGTACTTCCTGACATAGTGTGACAGATAACCTGTGAAAACATTGAACTTTTAGATGTATACCTGAGACCTAGGCTTAGGTAAAAAAAAAAAAAGCCAAATCAATGGAAATTATCTAACAAAGAATCCTCTACACATAACAAGGTATAAAGCAATAAGAAAAGATCATTGACAAGACAGCTCCTACCTCTTCCTTTGAAGTCATAGGGAGTTCATCACCACATATTAGAAAATATTTCCATGGCCAAGTTATGGAAATAACCTGGATGCCCTACCATAGATGAATGAATCAAGAAAAGGTGGTACATATATACAAAGGAAACTGACTCATCCATCAGAAGAAGAATAATATGTCTTTTGCAGGGAAATGAATAAACCTGGAATAAAATTATATTAAGTGAAAAGTCAGGCGCAGAGAGTCAAGGATGTGTGTTTTCTCTCAATGTGAAAGTTAGATGCAAATTATAAACATATATGAAAACATACACAGAGTCAGAGGCCTTTTTACATAAACAAATTAATTAAAGAATGGTATACCCAAGGGAAGACTGGTAACTTACAGTATAATAAAATGATCTATAACAAAATGCAGCTGAAATATTTTTCAGAGGGGTGTGGTGCTAAAGGAGGGAGGACAAACAAATAGAGAGAGGAAGGATGAGGGGCTACAGTGAAAATATTCAGTGTATATATGCTTGGCCCAGTGGTAAAGTGCTTGCCTAGCATGCACGAAGCCCAGGTTCGATTCCTCGGTACCACATACATAAAAAGTAAAAGCCAGAAGTGGTGCTGAGGCTCAAGTGGTAGAGCTCTAGCCTTGAGAAAGTCCAAGGACAGTGCTCAGGCCCTGAGCTCATGCCCAGGACTGGCAAAAAAAAAATGGAACCTGTCCAGTTTGGGGTGGGATTTGGAGATGGGGGTGGGGGGAGTGATGGAACAAATGACATTAAGATTCATTATACTCACAAGCTGTTGAATTGAAGACCCTTTGTACAACTATTTAAAGATCAGTTTTTATTTTTCTTTAAAAAAAAAAAGCAACTAGATGTTGTGTATGCAGACTACTCTGTCACAGCAAGAAGCTTCCATAACCTTCTGCAGACTCTACCCCAGACAGGCACTAGCAATTATAGAGTTGGCACAAGAGGAACAAAAGAAATCTACTTGTTGTCTCCTCAAAAATGAATCTCTATTCAGAGGGTCAGGATGTAGGGTTGCTGTTATTTTAATAATTACTATGTTATTTTCAGGACAAGCAAATGAGCATCACATTCAGAAGCTTAACTCCAGTACAGCTGTAAGGAATATGGCCATTTTCCTTTCATTCATGGAATTTCTGATCGCACAGCAAACTCATCCATACTTACCTCATTTCATCTGTATGAATCTCCACGTTATAATCTCAGCCACTTGAATCACAGTGGGATTTCTGAATTGTTTCCTTTCCATAGATAGTGGATTTGTGTTTTAAAATCCTTCCAACCATAAGTGATGGTTCAGTCAGGATTCTTTCAGTTGTACTTCGTAAGAATCCACTAGAACTGTTGAAGCCAAAAAGAAAGGGAGGGAGAAATTTAATAATTAATATCCTGAAAAATTTAAGCAGAGATGTGGCTTCTGTCCCTTCTAGAGCCTTGGCCCCACATCACCCTCTGTACCTCTTCTCTTGGTAACATCATTCTCCTGAACATTGTCACCTGTGGAGATGGAAGGCCTTTGGAAGCACCAGAATTACCCCATATCTCCCCAGAAACCTCAGGAGAAAAGTGAATGCTTTTTTGCTCTATCCCCTACAAGGCTTTTGAGCTGAATGTGATCTTAGTCGTTTTCCATTGGTCCCCACACTGAACTTGTCTGCTTATCCATGAACCAATAACTGTGATAAGAGAAGCATTAACTTCTCATTTGTAGATCTCTGTCATCTGACCATTTCTTGCATTCAGTGCCACTGGAACCACATGAAACTTGAAAAAGAAGAGATGGATTCATAACCCCAAGGAAAACTGAGATCCTATCAAAGGATGGGAAAATGGATTCTTAGTGGCAGAAATGCCAAACAATGACTACATGTGGGTGGTACTGTGTTGACACATTGGATAGTAAATGATATATGCACATATGATAAATCTTGGTAAACTTGGTCTTGAAGGCTCTCCAAAGAAAATTACTAATCTTACTCAAAAAACAAACCTAGTTTTATCTTTTTCCATCTTACCCGGTTTATTAAGCATTTAGGGCCTCTGGAGAGTAGTACATGAGCATCCATTTCAGGTATATGGTCATTCTTGTACTTTTTTCTTAATTTTTTTGTTTTGTTTTTGGTTTGAGGTTTTTTTTGGGGGGGGTTGGGGTTTTTTTTGGGGGGGTTGTCATTCATGGGGCTTCAACTCTAGGCCTGGGCACTATCCCTGAGCTCTTTCAGCTCAAGGCTACCGCCCTACCCATTTAAGCCTCAGCACCACTTCCAGTTTTCTAGTGGTTAATTGGAGATAAGAGTCTCACATCTTTAGTGCCTGAACCACGATCCTCAGGTATCAGCCTCCTAAGTAGCTAGGATTACAGGTGCCTGGCCTTAATGGAGTTTTATAATACAAGCTTCTGCATTTAATATATTAACACCACAAGACTGAGCATTGTGAAGAGGAAACTTCTCTGTGACAAATTCCATTTTCCAGGAGGTGAGAACTTGAGAGGTAATCACCTAAAAGAAAGTTGTTAGGGTTGAGGGATTTAGGAGAGAGAGAGAGGGGGGGGGGGCGGGGGGGGGGAATAGTTCTACTCTGTGATGGATCAACAGTTTAGCTGTTAATTTGACCACCATGGAATGCCAGAGTTTCTGTTCTCTTTCTTGTCCAGCTTTAAATAATCAAGGTCAGCTTCAAGAGCAAGCTGTTATTAAGTAAGAAGCATTACTATTCTGTAGCCTCCTGAAATATAAAGTATTCCTTCTACTACTCTTTTATCAGCACCATATCCCCTTTCTTATCACTACCGGTTTATAATCTCACATTCCTGCTGAAGTGTTCACTGAAATGAGGATAGTAATTTTTTTAGCATATCCCTATCAGTCTGGTTCTGAGCACAAGGTACTGGATAGTAGATGCCATCTAAAGAATATTTTAGGTGGGCCGGGAATTTGGCCTAATGGTAGAGTGCTTGCCTAGCATGCACAAAGGCCTGGGTTTGAATCCTTAGTACTATATACGTAGAAAAAAAGCCGAGAGTGGTGCTGAGGCTCAAGTGGTAGAGCTCTAGCCTTGAGAAAGTCCAAGGACAGTGCTCAGGCCCTGAGCTCAAGCACAGGACTGGCAAAAAAAAAAAAAAAAGAATATTTTAGGTATTGAGTAAAAATTTGGCATGAAGCTTCCAAAACCAACAAAACTATACTTTAAGCCTTTTCATTCTACCTGCTAGAGACTGCAAAAATTCTCTTAAGAATGTTAAAGGAAGGAGTCATTAGACTATTAGAAGAAATATAAAAATATTACACAAGAGTATAATAGCATGTATCTTTCTTGTATAACTGTCTGTACAGGTTTGGAAAGAGAACGAAGCAAAATGTAAGAGTTATCAGTTCTGAAAACTAAATAGTATGTTAAGAAGAAAGAAAACACAAATAGCCAACCTCCTATAATTCAAACTTAAAATATATTTTTTTAGCAAAATGCACTTTTCAAAATTCAAGAAGGTGACAATTTAGTACTTTCTTTCCTGGTATATTTTACAAAAATCTTCTCTTTGTAAAGAAATACTGTGTTTATACTGCTAGTTTATTTTAATATTAAACAATGAAGTTCATATAATATTTATTTTAATAAAATTTGATCTTTCAAAAATAAGAATTATGTTCTTTACTTTGTAAAATGACTCGCAACCAAGTTTCATCACGTAGTAAGATCCTTTGGGAAATTCCAGTGCAATTAAAGCTATTAAAAGTTAAGGCATATCCAACTTTTCCTTAGTTGCTCTTTTGTGTAAGTTGAGTTATACCTCCCTAGCAAGGGTTGTGTCTACTTTCAATTTGTGAAACGTTGATCTCCCAAAACATTCTCCTGCTTTCCAGCCTAACTCCTGTTATTACTCCTCAGTGATCTCACCCAGAAATCTCCTATTCATAAATGCATCTCTTTTTTCTGATATCATCAACAACCACAAAAAGACAGACATTTGCTTAATTAGATAACATAATGCTACAAGCCATCTAGCAAATTTTGCCATTCAGACCTCAAAATAACCCCAAAGGACATCTTATAATATTTACCTGTTGAGACTTTAAAACATCAACGATCTTTTCTTTAAAATATATATACATGTATATGTATATATACATATATATATGTATATATATACATATATATATATATTGAGGGCCGGGAATTTGGTCTAGTGGTAGAGTGCTTGCCTAGCCTGCACGAAGACCTGGGTTTGATCCCTTTGTCCCACATAAATAGAAAAAGCTAGAAGTGGTTCTGTGGCTCCAGTGGTAGAGTTCTAGCCTTAAGAAAGCTCAAAGACAGTGCTCAGGCCCTGCATTCAAGCCAGGATGGGACTTGCAAAAACACTTTAATCACTGTGCAATGTGAACAGCTTTGAGGCAGTTGTGTAGCATAGAAGAACAAAATTTAAATCTCTTAACCCACCAAAAAGGAAGGAATGAGGTCAAGTTCCATAAGTATTCACCATCCTTAAATAAACCCAAATTTCCACAGCTATGAAGTGGTGAAGAAAACCTGAAGTCTACATCTGTCTGAATCTGAAGCCCAGACTCTTCCTGATTTTCCTCCTATTTTCACCTGAATCAGGCACACTTCTCACATAAGTGCATGTGCTTATCTAGGTTCCATCCCCATTTGATTGCTGTTTTGTTCTGAGGGATGAAAGAGAGCAAAGAAGATACAAGATGAGGAGATCGGAACAATGGAAGCACAAGTTGGAGAATCCTGGTCTGAGGCCAGCCTAGGCAAAAACAAAGCCCTATATAAAAGCAAATGAAGGCTAAGGGCTCAAAAGTGGTAGAATGCCTGCCTATCAAGTGTGCAGCCTTGTGTTCAAACCCCAATAATGCCAAAAGAAAAGAAGGAAGGAAGGGAGGGAATTATTTATGGGTAGTATCATACAAGAAATACTTGTTCTTTGAAGAATATCAGTTATGTTACTTCTCAGCTCCAACAAATGAACTCTAATCCTCAAGAAATGGCTGTGACAGAGCTGGGCATGGTGGCTCATGCCTGTAATTCTACATACTCAGGAGGCTGAGATATGAGGGTCACAGTTCAAAGCCAGCCTGGGCACTAAAGACTAAAGACTTATCTCCAATTAACCACTAGAAAAATGGAAAGGGTAGGGTGGTAGCATTGAGCTGAAGAGTTCAGGGACAACGCCCAGGGCCAAGAGATGAAGTCCCATGACAAAAAAAAAAGAAAGAAATGGCTGTTCATTGGTATAATCTTGTGAGTGTTTGTTGAGGTGGTCCTAAAACTTGCTGGATGTCAAGTTTGAGCCACTACTGCCTAGCCAGCTTGTCTATGCCCAGTCTATGGCTACACTGTGTGCTACAATTCCTTCCTGAAGACAGTAAGGAGCATGAGCTCAGCGTCATACTCACCATCTTAAATCGTCCACACCATTTGCCACGTTCATTCCATTGCCAATGACGAGGCATGACATTTCATTAGTTGTCCTTTCTAAGAAAACTTCTTCAATCAAATTTGCTAGGCTGTTGATTATATCACATCCTGTACCTCTCAGCAAGCTAATAAGCAAATTGCAGAAATCCCTGAAGTAGCTATCTGGATATTTCATTTTATAAAACATGAGACCCTGATAAATGAGACATGTTTAGCAGAATACAAAGGTCAATGCTAAACTCTGGAACCTCAAATATCTTGGATCAAATACTTACGAAAGACACAGAAGCAAAATTTAAAACTAAATGAACTAATATATCTCTTCAACAACTTTTTTAATGAGTACTTTCTGCAAGTACATAATTAGATATTATGTAGGCATTGGGGATAAAGTGACGAACAGAATAGATATATATCCCTGATCTCATGGAGTTTGGACTTAAATAAAGAGAGACAGGAAGAAATAAAAATGCAAACAAGGAATGAGGGAGTAATTTAAGTGGTAGAGTACCAGCAAGCACAAAGCCTTGAGTTCAAACCCTAGTACTACCAAATAAGAAATAAAGAATAATAAATAAATGACAGAGGCTGGGAATGTGTCTTAGTAGTAGATTACTTGCCATGCATGAAGCCCTGGGTTCAATTCCTCAGTTTCACCAAAAACAAAAAAAGCCAGAAGTGGTGCTGTTGCTGAAGTGGTAGAAAGCTAACCTTAAGCAAAAGAAGCTCAGAGACAGGGGCCAGGAACGTGGCCTAGTAGTAGAGTGCTTGCCTATCATGCATGAAGCCCTGGGTTTAATTCCTTGGTACCACATACATAAGAAAAAGGCTGGAAATGGTGCTGTGGCTTAAGTGGTAGAGTGATAGTCTTGAGAAAGCCCAAGGACAGTGCCCAGCAGGCCCTAAGTTCAAGCCCCAGTACTGGTAAAAAAAAAAAAATAACAACGTTAAGTGCTATATAGAAAAAGAAATCAAAGAGGGACAATAGGACCTTGTGAGATGAAGAACAAAAGTGTTATTTTAAAAGGCTTCCAGAGGACTGGACTGTAACTTAATGGGATTACTTAGCAAGTACAAATGTCTTGGGTTTTGATCCCCAATATCAAGAAGTACAAGGAGGAGGAGAAGGAGGAGGAAGAGGAAGAAGGAGAAGAAGAAATTTAAAAGAAGAGAAAAGCCTCATTGAATAAGGTAACATTTGAGCAGAAACCTTTTACTTTTAAGATTTTTAAAGCAAAATGCATTTTTAAATATGGAAAAATTATATCCGATTCATAAGAATAAAGAATAGGCATTGCTATCAGACAAAAACAGGATGTATGTCCTAATAATTATTTATAGTAGCAAAAACTTGCTAACCTAAATACTTATTGAAAAGGGCTTTATTAAATATATTGTGGTAAATTTGTACAATTAAGTAATGTGTAACTATTAAAAGGTGAATATTATTATTGAATTTTTAAAGTAGGCTACAGAATTTAATATAAGAAATAATTATCCAAAAATAATAATTATCTATACATGGATGTTTTTTAAGTGTTGAAGTTTATACAACCAATCTCTAATAATGGCTCATTAGGGGAATGAAATTATAAGAATATCCAAGGAGGTCTTGGCTTCCACTAATGCTCATAAGTATCATTTTGAAGTTTAAAATCCTGCTGCACAAGTCATTAAATAGTTCAGTGAAAATGGATGGTTTTGTATTAATGAAGAGCACAATTCAAAGTAAGGAAATTTTTTTTCATATAACTTCTTTTTTTTTAAGTTTTGTATTTGGATTTGAACTCGACTTTGTTAGCCGGAATTATAAAAATAGAAATAAAGACCTAATCCTAATATTAGCAGTTCAGTAACTACAGTTGCAGTTGGGCCAATTAGAGAAATCCTATCCTCTTGATAGGACCTGGCACAGAAACATGACACAAAAAATAACATGTTCCAGCTGAGACACAAGGAGAACTTTGTTGGGACTCTTCAAAAGTCTCCTCATTCTCTTAGATGGAATCTTTTCCTCCTATTAGATGTGAATGTGAAAAAAATAGGGGCCATAGCTCAGCAATCACCCTGCCACTATAGACACACACACACACACACACACACACACACACACACACACACACACACGAGGAGGAGGACACAGAGGGTACCAGATTTAAGATGATGCAATGTCCTTATCAACTGATGCTGTAGAAGCATGAAGCCTTGCTGAAAAGACATGTGCGATCTTCGTGTCAGTTCTCCCGAGGATAATCCAGAGCTGTACCACAGGAGATGCATAAGAGACAGGTGAAGTTTGTCACATTCAGTGGATGCTTTTTATCATGAGCACTCCTGTTCCAGAGAAGTGTGACAGAAGGCAGTCTACAGGCCAATCCACACCACCTGCTGATTAGACCACCCACAGCCTCACTTTGCATATTCCTTTAGCTACATTCATATTACAAAGGTCAAGTGATATGCTGACTCTAGAGAAACTACCTGAGAAGTTCTAATATAATGTGTGTGAGGGGTGTGTGTGTGTGTGTGTGTGTGTGTGTGTGTGTGTGTGTGCGCGCGCGCGCAAAACTTTGTCTACCTTGGTCCTTACTTCATGATCAGTGATCAGGGATAGAGCTGGCAGCCCAAGTGTGGCTGAAATGAACCCTACGCCTGTACCTGTGCCTAACAAATGGCTTCTTCTGTAAACCTATCATAGGTGAAGATTAAGTGAATCAATAATTGCAAAATACTAAGTGTGGCTCTTGATGCATCGTAAGGGTTAAGTAATTTTTAGTTCTTGTTCCAAACCTAATACCAACCACTATTTACTTAGCTCACTGTTCTGCCACTTGGCCTGGACTCAACCAGATGGTTCTGATATTAGCCAGATTTGCTCTTGCAGATGCTAACAGCTGCAGTTCAGAATCAGACTACTCTGATTCTCCCAGTTAGCTGGTCTAAAATGATACCATTCACAGGTCTCCCACTTAGTGCTTATCACCAGGGCAACAAGGTCATTTGGCAATCAGTTAGCCTCTTACAAATACACCACTTCCTGCTGGGAGGGGCTTCCGAACCCCTTGCAAAGGGGCACCTATATGGAAAAGAAGAATAATTGCAATCATGTATGCACAATCTACAACACTTAAGTTATAATCTCTTGGCCTAATTTACATCCCAATCAAATATTTAAGCCACTTAAGTAAATGCAAATATACAAAATGGCTTTGCTCCTTTCTTCCTTTTGAAATCCAAAATGAATCCAATGGAAACCTTACTTAGAAGAACAAAGGTTATCATTCATAATTAAATAATTGCTTTCAGTTAACTAATTTATTTTTATTAGTAATAAAGTATATTAACCTATTATAAGCCTTAGCAATTGTGTATTCCTATAAGGACAGCCAAGAGATTGTGAGAAACCATCTTCAGCACCATTGGCTTGTAAAATTCAACTGAGCTATACACAGTTCCTCCCATCTCTAAAAACATATGGTTGCCAGACACTGGTGGTCACTCAGGGGCTTGAACTAGAGCCTGGACATCGTACCTGAGCTCTAGCTCAAGGCTAGTACTCTACCACTTTGAGCCACAGCTTCACTTCCGGTTTTCCGTTGGTCAGTTGCAAGTAAGAGTCTCATGGACTTTCCTGGCCAAGCCAGCTTCAAACTGTGATCCCCAGGTCTCAGCTTCCTCAGTAGCTAGGATTACAGGTATGAGCCACTGGTGCCTGGCCTATGAGACCCTTTCTACAATAAACTACTCAGAAAAGCTGAAAGTGAAGATTTGGCTTAAGTGTTAAAAGCACTAGCTTACAGCAAAAGAAGCTCAGTGACAGCACTCAGGCCCAGAGTTCAAGCCCCAGGATTGACAAAAAATGAGAAGGAGGAAGAGGAAGAGGAAGAGAAACAACCATGATATAGGTAATTGTCTCTACTCTTAATTATATATATATTGATTTGCCAGTGGTTTATGTATGTGCTTTTATTTTCTAGGAATAAAATTACTTTTTCCCAGCCAGGAATGGTGGCCCACACCTGTAATCCTAGCTACTCAGGAGGCTGAGAGCTGAGGATTAAGGTTCAAAGCCCACCCAGGCACTAAAGATTGTGACATTCTTATCTCCATTGAATCACTAGAAAAGAGGAATGGAGCTGTGGCTCAAGGGGAGGGTGGTATCCTTGAGCTGAAGAGTTCAGGGACAGCACCCAGGCCCACAGTTCAAGCCCAATGACCCACAAAAAAAAATTACTTTTTCCCATTCACCCCAAATTCCAGCATGTAAAAACTCATTTTCCTGGCTGGAAACTGTGTGAAACAGTAGAATAAGAGCTTTTGAGTAGAAACAGAAAACAGACACATTTACATAAGAGCAAGTAATAACAAGTACCTATAAGATGCTTAAGTTTGCCAAACAGTCTGAAAATGGATTTTACTCATGAAGTACTTATTACCACAAAATCCTACAATGAAGGTGTTAGAAAATAAGTTACATAAAATATTTTCTGGGGCTGGAAGTGTGGCTCAGGTGGTAGGGTGCCTACCAATGAGTGTACAGTGTTAGACAGCACATTTGCATCCCAGTCGCAGACAAAAATTTAGAAAGAGAATCAACCCCTAGTCAGGTTGGAGCATGCCATGTCAAATAAACAGGCCAAGCAAGCTAGCCAAGCATGAGGCCTGGAGTTCAAACTGTAGTACCAGCAAAAACTAAAATCAAGTTTTTTCTCCCATTTTACCCCCATCATAAAGCAAAAATAAATGAATAAATCAAAGAATATTGTCCTGTATTTAAAATTCATATGAAAGCAAATATATTTTGTATATTCTTTTGCTCAGCATTACATGTAGGGTATTTATGTATGTTCTTAATATAATTATGGCTATCTAAACACTATGTTCCACTGGCGAATATAACACTGTATATTTACCTGTTTAAAAAATAATTTTTCAAAAAAAATAATAATAATAATTTTTCGTTGGGGCCAGGAGTTTGGTCTAGTAGTAGAATGCTTGCTTCACATACATGTAGCCCTGGGTTCAATTCTTTGGTACCACATACACAGAAAAAGCTGGAAGTGGTTCTGTAGTTCAAGTGGTAGAGTTCTAGCATTGAGAAAGTCCAAGACAGTGCCTAGGTCCTGAGTTCAAACCCTAGGACTGGCAAAAAAATTATATATATATATATATATATATATATATATACAGTCCCCCTTGTTTTATAGATGAGAAAGAAGCCATCAGTGGCTTGCTCCAAAGTTAAGTGTAGAGGTAAGCTTTGGATGAGGCAGTCTGGTTCCAGAATTCTTCAATTTAAGCATTGTATAATGCGTTGTGTGACTATGGTAAATGCTGTAATTGGAGAATAAACAGTTGATCTTAAGGAGGGACCAATCCCAACACTTCCTCTTTCCTTGGTTTTTGTTTGTTTATTTGTTTGTTTAATTTTGGCTTCCTCTGACTAAAAGACAAATGCAGCTCAATATTTGACTCTCCAGTTAGGCTCTGGGGAAGAAGAGAGCTTGGCAGAAGAAAGGTAAATCAAGAAGAGAGAAGCGAAGCCACAAGAGCAATGCTTCTGACATTCTACTGTCAGGAGCCTGAGACATAAAGTGGCAGAAGAACCCAAGCTGTCTGTGGTGCACTGGGAAATCCAGGAAAGTCCAGATGGAAGAAACTCAAATGCACAGGAGACTCGGAACCAATGAGCCTCTCTGCAGCCACACCTCCAGCTTCAGGAGTTCTTTGGGAACAAGCACCAGAGACTTTCTCAAGGTCTAAGTATGAAATGTATCTCCACATGTTCATGTGTTGAACACTTGGTTCCCAACTGGTAGAGCATTCTGAAAGGTGGGACCTTAAATGTTTCAGTCACTCATCTTTTGTAAGTGTTTTTTTAGGTGATTGCAATTGACAATTGACATGGATTCTCTTCCCCAGCTGACTTTGGTACTTCGGGATGGAACTGAAGAATAGTGTGTGTGTGTGGGGGGGGGGGTTAATTAGAATTCAACTCAAGGCCTCTTGCTAGCTATGCAAGCACTCTACCACTTGAGCCACACACCCAGCCCTTTCATTTATATAAGAACTTGAGGGGAGGAAAAAGTGCAGCAGTGGAGTTCACTGGACACTGATGAAAGTGAAATACACAACTCATGGGTGGGACAAGAAGGAGATATTAGAAAAGAATGAGGGAATGGTTGACACTACATGAAAGGATATGTACTCATTTCCTGACTCATATAATTGTAATCCCTCTGTATATCACCTCTACAGTAACAATAAAGCAAATGAAAAGATAGATGAGGATTTTGCTAACTTTGTTGGGATTGCCTTCCATCTCAAGATCCTCCTGACTGCCTCCTCTGTAGCTGGGATTACAGGTGTATACTTCACATCCAGTTGCATCTTGTTCTTAAACATTAAAAGCCCAGTAGTATAGCCAGACGCTCTGTACAACACAAAACATGGCTTCTACATGTCCCAGTTCTATCTGCCTCATCGGCTCCTGAGCCCACGTGTTCCCAGCCACCCTCCTCAGCTGTCTAGCTGAAAGGAATAGCATGGATCAGATGTGCAGACATGACCAGCCCAGATCCACAGAAGCTCTGGGCTCCCCAGCAAGAGACCAGGAAACAAGCCTAGAGCCACGAGGGACTCCATGCCGCAAGGGACAAACACTAACCTCAAAGGGATTTAGCAAGGAGAGACAGAAGATGAGAAAGAGCTGTAGAAAAAGTCTCCCCTTCCTTTGTCTGCGGCATGGAAGCGTGTGTGTGTGTGTGTGTGTGTGTGTGTGTGTGTGTGTGTGTGTGTGTGTGTGACTGGTTGGAGCACATGACTGTGTTTTCTTGTGAAGATAGGGGCTCAGGTGTTTCCACTATGTGTTTTCCTCTCTCAGTTCATCATTCATCTTTCCCCTGTACTCTGATATCCCAGTATTTTATCAGCACATGAGCTTTGCCTGTTTCTGGTCAATAGGGAACATAGGTTGAAAAAGTTGATATATGGTATCTGGGGGGAGGGAGAGGGTTCTATATCTACTAAACTAGATAGGCTAATGACAAAACTGTACATGCAAACTTTTTGCCTTGCCATTATTCTCTCAACAATACAGTAAAAACAAGTTAGGCAACATTTACATTGTGATTACTTATACTCAAAGAAATGACCAAGCCAAGTGCCCATTGGGTCATGCCCATAATCCTAGCTACTCAAGAGGCTGAGATCTGGCAAAGCTGTTCAAAGCCAACCTGGACAAGAAAAGTACGAAAGACATTTATCTCTAATAACCACAATAAGCCAGATATGGAGTGGTGGCTCAAGTGATAAAGTACAAGCTTTGAGCATAAACAGTTCAGGGACAGCACCTGGGCCCTGAGTTCAAGCTCCAGAACCCAAACAACAACAAAAAGGCAAAGACAATTACTGTGTTAAGCTTAGAAAGATGTGACCAAAGTTTGTTCTGAACTTTGCTACTTACTAGGTGACACAGAGTGATTCATACCCTCACCTGGACCAATGTGATTAAGTGTGACTTCTCAAGGAAGACTTTGTAGGGTGCCTATGAAATCATTAGCAATTTATATCATATCCCCAACGTCACGTTCCTTAAGGGGAAACAGGGGTACGTAATGACTTTCCTCACATATCTGTTATGATCAAGGAGCTCATCTTTCCTGCATGATACTCGTAACTTCCCTGATCTATCTCTGCAAAGCTTCTCCCTGACAAGTTGGTGAAGACAAACAGGAATGCAGTTTGATCTGTATTCCTAGAGCATTGTAGAACACTGTGGACTTATAAAGGTCTTTTTCCCAGAGACAACGGTTATGACATGTGTCTGCTTGTCCCTACTGGAGAAGCCTGGGCTGCTATGACTATTCTTAGCATAGTAAGCTCACTACACCAGCACAGACTGCACTCAGGTCCTGCCACAGCCCAGCACGCTTAGCATCGCTGCTCTTTAATCTCTGCACCCATGCACGCACATGAACGCACACACACACACACACACACACACACACACACACACACGCATGCACTGCAGAAGGCAGATATGCAAATAACCACAGGGATGTGTCATATCTTTATCCAAGTCTTAATTTGGAATAAATCTTCCAAAGGTCCAAATCTGATGAGAGGAGCACCAAGATTTGGGAGGAGAGATTCAATTCAAATGATCTTATTCTGCATGCTGTATTATTTTAAGTCACGCCCTGGGTGAAATGATTTAGAAATAAAGAAGACTGAGCAAAGATGCCACAACAGGACACATGGCATAAGACTTTATAGATTTGTGTATAAAAGCTGAGTCTATTAGGCTAGCCAAAAAGTTATATTACCCTGTGATGGGAAGAAGAAACACAGATTCATCCCTTCAACAGCTAACTATGAGACATGAAAGCCTGTGTACCTCAGGCTATGCTCTAACAACACATCCAGGTTCTTGGGAAATATCACTAAAGCAGATATTCCTCTTTTGTCCTTGACTTACAATCTTTTAATCAATTACCCATGGCCATAGCAGAGTGCCTGATCACTGAGGAAACAAAAACAAAAATCTCAGTGGGACCCCTGGTCCTGGATCCAAAGTTAGCATGATTCCACACAGTCATGGCTGAATAGCAATTGAGTCAAACACTAGAATCCACACTGACCCTGTTCAGTCTTCATTACCACAGTGATCTCACCCCCAAAGGCCTCCAAAGATATCCTTCTCTCCAGAGTGCCTTTTAGGAGATTCATAATTATCATGCAACAGCATAATGCATGCTACTTATGATGTATTCTAGACCTCATACTGGTTTTCACCATTGGGCTGGATTAAAGGCTGTCTGTTACCCAGAGACATTGCAACAAACTCTCCAGTTAATTACCATGTTCAGGCACTAGTCAGAAAGTCAACAATAACAGAAATTGCTATGCAATTGCCATTGTTTACCACAAATTGCAAGGTGCATCCATTGCCTTAGTCTTGTCACTGTGACTCCTATCATCATCCTCATCATTAGCAGTAGGTTTCCAAGGCTCACATAAGTGCCATCCTTTCTACTAAGTGCTCTGATGGGAGTTGCAGCACAGCTTGCCAGAAAAGGCTAATCATGAAGATAGCATGCCAGAGCCTTCCTTGAATCTATATTTTTAATAAAAGTCACTTTGCTCTCCTTTAGGACCTAAGAGCATAGAAATGTATCAGCCAAGTAATATTTTATGATAGTACAGTGTCTGTCTCTATGTATTAAATAATATTAAATAAAGTATGAGTAACATCTGTAGCAAAATAAACTCACGTGTGTAAAACTGGAGGTGGGGCCCAGTAAGTTGAGTGTTGGCCTAGCAAGAATGATGACATGGGTTCAAATCCCAGTAACCTCCTCAAAAAAACAAAAAGCCACCCATAAGAAATAAGACTCCTGGGGCCGGGAGTTTGGTCTAGTGGTAGAGTGCTTGCCTAGCATGCACGAAGACCCGGGTTCAATTCCTCGGTACCCCACATACATAGAAAAAAGCCGGAAGTGGTGCTGAGGCTCAAGTGGTAGAGCTCTACCCTTGAGAAAGTCCAAGGACAGTGCTCAAGCCCTGAGCCCAAGCCCAGGACTGGCAAAAAAAAAAAAAAAAAGAAAGAAGACTCCTGTTTGAAAAAAAGAAAAGACCCAAAAAAGAAATAAAGTCTTTGAGTAGTGTTCAGAGGCATAAAATCCTCCTGCAACTAATATTATATCCAGGATGAAATCATCACATCATTATGTTCGAAGAAATCAAAACTCTCAAAGCCACAAAACATCACAGAAGGGCAACTTCCCAGAGGACCTCTAGAGAACCATGTGATCTGAGAGGGTGGCATTTAGTATTTTTCCCCAGGAAAACCCCACTACGGACATATCCAAGCTTGAATGGAATCCCTACCACTTTCTCTCCCCTCTGAGATAAAAAGGAATCTAAGAGGAAGATTCTATCTGCTCAACTATAGGTATAACCTTGAATCTGTTTTCATTTCTTCAAAACATCAGATCATCTAAAAATACTTTCTAAATTCTTTTTTTATTTTTTATTAAAAAATTTCTTAACATTGATTTTTACATCATATTTCAAATGATGTGTTTAACAAACAAGTATTCAAGAAGGGAATCTCTATATACAATCTCTGGCACTTAGATTTTAAAACAATTAAAATTAGAGTGAGGGTTTGTATGTCATAGATACATATTAATCTATGTAATAAAACATTATGTCTATAGAGACATAAATTTTATGTCTATGTAGTTGTGTTTATATTTCCAATACCATGTCCATAGCATTGGGTACACAAATATTGAGTCCTCGCTTCTAAATTCTTATTAGTAAGGAATTGTTTGTGAACTCACTGCATCTGGTTGTGACATAACTGGCTCTCTCAGAACAGTGACCAATTAACTGGGTTCCAGGTATCTACCTATCTTGAGTAGCTGTATCATCTGTCATGTCATGTCTTTCCATTGCATCTCAGTTTACAATAATAAGAGAAAGTTGAATTTATGCTGTGGACCGACTATCTACTTCCAAATTGTTATGGTGAAGTACTGGCTTGATAGTATTTTCAGATAAAAGTCTTTCAAAGTGATTAGGGGCTGGGTACTGGTGGGTCACACTTGTAATCCTAGCTACTCAGGAGGCTGAGTTCTAAGGATCATGGTTCAAAGCAAGCCCAGTTAGGGAAGTCTGTGAAACTCTTATATCCAATTAACTACCAAACAAAAGAAAATGAAGACAGAAAGAGCTGTGGCTCAAGTGGTAGAGTGCTAACCTTGAGCACAAAAGCTCAGGAACAATGCCCAGGCCCTGAATTCATACCACAGGACCAGCACCAAAAAACAAAAAAACATTTGCATACCCAGTGCTGTGGACATGGTATTGGAAACATAAACATAACTACATAGACATAAAAACCTATGACTCTATAGACATAATGTTTTATTTCATAAATTAATATGTATCTATGATATACAAACCCTTAGCCTAATTTTGATTATGTTCTAAAAACTAAGTGCCAGTGATTGTATATAGAGATTCCCTTCTAGAACACTTGTTTGCTAAACATGTCATTTGAAATATGATGTAAAAATCAATGTTAATAAATTCTTTAATAAAAAAATTAAGTCATGAGGAAAGTCCTTTATCACATGGGATTCATGTCCTTAGAAGAGACAGAAGAATGCTAGTTTGCTTTCTCTTTCTCTCTGTTGTGCCAACAAAAAAGAAGGTGCTTCACTAGATACCAGATCTACTGGCGCCTTAATTTCATGTTGCAAAATTATAATAATTAAACTTCTTTTGTTTAAGCCCCACTGTCTATGGTATTTTGTTACATAGACTGAGCTGAATGTGACAAGAATCCCCATCCCAGTTCTCACTATCCTGACTAAAGTCAAATTTGGAGACTTCATTAGTTTCTGTGGTTAGTTTAGTCTAGCTATCCTGGGAATAGCTAAACATGATTTAGAACTTCATAAAGATTTTTCTATACCTGTGAATAAACATTTATCCACTTCTTCCTTCTTTGAATAACATCTCCTACATAATAAAAGAAAGAATAGACTAGAAACGTTCTCAAACATGAGAGTTCACATTATTCCTGGAGTCTATAAGCTAATTCTTCAGGCCATGAATTTTATTGTTTGCAGAATACTGGTATGGAGACACATCTTTGACACTATAATAACCCTGTTTAATCTATGAGGTTCAAGTGATACTCTCTGAATCCCAGACTGGCCCCATGACAAATGCCTTCCTTTTACAGAGATCTTGCTTCTTGCAGCAGTTTGGGGAGACAAGATGGCTGAATGCTTCTCACAATACATGTGAGAAAGCAGAATTTTCTTGTGTTTCTTTTTTCCATATATTTTATTGTAATTAATAGAAGGGTTACATTATTCACCAGCTAGAAGGTGCATTACTTCACATACATTGATACCCTTTCTCATGTCTTGGTCCCCATTTCCCTCCCCCACTCCCACCCCTTATCTTGTTTTCCTCCCTTCCCTATCCCATTTCAAATAACCAAATATGCATATTCTTGTGTTTCTTAACTGAAATCATACACACAAGCAGCAAAAAAAAATCCTAGGGTTTTTTGTTTCCATTTCTCATCTGATGTTCCATCCACTTACCCACAAATTGTGAATCCTTTGGTTTATCATTACATCCTCTCCATCTACCTAAGATTCTGAGACTAAGTCCATATAACAGAGCACCCATTAGTAGCAGGCATTACGAAGCTGCAGAAGTTCTTTCAAGGTAAATGCATAAGAGCAGCACAGACTGCAGCCTGGTCAATGAGATTGATTTTAGGAGCAAAAATGTCATAAAAGAAGAATTTTAAACAAGGTCCGAGGAGAAAAAATATAATACTCAACCATATCCATATGAAAGAAATATAGACTCTGAGGGACAAAAGAATTTTAGTCAGTAAAAATATTCTTTGGTGAGGAGCCAGAATAGTTTAAATGAGATATATTCCAAGATTATCCTCTCCATTTTTCATGTGATAACCCATAACAGTAAACTTTTGGTCACTCTAATTTAACCTAGTTCAACAAACCTGTTTTGGTGTCTTCTGGCCAATAGGCATTGTAGTAAGGACTAGAGATAAAACAATGAGCAAGCCACTGTGGCCGGGAGTTTGGCCTAGTAGTAGCATGCCTAGCATGCATGAAGACCAAGGTTCGATTCCTCAGTGTCACATAGATAGAAAAAAGTTGAAAGTGGTACTCTCTCCAGCCTTGAGAAAGTCCAAGGACAGTGCTCAGGCCCTGAGCTCAAGGCCAGGACTGGCAAAAAATAAAATAAAAATAAAAACAATGAGCAAGCAGGGTGTGGCCTACTCAGGAGGCTGAGATCTGAGGATCAAGGTTCAAAGCCAGCCCAGGCACAAAAAGACTTGAGACTCTTATCTCCTATTAACCTTTAGAAAACTGGGAATGGGGCTTGGCTCAAGGGTAGGGTGGTAACCTTGAGCTGAAGAGCTCAGGGACAGTACCCAGGCCAATCTCAAGCCTCAATACTCACAAAAAAAAGAGCAAGAATTGCTCACTAAATATAGTCCTATCTATATTCAAGAAGAGAGGTTAACTGAAAGAAGATAAAGATGAAAAAGAAGGAGATGGAGAAAGAGAAGTAGCTAAGAAAGATTCCCAAGATTCTGGTTTGGGCAAAAATCCAGGCACACCTGTAACCCTGGCACTAGCCTTGAGCAAAAGAGCTCAGGAATAGTGCCCCAACCCTGAGTTCAAAGCCACACACCACCACCACCACCAACAACAACAAAAAAGCAGATGCATCAGCTAAGCAAATGTAAGAAGCGCAACAGAATCAGAGGAGAAACAAGGGAAAGGTTCAATTTTGGCCATCAGGTTAGTGAGGAATACATCTGGCTTAAGCAACTTAAGCAGCTTAAGCAACAGACATTTGATTATCCTAACATGAATTCCAAAAGAATGCATTTCAGGTCAGTGTGGTGGTTCAAATCATCAGGAGTCCAGGCATTACTCTACATTCAAGAACTGAGTATACAAAGTACTTTCAGCCTTCTCTGTCTCTTTTTATTCTTTCCCAGAAGCCTCCAAGTAAACCTCCTATTTCATCTCTCTGATGATAACTGAGCTACCTGGTTACCATTAGCTATGAGGTTGAGGGGGAGAGAGGGTGGAAGAAATCTTCATTTCCAGATCCTATAGAAAAAGTTTAAAAGAGAATTAATGTGTGTTAGTCATAGATACATGTTCAGGGGATGACTTTCGTAAGCAGATCTATCCAGCTTTGAAAGCCTCACAAATACAATCCTTGTGTTTCAGAGCCTTCTGAATCAACCTACATCTGCTACAGATTTCCATACCTCATCACATTGAAAGATCAACAAACCCTAGAATTCCTAACATGGTCATCTTTCTTATTTACTTATTTATTTATGGCATGCAGGGCTAATATTATACTTGTTAGCTGTATCTTCTGTCATCCCAACCCATGCCTCCCGTTCTTTATTTAGATACTTTTTAGATAGGGTCTCACATTTTCCTAGGCCAGTCTTGCACTGAAATCCCCCCTTCCTATGTCTCTTGTGTAGCTGGGACTACCAGTGCCTTCCATTATCCCTGATTTATTGGTTGAAATGGGATCTAGCTAATTTATCTCTAAGGCTTGAGCCTTAATCCTCTCAATCTGTACCTCCTGAGTAGCAATGATTACTGGTATAAACCACTGTTCTAGGCTTCTAAAACAGTCCTAAGAGCATAGCAGAGAATCAATAAATATTTCATGATTTCCTGACCCAGGAGAAAATCTAACCTGGATAATTTGATTTGGGCATGTAACTGCACAAGAATTTCCAAAACTGGAGACAACAATGATTGTAAATTCCAGCATAGATGTCAGCTCTTCAACTAAAATTTTGTTGTTCTCCCTCTTCAGCCACTCTACTGAGTCTCCTCAGACCAATGTATCAAAAAATATCAACAGAGAAGCCAAACACCAAAAATTCTCTACTCTCCAGCCAGCCCTTACACAGGCAACAAGAAAAATAAAAATGCAGTCTGGCTACTTGCTCAATGTAAATCATTCCCTACTTCTAGAAAAATCAAGCAAACAGTCGTTAAGCATATAAAAATATAAAAAATAATAATAATTTGTAAACTGGCACTTTCTTTAGAAGTGTTGGATAATCCAGGAGGAAATGGCAGAATGACATTCTCTCTCAATTATTTCCACTGCACATTTCCCATCAATTAGTTAGAGCCATCATGCACCTGTTGAATATAAATTGTTTTATGAACAGCTGTTCCAACCCAAACTAAGCAGGCTGGGATATTGAAATAGCCATCTAGTCTAGGGCTCACTGCTATTCTACCATCTTGATTTCCCCAGACAGATGAAATACACAGAAGTTTATTTATGTCTGCCAAACATAAAACACTTGGCTTTTTTTTTCCTACATGATGAATTTAACCCTTAAACCTTTCCCACTAGTTCCTATAAATTTCCAGAAGGAATTCTGAATATGTACTGATGGTTCATTTTCAATCAACTACCAGAGGAAATTGCTGTGTTAATTGATGTAAATGCTCGTTGGGATGTGTAAACAAGTTGAGAAATTTAGCTCCATTAATTCCAGGAAGTTGTTTGCTTTGTCAAAGTTATAGATTTTAAAAGTTGAATTTGTATAGGAAAAGAAGAGGCAAGAAAAAGCACCCAGCCTCCAAAGGTCAGACTATGTAGGCTTCCATAGCAGGTGACATCCTAAAGACAGCCCCGCCCTGAGCCAAACAGTAAAGAAAGTCCTCATTTCTGGGTATTGTTCCTGAAGTCTTTAGTTCAAGACTAGTGCTTTATCACTTTGAGCCACAGCTCCACTTCCTGTTTTCTGGTGGTTAATTGAAGGTAAGATTCTCACCAACTTGGTCGATCCTCAGATTTCAATCTCCTGAGTAGCAAAGGATTACACACTTGAGCCACCAGCTCTGAGCTTGGATAACCTTTATTTTGAAGGAAAAAAAATCAATTCTGTTTTGGTTTACCACTCCCTCCAAACTCTCCATCTTCCAATTCTGATCTCTCCAGCAGCCAAAAGAAAGTTCACAGAAGTGTGTTTGTTCCAACACTAAGAAAAGTAATGATGAGGCTTCTCCAAAGAGTAGTCCAATTTTAAAAGCATGACTTATCTCAGACAGGTACAACCTAATAGTAGACGGTCCAGCAAAACAGGCTAAGTCACGGCTCCTTTCTGGCCTTCTCTAATCATCACTTTTCCTACTTAGAAAACTAGCTCTCTCTCAAATGTTTTCACTGCTCTCTAACTAAAGCATTCTCCAATAAACCAGGAAAAATTAAAAACTAAAAACAAAATAGAGGTTGTTTTGTCCTGGACTGCTGAACCAGGTCAGCATGAAATGCAAACTTGTAAACTTGAAAAATCTATGCTATTAAATGGTGATAAATTAAGTGAAATCTCAGATTCCTCCTAGTAGAGTCTCAAAAATAAGTGCTTGTTTGCATTTTAGAAACAGAATGTATAAAGAGGCTAATGTGGAAAACTCTAGATTACCCAATCCCAGACAGAACATTGAGTAGATATACTGAGATATGAAGCCAGACATCCAGTTGACCTAGAAACATAGTTCCTCGTGCAAATGCTTTAAGGCTGTAGATGGATATATATTATAGAGGACTGAAGATTCATTTGCACATATGTAATATATGAATATTCAATTCTCTACAATATATGGAATATATACATATGAATATATGACATCTTTATGAAATACATATATTAATATATGTGACTATCTAGAGTATGAATATATATATTCCATATATATGGAATTGCTTTCCATTCTCAAAGTGCTTGGGACAATCAGCTTATCAAGAAGAAAGGGTGCTTTATGACTCAAGGTTTCAGCTGTTCATGGTCATTTTCTTTGGACCTGCAGCAATGCAGTGCATCATGGCAGGAACACAGGACAGAGGAGAACAAGGAGTAAAAGACTATTCCCCTTTGACTTACATCACGCCTCAGAGACTCACTTTCTCCCACTAGACCCCACCGTTTAAAGGTTCTACCACCTCCTACTAACACCCCAGGCTGGGGTCCAAGGTTTTAACACACACTAAGGTTTTAAGATGCACTAATCCAAACCCTAGTAATTGTCACCCACACCCTCCAACCTTGAGTGCATCATCACATTCACTTGCACACATTTCACTTATTATAGGAAGAGGACATTATAGTAATCCTGTTTTTAATAAAGCGCTCAAATTGCAGGCCTGCCACTGTGCCTTGTGTTTGCTCTTCTGTCACCTTCTGTAAATGGACTGAAATTACTTCTCTGATGAAATGTCCACGGAGAGTTATTTCTCTGACTGTGCAGACAGACAAGGAAGGAGAAGGGGCAAGCAACGCCGGTTGATGGATGCCTTTCCTGGGACCCCACACCATCTATATTTTCTTCTTAATATAAATAGCTGTGACAACCTACAGGGAGCCCCAAAGCACTTTAAGGTTGCATGCATCAGCCATCTGTTTTGCACCCCAGCCCCAGACAGAGGTTTCAGTCCTGTATCTTTCTTAGCTGGGAAGAATACAAACCTCCCTGAGACCCATCTTTTTAATATGGTTGCTCTAGCTCTGTGCCTACTGCAGAGCTGTCTAACCCAGGCATGCCTTATCCACTGGCTTCTGCCTCCACTTTGACTAGTGATCATGCTTCCAGTTAGGTTTTCACTGTTCTCTTGCATTAAGCTTTCAGACTATTCCACATGGGGTTCCCAGCGTCTTACCATGGCCCTCTTAATCCTGCCAGCCTTGTCTCCTCTAGTCTGTGACTGTCCAGGCCTTTATTCATGTCCCTTTTCCTTCCTAATCCCCCATCCCTCCAGCCATCCTGATGGGGCTTATGATAGCAAGTAGGTAAAGAAGTTTACATAGGAGCCTGAAGCATGGCCTAGTGGTAGAATGCTTGCCTAGCATGCATGAAGCCCTGCGTTCAATTCCTCAGTATCACATACACAGAAAAAAGCTGGAAGTGGTACTGTAGCTCAACTGGTAAAGCACTAGCCTTGAGCAAAAGTGCTGAAGAAGAAGAGTGCCCAGGCCCTGAGTTCAAACCCCAGGACTGGCCAAAAAAAAAAAAAAGTTCACATGACACCATGGATGGAAAATAAGTGCATCTATTCAAAATGTATCATTCCCAATTGATGACTTAAACTTCAGTTATTCTGTCTGGAACATGGACACATATGCAAATAAATAGGGGGATGGATGCCCCTATTCTAGATTCTAGATTATAGGATATAACTCTTGGTAAATCATAACAAACAGATAGCTAGTAAGATCGTTGATATCATAAACACACTTTACTATCAATAGATGATTATTTAAAGCTTTAAAATTGATACAGTAGACTAGGCATTATTTATTTTTGCCTTTTGAAAAATGTCAGAGTTCCAGGCAAAAAGTGTGAATACCAAATGCTTGAAAGTTGAAGGAAGGAAGGAAAGGAAATGACAGGGCATGGGATGAGACAATGGAAAGGAATAGAAATTTGGTCTTCACAAGGGCAAATTTGAGGTACATAGTACAAACAGATGGAGGGAGAGGTAGCATTATAGAGGTGCAAAGTCATTGGACTAGCACAAAGTCAAGCTCCAAGGGCTGTCAACACAATTCTGCTCCCAACTTGGCATGTGATCTGGAGGCAGCCTATCCCAAGTCTTTCCAGGCGAATGTCTGAGTTTAGAGGAAGGTGGATTCCTATCTCTTTTCAATTTCCCATGTTTTGTTCTCTCTAGATAGAACTGAATCGATCAACTCCAAATATTCCCTGAGGTTTGAAGCTTCTCTCCACACTTTCCTCTAGCAACTGTGCAAGTCCATTCCATGACTCTAACCTTTTATTCAGATGTTTCTTTGCCTCTGTTCCTGTGAACATGCACACATGTGCATACATGTGCATACACACACACACAACACACACACAACACACACACCACACACACACACACACACACACACACACACACACACACACACACACCAGCCTTTCAGACACTTCTGGAAAAAATTCCCAGAATCCTCAATTAACCACTGCAGATGGTATAGACATACAGGAAACACTATGCTTTCAACTCAGCCTCCATGCCCTCAACTGCCCAGAGATAGAACTGGAACAAATCTATAATTATGAAAAACAATATTAAAGATTCTCAAAAATATTTTAAGAAATACACCATGAGACCAAAAGAAAATACTCTTAGGAGAGAAACACAAAGGTACAATGCCTAAATGACTCTTCATATTTTTTACATTTTTTATTTTAATGTATAGAGGTGTTACAGTTATATTCAACAGATAGAAGGTGCATTACTTCTCACACACTGATATCCCTTCTCATGTTTTTGTTCCCATTTCACTCCCCCCAGACCCTTCATATTTATAGAAAGTAATATACATTCTAAAACAAACTCCAAGACATGGAAACAAAGGATTTCTTTTCTAGTTGTCAGTTTTTACCTTATGTATAATATATTCATATGTGTACCTTCAGGAGAGTAGGGGGAGGGCATAGAAGTCAAGGGAAAAAGGGTGAGAAAGTACTGAAATAGAGCTCACTGGACACTGATGACAGTGAACTATACAGCTGGAGGATGGAGATGGAAAGAAGGGTTTGGTAGAGTGAGGGAACAGAGGACACTGTATGAAAGGAAATGTACACATTACCTGACTCATTTAATTGTCATCACTTTGTACAATACCTCTATAATAACAATAAAGTAAATTAATTTAAATATATATATACAAAGAAGAAACTACCATATGACCCAGCAATGCCCTACTGAGCATATATCCAAAGAAAATGAAATTAGCATACCAAAGAAATATGTACATGTCCATATTTATTGCAGCACTATTGTATTTGATAAGATAAGTAACCTACTAAGTGTCTATCAACTGATGAATAAATAAATAAAACATAAAACACACACTCACCATGGAAAACTATTAAGCCCTCAAAGAAAAATAAATCCCATTATTTGGAAGCGGTGATTATTGTGTTAAGTGAAATAAATCAGACACAGAAATGCTCCGGACGCAACTCCCAGAGCCTTCACCCTGTCTTTCAAGGTCTCAGCAGCAGCAATTTCCTTCAGACCATGGACTTTGGAGAGTCCCTATGGATTCACTATTGTCCTCACTGGATGTTGTCTCCATTCCTTGTTTCACTGCTACTGGGAATCTGCCCCACCCCCAGACCAGCTCAAGAATGCAATGCCAGCCCTGGGGACACACCCATAGGCTTGGAAGGGAGAAGCACACTCCTGGTCTGGCACAGTAAAGGGCACGTTATTCTGTAGAACCTGGAGGCTGCTGCCAAATCCTGTGAGCACCAGGTTCCAGGAAAAACCTGTTTTTTAATCCCTGGGTTGTATCCACAGAGGAACCTTAAAGGGCACTCCAGAAGCAGAGGGAAGTAACAAACCAAACATACTCCAGACACCCAGCCAAAAGCAGCTCTCCATCCCCTGTCTTACATGGCTCCCTTTCCAGTGTCCATCCACTGCTTAACTTCCTCATGGAAATAGAACCAATTCAAATGATGACACTCTTCTCTGTTTTTAACATAATAGTTGCCTTCCTTTCCTTTTTCCCCAGTCCTGGGGGTAGAACTCTGGGCCGGAGCACTACCCTTGGACTTTCTTAAGGCTAGTGCTCTACCACTTGAGTCACAGCCCCACTTTCAGTTTTTTCTGTGTTCTGTGGTACTGAGACTCCGAACCCAGGGCTTCGTGCATGCTAGGCAAGCACTCTACCACTAGACCACCCTCCCCCTGCTTTTTATCCCCCCCTCCCCATAGCTCAAAACTACACCAGCATCTCTACCCACATCAAGTGCAAAACCAATAGTTTACAATAGTTGCAGAGTGCGAAAACCCATTTTCTCCTTCTTATCAGAAAAAAGCACATTTTTTTCCTCCACAAAATCCTTTTAGAGTGCCCCTTTGTACAACAGCATGATTATAACTCATGAGAAATAAATAGGAATGGTAATGACTATTTTTCTTGAGAAACAGAAAGTCATTCCATGCTTGTGAATTAAATGTTATCAAAATAAAATTATCCTTTTTTTTTTTTGCCAGTCCTGGGCTTGGACTCAGGGACTGAGCACTGTCCTTGGGCTTTCTCAGGGCTAGAGCTCTACCACTTGTGTCACAGCACCACTTTTGGCTTTTTCTGTGTATGTGGGACCTAGGAATCAAACCCAGGGCTTCATGCATGCTAGGCAAGCACTCTACTACTAGGCCATACTCCTGGCCCCTCAAAATTAAATTATCTTTGGAAAAAAAAAAAAAACGAAAGGCTTCGGAAGCCAGGGGTGGTGGTGGCTCATGCCTGTAATCCTAGCTATTTAGGAGGCTGAGATTTGTGGATCGCAGTTCAAAGCCAGCCTGGGCACTCATGACCCTGAGACTCTTATCTCCAATTAACTCTAGAAAAGGGAAGTGGGGCTTGGCTCAAGTGATAGGGTGGTAGCCTTGAGTTGAAGAGCTCAGGGACAACACCCAGGCCCAGGGGTAGGTCAGTAACCCTGAGCTGAAGAACTCTAGGACAGTGCCCAAGCCCAGACTTCAAGACCCGATGTAAGGCAAAGACAAAAAAATCTGTAAGCCTGCAGGAGGGCTCACCCAGCTCTACCCAGTTCCATGTTGGTTTCCTCTCCTAAGTTCAAGGCTCATGATCCAGAGTCATCGGCCTGGGACCCTTCCTCACCTCAAACAAGTCCAGCAAAATGCTCCTCAGCTTCTCTCCACACTTTCCTCTAGCACTGTGCAAGTCCATTCCACGTCTATGAGTCTAACCTTTTATTCAGATGTTTCTTTGCCTCTATTCCTGTGAATGTGCACACATATGCGTACACACACACACACACACACACACACACACACACACACACACACCAGCCTTTCAGACACTTCTGGAAAAAATTCCCAGAATCCTCAATTAACCACCGCAGATGGTACAGACATACAGGAAACACTGTGCTTTCAACTCAGCCTCCATGTCCTCAACTGCCCAGAGATAGAACTAGAACAAATCTATAATCTTGAAAAACAATATAAAAGATTCTCAAAAATATTTTAAGAAACACACCATGAGACCAAAAGAAAATACTCTTAGGAGAGAAACACAAAGGTTACACCACCGTGGTGGATGGGTAGGTAAGGACTAGGAGGAGAAGGACAAAACTGACAATTTGTGTAGCCAAAACTCATTCACAGAGGAAGACAACCTCACATTGTCATTGTTGATCCCTCTTCCTTCCTCAAGGACTTTCTAAAAGCTATTTATCCTAACTCCATGGCATGCATTCACTCCATCGCTTACCTCCTCTTCCTGTTCTCTCCAATATCAAGTTCTATGCCAGTAGCTCTTCGCAAACATCCAACACTTTCAAGCCATCTTCCTATTTTTTTCTCCACAACTCTACTTATTCTACACAAAGTTGATGGAATAAGCTTCCCGGAACAACCCCAGTGACATCACCTACAACCCTCTCAGTGCTGCAGAAAAACTCCTAAATCCCCAGGACTCTGGCTTCCAAATGCCTCCCTCACTTGACCTATAATTTCCTTCATACACAAAAATTTGACCACAGGGCTGGGCACTGTGACTCACACTTGTAATCCTAGCTTCTTAGAAGGCTGACATCTGAGGATCACGGTTCAAAGCCAGCCAGGGCACTAAAGAACATGAGACTCTTATCTCCAATTAATAACTAAAAAAATGGGAAGTGGGGCTGTGGCTCAAAGGGTAGGGCAGTAGCCTTGAGCTGAAGAGCTCCAGGACAGTGCCCAGGCCTAGGGGTAGGGTGGTAGCCTTGAGCTGAAGAGCTCAGGGACAGTGCCCAGGCCCAGAGTTCAGGCCCCATGACCCACAAAAAAACGTAGATTTTTTTGAGAGTTTCTCTTTTCATTTTATTATCTTTAAATAGTTGTTCAAAGGCGTTGTCATTCAACAAAGCTGTTTACAAATACAATATGTCTTGATCCATGTGTCAACCCCTTCAACAGTTTCCCCACATCCCTCCCAAACCCACCCATTTTTATCAATTTTGAAGGGTATGTATTAAATTCTATGACTGCATTCTCTGTTTTCCTCTCATCGTTCGTCTGCACCTCCACCCCTTAGCCATACTCCCTTCTTCCCAGTTAATTGGTTAATTTTTATCTTTTATTGTATTTTTATTTATTTCAGGTCCTTGGGCTTGAACTTAGAGCCTGGAGGCTGAAATCTCAGCCTCTAGAATAGCCAGGATTAGCGGCATGAGCTACAGGCTCATCCGTTAAATATTGAAAACAGCATCTCCCTGTATAGCCCAGCTGACCTGGAACTCTGGAACTTACTATACAACCCAGGCTGCTCTTACTCATAATCCTTCTGCCTCAGTCTCCCACGTGTTGAAATTACAGATATGTGCCATCATGCCAAGCCATATTTCTCTCTCCTACAGTGTGCTTGATGGCAGGATCTCACTTCTTCCTTGTACTAGTGAAGGAAGAGAGTTGCTGGCCAGCCAGCAAAAGAAGGAATGGAACCTAACACCTACACTGCCCTCCAGGACTCCTCAAGGATCAGTTCCCCTGACTAACTTAAATTCTTGGTTTATGGCCTCCTCAAACTTTCCATGTTGTTCCATTATATTCTCTAAACTCCTCTTCTTCCTTTTGGAAGCACAAACAATCCCAAGTTTGCTGTCATATCCCAGTTGTCATTTCCCTGGGGACTTCAGCATGAGCCCAACAATGTCTTGACTGAAGGACAGGGAAAGGCAGAAAACAGGGCAGGGGGCCAGGAGTTTTGCCTAGTGGTAGAGTGCTTGCCTAGCATGCACCAAGACCTGGGTTCCATTCCTTGGTGACACATACATAGAAAAACGCTGGAAGTGATGCTGAGGCTCCAGTGGTAGAACTCTAACCTTGAGAAAGTCCAAGGACAGGGCTTGGCCCTGAGCTCAAGCCTAGAACTGGCAAAAAAAAAAAAAAAAAGGCAGGGCAGGGGCATTCTGAAAGAATGGGAAGCCCCACAATAAGTGAAAGCAATTTGCTGATGGTTTTGTGCCTGAACCACGAAGTAGCACAGATCAGATCACAGAGCTGCCTTCAACCTCACATGTAAAAGTCCCAGATGTCCTTCTATCTCTCAGGGACAAGGCTGTGAGGTCAGGGGCCTCACCATGGCACCACAGCCATAGCCATTGAGAATGCTGGGCCTTCTGCACTGGGCCTTCTCTCAAATGCTACACATGAATTATTTAACTGTTCTTTTTTAAACACCTGCCATTTTACAGGTGAGTGTGCTGAGGTTTTTCTACTTGGCTCTATCATAAGGATCCACATGGCTAGAATGGCCACATTTCACTCCTGCCGCTTTGACCTGATGTGCAAGCAGATTAAATGACAGGAGAACCCCTGTCTTTTCTATAGCCTGGTCCTCCTGGGAGGTGACTATGTTTCAGTCCAGTCAGTGGCATGCAATCTCTCATTCCATCACCTCTGGTGCTCCACTTTTAAAGTCCCAGAGCTGACAGTAAAGTTCTGTGAACCTTGTTAGGCTTGATTAGTGCTGAGTTGGGGACAATGAAAGCTGCCTATCCTGCCTCTACTGGCAGCTTGTCTTCTGGCCTTCATACCGTTCTGTTATAGAGGATAATGGTGACTGAAGCCAGTGAGTGCACTCTGATCACTATCTAGCATTAGGCAGGTTTTCCTTCCACAAGGTGAGTCCCTTAAGCTAACATCTGATTTCACACAGATCATATAGACTGTCCTTTGAAAAGTCCTTGTTGCCCTTCCCAAATTCAATCTTTCTCCACTCCTTCTTCTTGCCAATGGCCACAGCATCTTTTAAGAACTCTGCCCATCACACACTCCCCTGCTAAATAAATCTCAATGGCCCCTCATTGGTTTAATACTTATGTGTAATTATGGGCTCTAGTCCCTGCTGCAGCACTACTGAACCCGGAAGACAACATCGCTGCCTCTCTGTACCTAGAAATCGAGTGGCATAGCTGCCACCTTCACTAGAGTGATGCTTCTTGGAAGGGGCCATGCAAGTCAGCTACAAATGGAACATACTGTTTCATTTCTTTTTTTTTTTCCGGGAAGTGGGATTCAGTCTTGAGGCTTACCTGGGCACTTGTCCCTGAGTTTCCTTCTATTCAAGGCTAACACGCTACCACTTGAGCCACAGTAGGCACCACTTCCAGGTTTTTCTTTTTTTTTTTTTTTGCCAGTCCTGGGCTTGAGCTCAGGGCCTGAGCACTGTCCTTGGACTTTCTCAAGGCTAGAGCTCTACCTCTTGAGCCTCAGCACCACTTCTGGCTTTTTATCTATGTATGTGGTACCGAGAAATCGAACCCGGGTCTTCATGCATGCTAGGCAAGCACTTTAACCATTAGGCCAAACTCCTGGCCCAACTTCCAGGTTTTTCTGAGTAGTTTATTGGAGATAAGAATCTCACAAACTTTCCTGTCCATGCTGGCTTCCAACTGTGATGCTCGGATCTCAGCCTCCCGAGAAGTTAGGATTACAGACATGAGCCACCAGCACAGGGCTTAGAGCATGCTAGTTCTTAAAAAAAAAAAAAGTGGGGGGGGAGAATTGATGTGGAGTTATTGGTAACATTTCTTAGTTTGCCTTGCCCTATCCCAGATGTTCACTACCCATTGTCTCTACATCCCTACAAATATGTTATTTGTCCTAGATTTTTGGTTTTTTTTATTTAACTAATAATTCAGGTCTTAGCAAATGTCAGTTTCCATGCCATGGACCTGTCTCGTGGTGAAAGGGCACATAGCCACTCTCATGTAAACAATTTGCTAGACCCAAATGAGTCATAATGACCTCCCAATGACCACTCTTCTTTTCTCAGTTCTTTCCACATGAAACAAAGTTCACACCTTCATCGAAGGCCTGAGCACACAAACAAAAGCAGCTCTGGAAATGGGCAAGGGAACTAAAGAGAGACCTATCAAAACAAGAGATTAAAATGGCAAACAAACATATGAGAAAATGCTCATCATCCATGGTCATAAAGGAAATGCAAATAAAAACAACCCTAAGATACCACCTTACCCCATTCAGAATGGCCAATATTCTGAACTTAGCCAATGACAAATGCTGGTGGGGATGTGGAGAAAGAGGAAACCTTCTAGTGAGAATGTAAACCAGTACAGCCACTCTGGAAGGCAGTTTGGAGGTTCTTGAAAGAAGCTAAAACTAGATCTTCCGTATGACCCATACATACCACTCCTGGGCATCTACCCTGAGCATCAAAACTCAGGACATGATAAGGACACCTACACAGCCATGTTCACCTCTGCACTATTCATAATAGCCAAGCAATAGAAACAATCCAGATGCCCCACTACAGGTGAATGGATACAAAAAAAAATGTGGCACAGTGGCTCATGCCTGTAATCCTAGCTACTTAGGAGGCTGAGATCTGAGGACCAAGGTTCAGAGCCAGCCCAGGCACAAAAGGACCTGAGACTCTTATCTCTAATTAATCTCTAGAAAATGGGAAGTGGAGCTTGTCTCAAAGGTAGCCTTGAGCTGAAGAGCTCAGGGACAGTGCCCAAGCACAGGGGCAGGGCTGTAGCCTTGAGCTGAAGAGTTCAGGGACAGCGCCCAAGCTGAGTTCAAGCCCCATGATCCACACACACAAACAAAAGTGGTACATATATACAAAGGAATTCTATATAGCCAACAGACAAGATAAAATAATGGCATTCGCTGGGAAGTGAATGAAACTATAGCAAATCATGTTGAGTGAGATAAGCAAAGACCAAAGGAACAAAAGGCACATGGTCTCCTTGATATGTGGATATTAGATCCAAACAGTACAAGAGCGATGACTCAAATACTCGGGTACTCAAGGTCATTGACATGATCCTGGAGATATAAATATAACTACATAGACATAAAATCTATGATGGGATATATACTCTATAGACATAATGTATAGATTATATAGATCGATATGTATCTATGACATACAAACTCTCAGCTTCATTTTAATTTTGTTCTTAACTTTATGTGCCAGTGATTACATATAGAGATCCCATTCTTGAATACTTATTTGTTAAGCTTGATGTTTGAAATATGCTGTAAATGATATAAAAAATCAATGTTAATAAAATCTTTAAAAAAAAAAAAAAACAGCTTGGGAAACCCACCTTGCCCCTGTATAACCCTGGACAAAATGCTTGATGCTGCTGTTTCCACCAGCCAGTTAACAGCTCTGCTGGCTGTTGTATGGCTTTGTCTACAAAATATCACAACCCATATACCACAATGAGTAGAGTCACCTACACAAAAAAAGAAGGAGTAGACAGCCTTGCTTACAATCATGTTGTCATTTAATGTTTGGAGCAAATCTGCAGCCTTTGATTTTGTTAGATAATAATCTTTAATTTAAGAATCTAAACAGTGCTATCAGATTTCCAGGAGTAAATTTCATCATTGTGGCATTGCAAAGAAACTTCTTAGCAGCAAAGGAAATGGGAAATTATGAGAAACTAAAATCTTGAAGGACATACACCCTATTTCTATAAAACATGTGGGGGGTCAGGGGGGGTGGCCTAGTGGTAAAGTACTTGCCCTAGCCCTAGTGTTTGCATGAAGCCCTAGGTTCAATTCCTTGGTACCACATACACAGAAAAAGCCAGAAATGGTGCTGTGACTCAAGTGGCAGAGCACTAGCGTTGAATAAAAAGTGTCCAAGGACAGTGCCCAGGCCCTGAGTTCAAGCCCCAGAACTGGAAAAATTAAATGTGTGTGTATGCATGAGTGTGCGAGCACACCTGTGTGTGTGTGTGTGTGTGTGTGTGTGTGTGTGTACTTGTAAATACTGCTTACTTATTGAGAACTATGTTGCCTGAGACTAGCTCTTGGGAGAGGGAGACAGCTAGGAGAGAGCCTAGGAATGGGGCCATGAGTTATCTTGAGGAGGACTGGAGAGGCTGAACTGGAGCCTTAGGGTTCTTCGATATTTTGTCATCACTGATGCCATTGGCTCCTCTTTCTATTCTCTCAGCCCACCCCCAGGGGATTGCCTGCAGCTTCAGTGGACAGTTTTCAGGCGTCCCTGGATGAAATGGCCAGGCTTCTTCAGTCGTGCCCCTCCCTCTGCCTGCAGGCTTTCTCTGGGAATATGTTCAGCACTCATAAAGGCAGTACATGAGAACTGCTGGACAGCAATTCACAGAGCTAACTTCCCCAAAGGTGAGGAAGGGGAGGGAGTGCGTGGAAGAACTGCCTGCATTCCTCTCTCTACAGCAATACACTTGATGTCACAGAGGGTCTTCCATGGAACTAAACCCCAACTGTCTGCTGTGAAAACATGCTCATAAATTTCCCTGGCTTCTCCTAGTTTCCTGCCTCACTTTTCCACCTCCACATTGCACTGCCTGAGATAAAACTCCAGAACTAAATCAGTTACGTTTTAGTGCTCAGAGAATTCATTAGAATAGCTACATGGAAAGTTTAAAGTAACAGGATTTTAAAAAAAAAAGTAGCAGGATTTAAAATGACCAACGTATGTAAAGGAGCAGAAACTTTCACTTTGTAAATTATAAAAGTCTATGTACCTGTCTGCTCTCAGAGCTTACCATAAACGCCAGATTGCCTTGGCTGTCTGGAAAACAAAGAGAATGATCAGATCCTCTGTGTATCAGAGTTGTGAATCAGAGCCAAAAAACAGAACAGGAAGAGCCATAAGGACTGCACAATGCAACAAGAGTCAGACATGAAGGCCGGCAAGATGGAATGTGAGGAGCAGAGAAGGCTCACTCCATCCAATCACCTTCTTACCAGCAAATGCGATACTTGTGGCTAAATCTTAGGGGCTATGAATTTTGCCTTAATAACATTTTTTTCTTATTACACTATATGCTATAGTTGGTAATGAAATTTATGCACAGTGGGATGGTGTACAATTTAGTCTGTGAGTTGGCAGAAATGCCTAAAAATGATGAAATAGAATATGGTCGAGGATGAAAAATACTTATTTTATGGTGAACATGTATTTAGCCCAGCTGCTTCTTTATTCTTCAGTAGCTTGTTACAACAGCGAGGCACCCACTGAGAATGTTGTACTGATAGAACGTTTTTCTAGCATGGCTTAGCATGGCATTAATATTTAAGCTCATTTGTTGCAGCTTTCACTTGGAGCTAAAAATGAGTGGGCAATGAATAGGCTGTGTTGTTGTTCACCTTTTTCAGCTAATTATTCAACCTGATCGTAGTCATCTATGCTTTCCTGCTGGGTTCAGTCATGTCTAATCCTTTGATCTATTTTTTCCCATTGATGTTTGCCTGTTTTGATGGCCCTTTCCAATTACATTAAGGTCAGTCCTTACAACCCCTCTGAAGAAAGAAACTGTGGAGCATAGTTTAATGATACAGCCACAGTTTTCTTCCTACATGGAATTTATTATGGTATTGTATTCTTGGTGACTTGCTCAGCTTTGTAGAGGTATTGGCTGGTGAGATTTGGGTTTAAGGCTCTAGAGATGCAGCAAGACTCAATGAATTATTTACCAAGAATAGCTAAAAACAATGTCATTAGGAATGCTACAAAGCAAAGATTGTGATGAAGAAAGTCAAAAGAAGCATAGAAAAGTAGTTGCCAATCTCATTTTGGAGGGAGTCCAGGTCTGAAGAAGTCCATCACTGTAGAGGTGAAAGGCTTTAGCCATTGATAATGGGTCAAAGAGAAGAAGGTAAGATGAATCTGCTGAAGATGATGGACTAAATCTATGAACAGTGAGAAGATGCCAGGGCCTCATTTTGAGGTATTATTTATATCGTTAGTGGTGATAACCAAAATCCTATATCCTGGGTGATTTGTAAACAACCAACATGCATTGCTCCTGGTTCTAAAGGCTGGAAAGTCCAAGATTAAGGCATCAGCAGATTTTGTGTCTGCAGAGTCGCCAGTTTCTGTTTTCAAGAGTGGTGTTTTTCATGAACTAATCATCCCTCTTCCTAATGCCAGCTTTTCAAGGTTTAAAGTTTGATTTTATGAATTGAGAGGTAGAGGCATATGCATTCAATCCATGGAAGCTAATTTCATATCCGTGGTGATAATTATTTCAATGATTTTATGCCATTTATTTCTGGGTCTCCCCACTTCTGAAAGTAATATGGAGCTGGACTTTCTGGCTCCCACATGGCTGAACAGAGCCATATCACCAATTCTATCCAGTGAGTTCTAAGCAAATAGCCTCTGTGTCCTTTCTAAATTAGAGCTTATGATTGTCATTGCAAGATTTGCCAGAGCTCTTTTTTCCCTCTAGTAAGGCAATTAACATCCTTCAGAATGATGCCTGCATATCAGCCTGCATTCTAAGTAGGAAGATGCAGAGCAAGGCTTCCACCTTATTCACTAATGTATCATGAGGTAAGAAGTCAATCTATGTTGTTTAACCACTGAGACTTTAGAATTCTTTACACAGAAAATCATCTCTGTAACATTGTGACAGATGATTCTGCTGTGTCCAGTATGCTAGTGAATGATACCATAGACCCAGGGGACTCCTCTCTCATAGCTTACCAGACAGCTTAGCATGGCCCTGTCCCAGGCAGTACTAGGCCCATTTGGTCAAAGCAGTAAATAATCAGTGCTGGCCCAGGGCCCCTTCTCCCTCCCTCCCCTTTAGTTTAGTGTGTTCTCTCTATATACAAGCAGTACCAGGCCCATTTACTAGGGCAGTAAATACCTATTTCCCACCCCTTTGCCTTGAATAACCATATAAGGCTATAAGATCCCCTCCTCCAGAGATCTTCATGTCTGGGAAGCTGCAGAATCCCCTTATCTATCATGTTAGCAGAGCCATAAATCTTCTTCCATGATGGAGCCCCTAACCCTCATGTCCACCCCAAGGTCTCCGCCTTCTCTCCACCCCCTAGGTCACCCCAGACAATAGCTGGCACTTCTTCTCAGGTGCATGTGAGAAGGGGTCTTGTTAGCTCCTTTAGCTAGCAATCAGCCTTCCTTTCCTCTATGTGACGGTGTCCCTGTGGTTTTCTGGAAAGGTGCTTACACAGTAGATGAGCTAGATATTAACTATTAAATGTTGTCAGATTTTACTACATTTACCCAATGATATGTGTAGAGTGAAAAGAACATCAGGCTAGGATAGATGCCCAGATGGCTAAATGGATGGATGGATGGTCTCAAAGATATGTCATTAGCTATTCACATTTGGATCACCAAACTAGATAGAGTGGGCCTACCCTAACCTCCTTTTAACTAAGTTATCCATTCATTTAATCTCTTTCATTAAATGTCAGTGTTGTTCATCTCTACCACAGAAATAAGCCCATCTATCCATCCCCAGTCCAAGAACTGTGTTGAGAGCTAGGGATGTGGCTTAGTGGTAGAGTGCTTCATGAAGCCCTGGGTTCAATTCCTCTGTACCACATAAACAGAAAAAGCCACAAGTGGCGCTGTGGCTCAAGTGGTACAGTGCTAGCCTTGAGCAAAAGAAGCTCAGAGACAGTATCTAGGCCCTGAGTTCAATCCCCAGGACTGGCAAAAGAAAAAAGAATTGTGTTGATAATTGTGATAGGAAGACTCATTGTTATTCCTGCCTCCTGACATCCAAGCCTTTGTCTAATCTTCTCCCCTTCAGTGGGAGTGAAACATGTACTTTACTTCTAGCTAGTTGAATGTGATGAAAGATACAGGAAGTCAGTTCTATGATTACATTACATCATACAGTTAGTCCTCTTCATCCTTGGATTTCACATCTGCAGATTCCACCAAGTGAAAATTGAAATATTTAAAAAGATATGTGTTTCTGCTGAATGTTCGGATAGTTTTTCTTCTATCATTATTCCCTAAAGAATATAATGCAACAAGTTTTTGCATGGTATCAACACTGTATTAGGTATTATAAGTGATTTAGAGATGAAGTAAAATGTGTAGGAGAAAGTATATAAGTTATGTTCCAATATTATGCTATGTAAGGAACTTAAGAACCTGTGGATTTTAGTGTCTTCCAGGATTCCTAAATCATCTAAATACCAGAAAATGACTACTATATGCCTCCATTTTTCTAGAAGTTTTGGAGACCCTCTATCCTGCCTTGACAAAGTCAATGGCAGGCTAAGCACTATAGTTATCCTCTAGGAACTGATGGTGGCTCAAAGAGTGGAGAGCCTAGCAAGAAATCAGGATATTCAACCCCTCCATCATAGAAAAATGAATTCTGCCAATACAGTGAATGAACTTGAAAACATTCTTTCCTCTAGATGGACCATGTGGGAAAGCAGCCCAGCTGATACCTTAATCACAGCTTGTTAGACACTAAGCAAAGGATGCAGTTAAGTTGTATTCTTGAACTATAAAAACTGGGAGAGATTAAACTAGTGTTACTTTCACTGTTAAATGCATATCCATTGGTTATGTAGCAGTAGAAAAGTAATACAATAATTGAATCCATTAATATATGCCAAAGCAACCATATATAATGCAGCCTATCAATATAAACTCTTAGAATTGGAAAAAAAAGAGGTCCTTATTATGTCCTGTGAGTTCTTTTCTTTTCTTTTCTTTTCTCTTAGCTTTCTGTACCTTGTGTCTTGTGTATGTTTATTCAATTTGTGGAAGGGAAAGGGAATCACAGAAACAGCAGTATGAAGGATGAACTAATGTAACATGGATTCTCACTTGACACTATGTTGGATATGAACCTCACAACTTGGGAGGAAGAGAGTAGGGAGGGATAAGCAGGGGAAAATGAGGGATGGGATATCAATGTATAAAAACAAATGTACTCATTACCTTACTTATGCAACTGTAACCCCCTTTCTCATCACCTTCTCAATAAAGATAAATATACAGATACACATATATATATATATGACAAACCTGTGCAATAGTACATATATGTTTTAGATATCAATTTCAAAGTACATTAGTGCTTTTTTGTATCATGGAAACACAACATTACTTAAAGAAAAGAATTACCCTTGTGCTTTGGGAATTCTACAAGTCATCTTTTCACTGAGTCTTCGCATAAACTCCTTCCATTTTCCTCCAAATTATAGCATCTGCTTCTTTACTCTGACCTTCAAGTTGGGACAGCTGTGTCATTGGTTGCTTTTGGTCTGTGATATGTACAGCTTCTATAATGCTGTCGATAAAGATAAAACCTAGAGTTGAAATGCTTCTCCTTAGAGAACTAAGAAAAGCTCAGACTGTTTTAACTATGGATCCAATTTAATAGCTATACTTCAGCCCACATTTCAGTGGGATTATCATTTTCATCATTTTTACACTACCCTACACGTCACTATGATCTATTAAGAACATCAATGTATTTTTGTGTCTGTGTTTTTTAGCTAGACTTCATAAGGATGTTAGAGTTCTGTTGTCTATATCAATATGCCAAGTTTCATCTCCATTACAGAATTTAAGTTTGACGCAGTTTCTGTCATGAGTAACATTTCTTGCCTTTAAGCAAACTTGCTTCCAAAAACCCCTGACCAGTGTGGCTCTGACGGAGGGTAACCTTGTAAGTCTAAAGTAGTATGATTTTGTCATCACTATCATATTATTATGCTTATGACAATGACCAGAAACTGAGTACCCTCTAAGTGCCAGTCTCTCTGTGCCATCCTAGCTAATTCTCAAGAGAACTCTACAAAGCTCATTTATTTTTTTTTTTTAAAAACAGACTTAAGAACTGCCTCTCTTGAGGTCAAACATCTACTACTCACTCAACTAAGATTTTTATATCAGGTGTGATATATTTCAAAGTTCATATTATTCCTCCACACCTCACCTAAGTACAAGCCCCAAGACCAGCACACAAAAACAAAAGAAGAAAGAAAAGAAAATAAGGATCAGAACCCAGAAGAAATTAGTTGCAATGGATAAAAATTCTAAGTAGACTCCTTTGAAGTAGTAGCAATACCTTAAGCCTTAGAGATGAGTAAAATTTGAGTAGATGACAAAGGAGTTGCAGGAATGTGTGAGATACAAGGAGAATTAAAGGATATTACATGCTCAATAAATACCAAAAAGTGAAGAGTTATAAAGAGTTAGTTCACTCCCACTTATAGGGACAGTTATGGTCCTCAGAGAATCTTCTTGTTATTCATCTAGTGTCCACTCTTTCTTTATTTCATGGTAGCCAGATTCTAGGTAAGTTTATACCCACTCAAAATAAAGACAACCTTTCTTAAGCTCCCTTACACCTGGGGATGGGCAGGGGTTATATGTCTAAAGTCTCACTAATGTGATACAAACAGATGTATCTTGAGCTAGGCACAGGGAATCATTCTTGAGAAGCCAGTCAGCATTCTTCTTGATCCCTCTAAGGAGAGGATCACAAAGGCTCAATAGCTATTTCACATGGTCATATAAAATGATGTTTATCAAATGGAAACAAGAGGTTTTTTATTTTACTTTTTGTGGGTTTTTTTTGGTTTTTCCCTTTTTGTTGCTGTTTTTTGATTTCCACACTTTTTGTCTTGTGTGTAAGTTTATCTGTTTGGGTGGAAGGAAAGCATAGAGATGGTAGACAAAGGGTGAATTAATTCAGCAGTGATACTCACTAGACACTGTTGAAAATAAACTATACAACTTGTAGGAGGGGAAAAAAACTAGGAGAAAGCAAGAGAAGAGGCGACACTGTTCAAGAAGCAATATACTCATTACCTGACTTACGTAACTGTAGTACTTCTGTACATCACCTTTACAATAAAATAATTTTTTAAGCATAAGACCCTGAGGTCAGTTCCAGTACTGAAGCATCATTGTCTGTCATCTAACAGGCTAGAAAGCCAAGAAGACAGTGATGTCAATCATAATTCAGTTTAAGTTTCAAGGCCTTAAAATAGTAGGGTCAGCAGTAAAAGTCTCAATCTGGTAAAAAAAAAAAATAGGTTCAAAGCTGGACACC
Organism: Megascapheus bottae; assembly: GCF_031878675.1. Lineage (NCBI taxonomy): Eukaryota > Metazoa > Chordata > Mammalia > Rodentia > Geomyidae > Megascapheus > Megascapheus bottae. Next base: position 17,556,644 of record NC_143521.1, on the reverse strand, counting down.
AGTGGCTCATGCCTATAATCCTATTTATTCAGGAGGCTGAGATCTGAAGATCATGGTTCAAAGCCTGCCCAGGGAGGGAAGCTCATGAAATTTTCTTATCTCCAATTAATCACCGAAAAAGCTGTGGCTCAGGGACAGCCCCCAAATTTCAAGCCCCATGACTTGCAAAAGAAAAAAAAATCATGTTTCAAAATCCCAGAATGGGAACCACCAAGGTCTGATGATAAGAGGAGATAGGTGTCTCCACTCAAGCAGAGAGAGTGCACTGAACTTGCTCCGTGTTCTACTCAGGCCCACAATGGATTACATGAACTCAATACTTCATCAGTGTAATCATTCTGTCTACCCTCACAGACACACCCAGAAATAATCTTTTACTAACTATCCTGTGGCCAACTCAAGTTTACATGTAAAAATAACCATCACAGAAAGCAAGTGAAGAGCTTTTAAAGCAGTTTTAGAAAATATGTGCATGAACCATATTATTTGCCTACCCAAGTTAATCCTCTTTTTCCTCACTACAACACTTACTTTAATCATATTTGAGGAAGTCACGGGTCCAAGGTCATTTGGTTCCTGCCCAGCCTTTGAGGTAATGCCGGAATAGAAGTAGGTATTTACCCCACACATAGGCAAAAGGACATGAAGATAAGTTACTAAGAGCATCTGAGAAAGGGTTTTCTCTATGATTGAAAATAATTGTAGGGCTGAGAGTTTGGCCTAGTGGTAAGAATGCTTGCCTAGCACGCACAAAGACCTGAGTTAGATTCCTTGGTACCACATACATAGGAAAAGCCAGAAGTGGTGCTGTGGCCCTAGTGGTAGAGCGCTAAGCCTTGAGAAAGCCCAAGGATAGTGCTCAGGCCCTGAGTTCAAGTCAGAGAGAGAGAGAGAGAAAGAGAGAGGGAGGGAGGGAGGGAGGGAGGGGGGGGGAATAACTGTATCTTTGGTCTGTTTTTAAATTTTTTTATTATCATCATAATAAAGGGAAGCAGGTAGCATGAGAGGATGGGAGGGGTCAGGAATGACGAATGACTGGAGGAATGAGGGGAAAGACATTGCTGGAGATGAATTGTACTCATAAAACCCCACTGTACAGCTACTTAAAGACCACTTTAATTTTTTAATAATAATAGTAAAAAGAGTTCCCTCCTTTTGTTTAAATTCAATTACAGGAAGACTTGACACTTGGAACTATTGCAGGTATTTTGTGGTGATGACATTAAATCCAAAACCACACAAACAAGCTGACTCAGAACTATACTGCTGAATCAGCGATCCTCAGAATCACTTATTTCCAGATTTATGTTACGTAAATAATAAACTCTTGATTTGAAGATTTAGTAACTACTTCAGATCTCAGAGCAAAAATAAACTTATTGATAAAATACTTAAGAACAGCATCTATCTAACCACCATCTATTTCTCTTTTTATTTAGTACTTTACAATTGTTTAAATTTTGATAAATAAAATTATGGAATATTATTTTGACTAAAACCTATACTTTCATTTAGGAGTGTTAGATATAACATACCAACATTTGAAAGGCATGCTCACAGTCCAGAATTCATGGGAATGGGAGTCTAGACTGATCTCAAACTCGTGATCCTCCTACCTCAGCCTTTCAAGTGGTGGGCTTACAGATGTGTGTTACCACATTGACTATGAAATCTAAATCTTAACAAAAGTCATCACAAGACCTCTTACAATATGGAAAGATAGTCTTTACTCTCTTAGTTACAACGCCTTGGTTGACTGGAAGAACCCATTGTCTGTCCAGACAGAATTAACAATGTTGTATACATTGTACATAAGCCAGATTTCTGTTGCCTAGCCAGGATTGTGTATAGATCATTGAGACATGGTTCAAAAATCTGAGCAAGCAAATGCTTCTGTACAGAGAATAAAGATAGCTGCCTACCCTGGCAGAATTATTCCGACCTTTAAATTGGAAATTGTTTTAGTGAGAAAATAAGCTCAATGAGTCTGAATTGCTTTTTTCTAGCTAATGTAGAGTTCAGGAGCCCCGGGACATAGTAACATGTTTCTATGTAGCCTTTTTCACAGTTGTTTTGCATTATCATTGGATCTGGAATATTGCATTCCCAGCTGTGTAATGTACCTGCCCTAATGGGCAACAAATTTATTTTAAAATGCCATTTGTAGATTACTTCTCTCAGGCCTGCAAAGGACATAATGGGATAATGTGGTAGGAAGGACTCTGTAAGCTGTGAAATACTATAAAAACATTGCTATTTTTATTACTACTTTAGACTTTTTTTCCTCTTAAAATGTTCAAATGAACAAGACCTTGTAATGGTCCTGGAGAGGCTGCTTCTCAGACAGGGAGAGCATCCCTAGACATTGCTCTGTAATGATGGCATCTACCACGTTCACAGGCTGAAATTCTGTTCAAGTAAACTGAAAGCGCTCAGGAATCCTGCCTTCCTCTGTTGCTCAAAACAAGTACGTTCTACACAGTTCCAATCATGGAAAAATCCTTATAGTATCTGCAGTGTCTGTATAACAATTGATCCTGATGCTTGCTTCTTTGTTATGTCAAACACTGTGTATCCTCAGATTCCAGTTCAGTCCATATTACTGAGCTGAACTCAACTCAGTTGCTACTCAAAGTCTGGTGAATGGCATGTTGATGCTTCACTGAGAAAGTAGACTGACATATGACTAGCCTTCTTGGCCTTCAGTAAGAAAATTCTGACACATATCCCAGTCTTCCAGAGGGTCCCAGTAATGCTGAGCTCCTATTTCTCCTCATTGTAACCACTATTGGCTTCTCTGTATTCGTAGCTCCTTTCCCCAAACCTTCACTATGACCTCCTGGAATCACTTTCCCCAGTAAACTGCCTTTATTCTAAGCCTTATCTGCTTTTGGAAGAATTCATACTAAGGCTAGTCATTTTCCTTTCTGACAGTCTCTGTTCTAATTTAGCCTCCCTGGTTGTACTACGATACAAAAATTCCAGAGATTAGATGGCTTAAACAACAAAATTAATACTCTGGTACAAGTCCAAGATCACAATGCCAGTACAGTTGTCTCCTCAGGAGATGCTCAGGTGATACTCTACCCACTGTCCTCCAGAGACAGGGAGAGAGTCCTGTCACACGAGCACTTGAGTCCGTCTTTTAACACCTGCCAATAGTCTAGGTGTATGTACACTCACACTAGGTGACAGGGTTTCAAAATATGAATCCTGGAGAGGCAAAACTCAATCCCGAGTGCCTCTTATTCAAAAAAATAAAGGATATAACCCCCAATATGTTAAATAAATGTCCAGCAGTTCAATATGTGGAAGAGATCAAAGATGGCTATCTGGTGAAGATAATGTTACCCTTCTATTAATTACAATAAAAATCATATGAAAAGAAGGTGGAATTCAACCATCCTCTTTTGACTTCTGGTTCTACCACTAAGCTCCCCTGGCTCCGCTGAAGGATTTAGACATTAGGCCAATGTAGTCACTAAGGACCAGTAAGGATGAGGCCAGAATAAAGAACAGAGACAGGAAGGAAGGTCTTCTAACAATGCTTTGGGGAGCTTTAAGAGTGAGCACAAAAATCCAATGAATTATCACATTAAACCAAAGAAAATGTACCTCGCTCTTTTATTTCTCAATCCTAAATCACTTTAATTACAAGCAATTCATGACAATTCACACTAATGAAAGAGAGCACTGACATAAATAATTCAGAAACTCACTAATAATCAGCACAGCTGTAGGACACTCCTGCCAAAGGAAACGTCCCAAGAGCTCACACAGGGCTGGTAGGTGGTAGGCATGCCAGCTCAAGACTTGAGTTTAAGAGAGCACAGTCTGTTACAGGCCCTTTTGTGCTGTCGGGGAGAGGAACCCTCTTCCAACCTGAGGATATAATAGGAGAGTTGAGGGAGCTTCCAAGTTGACATAATCGAAATTTGTGCAAATATTCTGCCTGTATATTAATCACGTCCAAGCACTGTGGTGTCACAGGAGTTTTATCTACCACTACCTTTATTCACAGTCCTCTCTTCACCTGAATGACTGCTACAGAAACCTGGTGGAGCACAATAAGAAAAGTGCATGCAAGCTGGACATGGCAACGCATGCCTGTAATCCCAACTACTTGGAGGTAGAGAGAGGAAGAGATGCCTTCCCAAGGCACTGTTTCAATTCCTCCCCATGCTTCTCCTCCACTCCTAAGCCATGTTAGTTACTTCTAGAGCAGGCATCCTGAGTATGCAGGCGGTGACAAGGAGTGAGGAATTAATATAAGAAGTGATCGTTTGGCCAATGGGAGATGAGGGAATAGATTATTTCTCCACTCTTTCTTCCTCCAGAAGACTATGCTAAGGTGTGTTGGATATAATTCTCAAAAAGTTTGGGTTGGTTTTCATGGACTTGAACTACTGATGAATTTAGAGTATTAGTTTTTATAATTACTGTGACGATTTCAAAGCTCCAAAATCAGCAATAGTGCTATTTTACTCCAGATAGCATAACGTGAAGCAGAGATTTGGCTACTATCCAGTAAATCGGATCCTATAGACAGCTCAATAGGCCAAAAATAACCTCCTCTGTAGCGAAATCTATTGTGGTAGCTTTTGACTTGTTATTATACTATGAATTTTTCTGGGCAATATCATGTCCAGAAATATGGCTTCGAAGAAAATTTAGAGAAGCCAAATGCAGATAGTAAAGGATATTTTCATATCAGTCAGAAAACTACCATAACATAGCAATCTGCAGGTGCCTAGATCAATCTTTTCCTCTTTGTAGGCTCTCTTTAAGAAAGCATTTTTTTAGAGCATTGGGCTATCTCTACTAGAAAACTCCCTCCCAAGGAAAAATTTAAGTTCAACTGCTCAATTATGTGAATAAGCTTTCTGTATCTGAAATCATCTTGAATGAATATTTTGCCACTTAGAAAGTAGAAGTCACATGTTATTTTAAATTATCACTGCTAAATTAGGAAAAATTAATGACAGGATAAATGGTTATACAAATATAAAACTTCTATCTTTCATATGGAAAACAGTGCTATTCATTCATTCTTTCACTCAGCACATTTATGGAAAGCATACTATTATGCCCTAGCCATTGAATGGCAAGACAGTCCTTGCCTTCCAGAAATTGAGTTTAAATCTATCTAAAAGTACACTGATAAACAAAATACCCCAAAGGTATCTATGCATATAAATAGAATTCAAAAGTATAGAAGAGGGGCCAGGAGTTTGGCCTAGTGGTTAAAGTGCTTGCCTAGCATGCATGAAGACCCGGGTTCGATTCCTTGGTACCACATACATACAAAAAAGCCGGAAGTGGTGCTGAGGCTCAAGTGGTAGAGCTCTAGCCTTGAGAAAGTCCAAGGACAGTGCTCAGGCCCTGAACTCAAGCCCAGGACAGGCAAAAAATAAATAAATAAATAAATAAATAAATAAATAAATAAATAAATAAATAAAATAAAAAAGAAAGAAGTTAAGTTGTTATAAAAAAAAACAAAAGTATAGAAGGAAAAAAATATGTCAACTCTGATTTTTTTGACTGACAAAAAAAAAGTTTATATTTGGGCCCAGAGTGTGACCTAAGCGTGGAGTGCTTGCCAAAGCACGCACAAAGCCCTGAGTTCAATTCCTCGGTACCACATACACAGAAAAAGCTGGAAGTAGTGTTGTGGTTCAAGTGTTAGAGCGCTAATCTTGAGAACATTCAAAGACAGTGCCCAGGCCCTGAGTTCAAGCCCCAGGACTGGCAAAAGAAAAAAAAAAGTTTATATTTCTGTTATTCAACATGATCTCTTGATGTGACTATGTACTGAACAACTAACCCAAGCTAACTAACATCCACATTCATACACATCTTCTTTGCATGTCTGGAGAAAACACTTGAAACCTATCTTGCTAATAATTTTCAAGTAGATATGTTGTTATTAACTATAGTCATGACGATATACAATAGCTCCCTTGAATGTACTTCTTCCATCTCCTGGAAATTCTATGCATGTTTCCCATCTCCCATCCCCTCTCCTTTATCCCCTGCTACTGATAACCACCTTTTATGCTGTTTCTACAAGTTCAACTTTCTTAGATTCCACACGTAAGTGATCTGAAGCAGCATTTGTCATTATCTGCCTGGCATGTTTTGATTCACATGATGTCCTTCACATCTATGTTATTGCAATCTAATTCATTGTGATACAAAAATATTAGAGAATCTATAAAAAGTATGTACACTGGCCAAAAGATCTACTTCTCAGAATACCTGGATATAGAACGTGCTTAAGTAAAACGTTTAACTGTACTGCTTTATCAGGGTAAGAATTGTGACATGAGTCATAATGAAACATTAGTAATTCTTTTGAAAGGCGAAAGGCTTGAGTGAGTTCTTGATACAAGAAAAGGTAAGACACAGAAGCAGTTCTTTTTACCATTTAATTTATATGGAGCCATTTGCTAGTTGAACGGATGGAGTCTATTTAACCAAAATCCCACCAATCAGATTTTTCCTCCAGGAGCTTTGAATGAAAATCAGAAATCACAGTCAACCAAGTAGCCAAATACCATGAGGCAACTCCCACCACAAGCTTAGAGAGACACAATAATCAACCAACCTAGAGATCAGTCGGTGTTTCTAGACTAGGCAGGCAATCCCCAGAAAAGAGAAAGAGCAGCCTCCTTCATTTCTGGAAGATTTCAAAGCCTGATATACCACTATATCTGACTGTGTGTTGGGAGACAGAAAAGAACCATCCAGTAACTTTTTTTTATAGAAAAGTAATTCTTTATTTAAATTTTAATTTCAATCGTGTCATTTTAAATACATATTCAGATTCCAATCATGTTAAGGAATATGATGATGTCTCTAGAGGGTAAATGATCCAGCCAGGACCAGTAACTTTTTTCTTTTGGATAAACCCAGCATGGATGATTGATCATTGAAAACTCTTAACTATAAACATACCCCTCCAGCTAGCCCAATCTGCTACTGTCCCCAAAATATCAGTACTATGTCATGAAACACAAGTGTACTGTGGTCCTTCTGACTCCCAATGCCTTCCCAAGGCCATGTCATCTCCAACTCAAGTCTCTTGCATTTCCTTACATCTTCTCCAGTCTCCTTAGCCAGCATGACTCCAGGGCAGTGACAGAAGCTGGAAAGAGATTTGTAGGACGACTCTACAGAATAGCAAGCATCTCAGACCCACTACATGTGCAAAGTCTTTGAAATCCAGTATTTTATTCTTCTACTATGTTATCATTCAAACCAGCATATTTCAAGTGTTCAGTCATGACATTTGGCTAGAAGCTACTGAATTGGCCAATAGTGCTCTATATTTTAATCCAAACCCGGTTCATTCCTTATTAGGTTATACTGGGTAGATTACTGAACCATTTCTTGCCTAGTAAAGTTTATATTGAATATTGCATGATATATTACCTTCAAAGCCGTTATCATAGTGCCTGTCACCTAGAAATCCCTGAATAAATATTAACCACTAATTTTATAACAAAATCCAAAGAGCAAATAGAAGACAGCATCAGGGAAAGTTCATGAATTGGGGCACTTCATTAAATATATTTAGAATAAAGCGTCAGATGACTACAAATCCTGTGATGTTAGAAATCCTGTTTTGTAATGATTAAGAACAAATTTGAGATTTGCATCCTGGCTCTGCTACTTTCTAGCCATATGAAATTGAGAAACTGATCCAACGACTTGAGATGCCAATGCCTTCATAAGAATAAAAAGCATAACGGCATCTATCTTATGTAATTGAGACAAGAATAAAACCAGTTTATAAGCTGGAACTGAGAGTAAAAATAAGCAGCAGCTATCATTATAATTGTCACCATTACTATCATCATCACTATTGTAATTGTTATTCTGCCAGGCAAATTGTTAATGACACTGTCATCATTAGGTCTCAGTTTCTCCGACTTCACTAAATACATGCTGGCTTTTAGTTGACCCACAGTCAAAACAATCTAGTGTGCACATCATTGTGACCTTCTCTAGTAAGTAAATAAAACCACACGAAGACAAAAGCACAATCACAATGTACTAGCTACAAACATCCAGTTCACAAACATTATACTTTCAGTTTATAAATTTTTGGCAGTCGTGGGGCTTGAACTCAGGGCCTGAGCACTGTCCTTGTACTTTTTTTTCTCAAGGCTAGTTCTCTACCACTTGAACCACAGCACCACTTCCAGCTTTTTTCTACATATGTGGTATCAAGGAATCAAAGCCAGGTCTTCATGCATGCTAGGCAAGCACTCTACCACTAGGCCACACTCCCAGCCCCTCAGTTTACAATTACAAGTGCTGAGAAATAGCACTAGGTTGCTGGTGACTAAGTATATAAAATGGATCACCAGATATTATTAATTGACCCTCTACACTTTTCCATCCTCTCCTTTGTCCTGGGGGCTAGAAGCCTGAGAATTAAAGGTCAAATGTACAGTCACCAGCACAATACTGGATCTGGGTCTGTAAAGTCACTCAACACAAAGAAATCAGAAAGGGAGTGAAATTACTCTTCCCCCCCTATGAGTCCAGCAGATATGTGTGCTTCACAAAGGAGGTGGATGGTGTCATAAAAACATCTCTGTTCCCTTAAAATTCACTCCCTTCAGGTTTCCGGAGCTTACAGCAGTATCCTACAAGTTACTGCCTCTGGGTGACATCCATAGCTCTCTGGTTCCTTGAATGAATGCAGCCCGGGTTGTCCTCTTAACTCTTGCTCCTTCAGCCACTCAGGGCTTGGTGTAGGTGCCTTATTTATTCCCCAGGTTAAATTTTGTTCTATATGCAACGCCTAGAGTGATTTCTGTTTTCTGACTGCTCCCCCCATCCTGACCCCGCCACCCAGCTGATATTCTAGCTTCCCTCTGAAAATTGATCTTGACCCTTTAATTTAGCTGATGCCTCTAAGACATGCAGGTCATGCAATGTTAGCAATGACTACAGAAACACTACTTTATTAGCAGAATGGAACTTAAGCAATAGTAATGACAACAATGAAAAGCAGAGTAAATCACTTTTTATATGATAAGACCTCTTTTTTTATGACTCTCCCTGTCTTATAAGTCAACCCCAAACTACCTAACATAAAAGCCCAAGCCCTTAACCATTGGGTAATATCTAGCTTGTTGCATCAGAATTGATTGAGTGGTCCCCTAGGGACTTGGGCAGGGGCCATATCCACACATACACTATGATCTCAACATCCATGTCATCACTACTGTGCTTTAAATCTTGTTTCCTTAACTCTATTAACATGGTAGGTCTCTTTCTCCTAACAGAGAGGCTAATGTAAGAGACCTGCATGTTCAAAATAAGGCAGCATCTCGGGTAGATCTACTGGATTGGATGTTAAAATGGACAGTTGCCAAGAGAGATTCCTAGCAGTGATTTTTGAAAATCATAGAACACATTTAGTTTCCATCTAATCCAGCAAACCTCACCTAAAAATCAGGTAAGATTCCCACTGACCAAGGAAAACAGCAAGGGTGGGGCACTTTTCCAGAGAGTTGGTTGAACAAAGATGCCATCAAAGCTTCCTACCTCACTAGGCTTCTTTTACTAATGAGACACGAGGCATATGGATAAAGCAGTGGCGATTATAAAGGAGTATTCTTTGAGGCTTTGGGCTCTGGGTTTCCACAGCAACATCATACCTGGAGAAAAGCAGCTATGTGGTGCAGCCCAGAATGTCTGTCTCCATAACAACAAGTTGCTCATGGCAACTTAAGCTGTGATTCTTCTCCTGTCTCCTCCCCAGCAGTGTCCATGGTAACAATGCCATACACCTTCACTTTCCAAATGGACAAATGTCCACCTCTGAGCCCTTGTCTTAGGTCAGGTTCCTCAGGAGATGACACTGTCCATGATTTATTAAAGAAGTGCTCCCAAGAACAGCCAGGGAGATGGGATGCAGTAGAACAGGGCAGGAGAATGTCAGGCAGCACTGCCACCTGGCACAGTCTCACAGCAGGGGATGTCAGCCTAATCCTGTGAGGAGAATCATAGATCAAAGTTACTTCTACTCATCTTTAACCTGTCAAGAGTTAAGATCTATCTCAAGGAGATGTAATTCTACCACTCTTAAGATTGTGCCTTCGTGTGAAATCAGGCTCTAGACACCAGAGACATTTAGAGAAGTGGCTTTGGAAAGCACAGCAAAATCATGCAAAGCATAATAATGGTAAAATGATATTTAAGGACCGGGAGTTTGGCCTGGTGGTAGAGTACTTGCCTAGCATGCACAAAGACCCAGGTTCAATTCCTCGGTACTACATACATAGAAAAAGCTAGAAATGATACTGTGGCTCAAGTGGTAGAGTGCTAACCTTGAGAAAGCCCAAGGACAATGCCCAGGCCCTGAGTTCAAGCCCCACGACTGACCAAAATAATAATAATAACTTTCAAAATGAGAAATCTATAGCCTCAAATGATTTCACTTCAAAATTTTATCATTTTTTTAAATTCAGCACTGATCTACACAAGTTGTTAAAGTGTGTAGAAGAAATATTTTCCAATTTATATTAAGAAGCAAATATTATTCTGACCTCCAGACAATACAAACACATTACCCCCACACACACAAACACACACACACACACACACACATTCACATACCGCAGTCACACATAGTTTATTCACCATGACTGAGATTTTACTTTGTATGTGTGTGTGTGTGTCCTGCCTTGAGCTCAGAGCCTGAGCACTGTTCTTGGGCTTTCTCAAGGCTACAGTTCTGCCACTTGGTACCACAGCACCACTTCTGGCTTTTTCTATGTATGTGGTACAGAGGAATCAAACATGGGTCTTTATGCATGCCAGGCAAGCATTCTACTGCTAGGTCAACTCCCAGCCCCCTGAAATTTACTTTGAAATATACAAAATTAATTCAACATTCAACAAATCATTACCATGATAAGATAAATACAAAAAACTTACGTGATTTTATCAATTGATACAGAACAAATCATCTCACAAAATTCAATTCTTAATTATAAAATTTTACAGAAACATGGAAACAGAAGAGAAATTCCTTTCAACTTGACAAAGAACAGCTACCAAAGGTCCTGCGGCTAACCTTGTACTTAATGGTGACAGATTAAATGCTTTCACAAAGGTCAGAAACTAGGCAAATATCCACTCTTCCCTCTCATTCTGTAAAGTGATATGTCCACATAGAAAGGTACAAGGAAATTAAAACAACAAAAAAAATTTAATCCTCTCAGCTCTTTCAGTAAAGTCATAGAATATAAGATAAATATACAAAATACAGGCATCAAAATTAAAAGATAATACCATTTGTAATCACTCAAAAATTAAATGTTTAAGCTGGGCACCAGTGGCTCACACCTGTAACCCTAGCTCCAGATCTGAGTATTGCAATTCAAAGTCAACAGGGTCACTAAAGGCCATAAGATTCTTATCTCCAGTTTACCACCAAAAAATTAGAAGTGGTGCTGTGGCACAAGTGGTAGAGTGGCTTGAGTTGAAGAGCTCAGAAACAGCACCCAGGCTTAGAGTTCAAGCCCCAAGACTGACAAAATATTTAAATGTTTAGGTAAAAATTAAATAAGAATGTTCTTGACTGAGTTATAAAATGTTTTTGTACTCCTTAATTTATATGTTGCATTACTGTTAATATGATGGTATTAGGAGGGAAGGTTTTAGAAAGTAATTTGGCTTAACTTAAGAGTTAAAGATGGAGTCTACACAATGTGATTAGTACCCATAAAAGAAAGGAAAACTTTACAAGAAGAAATAGGAGATACACTAGGCCTCCTTGGCACAGGTCGAAACTTTCTTAATAAGGACCAAGAATCACAACAAATCAGAGAAAGGCTGGATAAGTGGGACTGCATTAAACTGCAGAGCTTTTGTATGGCAAAGGACATAGCTAGTAAATTAACTAAGAAGCCTACAGAGTGGGAGAAGATCTTCACCAACCATACAACAGACAGAGGCCTCATATCTAAAATATATCAACAGCTCAAAAAATTGAATCACTCCAAAACTAACCTCCAAAGTAACAACCATCCCATTAAAAGATGGGCCAAAGACTTAAAGAGAGTCTTCTCTGCAGAAGAAACAAAAATGACCTATAGACACATGAAGAAATGCTCAACATCTCTGGTCATAAAAGAAATGCAAATCAAAACAACTCTAAGATTCCACCTCACTCCAGTTAGAATGGCCAGGATCAGGAAAACTAATAACAACACATGCTGGAGGGGATGTGGCCAGGAGGGATCACTACTACACTGTTGGTGGGAGTGCAAACTCGTTCAACCATTATGGAAAGCAGTATGGCAGTTCCTCAAAAGGCTAAACATAGAGCTCCCCTATGACCCAGCAATTCCACTACTAGGCATTTACCCAATCATCCAGAAACAAGGACAGACTAAATCCACTAGCACAACAATGTTCATTGCAACACTATTTACCATAGCAAACATATGGAACCAACCCAGATGTCCCTCAGTTGATGAATGGATCAACAAGATGTGGTATTTGTACACAATGGAATTCTATGCTGCTGTCAGAAAGAATGACATCGCCCCATTTGTTAGGAAATGGAAAGACTTAGAAAAAACCATATTAAGTGAAGTAAGCCAGACTCAAAGGAAGATAGGCTCAATGTTTTCCCTCATTTATCATAATCAGTAGAAACCTTGGGCTCTCCTAGCAGAGATTTGCAGTAGAGCAAAGCCCAGATACATAAGGCCATGTAGTATGATGCTAAATGAAAGGACCTCAAGGGTATAGAAACAAAAGCCATATAATGAGTGATTGTTGTCCTTAACATACTATGTTATCTCTCATCTCTTTTGCTGTCCCCTGGTTATCTCATATTGTTACAGTATCCCATTTTGTTACCTGATATATCAGATATATTTGTGTTTGGTTATTTGAAATTGGATAGGGAAGGGGGAAAACAAGATGAGGGATCGGGGTGGGGGGGAGGGAAATGGGGATCAAGACATGTGAAAGGGTATCAATGTATGTGAGTTAATGCACTTCCTATCTGGCAAATATCACGTAATTACATAATTAATTACAATAAAAAATATGAAAAAAAAATTTAGCTGCAGCAGAAACATACACACACACACACAAAAAAAAGGAAAATAGTGGAGCTTGCTCCTCAGTATGCGAAGACAGCAAGACAATTGTCTGGAAACCAAGACCTGAATTGACTAGTGCCTCAGTATTGGACTTCTGAGTCTCAAGAACTGTGGGGACTAAATAGTTGTTGCTTAAGTGGTATTTTCATTTTCTTCTTCTTTGTTTCTTATCTCCTCCCTTCCTTTCCTTTTTCCTTCCTTCTTTCCTGTTTTTTGTTGTAGGTTTTTTGTTTTGTTTTCTTCCAGTCGTGGGGCATGAACTCAGGGCCTGAGCACTGTCTCAAGGCCAGAGCTCTACCACTCAAGCCACAGAACCACTTCCAGTTTGGTTTTTTTTTTTCTATGTATGTGGTCTTCGTGCACGCTAGGCAAGCACTCTACCACTAGGCCAACCTCCTGGTCCCTTTCCTGCTCTTTTCTATCTTTCTTGTAGGTTACAGCACCAGCTTATAGAAGGTAGATCTGGCAAAGACAAACTTTTCTATTCAAAACCATATAGCAAGTCAGGTGACAGTGGCTCCTGCGTGCAATCTAGCTGCTGAGGGCCCTGAAATCTGAGGGTTATTGTTCAAATCTAGCTCAAACAGAAAAGCCCATGAAATTCTACCAGAAGTAGAGCTATGGCTCAAGTGGTAAAGCACTAGCCTTGAGCAAAAAAAGCTCAGGGAAAGTACCCAGGCCTTTAGTTCAAGTTCCAAGACAAGAAAAAAAACTATATATAGCAAAGAAGAACTAAATATTGAAATACATCCTGTTGGATGAGTTGGAATATTCAGTATAATAATGATATCAATTTTTCCCAAGTCATATAGAAGCTTAGTGTAACTCCTATCAAAACTCTGGCCAGCCGGGAGTTTGGCCTGGTGGTTAAAGTGCTTGCCTAGCATGCATGAAGACCCGGGTTCGATTCCTAGGTACCACATATAGAAAAAAAGCCGGAAGTGGTGCTGAGGCTCAAGTGGTAGAGCTCTAGCCTTAGGAAAGTCCAAGGACAGTGCTCAGGCCCTGAGCTCAAGCCCAGGTCTGGCAGAAAAAAAAAAAAAAATTCTGGCCAAACTGAAGGTGTGGTAGTTTAGAATTTAAAAACAACAACAACAAAGAATTTCTCTTAACAGTTGGCTGTTCTTTTAGTAAAATAAAAATGTTTTTCTTACTTTAAAAAAAAATTCTGGCCAAAATTTTCATAGATATAGACAACAGTACTATAAAATTTATATGGTAGGGGCCAGGAGCGTAGCCTACTGGTAGAGTTCTCGCCTAGCATACATGAAGTCCTGGATTTGATTCCTCAGTATCACATACACAGAAAAAGCCAGAAGTGGTGTTGTGGCTCAAATGGCAGAGAGCTAGTCTTGAGCAGAAAGAGTCCAAAGACAATGTCCAGGCCCTGAGTTCAAGACCCAGGACTGCCCCCCAAAAAAGATTATATGGTGGACAAAGCAACTAGAATAGCTAAAATAGTTTTGAAAACGTTGAAAAGAAATGGAAATAGAACAAAACAGAGAACCCAACAGCTATATCTAAATTCTTACAGATATTCCAAAGCAATGCAATGGAGAGAACATAGCCAATACGGCAAGTAATACTGGAGCAATTTTATAGGCAAAAATGAACCATGAAACAAACCCCATATCTTACAGAAGAAAATAATCTACTGTATTAAATGTCAGTACAAAACTATAACAGTTTTATTACAAGCATAGGATGAAATCTTTGAAAATATGGAGGTAGGCAATAAGTTCTTAGACTCAAAGCCAAAGTACAATGCCTAAGATGAAAAAAAATCAACAAATTATACTTCATCAAATTTTAAAGCCTTTGTTCTTGAAGAGGCCTATTTAAGAAAAGGAAAAGCAAAGCTACAGAGTGGAAAAAATACTTGCAAATAACAATTGGACAGGACTAATGTCTAGTATATAAAGAACACTAAAAAGTGAAAAACCTAGTAAATGAATAAATGTAGCATGTTCTAATTAGAACATAGAAAAATAACATAAGCAGATATTTTACAAAAAATATACATAAATACGTAATGAAGTTCAACAACATTAGGAAAATGAAAATAATGACCACAATGAAGTCTAGCTTATAAGCTGAGAACAATAACTGCAATTTAAAAAAAAAGATTAAATACAAAAATGAAATGTCAAGAGTGAGTTCTAAATGCTAGTAATATTAGTAAATGTAAGTTGAGTTCTTGATTTTAAGGAGAAAAATTTAAATATAATAAGGTGTTGTCTATATGAAGCACATTTGAAACAAAAGTATGCAGAAGTTCGATATGAAATTACTACTGCGCTGTTTTTACTAACAATACTTCTGGTATAAAAATAAATATATAATTTTTCCAATTAACCCTCTGGTCCTTTATGGATACCAGTTGGAAATCCTACAGCTGGGGTTTGAATTCAGGGTCTGGGTCCTGTCTCTGAGCTTCTTTTGTTCAAGGCTGGAACTCTGCCTCTTGAGCCAAAGCTCCACTTCTGGATTTTTTTGGTAGTTTATTGGAGGTAAGACTCTCCTTGGACCGGGAGTATAACCTCGTGGTAGAGTGTTCGTCTAGCACACACAAAGCCCTAGGTTCTCTTTCTTGGTACCACATACACAGAAAGGCCAGAAGTACTATGGCTCAAGTGGCAGAGGGCTAACCTTGAGCAAAAAATGTACAAGGAAATGGGGACCATGACATGTGAAAGGGTATCAATGTGTGGGAATTAAGGCACCATTTATCTGGCAAATATCATGTAACCCTTCTATTAATTACAATAAAAAATATATTTTAAAAAAAAGTGTACAAGGACAGTACCCAGGCCCTGAGTTCAAGGCCCAGGACTGCCAAAAGAGAGGAGAGAGGAGAGAGAGAGGAGAGAGAGAGAGAGAGAGAGAGAGAGAGAGAGAGAGAGAGAGAGAGAGAGAGAGAGAGAGAGAGAGAGAGAGAGACTCCTTGACTTGACTTTCCTTTCTGGTCCAGCTTCAAACCACAGTCCTCAGATCTCAGGCTCCTGACCAGCTAGGATTACAGGTGTGAACCAGAGGCACTGGGCTCAATTCAATTTTAACCCTAACAACTTGGAGATACCACCAATTCCCCAGGCTCAAAGATTCACCTCCCAAGACTGCCCTGACTTTAGACAAGTATTGGATCCCCAGTTACTCACTCTGATCACCTTGGTTTCAGAAGTTCTAGCTTGGCATCCTGGCACATACCTATAATCTCAGAATTCAGGAGGCTGACTGCAGCAGGCGAATCACGAGTTACAAACCAGACTGAGCTAATTAGCAAAGCTCTGTCTCTAAAAACAAACAGGTCTAGGCTCTTGACTTTACTCTTAGCTACCCAGGAGAGGGTAGTATTTCAAGACCAGCCCATGCTAAAAGTTAAATCAACAACATCTCAACTGGGCATGGAGACATATGCTGTCACTCTGCCCATGGTGATTAGTCTAGAGGGATGACTATTGTAGAGGCCAGCCTAGGTAAAAAAAAAAAAAAAATTTAAAGTGAGATTATCTCAAAAATAACCAGAGCAAAAATAAAGTTCTTGCATTCCCCATTCCCATTCTGATTGTTTCCTCCGGCCCTATGGCCTGTATGGCCATACAGCATAGGATTGTTATGCTCCCATACCAGCCCCATTAGTATCATGGATAGAATAGGTCACACAACCTGGGAAAACACTTTACTTACATTAATTTGTTCATTACAAAAGATGTAAGACCAGGGCCGGGAGTGTGGCCTCGTAGTAGAGTGCTCACCTAGCATGCATGAAGCCCTGGGTTTGGTTCCCCAGAACCACATACACAAAAAAAGCCAAAAGTGGCACTGTAGCTCAAGTGGCAGAGTGCTAGCCTTGAGCAAAAAGTGCCCAAGGACAGTGCCCAGGCCCTGAGTTCAAGCCCCAGGACTGGAAAAAAAAAAGATTAGCCAAATGTTAAAAATAGAGCAAAATATGAGGAAAAGGCATAGCAAAACTTCTCCTGGCATAGCACTAGCCCAACCACAACCTGGTACATTCACCAAACAGGAAGCTCTCCAACCCTTGTCTTTCAGGAGTTTTTAGAGAAGTTCATATTTAGGTGTGATTAATTTAATCATTGTCCATTAGGGGACAGGATAGGTTAGGATCGATTTGATTAGGAGCATGCATGCCTTTCTCTTGGGTTTCAGATCTCTCATCCCACTGAACTGCAGCCTGGATTATCCTCTGACCTTGTCCAGATGGTCAATGTGCCCCAAGAAGTTGATGGCATATCTGTCTCCTTTTCTCCGAGTTGTTATCGTCTACAGTCACCTGAGATTCCAGGAACCATGGGATGGATCAATGATGATCAAAATGATGCCCAAGGAACAGCAGAAACTCAAGACAGACCCCACCCAACCCCCACCCCCCATGAGAGCTACTGCCTAGAATAAGCAAACTGCCCTCTAGAGCAGGAGACATCATCTCAGAGAAACCAGATTCTCCATTAAGAGATGACAGCAATGAGCACTTCGATAGACACGCTCCCAGAACCGAACTGAGATCATGACTAACCAGGCCACACCTTGCCTGGGACAGCTTCATTATTCATACTATTCCCCTCGCCCCCCTTCTTCATCTACTTCAACCTAATGCTCATGTTAATACACCAAAGTAAGCTGGAATCCTTGTTCTCCCTCTTTCCAAGGCACTTTGTGGAACAAATCTCCTTTCTCCACTTTTCAGCACCACAGATCTCCCTAACACACCTGCACTCTGCCTAATCAGCATGCCTTTGCTGTCTGCCATGTTTGCTAAATAAAATTCTACCTCATGTCTTGGCCTGAATTGCTTTCCACATTAGCGACAAGGACCTGTTAGGGATCAGAGTAGAGGTACCTCCTTTCTGACAGGATTCTCTTGTACTCCCTACCAGTCCCCAGTGACAACTGGCTGTTAATATAATCACCAGACTCTTTCTCCTCCCCGGAAACTTAGAGCTATTTCCAGTCCTCTTAATCTTCCTGGCAACTGTTCTGAGCTACCCCAGAAACCAGCAATCTCATTTGCATACAAAAGAAACTCATCACTCCCAATATCCCAAGCATTTTAGGGACTCTGTGCCAGGAACTGGGAACATACAATACATTTGTGTTTTTATTATATAACAATACATATCATTTTTGTTCGCAGAAAAGATAAGCAGGTGGAGATGTAGGTAGGTGATAGATAGATAGATAGATAGATAGATAGATAGATAGATAGATAGATAGAAGTTGAATATTTGCATAGAGTATGCCTCATCAATTCCACTCCTAAGTATATCTTTACAAGGAAATCTTGTCACAGGATCACAAGAAGAATCCACAGTAAGGTTTATGGAAGCGTTGCTCCTTATAGCAAGTCTTATTAACCCTTGAATAAAACTGTACTTTCAAATTGCAGAAAAGTGAATGAACTATATTTACTACAGCATGGATGACTCTGAGTAGCAAATGTTAAGTAGAAAAGCAAGGCATCAAAAACTACATAAATTCCTTTTAAATTTTAAAAAAACAGCTGGTAATACAAATTGCACTGTTTTGACTTCTATATATTTATACACGTCGCCATGTATGTATGTATGTACGGATGGATGGATGGATGGATGGATGGATGGATGGATGGATGTAAATTTTTCTTTTTGGTCAGTTGTAAGGCTTGAACTCTGGGCCTAGGCACTGTCCCTGAGCTCTAAAGCTCAAGGCTACTACCCTACCACTTAAGCCACAGCGCCACTTCCTGTTTTTTAGTGAGATGAGTCTCACAAACTTTAGTGCCCCAGCTGGCTTTGAACCTCGATCCTCAGATCTCAGACTCTGAGTAGCTAGGATTACAGGCCTGAGCCACCACGCCTGGCTATGTATAAACTATTTTTAAAGCAAGAAAATGATGAACACAAAATTTAGGTCCTCTATAATTCTAAAATGGAAGCAGGGGTTGGATTAGGGGAATACATAGGTGCAGGCAATTGTTACTGTTTTAGGTCTTAGGTCAAGTGGTAAGCTAAAAATTAAAACAGAAAAACTATGGAAAAGACATTTACAAAAATATTCCTGCTAGCTCCTCAAAAGACTAAACATAGAGCTCCCCTATGACCCAGCAATTCCATTACTAGGCATTTACCCAATTGTCCAGAAACAAGGTCAGACTAAATCCACTAGCACAACAATGTTCACTGCAGCACTATTTACCATAGCAAAGATATGGAACCAACCCAGATGTCCCTCAGTTGATGAATGGATCAACAAGATGTGGTATTTGTACACAATGGAATTCTATGCAGCTGTCAAAAAGAATGACATCGCCCCATTTGTTAGGAAATGGAAAGACTTAGAAAAAACCATATTAAGTGAAGTAAGCCAGACTCAAAGGAAGATAGGCTCAATGGTTTCCCTCATTTGTCATAATCAGTAGAAACCTTGGTCTCTACTAGCAGAGATCTGCAATAGAGCAAAACCTTGATACATAAGGCCATATAGTATGAAGCTAATTGAAAGGACCTCCAGGATATTGAAACAAAAGCCATATAATGAATGATTGTTGTCCTTAATGTACTATGTTGTCTCTCATCTCCTTTGCTGTCCCTTGGGTATCTCATATTGTTACAATATCTTACTTTGTTATCTGATATATTGGATATATTTGTATTTGGTTATTTGAAATTGGATAGGGAAGGGGAAAAACAAGATGAGAGGTGGGGGTGGGGGGAAGGGAAAAGGGGACCAAGACATGAGAAAGGGTATCAATCTACGTGAATTAATGTACCTTCTATCTGGCAAATATAATGTAACCCTTCTATTAATCACAATAAATATATGAAAAAAAAATTCCTGCTAGATATGAACCAAAGAATACTGAGTATACCAATTTTAAAATTAGATATTAAAAAGCATATAATATAAAACAATTTATGGCATAAATAAAGGTATTATTACTGATATTGGAAACAATAGACCAAGATTTAATGCTCATGAAATAATATCCATCTCATAAGGTATGATTAAAATACATGGAATAGTAACTGATAGTCAATAGGGTGAAAAAATCAGTTGGAGATGTTTTTCACACATATTTTGTCTACGTATATTCAGGCTTTAGTAACAAAAATACCACAGTGGTGGCTTACAGAAAACAGAAAATGATGCCTCATAATTCTAGTCGCAAAGTCCAATCTCAAGATATAGGATGATCGATGTCTGATGACGATCATAAGTTCTTTCATAAACTTAACCTCATTTTGCCCTCAGGTAGTGGGCTACTTCCCCACAATGCAGCTCTCAACAGCCTCTTCTGTATATGAGCACTAATTGCCATAGAAGGGCTCCACTCTCATGACCTACCCACCTCCCCAAATCCCCATCTCTTACTATTACCATACAGTCCATATTCAAGGCTACACAAGCATTCAGAAGAAAAAAAAACACCATTCTGAAAACTGATGCCTCAAGTAACAGGATGGGAAAGAAAGGTACAAAGTATTTTAATTTCAAATTAAGATATATAAACTCAAAGGAAGGTATATTAGATGACAGAATGGTATCCTACACTCAAAGGAAATATATAAGATGCCTATGTTATAGATTATCAAGGAAGCTCATAAATATTTTGATATATGTACTATTATAATGTCACATCAATTGGACAAGAATATTAATCAATGTAATGTAATGTCTAAAACTGAAAAAATACGTTACTCAACAAAAAGATGGGAAAGACATAACCTATTTCAAGCAATGAGTTTGGGGCCTTGTCAAAACTGCCTCTGTCTTCTTATACACTTTACCATTTTGCTTTATAAAGCTGGGGTACTTCTCACTCAGGGAGAATCTGCAATTTAAGAAGTGAACCTTCCTTCTTCCCCTTGGAACTGCCAGAAAAGCACAGGAGATTCTGTGGCATGAAATAGGCTTGGCAGTGCTAGTCTGACAAAGACTTCTAGGACACCTAGGATCTGGAGACAGCTATTAGATCCTGGAGAAATAGTTCCTCGTCTTTCAGAAGCTTGCAGTGCTGATGGGTTGGCTTATGATGTGCTAGCCTGGTGATATTTAAATCACATCTTAAAGATCTAAATACTTGTTGACCTTTATTGTTAAGCAAAAAATGAGATCATTGGCACTCAACAATGCCTAGCAAAAGAAAAGCAAATCATTTTTAGGGGGAAAGTATTGTCTTCTTTACATAAATGAATGAAGTCTGGATTACACAGCAAATTGTGGGGAAGTGTTCAGCTACTTAGAAATGAATAGCAATGAAAGTATTATATCTTGAAATTTGTGAGAACCACTTAATTGTACTCAGAGGGAGTTTGAATACACTGAAGGATGCCTTATAAACAAATTTTCTTCTCATCTTCCTTATCCATCTAGATTTTTCCCTCCTTCCCTACCAAACAATTCAGACCTAAATGTACTAAGTGAATTGAAAAGAAGTAGGCATTCACATCAAAGATTTGCGAGTTAGCCATAGTGCTCAGAGCACAGAACTGAGTGTGAGGAGGGTGAGACATTGACTGTTGAGGACAGAAGCCCAGCTTAGCCAAGCAGGGTGAGCAAATGGAAAATATTCCCCCTCCATCATGGCTGGGGGAGTAAGCGCAGGATAGAAGGCCATCTAACCTGGGAGGTCAGAGCAAGAATGCGTCCAGAAAGACATCCACACAGGGAAGGCTTGGTGGCAAGGCTGAGAAATTGACTACAATAGGAATCAATCAAAGAAACAGTATCCCAAAAGTCTTTGTGCAATGTTAAGCTTCAATAACTTCAGAACCATAAATTGTCCAAAATGACAAAACACATGTATAAGCATTTTAATTTTTTTTCTATAGCTATGTAGATTTGTGCACTACGGTAAATATTTAATTTTGAATCATTCCCATTTTCTTGATTCAAGATTGCAGATTCAAGATTGTCTAGTGGTAGAGTGCTTGCCTAGCATGCATGAAGACCCAGGTTCAATTCCTCGGTACCACATACATAGAAAAAAGCTGAAAGTGGCGCTGAGGCTCCAGAGGTAGAGCTCTAGACTTGAGAAAGCCCAAGGACAGTGCTCAGGGCCTGAGCTCAAGCCCAGGACTGGCAAAAAAAAAGAAAAAGAAAAAAGAAAAAAATTGCAGAATTTAACTGAAACAAAAGAACATGCTAAGCATGTTACTTTAAATTCACCAGAGTATATAAATATAAGCTTTGAAATGATAATGGGAGAGATATCTCAAGTAAGAGAACGTATAAGTAAATTATACTTAAAAGGCTAGACTGGAAATGAAGATATTGATGCAAGACTGTAATTTCCTGGAGTGGTTTTTTGAGTTTGGTTTTATTGGCAGTGCCAGTACTTGAATTTAGAAACATGGGCTCCCTGGCTTTTTTGTTCTCAACTGGTACTCTACCATTTGAGCCATTGCTACAAAGATTGAAAATGGGAGTAATAAAACTAGCTGGTATATTGTATATATGTTTGTTTGTTTATTTGAAATGAGGAAGGGAAGGGGAAAGATGATTGGGAGTGGGGGGAGGGAAAGTGGGAGAAAAACATGAGAAGGGGTATCAATGTTCGAGAAATAATACATCTACTACCTGATGATTGTAACTATAACCCCTCTATACGTTACCCCAACAATAAAATACAATCATAACTTTTAAAGGAAGTAATAAAACTATCACTTTTGTTGTGGTTATGATTCTGTATTTTTAAAAATCCAACATTCAGAAAATAAAAACACACAAAATAAATAAACATTTGGTTAAGTGATATCACAGGTTTTTAAAATAATTTTGTTACCACAATTTAACTAATGAATCAGCATGGTATATTCTATATATGTAATCTATGTATTCATAGGTGGCTTTTTTATCTCCTTTCCTGGATTTTATTATAAATATATCTCTTTTCCTGGGTTCTCTTAAATTGAAAAATTGCTGGTTTGATAAACATTTGGATTTAAAGCATCGAATAATACTAAGTATATGAGTAGTTTAGATACAATTTCCATCATGAGTCATGAGATAATTAGGAAAGGAAAGGGGGAGGGCAAAAGGGAAGGAGGGAGAAGTCTAACCATCACTGCTATCTTCTTTTCATATCTAACGGTGCGTGTCCATAGGAAAATTTCAGTAAATATGTACCATTCATTGTCAGGACATGCTTTTTTTTTTTAATGTAAGAAGAGGATTTCTTAACCCCATGATGGGGATGGGGAGCAGCTGGGGACGAGCATTCTTTCCTGGAGGTTAAACAGCATGATATCCACATGTTCTCCAAAGCAGAGCTCTCTTCACAATCCTGGAGCTAAACAATATGAAGCTTCTACAATGGAAAGAATGGCTTAGTCCACCTCTAGTCTTTTGGAGCTGAGTGAAAAGCCCCTACCACCCAACAAGGCACCACGATGGCCTATTGCTCAGACCCATACATAAGTGTCCAGGTGGTTTGCTGGGTTGTTAATCTGTGGTATCTGTTGATTTCGTTGTCTATGCTTCCTGTGCATGCTTAGCCTGTTTTCCTTGAACAGAATGCCCTCCCCCTGCCCCCAAGTTTCTAGGGAAGAAGAGTGCCATCCTCCTAAAGTTTCTTCCTGGTGTCCAAAGTTCTCCTCAGGGAAAGGAATTAGTCCTCTAAAATAAACAAAACCATTCATTTCAGGGGGGAAAAAAAGAGGATTTCTTTCGAAGGTACATATAAGTGTATTTATGGAGAGCAAAAGTGAGAACTTGTCAGTGGCTTGATTTTTTTCTTGACAAGATGAAACCTTAGACTTATTAAATGATTTTCCTATCCAGCATCTTTCCCAAATATTCATTGCAAATTTACTATGTACCAGGTTCTTTTGTACTAGGCATAAAGAATGTGAAGCAATACTTTAAAAGACATTTTAGATATACAGTAAGAAAGCAGAAAAGATACTTTCCTTGATTGGGCAACAAATTTCATTCATTTGCACAAGTGTCTATAATATTCTTTCCAACTCCATGCTGCATCTATTTTCTTTTAATTGATTTATCTTGTGTTAGTGTTGTTCTTAATGTACTATGTTATTTCTCTTCTCTTTTGTTGCCCTTTGGTTAATATCATATTGTTACAGCATCTGACTTTGTTACCTGGCATACTGTATATTTGTTTATTTGAAATAGGAAAGGGAAGGGGGAAAACAAGATTGGGAGGGGTAGGGAGATGGAAAGGGGGACAAAGACATTAGAAAGGGTATCAATGTGTGAGAAGTAATGTACCTGCTATCTGATAACTATAACTGTAACCCTCTATACATTACAATAAACTCCAAGTTTCTTATGACACTTCAGTACTACTGTCACCTGACAAGCTTCTTCACCTTACTAAAATACAACTGGGAATGAGTGTGAAGTACTGCTTGGATGATAGGACTAGTAACCCTGGTTACATGAATGGTTTATATAGAATCTTTATCACAATCTAAGTATCCCAAGGGAAAACGGGTAGAAAAGAAGAGACAAGGAAGACAAGAAGGTAGATAGGGAAAGAAAGGCACTTCCATGTGCCAGGCAGGTGTCCATGAAAATGTGAAGATCATCAAAATAGCGTGTTTCTCATCAAGGAGTATTGGAGTCAGGAGATAGAATAAGGAAAAGGGCAAGAGTAGAATGAAGGACAAAGTAAACCACGTAGAACATCTTAATACAGAGTTGATGTGATAAAGAGTTCTAAGCAAGAAAAATGCAAAGGGAAATTTTATATAACCATCTTAATCCTCCAACTTGATCATTTTTCTCCCAAGTCAGGAATCTTCCTTCCTTCCTTTTTTTTCCATCCCTTACTTTTGTGGAATTCCTTAAATTATCAATGCAGCATTCTTCAAACAGTGGGAAATAGACAAACAAAGAGAAATGATCAAATACAGGCATAGATGAGCTCAGGAGTAGCAAAAGGGTCAGACGGGTCATGTGTGAGGGGGAAAGTTGATGCAGCATATGAAATCAAGACTACCTCCTTGGATGACCCATCCACACCAAGGCTAAGGCCAGAACCAAGAATGAGGCTCCAGAAGTAGATGAAAAATAATGGAAAAAATCTTCCTGATAATAGTGGCTGTCATCGACAAATGCATTCATCCATGCAGAGAAAGGGAAATCTGTACCTGGCTCTCTGAAGCTACTGCATGCTTTAAGGGCAGAGATCACATTCAAGCATCCAAGCAGAAAACACTTAACAGAATGACAGAATGAACAGGACAATTATCTCTTCTAACCTCCCACTCCTTCACAGGCAGATATATGGCTGCCAGGGTCAGCTGAAAGGGTGAGGTGAGACTGAACAGCAGCCAGAGGGAATGTGCCCATTTCTACATCATCTATGGAAATGCACACTGACAGAGCATCTGATGAATGATGCTAAGTGCCTGGGGCAGCGGGTTGATGAGGACGGGCCCATGTCAGCTCTTGTTTTGCTCTACTGTCTCGGCAACACTTTCCTCTTGGCATGTCAATGGCTCTTGTCTCCCCGGAGATGAGCAGCAAGCACAGATGTTTTAAAAGTAAGAGCATGGTCTCAATTCAAGGAGAGGAGATGTAAATTAAAGTTTAAAAAAATAGTGAAGAAGCCAGGCTCCAGTAGTTCATGCCGGTAATTCTAGCTACTCAGGAGACTGAGATCTGAGGATTGAGGCTCAAAGCCAGATTGGGTAGAAAAGTCTAGGAGACTCATCTCCAATTAACCAGCAGAACCAGAGGTAGAGATATGGGCAAATGATAGAACACCATCCTTACATAAGAGCTTAAAAAAAAAAAAAAGTGTGAGGCCCTGCACTCAAGACCCACTATCAGGAGAGGGAAAATACACTATTCTTCCTTCCCTCTCCCCCACCACCTGCTTTGGAATTCGACACTACTGGAGCCCCACCTCCAGTAGCTCTGTTTTTCGCTGGTTATTTTTAGGATGAGGCTGACAACCTGTGGTGTGTGTGTGTGTGTGTGTGTGTGTGTGTGTGTGTGTGTGTGTGTGTGTGTGTGTGTGTGTGCGCGCGCGCGCGCATGGGTGCGTGCGTGTGGTTAATTAGAAATAAGAGTCTCACACTTTTCTACCTGGGATAGCTTTGGACCACTATCCTTAGATTTCAGACTCTCGAGTAGTCTCTTGAGTAGGAGCTTAATTTTTTTTTTTTTTTTTTTTGGCCAGGCCTGGGGCTTGAACTCAGGGCCTGAGCTCTGTCCATGGCTTTCTCAAGGCTAGAGCTCTACCACTTGAGCCACAGCACCACTTCTGGCTTTTTTATGTATGGGTCTTCATGCATGCTAGGCAAGCACTCTAGCACTAGGCCAAACTCTCAGCCCCCAGACTAATCTTTATGTTTAACTATCAGCTAGAAGTAAACTTAAAAACCACCTCTCCAAATTTTTCCCTCATAGTACTTATTATCTGAAATATTTTTATTGCTTTACCTTTTTTTTAATCTGTTTTCCCACATACTCTAAATTTAAATCCCAGGAGAGGAAAGGTCTTGTTTATTTGCTTACCAATGTGTCCAGGTGCGAGAAAGAATCATAGCAGAAGCTCAGTAAACATTCGATTAGACTTCTTGATATTGCTGTGCCACATCCTACACTAACCTTTCTTACTTCTTTTAAGTAAGATGCATTTCCTGAAGAGAGTGTCTGAAGTTCAAGTCATGCCAGGCACAGACCACTGCTTATCTCAGCATATATAGCATTGAAACAACACTCAAAATGTTCACATCTACACACTGAAGATTTATGCAAGTCACTTAAACAATGTTTACAGAGAAAATGTAGTAGCACAGAGATATATTTGTAGTCACATGAAAATAAGCAAGATATAAATATGTACAACATTATGACCACAAACAGGATTTTTCAAACACTTACAGATTTTGAAGAAACTCCCCCAGAATGCTTTGGTGTTATAATTGAAGACCACTGTTTTTTGTTCTCCTTCCTGCTTTTCCACAAATCCTAATATTCTATACCGGACATGTATTACTTTTAGCATAAGAAATGTAAAACTGGGGGCCGGGAGCATGGCCTAGTGGTAGAGTGCTCACCGGGCATGCACGAAGCCCTGGTTTCGATTCCTTGGTACCACATACTCAGAAAAGGCTGAAAGTAGCACTGTGGCTCAAGTGGCAAAGCTAGTGCAAAAAGTGTCCAAGGTCAGTGCCCAGGCCCTGAGTTCAAGCCCCAGGACTGGAAAAAAAGAAACTTAAAAATGGCCTCATTTTAAAAACAAACCATTGTCATTACATTGGAAGGTGGGTATATGGAACAGATACCTTGTTAGTCTGCTTACTCGGCCACACTTCGTATCCGCCATAGTGATCAGTGGTTCTGATCAGTTTCCAAATGTAAACAAACCAAATCGTGTTTTTCTCTTTGCTCACGATTATCACATACTTGGTTTTGCTCTGCTTGAAGATTCTCCACGAATTCTCCAAACTTACATCAGTCTCCCAGTGCTGCCTGCTCCCGTCCCCGTAACTCCTGATCCTTCCTCCACCTACCCTTGCCCACTCCCAAATGTACATTATGATGCTCATTACACTGCCCATATTTGCTAAGGTTTCACTGTATACCCAGGCTGGCCAATCCTCCTGCCTTTGCTTCAAAAGTATAGATGATGACAATCTGGCCTAGCTATTCAACGGTTATGCATTCTTTTCATGTAATTCTCAAAATTGTTTATGTGCTGCTAAGGAATTGAACCCAGGCTTCATACATGCTAGGCAAGCACCAATAAGCCATATTCCTGGCCCCCAACTATGCATTCTTGATACTGGTTTGTGTCACTGTTATATAATAATAAAAGCTTTTAATGTCATATCCTGGAAAGGCTCCTACTTTTAAGTATGAAGCAGAAAATAAGTATCAGCAAGCAAGATTTCTATCACAAAAAAATATTATAGCACCCTCTACTGTTAGGAAATAAAGTTTAATGGTATCTTGGGCTTATTTTTCCCTACGGGAGTCTCCAGCATCCTAGTACCACAGACTGCCAACCATCTTGTTCCTATGTAAAAACATAATTCAGAGGAAAAGCATAGGACTTACAGCAAGCAAGATATTAAAGACAAAGAATTAAAATCCAATCATGTGTGGAGTTGAACAGTAATGAGAGAGATCTATGAAACTCCGAGAATGGATGTCAATGGCAAAACCTATTCATTCCCACTTCCTTTCATATGCAGAAACTTAAAAGGAAATAACAGTGCTGAAAATCGAGAAAATCTTTGTACGCCTTCCAAGAAAGCTTAGTGAGGCCAACTGATGTTTGCTGGATTTTAATGTGCTTAAGCAAAATTACAGTGGATTAACTACATGGTCCATAATTCCTTCCAAGTTCTACAGTGCAGGACTCCATTAGCTTAAACTCAATCCATTTATCTTCACAGTGAAATAGCTACCAAAGAAATACATTAGCTCATAAAGAAGCAGGTGAATTCTGAAAAAGAATGCTCTGTGCCTACAATATCAATGACTTAATTTAAAAAGTGGCAAATAGCCAGACACAGGATGACAGCATATTTCATTCTGGAGGAACAAGGGTCTTCAACAGTACCATGGCCAGCTATCCCTGGGGGTCAGGTCAGTTTGAGTCTGCTGTAGGAAGAAATTATCTTATCCTCCACAAGTTTCCTTCAGCCCACTTCTGAGCAACTTTCATGTACCCAGAAAAGATCAAGCCTAGAGCTATGTAAGGTCTTTGGAATGAGGGATTTCTTCACTTCAGGTCATCACGCAGAAAATTCTGCCTCATCTGACTGTGTAAGACAGGAACCTTCATTTTTCATGGCTTCTTACTTCATCCTTCCACATCAAAGAAAAGCTAGCTGACTGGGGAGACTTAGGAAAAAGTCATTGTACACAGACTATAATGTCAGTCACTCATCTTTCCCCATCTTTCAGTGCTAGGGAATCAAAGCTTCCCTCTCCATGGCAAGATGCACACGTAAGTTCAATGTAGAATAAGGAAGTTCCAAGTTCAATTTGCTCTTAATTCCAAGCTACCTTCTACTTTTGAACATTTCAGGAAGAAATAATCCATTCATTTACAAAAGGGATATGCTCCTGAATACTTGTTAAACATATCATCTGAAATATGTAAAAATCTATGCTAATAAATTCTTTAATAATAAAAGGGATATGCTGATCAAACATGGAATGTGTTCATCAAACATGAGGAACAACCCTCATCTGCATGAGGATAGCAAGGTTTGTATTACTGTTCACTGTAATCTCTGTGGCTTCTCAAACTGTATTTGGTCCTCAATATCTTTTTTTTATATATTTTTATTGTAATTAATAGAAGGGTTACATTATATTTTCCAGATAGAAGGTGGATTAATTCACATACATTGATACCCTTTCTCATGTCTTGGTCCCCATTTCCTCCCCTACCCCCTCAATATCTTAATAGATATTTATGAATAATGAACTGAATTAATGAACTATTTTTTTTGAGGTGTGGGGATGGTGATTTAGTAGACAAGATGCCTAGTATGGCTTTTTTTTTTTTTTTTTTTTTTTTTGCCACTCCTGGGCTTGAGCACTGTCCTTGGCTAGCACTCTACCACTTGAGCCTCAGCACCACTTCTAGCTTTTTTTCTATGTATATGGTACCGAGGAATTGAACCTGGGTCTTCATGCAGGCTAGGCAAGCACTCTACCACTAGGCCAAACTCCCCGCCCTTGAATTAATGCACTATTAATGAACTATTCTTTGAAGAACTAATCTAGGAACACCTAAAGAAATTATTTTCAATGTCAATGTTTGTCTTTGGGCTTTGGAAGAGTAATATCACTTTTCATAAGATCTCCTCAATTGTTCTTATGGGAAAATATTTTTTAAAAAGTAAAGATTTCTTTTACATATAAAACTGACTACTGGAGCACTGTGAAAGTGGCGGGGAGCTGTGAGGTGCTGGGGGCTCCAGCTGGGATCTGAACAGTAGTGACTGATTGTGAAAAACCTCCCAAATGGGATGAAGGAAGAGCGCTTCCAGCAGCTGTTTGCTGCCTTTAGCACACTGATTAACTGCAGCCTGAAGTTCACCAGAGATGGCAAGTTCCGTAAGTCTGGCTCCATCAGGTTCAAGTCAGAGGAAGAGGCCCAGGTAGCCCCGCACTGCACCATTTTAACAGGAGCTTCATGGACACATCCGGATCACAGTGAGTCGATGAGTCTCACTTTGCCTGACAGCAGGCTCCCCACTCTCACTCAGCACCCAGTACTCTTCCCACTTTGGCCTACCACCCCATGGGTTCACGCTCGAGTACCTAAGAATCACCCAAGAGCTTGGGAAAGCATACTGAGCTGGTCCTGAGTGTGTCAATGAGCTCCTGGCAGTGAGGCCCCAGGACACCACCTGTGAGAACCTCAGGAGTCCCACCTTCATTCACTCACCTGTCAGCAGCTGCTAGGAGTCCAGACAGATGTGTACTACCCAGCCTGTGTCTTCACATGGCCACCTGCCAACCAGTAGAGCAGAGTACCATATATCAGCAACTTGCTTGTGTTCCTGGAGGACTCAGGAAGGCTTCCACATGTATTCATCATGCATTCATCAAGCATTTCCCATACTGCACTGAGAAGGAAAAGGGTGACTGGCAAGTTTATGTCAACTGATCCTATGAATAACCATGTCTCTGGTCTGCAGGTATAATAAATGCAGACAGAGCCAGGTGCCATGAGTTTCCCAGAAGATTAATTCCACTCTGTGGGTGATACAAATTCAAGCAAGTTTTTTTTTGGTGGGTTATGGGGCTTGAACTTGGTCTTGGCGCTGTCCCTGAGCTCTTCAGCTCAAGGCTACCGCCCTACCCTTGAGCCAAGCTCCAGTTCCCATTTTCTAAAGGTTAATTGGAGATAAGAGTCTCAGATCCATTTGTGCTTAGGCTGGCTTTGAACCTTGATATTCAGATTTCAGTCTCCTGAGTAGCTAGGATTACAGACACCACTCCTGGTCAAGAAATTTTTTTTTTTTTTTTTGCCAGTCCTAGGCTTGAGCTCAGGGCCTGAGCACTGTCCTTGGACTTTCTCAAGGCTAGAGCTCTACCACTTGAGCCTCAGCACCACTTCCGGCTTTTTTCTATGTATGTGGTACCAAGGAATTGAACCAAGGTCTTCGTGTATGCTACACAAGCACTTTAACCACTAGGCCAAACTCCCAGCCTGGTCAAGAAATTTTTAAAACCTCATGAATACTCTTTTCTGGGTAATAAACAAATGTCATGACCACCAAAAAAAAAAAAAAAAAAAAAACCTGACTACTGTTTTGAACCAAAAAGAGAAACTTTACAGAAAGAAACTTTCTGTAAAACAATGTTTCAATATAATTTTATTAGCACTTATTACATTAAAACTCACTTATACTGATCCAAAGGAATGTTTAAGAAAATTCAAAAGCATATGTAATTAGATTTTAACAATACAGTTCAACTAATTCTCATAGCCCTCGAAGTCAAGAATACTACTTAGAATAGTACAGTTCTATCAAGAACTAGAAATGAACTCTGCGTGCATAGTGTCACTTAAAACAAAGTTCCATGAAAATATATGTCTATGAATGTGTCAGTGGCAAACATCATTGGCTTCTAAATTAAAGGAATTTCCAACCAAACCACAATCAGAGATTTTCATTCAATACAGGGTTATGGTAAGTCTATAAAGAGACCCTGAATCCTTAAGTACTTGTAATATGATTTTTATGCATTGACACTAGTATAAAACACGTCAACTCTAATGCATAGATATGACACATCATAACAACAGCATACTTTTCCACAGAGCTTTTTCTATATCACAAAACGCTGACATTTCCAGTTAAGTATATGCTGATCATTGCTGATCTCGTGAAATTCTACGTCCTCCAGCTTGAGCAGTATTGTAAGAATCACAGATCTTACACTTCATGCCCAAAATATGAAACTGGACTGTCGATCGCCCATTACAGTCATTGCAGAGAATCTAAAAAGTGAAGAGATGAATTCATGGTTAAGTATTTGAAACCTTATACATGACACTGTCTGCTCGTAACAATCCTTTAATCATAATGAAGATGTATAAACAAACACAGATATAGATATGTCTAAACAGTCCCTTCAGTATTGTCCCTTAAAAAGTCCCTTATTCACCAGGCGTGGTGGCTCATGCTTATGATCCTAGCTACTCAGAAAGCTGAGACCTGAAGATCACGGTTCAAAGCCAAAGCCATCCCGGGCACTAAAGTAAAGTCCATGAGACTCTTATCTCCAATTAACCAGAAGTGGGGCTTGGCTCAAGGGTAGGGTGGTAGTCATGAGCTAAAGAGCTCAGGGATAATGCCCGGGCCCAGAGTTCAAGCCCCACAACCTGCCAAAAAAAAAAAAAAAAAAAAAAAAGCCCCTTATTCCTCCACTGAAAACTTAAGCATTTATTGAAGGTAGCTTTGAATTTAGAAAATGAAAACAAAAGTTGGAAGAAATAAAGGTTATGGGGCCGGGAGTTTGGCCTAGTGGTAGAGTGCTTGTCTAGCATGCACGAAGACCGGGGTTCAATTCCTCAGTACCACATGCATAGAAAAAAGCTGGAAGTGGTGCTGAGGTTCAAGTGGTAGAGCTCTAGCCTTGAGAAAGTCCAAGGACAGGGCTCAGTCCCTGAGCTCAAGCACAGGACTGGCAAAAAAAAAAAAAAAAAAAAAAAAAGAAAGGCTATTATACAAAAGCTCCCAAACTACATGAAAAAAGCAAGGCATAGCCAGATCAACACTAATACTTAAAATTCAAAGTAACAGATATAGTTTCATTACTTTTCACTGCCACTCAGAATTATACCCATCAGGTAATAAAATTAAAATTTATACACATCTGTAACTTTTTTTTTTTTTTTTTTGGTGGGTCTTGGAGCTTGAATTCTACCTGGGCACTGAACTAGAGCTCTTCAGATCAAGGCTACCGCCCTACCCCTGGGCTCTCCCTGGAGAGAAGGGCTCTCCCACACCTCAAATGACAGTAAAATGCATTGAAGAACTGATTGTTCCTTGGGCTAAATGAGAGTCTGGAAACGGAAAAAAAAAAAAAAACATTTGAAAATAGAGCAATACAATATGATGTGGTAAAATCAGTAGCTTTAGCTTTGCACTAGTGGCTCACACTTATAATCCTAGATACTCAGTTACCTGAGATATGAGGACTATAGTTTTAAGCCAGTTGTAACAGAATGTTCTGAGATACCATCTATAGTTTAGCAGCAAAAGCCAGATTAAAAGCATGGCTCAAAGTTGCACTGTGGCTTAAGTAGTAGAGCTGTAGCCTTGAGGTGAAGAGCTCAGGGACAGTGTCCAAGCCCAGAACTCAAGCCCCACGACAGACCAAAAAAAAAAAAAAAAAGGATGGCTCAAATATAGAGTATATCCTCAAGCTGAAAAGACCAGGGAAGAACACAAGATCCGATCCTGTTTAAGCCCTGGTATAGAAACGCACATGCACGCACACGTGCGCACCCATACACAATCACTGGATTTAAATCATTAGATTTAGATTGTTTTCTCTAAATTATAATTTGGAAAACTATTCTTAAAAAAGCAAACATTGGGGCCGGGAGTTTGGCCTAGTGGTAGAGTGTTTACCTAGCATGCATGAAGACCTAAATTCAATTCCTCGGTACCACATACATAGAAAAAAGCCGGAAGTGGTGCTGAGGCTCAAGTGGTAGAGTTCTAGCCTTGAGAAAGTCCAAGGACAGTGCTCAGGCCCTGAGCTCAAGCCTAAGACTGGCAAAAAAAAAAAAAAGCACTAATATTTAATATTTAATAAGGGTACCAGTGGTTCATGCCTGTGATCCTAGACATTCAAAGCTGAGTTCTGAGAGGATTGTGGTTTAAAGCCAGTCCAGGCAGAAAAGTCCACATGAAACTCTCTTTTATCTCCAATTAACCACTTAAAAACCAGAAGTGGTACTGTAGCTCAAGTAGTAGAGCATTAGCCTTGAGCACAAAGAGGCTCAGCGACAATGCCCAGGCCCTAAGTTCAAACCCCACAACCAACCAACCAACCAATAAATGGCTGCAGGCTCTAGGAAGTATCCACTACTAAATGGCATATAATTGTATTTGTTTGTTTTGCCAGTCCTGGGGCTTTCTGAAGCATAGGACTCTATCATTTGAGCTACAGTATCTGATGATTTTATGATGTTTTAGTAGAGAGTGAAGTGTGATATGTTTATGCATAGACAAACTTTGTCTATGTATACAGTACCAAGGAATCAAACCCAGGGCTTCAAGTATGCTGGGCAAGCACTCTACCACCAGACTATACTCCAAGTATTCAACTGTTTTTTTTTTAAAGAAATGGATTCCACAGCATATGAATTATAGCTTAGCAAAGCCATTACTTCAAAGCCAAATTATCTGCATAAACATATCACACTTCACTCTCTACTAAAACATCATAAAATCATCAGAATACTAAAGGTTATCTTTCATTTTTTTTCTTTTTACTATTTCATTTATTCACATGAATTGTGCAACTTTCTGGTGTGAATAAAGAAAACAAGTTTTGTGGTATAAGCTACATCCTCAGCTCCCAAAATAACTGTTTTGGCTTTGTTATATGGTTTGTATCCTTGTGCATACAAATATTTGAAAATGAAAATATATATGCCCCCAAATTTTAAAGCATCAGAAAACTACGGAACCCATCCTCATCTTAATGCCAGTAAACGAATGGAGCAGCACATCGGTTAGTGGAAGGGATAATCCTCCACAAGGCAAAAGGTACAAAAACATTTTCCATACCTTCTCTGCTAGTAAGGACCAAATACTCAAGGAAAAATAGGGTATTAAACAATGAAAACCAAAAGGCAAATTTCAAAAATCAGTAAACATGTTCTCCTGAAATGCAATTTGAAAAAAATTAAAAACAAAACACAATTAAAACAATACATCAGTGATCCATCTCTAGCCAGTTGCATTATAGACTCTGCCAAGTAATGTGTAAAACCCACATCACAGTTTTTGCCTGCCATCTAGTGTTGAGAAAAATTGTGCAAAAGTTTTCCTAGGAATGTTTTTTCCTCATCTGAGCTCAACATACCAATTTAAAGATCTTTTTGTTCTTCCATTCATCAATCACCATGGCCTTTACATCAAAGCAGTATTTTCTTGACAAATTTAAGCAGAATAGCAAAAACAAAAAAAGGTTATTAAGAAAAAATGTGAAAAGTTTAGGCACTGGTTCTACTCACATCCACAGTCATGTTCTGATACTCTGATGGCATGGGAGTCTGTGCTACCTCATCATCCAGCTGTCTCCAGTATCTTGTCATATCTAAAGCTGAGTGCATACACAACGGACATCTGTAGCCTCTGGAAGAGACATTTTCCACACATTAACCTGCGTGCAAGCTCATTGGTACATAACATCCAAGACACAATGTAGAGAATTACTCCACATTCCAAGATTATCTCTTAGGAACCAAGGAATCTTCCAAGCACAGGAGTTTAGGTTATATCTTTTATCCTATGGTATCTTTTTAAACACTAAATCTTTGTCCTCAGTTCTTTCCGGACTTTAAAAACATTGATCATAGGGCCGGGAGCATGGAGTAGTGGAGTGTTTGTCTAGCATGCACAAAGCCTTGGGTTCTATTCCTTGGCATCATATACACAGAAAAAGCTAGAAGTGATACTGTGGACCAAATGGCAGAGCATTACCTTGAGAAAGTTCAAGGACAGT
This sequence comes from Megascapheus bottae, assembly GCF_031878675.1. NCBI lineage: Eukaryota > Metazoa > Chordata > Mammalia > Rodentia > Geomyidae > Megascapheus > Megascapheus bottae. Next base: position 17,520,807 of record NC_143521.1, on the reverse strand, counting down.
GCCCAGGCCCTGAGTTCAAACCCCAGGACTGGCTAAAAGAAAAAAATTTTAAAAAGAAAAAAAAACACTATCCATTGGCTAAATGACCTCAAGTTCTTAATACACTCATGCAAAGATTACAATCCTTACAAATTATTTAAATCATATTATTTCCTTTCTAAATATATGCAAAAGTTCCTATTAAGGTTCTTCCTTGTGGGTAGGGAGTGTGACCTAGTGGTATAGTGCTCACCTAGCATGCATGAAGCCTGGGTTTGATTCCCTGGAAGCAAATACACAGAAAAAGCCAGAAGTGGCGCTGTGGCTCAAGTGGCAGAATGCTAGCCTTGAGCAAAAAGTGTCCAAGGACAGTGCCCAGGCCCTGAGTTCAAGCCCTAGAACTAGCAAAAAAAAAAGAAAGAAAGAAAGAAAAAGAAAAAAAAGAAAGATTTTTCCTTGCAAGGGCCAATGGCTCATGAAATCCTAGCTACTCAGGAAACTGAGACCTGAGGATTGCAAGTTCAATGCCAGCCCAAGCAGAAAATTCTGTGAGACTCTTATCTCCAATTAATCACAGAAAAAGCTAGAAGTGGGACTCAACTAGTAAAGTATGGGTCAACTAGTAAAGTACTAGCCTTGAGCAAAATGAGCTCAGAGACAGCTTCCAGGCCCAGAGTTCAAACCCCAGGACCAGAAAAAAAAAATTCTTTTTCATCAATTTGTAAAACAAAAACGCCATATCTCTTCTTTCCTAACTGCTTCTCATCTCATTTTAGTATCAGTTTTAAATACAATATAGCCTACCTAACAACACCTGGGCAACATTCCTGAGTATTTTTCACACCGTTATGACTGTCTCTGAAGGTAACTGTACACTCTATGTACTCTCTATTAAGTACAGCTAAAACAAGAAAAATCTACCTCAAGCTATGAATGTACATAAGGCATAATATGAGATATTCGGACAGAAGTATAGTCCTGTATCTGCTAAAATGCCTCCTAGTTTAACATTATTCACCTACCCTCCTCTCCTTATAAATATCTGTCGTGCCCGATATATAGTGTAAATGGTAGTCAGCCATCCCCACCGCCCTCCACCCCATAGCACAGAAAAACCACACATCTTACAATTAGCATTTTTAATCCCATCAAACACTCACTCTTTCAACATTTCTTCATAACATGTTCTGAAAAAGAATAACATTATTTCAGTAAAACAAGAACCATCTCCACTGTTTGCTAACATTTTATGAGAAAGTTATTTTACCTATGTAAAAGATGTCCGCATGGCAAGACATGAGCCACAACACGGGATGTGTGAATGTCCTAAACAGAAGAAAAGTGGCAGTGTTGTATGAACATGATAGAAACATCCAAATGCTTTCAATTCAAGAAGGAAAAGTTCCTGAGAAAATATTTTAAACTTACCTCCAAACATATTGGACAATTCTGCCGCGAAACATTTTCAATACACTGTTTAAAAGACAACTTCAAATTAATAAAAACATCAACAGGTGAAAAGGTCAGATAAAATAACAGCACTAAGAAAAGCTAACAAGGCGAGGAATGTGGCCTAGTATGGAGTGCTTGCCTAGCAGGTATGAAGCCCTGAGTTCAATTCCTCGATACCACATACACAGAAAAAGCCCAAAGTGGTGCTGCGGTTCAAGCGGTGGAATGCTAGCATCGAGAAAGCTCAGGAGAGTGCTCACACCCTGAGTTCAAGGCCCAGGACTAACAAACAAACAAAAAAGAAACTTACTCATTCCACTTGGCTCTATATTTCACACACACAAAAACAAATATTTTAACATTTTTGTAATTAGGATAGATATGAAATGCAATTAATGATGTAGAAATGCAAATAATGATGTAAAAATACAATGAGTTGGGTTTCAGGTGCAGGTGTACACAGACAGACAGACACATTCTACATGTGTTTTAGAAAGCAGAACAACATATTAACAAGTACAGAAATGTATTATGAAGCCATTGGTTACTAAGGAGGAAGGGAGCACTTATGCTTCCTCCAGATGAAATAGAAAACAAATTCTCTAACCCTCCCTCACCAGGAAACTACTTAAGTTCCTGCATGAAGAGAAGAAAACCTATAGTGGCTGGAAAGGACCTAATACCATGTTGTAAATTTTAATAGTGATAAATTCACTGTTAAAAGATAACATGTGGGGCCAGGAGTTTGGCCTAGTGGTAGAGCGCTTGCCTAGCATGCACAAAGACCTGGGTTCAATTCCTCAGAGCACTGGTAGATGAAAAAAAAAAATGCAGATCCAAAAACAAATAGAAGAATTCAAGGAAAAAATGTCCAAGAAAATGTAAGAGACACCACACCTCTCAGTGAAGGAAATGAAAGATGAAATTAATACCCTGAGAAATTACATCAATAAAGAGTTAGGAAGCATGAAAAACTGGAGCTGAACCATAGGCAATCGAACAAGTGAAGCAGGAAACAGGGTATCTGGAGTTGAGGAAAAAGCAGAGGAATTAGAACAAAAAAATCTAAGGCATGGAAAAAACAGTCCAAATATACCAAAGAGATATTCAAGAAATTGGCAGATTCCACCAAAATATCAAATCTGTGCATAATCTAGACAGAGAATTCAAACCAACAGCATTCAAAACCTATTTAAACAAAGTAGTAACAGAAAACTTCCCCAATCTCAAGAGAAAGGATCTCACTCACCTAACAGAGGCATACAGAACTCTTAGCAGACATGATCTGAGAAGACATAACTCTAGACACATCACAGTGGAACCCCTGAACTTGAAAAACAAGGACAGCCAGGAGTGTGGCCTAATGGCAGAGTGCTTGCCTCACACACATGAATCCCTAGGTTCGATTCCTCTCTACCACATACACAGAAAAAGCTGGAAGTGGTGCTGTGACTCAAGGGGTAGGGGACAAGGACAGTGCTCAGACCCTGAGTTCAAGCCCCAGAATTGGCAAAAAAAAAAAAAAGGAATTAATTTTAAATACAGCAAAATCAAAGAAGGAATGTTATTACAATGGAAACAAAATTAGAACCAGTACAGATATCTCCTCATAAACTCAATGCAAGGAGAGCTTGGTGTGGTATAATTCAATCTCTGAACAACAACAACTGCCGGTACAAACTGGTATACCCAGTAAAGCTAATATTCACAATTAACAGTACAACTAAAACCTTTCATAACAAACAAAAACTAAAGAATTTCATGAACACTAAACCAGCATTACAAAGGATAATAGTGTCTGCCTAGCATGCATGAAGCCCTGGGTTCAATTCCTCAGTACCACAAAAAACCAGAAGAGGTGCTCTGGCTCAAGTGGTAGAACACTACCCTTAAGAAAGCCCAAGGAAAGTGCCCAGTCTGAGTTCAAGCCACAGAATTGGCAAAAAAAAAAAAAAAGTCTATCCTGGCACCAATGGCAAATGCCTCTAATCCAAGCTACTCAAGAGGCTAAGGCTGAGATATACGAAGATTATGGTTCAAAGCCAGCCCATGCAATAAAATCTGTGAGACTTCTTATCTCCAGCAAAGTGCCAAAAAGCAGGAAATAGAGCTAGAAAAATAGATAACTAGCCTTGAGGGAGGAAAAATATTCAAGAACAGCATCCAGACCCTGAATGCAAGACCCAGGACTTTTAGGGTTCACTATACTGACATCTACATCTACATGAGGAGTCCCAACTTCCCAATTTTACCTAGATCTGCTCATGGCTGTGGATCTGCTGCACTGTTTTAAAAAATTATAATAAGCTGTTATAAAAACAAGGAGCCAGGCCGGGAGTTTGACCTAGTGGTAGAGTACTTGTCTAGCATGCACAAAAACCGGGGTTCGATTCCTCAGTACCACATACATAGAAAGCTGGAAGTGGTGCTGTGGCTCAAGTGGTAGAGCTCTAGCTTTGAGAAAGTCCAAGGACAGTGCTCAGGCCCTGAGCTCAAGCCCAGGACTGGCCCCCCCCCCCCCAAAAAAAAAGCGTATTTACTCTTTGCTATCTCCAACAAGTATCTCTTTAACAACTTTTATCTTTTTCTTTGAAACAGCCTCATTAGGTAGTCCAGGTTGGTCTTTAATTCAGTCATCCTGCCTCAGCCTCCTTAATACTGGTAGTAAAGGTATATACTATATACTACCACACCAAGCAAGTTTTCTCTTGCTATCAACCCCAAACCTAAGTTTATAAAGCTGGACCCAATCTTTAATCCCTAATAAATTTACAATGTACTAGTCATGTACTTTAAACTAGTACTATTATCATTTTTAGCCCTATTCTTTTCCCCTAATTACCAAAACCTCTAAGTACCCTATTCATCTTAATTTTCCTCATCACATGTTAGATAAACTAGGTACTATTATATTATTTATGCAAGAACCTTTTATCCTTATCTTCCATTAAACTTCATGCAAATTATTTCAAATATCCTCTTTCCAATCAGTGTCTATCTCTCTGATTACCTCTCTCTGCCTCCCTGCTTGCCTGCACCTCCCTTCCTCTCCTTTTGCTCCTTTCCCTTCCTCCTTTTCTTCCCCCACTGCACTAGGACTCACTGTTCTCCTTAAATGGAATTTTCTATACTTAGATGATTTATACTTCACTCTACACAATCACCCATTCTCTCAACTTTCACACTAGGTGGATGGTTTTTAAATAATGAAAGAGAGCTTAAGATGATAAAATCCCTACATATAGTTTAAAAATAATTTTTCTTAATTAGGAACAGAAATGCAAAAACATGTCAGAAACTTTTTTTTACAAAAATGTCTTCATAAATACCCTGCAAACAGTTATACTGCTCAGTATTTCTTCTCTTCTAAAGTTAATCTTAGAAGCATTACAAATGTTAAGAATCCATGAACCAATTTATAAATTGCCAACATCATAGTAACAACTAACATAAGCATTCTTTTTTTTTTTTTTTTTTTTTTTTTTTGGCTAGTCCTGGGCTTGGACCTAGGGCTTGAGCACTGTCCTTGGGTTTTCTCAAGCTAGGAGTCTACCACTTGAGTCACAGCACCACTTCTGGCTTTTTTCTATTTATGTGGTACCGAGGAATTGACCACAGGTCTTTGTGCATGCTAGGCAAGCACGGTACCACTAGGCCAAACTCCTGGCCCCAATAAGCATTCTTAAACTACAGAAATTATAGATCAAATTTTCAAGGCATAATCTTCAAATAATCTACTTCATACAGCTTTTTCAAAAACTCAATAAATACAGTTGCACTAGGTAATATGCAAAAATAAGCACATTTCTCAAACATATTACACTTTATGCTGGCTCTCAAAAACAACAATACCTTAAAAATTATATAAACTGAATTATATACCTTATGTTTTCCTTGAAGATTCATAGCTAAGCATAAATTACATTTCAAACAGTGGAAAAAGTCTTCTTTCGGACCAATCCTAATAAAATATATGAAAGCCAAAAGGTTATAGATTCATACTACAATGATATTTGCTCTTTTTAAAAATCAAAATTTAGTTCAGCTGTAAAAAATTTCAATCCACAATGAAGTACTACTGTATTCAAAGTCGTTCTCTAAAGTAAGCAGTGTAAACAGAATGGTATCTATTGTACAAAGCTGTCTTCCCCTATAAAACTACACACAGAGAGGAAGGGGAGGCAAAAGGGGAATGCTGTCTTCCTTCATGAATAAATCCTTTCCATATATCCTGTACTGTAACTTTTATTTTTTACTTAACAGATTATACTGAGGATGACTTTACGTCTATTTATGCAGAACTACTCAATCCTTTTATTTTGTTCTGGTTCTCTTGAACTCAGAACCCTGTACTCTTCCCTGGCTTCTTCACTCAAGCTGAGGCATTATCATTTGAGTCACACCTCTACTTCAAGCTTATTACCAGTTAAGTGGAGGTGGTCTGAATTTCTCTGTCCAGATTGACTTCAAATCTTGATCCTCAGATGTCAGCTTCCAGAGTAGCTAGAATTCCAGACATGAGCTACCAGTGCCCAGCCACTTTATTTTCTTAATAGTTCCACATTACTAATGTAATATGGACATTCCATACCCTCAAAGATCCTTTTATTGGATGTGATCAACAATCTTTAGTTGCTCTCATGATATGATGAAAATTATTTTCTAGAGGACTGGGAATGTTGTCTCAGTGGTAGAGTACTCGCTTAGCATGCATGAAGCCCTGGGTTCAATTCCTCAGTACCACATAAAGAGAAAAAGAACAGAAATGGCACTGTGGTTCAGAAAGTGGTAGAGTGCTAGCCTTGAGCACAGAAAGGCTCAGGGACAGATTACAGGTCCTGAGTTCAAGCCCTAGAACTGACAAAAAGGAAAAAGAAAATTGTTTTCCAAGGGCTGGGAATGTGGCTTAGTGGTAGAGTGCTTGCCTAGCATGAATGAAGCCCTGGGTTTGATTCTTCAGTACCACATAAACAGAAAAGGCCACAAGTGGGTGCTGTGGCTCAAGTGATAGAGCCCTAGCTAAGCAAAGAGAGAATCGGAGACAGAGCCCAGACCCAGAGTTCAAATCCCAGAACTGGTCAAAAAAAAAAAAAATTATTTTCCAGACATCTCTGAGTTCACATATTGATGGCACTGGTGACTCACGCCTGTAATCCTAGCTACTCCAGAGGCTGAGATCTGAGGATCACAATTCAAAGCCAGACTTCGAAGGAAAGTCCCTAAGACTCTTAATCTCCAATAAACTACTGGCAAAAAAAATAAAAAATAAAGCCGGGTGGGGTGCAGTGGCTTCACACCTATAATCCTAGCTACTCAGGAGGCTGAGATCTGCGGATCAAGATTCAAAGCCAGCCCAGGCACAAAAGGACCTGATACTCTTATCTCCCATTAACCCCTAGAAAACGGGGAAGTAGGGCTTGACTGAAGAGCTCAGGGAAAACATCCAGGCCCAGGGGTAGGGCAGTAGCCTTGAGCTGAAGAGCTTAGGGACAGTGCCCAGGCCAAGTTCAAGCCCAATGACCCACCAGAAAAAAAATTCTTAAAAGTAAAACATGAGGGGCAAGGAGTTTGGCCTAGTGGTAGAGCGCTTGCCTAGCATGCACAAAGACCCCGGTTCAATTCCTTGCTGCCCCATACATAGAAAAAAGCCGGACATGGTGCTGAGGCTCAAGTGGTAGAGCTCTAGCCTTGAGAAAGTCCAAGGACAGTGCTCAGGCCCTGAGCTCAAGCCCAGGATTGGCAAAAAAAAAAAAAAAAAAAGTAAAACATGAGTCAGAAGACTATTGGATTGTGACAATGACAAACTGGCATCCAAAAAGGCTACCAATTTACACTCCTATCAATCTTGGTTAACACCAGTTATATGTATGGCAGGCAAAATATGCTACTTCAAATTACATTTCCCAGCTTCTAAGATGGATATTCTCAAATGCATATAAACCACTTAAGAGTTATTTTGTGGATTATGTTGATATGTTCTGCCCAACTTTTTCCTGGGGTACTTCTTTGTAAAAAGATAGCAGGAGAGTATGTGTGTGTTGGTCTTAGGACTTGAACTCAAGGCCTAGGTGCTATCCCTGAGCTTTTAGCTAGTGCTCTACCACTTGTGCCACAGCTCCACTGACTTTTTTGTAGCTAATAATAGGTAAGAGTCTTGTTGACCTTACTGCCTTGGCTGGCTTTGACCCAAGCACAATCCTCATATTTCAACTTTTGAAGTAGATAGCATTATAGGCATGAGCTACGAGCACCCAGCTATCTTTGACTTTTAAAATCTTAAGATTTTAAAATGCTAATCTTTAGATACTGTCAAATATCCTTTGGATTCTAATGCTAATAGTGAAATTTATCCTCTAAGCGATAAATCAGATTATGATTTTCAGATGATGATATCATAGATGAATAGTCTCACTCAAGAAAGGAAATGGGACAAAGGGTATATTTTTCAGTGGCAGAGCATTTGTCTAACATCTTATAATTAAAGAGAGAAAGGAAAGAGTGAAAAGGAGGGGGACAACAATAAACTCCTAAAAACAAAAAGAAATTATGGTATCTTTATCTAGTTAGTCATTTAAGAAGAAATTAAACAAATCATAATAGAAAAGACTTATATTATACTTTCTAACAGTAACTTAACTATCTCATTTTGCTAGGATGTGTGAAAATATTTTCCCATCTTTTATGATGACTATACATCAACATTTACTTAATATGGCTCCCAAGTCAAATATTAAAGGAAGGTATGTACATAAAAGCATTTAGAAGGAAACAGGTCATGAAAAAATTTAAAAGGTTATATATATGTTTTGCAATTATAGCACTTAAAATGAATGCATTTTATCATACGTAAAGCATAAAGATCATTTTTTAAATATTATTGCTCAGGTACATCAGAAGTAATTAGAACATTGTACATATACAGTACCTACAAATTCCACAGTTTTCACAATGATACTGCTTCTTATCTTTGTCAAACAGATGGCATATACTGCAATAATATTCTCCAAATAATGTGCTACATTCTTCACAAGTCTGTTGGGCCTAAAAAAGAAACATTTTTTAAAAGTTGGAATAACTTTATCAATATATTTTGAATTACTATTTTATTATCCAGAACTGACGTTAAAGTAAACTTTCATTGTTTTTATAAGTTTTTAAACATTTAAGCCAGAAGTAGTCCTTACTCTAAGAGTTAGGGTCTCGGCTGAAACTTTTAACAATTTGTTTTCGAAGACCCGGGTTCGATTCCTCCGTACCACATACATAGCAAAAAGCCAGAAGTGGTGCTGAGGCTCAAGTGGTAGAGTGCTAGCCTTGAGAAAGTCCAAGGACAGTGCTCAAGCCCTGAGCTCAAGCCCAGGACTGGCAAAAAAAAAAAAAAAAAAAAAAACTATTTTAAGAAAAACAGAACTGAAGATGTGACTCAAGTGGTAAAACACCATAGAGCAAGCAAGCTGAGTAAGAGCATACACATAAATAAAGAGACAGATATGCCATAAAACCTTACATGTTGAATTTTTTCACAGTTGATACACTGCACTTCCTTTACTTTAAAGCGATCTAGTTGATGATCTTCATTGTTATCATGACACAACCGGCAAGTATAAAGCTTGTCACAACAAGGAGCCTATAACACCAAGGAAAGAAGACAGATATTAGAAGCAAAAGAAGACAAGTCGACTCTGCAAAAAGAAAACCTGTCCCTCTTCTTTTTGGAATAAGGTCACAGATTACAACCAACGGATCAGTTGCTCTATGTCACTATTGGTTGTTGTATCTGGTGTTAACTAGTCCTCTCAACATCTATATGTTTGTATGAGATATGGTACAATCTTAAAATAGGAGAATTAAGAAGGTTAGCAATCCTTCAACTAATCCCACAATAACCTAATCTCATTTTCAGCCTATACAGTAAGCAACCCTTTTTAGACATTTCCAAATAAACACTTAACATAGTTATTTCAGTAGGAGTTATTAATCACCAACTAAATAAAAAAGATGAAACAGCATTTTTTGAGAATGGCCAGTTGTCCACCAAAACGTATTTTCTCCTCAGAAACATGACTACCCAGCTAAACTATAGCTGCTCTAACAACTTGGCAAAATACAATGGAAAAAGTTGGTCCTTAGAATGGACATATGTAATGACAACTCACTTACTTTGGAATTACTAAATAGGTAGAAATAAGCTATTTTTCATATGTTTTTTTAAAAAATATCTTTAAGAAGTTGTATATGAGTCAGGCGTCAGAAGCTCACGCCTATAATACTAGGTACTTAAAAGGCTGAGATCTGAGGATCCAGTTCCAAGACAGCCTGGGCTGAAAAGTTCCAGTGAGACTCTTATGTCCTATTAACTACCAGAAAATAGGAAGTGGCACTCTGGCTCAATATGGTAAAGTGCTAGCCTTGAGCAAAAGCTCTGGAACAGCAAGCACCAGGCCCTGAGTTCAAGGACCAGCAAGACCAACAACATAATAACGTTGTATAAAGGAGCTGTCATTTAACAAAAGCTTATGAATACAATGTATCCTGATCAATATCACCCTTGCAACATTCTCATCACAATTTACCCCTTCCCTCACTTTTCTTAATTTTGTAGGATTTACCTTGAATTCTTGATTGTATCCCCCCTTCTTTCTCTTCATTTGTCCACCTCTCTCCCCTTGACCCCACCTCAACTCTAAATTTAATGTACCCATTTCCTGACATTTATTTTGTTGAATTTTTACTTTGCCTTTCTAAGAAATTACAATATGAGTACTGAGCTTGGAATGGGACTTAGTGGTAGAGTGCTTGTTTGCATGCATGAAGCCCTGAGTTGGATTTCTCAGTACCACATATACAGAAAATGCCAGAAGTGGTTCAGTGACTCAAGTGGTAAAGCCTTAGAGCATAGAGAGGCTAAAGGACAGTGCCAAGGCCCTGAGTTCAAGCCTCAAGAATGGCAAAAAAATAAAAATAAAAACTAAAAAAACTGAGTACTAAATTTCACTAACACTTGTATATACTCACGTACCACCCAATGTATTTATTTATAAGTTTATACGATAATTCTAGCTCCCACGTATAGGGAAAAACATGCATCCTTTGTCTGTCTGGGCCTGAATTACTTAACATAATTTTTAAGGATCTTTCCATTTCTTTATAAATGGATATAAGAGGCTGGGAGCACAGACTGGGGGCTGGTAGCGTGGCCTAGTGGTAGAGTGCTTGCCTAGCATGCACAAAGCCCTGGGTTCTATTCATTGGTATCACATACACAAAAAAAGTCAGAAGTTCTGTGGCTCAAGTAGTACAGCACTAGCCTTGAGAAAGTCCAAGGATAGTGCCCAAGCCCTGAGTTCAAGCCCCAGAACTGGGACCAAAAAAAAAAAATTTATATATATATATATATATATATATATATATATGCTTTCTAATGGATGAGTAAAATTCCAGAGTGTATATACATCACATTATATTGATCCATTCATCCATTCAAGGGCATCTGGGCTGATTCCATACCTTGGCAATGGTGAATAGTGCTGAAATAAATTTTGGGGGTTTTTGTTTGTTTGGTGCCAATCCTGGCACTTAAACTTGGGGCTTAAGCAAAGTCTTTAAGCTTCTTTTGCTCAAGGCTAGCACTCTACCACTTGATCCACAGTGCCATTTCCAGCTTTTTCTATTTATGTGGTACAAAGGAATCAAACCCAGGGGTTCATGCATGCTAGGCAAGCACAGTACAAATAAGCTATTTTTTAAAACCTCACTACTGGTGAACCTCTTTATTACTAAACCTTACCCTAACTAGAATATCAAGAAACTGCAGACTAGTGGGCTAACCCAATACTTTCTAGTATTCCAAATCCAGTTATTTCTGAAGGGCCTGTACCATGATTTAATACCACAGTTAATCATTTTAAAAGTTTATCAAAATACCAGCTTATCTTTTCTCCAACACTATCATTGTCTTAAACCTTAGAGATTTGTATACCTAGAATGATCCTTTCAGTACTCAGAACTCAGTTTCTAGACTTCTTCCATCTTAATGGTATTATTCTCCAATCCTCCTCAGCCACATACTCTCATAATTGTACCACAGGACAGTGGTTCACAAACTAGTGTCCAGACCTCTTTATACTCTTAAAAATGAAGGATCCCGGCCTGGAGTTTGGCCTAATGGTAGAGTGCTTGCCTAACATGCACGAAGACCAGGTTCGATTCCTCTATACCACATACATAGAAAAAAGCCGGAAATGGTGCTGAGGCTCAAGTGGTAGAGCTCTAGCCTTGAGAAAGTCCAAGGACAGTGCTCAGGCCCTGAGTTCAAGCCCAGCACTGACAAAAAAAAAAAAAGAAAAAAAAGAAGGATCCCACCCAGCACAGTGGCTCACGCCTGTAATCCTAGCTACTCAGAAGGCTGAGATCTGAGGATCTGGGTTCCAAACCAAGCCCAGGCACTAAAGACCTTGAGACTCTTATCTCCAATTAATCACCAGAAAAGGGAAAGTGGGGCTATGACTCCAAGGGTAGGGTGGTAGCCTTGAGCTGAAGAGCTCAGGGACAGTGCCCAGGCCCAGAGTTCAAGCCCCATACCCCCCCCCAAAAAAAAGGCACCAGTGGCTCATGCCCATAATCCTAGCTACTCAGGTGGCTGAATCCATAATATTCTTATCTCTGATAAATTACTCAAAAAAGCCAGAAGTGAAGCTGTAGCTAAATGGAATAGTACTAACCTTGAGCTGAAAAGCTCAGGAACAGTGCCCAGGCTCAGAGTTCAAATGCCATAACCAAAAAAAGGAAGGAGGGGAAGAAGGGGGAAGTGGAGGAGGATCCCTTGCCAGGTCAGTGGCTTATGTCTGTAACTTTAGCTACTTAGAAACCAGCTTCTATCTTCTCTTCTTTTACAAAGAACTAGTAGGCCCATGCTTGTATCTAAGGGCAATTCCTCCACTTGGACATTGGATCTCATCCCCTTTCACTATTCAAGGATAGTACCCGATCCCTCCTGCATGACAACATACTCTCACACTTTTGGATCATTACCAAGAATATAAAACATACTGAAACACCTACTTAAGGGAGAGGAGGGATAATCGCATGACCCTATATCTTTCAGCAATGATTTCTACATTTTCTTTTTCTTTCCTTACATTGAAACTCCAAAAAGCCACTCTTCACTCCAAGTCAGCCTTTATCCTGGTCTGATCTCCCTTGACACCGGTCAAGACCACTAACTAGTAACACTCCTTGCCAAACTCAACAGTCAGTTCTTAGTTCTTATCTTCAACAGCTGCACTTGACTTACTTATCACTTCCTCCACACAGTTTTGGGTTTTGGAGGGGGGGGGGTTGCCAATCATGGGCTTGAGCTCAGGGCCTGAGCACTGTCCTTGGACTTACTCAAGGTTAGAGCTCTACCACCTGAGCCTCAGCACCATTTCTGGCTTTTTTTTTTCTATGTATGTGGTACCAAGGAATAGAACCGGGGTCTTTGTGCATGCTAGGCAAGCACTCTACCACTAGGCTAAACTCCCGGCCCCCTCCACACAGTTTTTTACTTGACTAAGGAAAGGGCAGGAGAGAAATCAGAAAAGGAGCATTCAGGGACATGAGTCAAAATGCTATGAAACAGATTTAGTTGAATGGGTTTGGTTTCGTTTGGGGTGCATGTTTTTTCCTCTTCTCTGGAGGGGAGAAAGGAGAGCTAGATGTTAGATTCAGTTTCAGACCTCAGGTTTGAGTAAGGATAGCATTCGATCCTAATTCTTTACACATCTGACCAATTTTAAAAGAGCTTAATACAAGTGCAGTGATAAGCAATATTCATCAAACCCTAGCCTACAGACAAAAATTTAGACTGTGCTTATAGGCTTGAGATTACCACTTAATTCTAATTACTCTGATTAGTGACTGCCAGTGACCAGTGACTGGTAAAGTGAAACAATAAGCAAAATATCAGGATGGTGATGATGGTGATGGTTGTAGTTAACATTTACTACTGACTCCAAGGAATGTATCAAACAGTACACATGAATTTTAATGTGCAATCCTGTTTTCATGAAGTAATCACCTCAGGGGTCCCTATTTTATATGTGGGGTGCTGAAAAATCAAAGAACCATTGAAGAGTGAATCTAAAATCTGAGGATACGACTGAAGTATTCCAAAACTCAAGCTTGCTGGTGTTCTTTTGGGGAATGATGGATTGCTGGGAAATAAAGCCAGGACATCCTAAATCTTTTGCATACTTGAGGGATACAACCCAACTCAAACCTCAGGCTTTGTCAGCACATCTTTACACTGCTCCTTGTAAAAAGAAAACAAAAAAATTCAGGAAACTTTAACTGGATGAGGGCCAATTAACACCCTAGATTGACTAGGAAGTGCTGTCAAAGGAAGCAACAAAACGACACCTATCTATCAGGCACTCTGCTAATTTAATGATAATTATTGTCTTCCATTTCACTCACACACTTTTCTTCCTTGACAGGCCTGGACATAAGTACTGACGCAACTGAAAACTGGCAGAGGCTGTAAGATTTATAGACTGCCGGGGTTGAAATTGTATTCCGATTCTCCACTTGCTACTCCTTCCTCCATTACTTCATCAAATATCTGAAAGCGGTCCTAGAGAAAGGCCTGGGGCAGGCCTGGCTCTACCACAATTTACTTCCAGCAGCACAAGGCGAACGAACGGATAGGTAAAAGTGACTCTGTCGGTGCCCAAGCTCCGACTCAACAAGAAGGCTGCTCTGGCGAAGCACAAAGCAGGAGAGGGTCCTGGGCACGGGCACCCCGGCTCCAGACGGGAAACCGACCCTGACACTCGGCTTGGCTTCGCTAACCCCACGCCTAACCACCTGGCCCGGTCCTCCCGCGGCCGGGCCCGAGCCCAGGGCAGTCGTCACCTTCAGGAGACATCCTCTGTCATAGTGCTCGCAGCCCCGAGGCCCGCGCTCCCGGCTGCCGACGCCATCTTCCCGCGTCGCCGCCGCCATCTCCTCCACCTCCCCTCACGCTCCAGAGACCCTTCCCCCAGGTTGAAAGCCACGCCCGGGGAAAGCAGCGCGGCTCTAATCCCCCCGCCCCTGCCTCCGCCTCCGCCTCCACCTCCACCTCCGCCTCCTCCGAGCAGCCGCTACCCCGGCCGGAATGGCCGTGGAGCACGTGACCCGGAGCGGCCGGATATCCGGTTTCCGGGGCGACGAGGCGGAAGTGGAGGGAGACGCAATCTCCGTGGTCCCTGCTAACGGTAATAACCCTTAAGTTTGCCCTTCTTTCACGGGCATCGCTGCCAGCCCGGATCCCGGAGCGTGTGTTCCGGGACGAGGAGAAGATGCCGGGAGACCTCTTACGCAAGTGTTGCTCTTTCGGCCTCGGCCCGGGGACTGACGGCCCCACCCCGGCCTGGGGAAAAGGGGCGGAGCTTGGCCGCCGGAGCCGGCCTCCCGATTGGCCTGCACTGCGTGCCCGCGCCTGTCGACCTCCCCGCCTGTCGACCTCCCCGCCTGCCTCCCAGCCTCGTCCCTGTTCTTAGCTCTCCATTTACCATCAACTCAGCCGTGAGGACAAGAAGGGAGGGGGAAAAAACTGAAAGCTTTCCATACTGTATGGAACTCACAGATGGGTGGGGAGAATGACATGAACCAGAGTAATCACTGCAATAAATGTTAAGATTACAACTGGGAGAAATGCTCATAAAGTCCGTTGTGTTGGGACAGAACTGATCATAGAAGCGATCTGATGATATAAAGTGTCAGGGAAAGTTTCCTTCAGGACAGTGGACACTGGAGCTGAAAGATGAGTCCCAGATGGTATGCGGCTAAGGAGTCAGTGTGCCCAGTCCTGTTACAAAGAGAATCTACTACCTG
Source organism: Megascapheus bottae (assembly GCF_031878675.1). Taxonomy (NCBI): domain Eukaryota; kingdom Metazoa; phylum Chordata; class Mammalia; order Rodentia; family Geomyidae; genus Megascapheus; species Megascapheus bottae. Next base: position 17,505,519 of record NC_143521.1, on the reverse strand, counting down.
AAGATGGAAGAGAAACGTAATGCAAAATTGAAGTCTTAGACTTCAAGGTCTAATGTCATGTCCTCAGGAAATTCTATGAGATAAAACTACAGGTGTTGGAAACATGCTTGTCTTTGGCCTTAACTTTGCAATTACTAACACTTTCCCATTTTTATTTTCTTTCAGTTATGTTATGAGTTGCTAACACCATGGTGAAATGTTGTTCAGCCATTGGATGCGCTTCTCGCTGTTTGCCAAATTCCAAGTTGAAAGGACTGACATTTCATGTGTAAGATTTTGCTGTAATTAAGCCAAGAATTATTATTATTGTTGTTATTATTATTATTATTATTATTATTATTATTATTATTATTATTTTGCCAGTCCTGGGCTTGAGCTCAGGGCCTGAGCACTGTCCTTGGACTTTCTCAGGACTAGAGCTCTACCACTTTGAGCCTCAGCACCACTTCCAGCTTTTTTCTATGTATGTGGTACTGAGGAATGGAACCCAGGTTTTTGTGCATGCTAGGCAAGCACTCTACCACTAGGCGAAACTCCCAGCCCAAGCCAAGAATTTTTAACTATCATAAAAAGTGAACAGTTCTGCTTTACTCTTGAGGTTTGAACTTCAGTTCTCAAGTACTTTTGTTGTTGGTGGTGGTCATGGACCTCTCAAACTGGAGGCCTGTGCACTGTCCCTGAGCTTAAGGCTAGTGCTTTATCACTTTGAGCCACAGCACCACTTCTGGTTTTCTGATGTTTAGTTGGAGATCAGAAGATCACAGGAAATGGTGCTGTGGCTCAAGTGATAGAACACTAGCCTTGAGTTGAAGAGCTCTGAGATAGTGCCAGGCCCAGAGTTCAAGCCCCACGACCGACCAAAACAAAATAAAAGATCACAGATTTTCGTGCCTATCCTGGCTTTGAACCATGATCTTCAGATCTCAGCCTCCTTAGTACCTAGGATTAAAGGCCTAAGCCACCTGCTCCCAGCCTCAAGTACTTATTTATAAATAACTTTTTTTGTTACCACCTGCTCCCAGCCTCAAGTACTTATTTATAAATAACTTTTTTTGTTGAAGTTCAAGTGATACTTTTATGTGTGCAGTTTGTAGGATACCAGACAAGTAATCAAAGACTAATAGCAACAAAAAACAAACTTGGGGCAGGGCAAGGTAGCTCACACCTATAATTCCAACCACTAGGTTAACAAAGGTGAAGAAGATGGTGATTAGAGCGTCTCCAACATGAGAACATGTGCCTGTCAAGCAAACCAGGTGGGAGATCTAAGTAGGAAGATCTCTGTCCAGGCCTGCTAGGACGAAACAAGTTAGACCCTACCTGAAAAGTAGGTGAAACAGGGCTGGGAGTTTGGCCTAGTGGTAGAGTGCCTACCATGCATGAAGACCTGGGTTTGATTCCTCGGTACCACTTACATAGAAAAAAAAAAAAAAAAGCTGGAAGTGGTGCTGTGGCAGAGCTCTAGCTTTGAGAAAGTCCAAGGACAGTGGTCAGGCCCTGAGTTCAAGTCCCAGGACTGGCCAAAAAAAAAAAAAAAAAAGTGAGTTTGTATATATATTCTACCATATTCCAAAAAAGATTTACACATGCTTGCAAAATTGGGAAAGATAATTAATGGCCTCCAGGTCTTCAAAATAGTTGTTTCCAGAGCTTAAGACACTGAAGTTTTTTCCTCCAGTCCTGGGCCTTATGCTCAGGACTGGGCACTCTCCCTGAAGCAATTTGTGCTCAAGGCTAGCACTCTACCCCTCGAGACAGAGCACCACTTTTGGCTCTTTGTGAGAAGTTTATTGGAGAAAAGAGTCTCATAGACTTCCTGCCCAAGCTAGTTAGGATCCAGGCATGAGCCCCCAGCATCTGGCTGTGGATCATGTTCTTAAGGTATGGAATGTCTCTTGATAATTTTTTTCCATATAATATAGGAAAATTTTAAATGAAGAATGCTTAACAGAAAACAAAAATCTGATTTTTCAAACCAAGTTACGCCAGAAGGAATCATATTTTTTCTGCATGTCATAGTTCCCAAAGATAATAAAAAATAAAAGAATCATTTTAGACTAGTCATATAAGAAAGATTTAATTTGAATATATGTGTGTGTGTATATATATATACATATGTAAATAGTATCTGGTTTTAAAGTATTTTCTTTTCTAGATTCCCCACAGATGAAAACATCAAAAGAAAATGGGTATTAGCAATGAAAAGACTTGATGTGAATGCTGCAGGCATTTGGGAGCCTAAAAAAGGAGATGTTTTGTGTTCAAGGCACTTTAAGAAGACAGATTTTGACAGAAGTGCACCGAACATTAAACTAAAACCTGGAGTTGTCCCTTCTATCTTTGATTCCCCATGTCCATTACAGGTTTGTTTATCTTTGAAAAATCTTCAACAATGAACCCTTGGCTATATTTTATTGTTTGTTGCTGCATTTAAAGTACATTCTTTTAGGTTTTTATATTTATACACAAGCTTTAGCTTGTGTATTCGGAAATACTGGTGCATTACTAAGGTATAGTAAAGTTGACTGACCAGAAGTTTGCATAACAAGATTTGTGTCTTAAAAAACTGGAGGTTAACATAAAAGATTGAACAGAAGTTCTAAAATGACAGACTTCTTGAGAATTCAAGAAATAAGTGCTGATAAGACAAAAGTATGCTTCTAAGAGGAAAGAATGTGCAGGATATAGTGGCTCATGCCTGTAATCCTAGCTACTCAAGAGGCTGAGATCTGAGGATTGCAGTTCTAGTCTAGGCAGGAAGGTTCATAACTGTTATCATCTCTAAAGTTGTAGAACAACATCCTTGAGTAAAAAAGCTAAGGGATAGTATCCAGGCCCTGAGTTGAAGCCCTAGTACCCTCACAAAAGAGACCCAAAAAAAGGAAATAGCTTAAATAAGTAAACTCTAGTTGAATTCTTGTTTTCCTTAGACATGGTGCCGTAGAATGGTTGCTTTACCTCAGTGTCTCTTTGGCTTCAAAATTGCTTCCAGCGACTATGGATTGATGGATTCCAATGTAAAAGATCTGAGGGAAGCCAACATTAAGAGCATGTGCTCTTTGACAGTTATAAGCACAAGACATGATCCCAGAAGTGAGCCTACTACAGCTGTCTTGGTCACTCCTGCAGTACCTAAGTGAATAAGTTTGAGGCCATTTCACTTTCTTCCATATCAATAAATGTACAGTGTCTCCAAAATTAGCTTTGAAGGATTCTTTTTCAGTAAAGTATCATCTAGCTATAATGTAGGAAAGACCTTAAAAAATGTAAGCATAACCAAAACTATTTCCTTACAACAAATTTTTCATTATTAGAACTTAGATAATAGGATTAAAAATAAAAATCAGGGGCTAGGAATGTAACTTAGTGGTAGAGTGCTTGCCTAGTATGTATGAGACCCTGGGTTTGATTCCTCAGTACCATATAAACAGAAAAAGCTGGAAATGGCACTGTGACTCATGTGGTAGAGTGCTAACCTCGAGCAAAAGAAGCTCAAGGACTGTGCCCAGGCCCTGAGTTCAAGCCCCAAGACTGACAAAAAAAGATAATAATCATATAATGCACAGATAATACTTTGTGTACTTCAGTATATAGCTTTCAAATTATTTGTATGTGTGTTACTATAAATTGATAATGATATGTGTTTTGTGTGTATGTGCGTGTATATGTGTGTGTTTCCCCCATTCATGGAGCTTGACCTCAAAGCCTGGACACTATCCTTGAACTTTCTACCCTTGAGCCACAGCACCATTTTTAGCCTTTTCTGTGTATGTGATACCAAGGAATTGAACCCAGGGCTTCATAGATGCTAGGCAAGTACTCTACCACTAGGCCACACTCCAGACCCCATAAATTGATCTATATTTATATGTATTATTTGTCTATTTTCTTTGCAGTGTAGTATTGCATTATATTAATGAACTATTCTACTGTTGACAAACACTTGGATTTTTTTTCACTTTGAAGCTATGTAAATGATTCAGCTATGACCATTTTTGGTCTCTTACACATTTTGAAGAGTTCATGTGTGTCCCTGTTAGAAATGAGGATTTTTAGGTCTGGCTAATGTGTGTCTATAGTTTTATTAGATACTGCCATAGTTTTCAATTTTTTTTAATCTTTTTTGTGTTTGTGTGTGTGTGTGTGTGTGTGTGTGTGTGTGTGTGTGACACTGAGGTTTAAACTCAAAAGTGCATGCATGCTAGGCAGGCACTCTTAGCCCTTAAGCTGTGCCCAGTTTTTCACATTTATAGCCCCATATGAAAGTTTCTCTGCTCCCATATTCTTCCCAGTACCTGAGATGTTGATCTTATATGTTGATCTTTTCAGTAACCATGTAGCTGTTGATACTACATATGAATCACAGGTCACATCATCATCAGTCCTTACTAGTAAGGACTAGTAAAAATACAATTTCTGTTGTTTTATATCATCTTTGAATACTTATGAATTTTTATATTTTTTTATATGTTCATTGAATATTTGTATATTTTGTAAGCTACTTTTTCTGGTCCTCTTCTATTATCTTTTCCTAACCTGTTTTGTAAAACACAGAGGATATGAATCATTTAACTGCCAACTCTATAGTTGCAGTTACCATTCATTATTTGTCTTTAATTCTAATTATTACACTGATTTGTTTTCCAAACTCGCACTTTTTATGTAGGTAATTGTGTGTTCTTTTTTTCTATACTTTTAGCCTTCTCTACGTTGAGATTATATAAACCCTCCTTGTAGTTCTTTTGTAATTCCTCATGGTTTAAAATTTCATGTAAATTTTAAGAATTTCATTGCATATTACGAATTATCATATATTATTAAGATGTAACATCTTTTCTCAATTACTTGATATTTACAACATGATTTGTAACCTTTGTACCCTTACTAGATACCACTTTTATCCTAAAGGTTTTAATCTATATTGATATGATTTATCTCTAGATTTTTTTATCTAGTATATAGAAAATATAGTATTTCAGCAACTATTACTATATTTCATATGTACTTATGATACTGAGATTTGAACTTACAGCCTTGCACTTGTTAGACATGTACTTCCACTGAGCCACATCTCTGTGGTTTGTGCTGCTTATATTTAAGATAGTGTCTTGCTTCCTGCCAGGGTACAGTTCCTCATATATTTTTGCCCAGGCTGGCCTAGAATCTCTGTCCTCCCTATCTCAGCCTCCTAAATAGCTAGGATTAAAGTTGTGAGCCACCAGCACCTGGCTTGTATAACTGTATTTTAATTACATGTGGGGTTATCCTTTTCATTATCATCCTCTGTTTTTAGGAAAATTTGTGTTTCAAAAATGAACTATAGGAGCAGAAGTGTGGCCTAGAGGTAAATTGCTTGCCTGGCATGAAAGAAGCCCTGGGTTTGATTCCTTGGAATCACATAGAAAAAGCCAGAAGTGGTACTGTGGCTCAAGTGGTAGAGCTCTAATCTTGAACAAAATATGTCCAAGGATAGTGCCCAGGCCCTGAGGTCAAGCTGTCAGACTGCAAAAAAGAAGATGGAAGAAGGACGACGGGAAGGAGAAGGGGAGGGGGAGGAGGAGGAAAGAGGAGGAGAAGGAGGAGAAGGAGGAGGAGAAGGAGCGGGAGGAGGAGGAGGAGGAGGAGGAGAAGAAGAAGAAGAAGAGAGAAGAAGAAGAGGGGGAGGGGAAGGGGGAGGAAGAAGAGGAGGAGGAGGAAGAAATGTAAGCTAGGCGTTGGTGGCTCATCCCTATAATCCTAGCTATTCAGGAGGCTAAGATAGAGGATCACAGTTCAATATAGTCCTGGGAAATAAGTCCCCATGAAACTTTTTTTTAATTGACTTATTGTCAAGGTGATGTACAGAAGGGTTACGTTACATAGATAAAGCAATGAGTACATTTCTTTTCAAACATTGTTACCCCCTCCCTCATTTTTCTCCTACTTTTCTCCCTCCACACTCCCCTCCCCCAGTTGTAAAGTTCATTTCCAACATATTGTGAGTATTATGGTTGTATTGGTGTACACACTTTGCCCTTTGTTGTTCCCCTTCCTTTCCTATGAAACTCTTACCTCCAATAAACTACTAAAAAAAAACAGAAGTGGCACTGTAGTTCAAGTGGTAGAGCTCTAGCTTTGAGCACAAAATGGCTCAAGGACAGTGCCCAGGCCCTGAATTCAAGCCCCAAGACTGGCAAAAAAGATGTGTGTGTATGTGTATGTGTGTAAACTATAGGGTTGTTTGGGGAAAATCTCTTTATAGTAACCTTTTGAAAGTAAGGGCATTTACTACCTGATAAAAGCAATCTTTAAAAGAAATGTATTTTTATTGCACGAACTTAAGTACGAAAAATTTAAGAAAAGGTATCATGATTTTTACTCAATATTCTTAACAGGAGAAAAGAGAAAAGCTTCACTGTAGAAAGAACTTCACCATCAAAACCCTTCCAGTCACAAATCACAATCACCCGCTTGGTGCTCCATCATATACTGAAGAATTCCAATCCCAGTTCATCTTTGTAAGTAAAATGATTTATTGGGTTGTTAATATGATGTATAATTCTACTCCATTAGGATCAAATTTATTGAAATCTTCCAGGAAAAAAATGATAGATTTGAAAAAAAATGATAGATTTGCGTGCTGAAGATATTTTTTAATTTGTAATATCTGGAAATAATACTGCTTTCAGAGTCATTGTAATTCATAGGTATTCAAAAACAGCATACAAGTAGTTCATTCTTCGTTACGTATTACTTTGGTAGATATGTTTACTAACATCTGTGAGACTCTTATCTCCAGTTAACCACCAGAAATCCGGAAGTGGTGCTGTGGTTTAAGGGGTAGGGTGGTAGCCTTGAGCTGCAGAGCTCAGGGACCAGCGCCCAGGCTCAGAGTTCTAGCCCCATGACCAAGAAAAAGAAAAAAGAAAGTGAAATGTTCAGTAAAAGAGCGCAGTTAAAATCCTAACAATTGAAATTTGTTTGAAAGATGAAAATGAAGCTCAGCAATGAGCTTTCATTAAGGACTGAAAGCTGCCTAGCTGTTGCCCTTGCTCATCGTAGATGCAAACTTCAGGTGGATTAGAAGCGCCTCCCGCTCACTCTGCACAGCACTCCTGTGTGCTTAGTCTCCAAGACAAGAAAGACACAGATGCCTTCAATATATTTTTTCCTTAGTCTTCCAACCTCTAAATGCTCCCAACTAAGGACCTCTGTGCATCATAAGTGAACAAACACCCAGAGCTTCGTGGTAAGCTTTTATCTAACTACTTGTCCATCTGTGTTAAATACCTGATCTTTTTGTTTTTAGGAACATAGCTACAGTGTAATGGACAGTCCAAAGAAACTTAAGCATAAATTAGATCACGTGATCTGTGAGCTGGAAAATACCAAGGAAAGTCTACAGAATGTTTTAGACAGAGAAAAACATTTCCAAAATTCATTGAGGAAGACAATCAGGGAATTAAAGGAAGAATGTCTGATCAGCCAAGAAACAGCAAATAGACTGGATGCTTTCTGCTGGGAATGCTGTCCCGAGAGCATGAAATGAGACTATACTCTGAAAGACTTTCATGTCTGTTCTACCAACAGCTGGCTCCTCAGGAAATGGCTGTCGCCGACATCATCACTAAACACCATTGAAAGCACTTCTGTGGATCCTCTGGAGCTTTAGGAATGATAGTTACTCAGAGACTTCCTGAAGAAATACATGGCAGTTACCATGACTCGTGAGCATTATATTTTATACACCAAAATGAGGGCCAGGACACTTACTATAAAATGCAAAGCTTCAAGAAAGTGCCACAAAAATAAGGACACAGCATCAGATTCACTATATTAAGCTCTAGTAGTAGAAGCTGGACAATTCTTCAGCAGCATTGGATTTTTGACTTCAAACAAATATCTTTACTTGTGTATGCTTTATGGTAAGTTTATTTAATTTTTTTTTTTTTTTTTGTCAGTCATGGGTCTTGAACTCTGGACCTAGGTCCTATTCTTGAGCTCTTCAGCTCAAAGCTAGTGCTCTACCATATTGAGCCACAACACCACTTCCAGCTTTCTGGTGGTTAATTGGGGAAAGAGTCTCACAGACTTTTGTGTCCAGGATGGCTTTCCACAGCGATCCTCAGATCTCAGCCTCTGAGTAACCAGGATTATAGGCGTAAGCCTTCAAGGCTGGATTTAAATGTATTTTACTATAAAGTAGAATTCATTTATAACACAAATCCATTTTGAATCCATCATAGATTCTTCAGTTGTTATTAATTCTTAATAAGCTGTTTCCTGAGAACAACACATGGTAAAGATTTTTTGCCTTTTGCTGGGAACTAGTGACTCATGCCTGTAGTCCTAGCTACTCAGGAAATTTAGTTCTAAGCCAGCCTGGGTGGAATAATCTGTGAGATCCTTATTTCTAGGTAGCCACCAAAAAACTGGAAGTGGAGCTGTGGTTCAAGTAGTAGAGCACTACCCTTGAGCAAGAATTCTAAGAGACAGCACCCAGGCCCTGAGTTCAAGCCCTAGTACTACTAAAAACTTAAAAAAAAAAAAAAAAAAAGGTAACATTTTAAAATTGTGAACGGCCCTCAGGACCCCTAACAAAATCTCTTTGACAGTACACGAATGCTTTCTTTGATGTAAACCAAGGTAGTGTTAAAAACAAAACAAAGCAGGGTCAGCAATTTGATCTTTAAATTTGATTTTAAACTATAAATTTTTTGTTCTAATAGCTCTGAATATTTTTTTGCTTTATAATAACTTATAGCTATATCTTCAAAGTATGAATGCCAGAGCTTGCTGAATATGTATAATTCTGCCTTGTGTTTTATAGAAAGTACTACTGCTGAATCTACTCAAGAGGCACAAATCCGGAGGACTGAGGCCAGCCTGGTCCAAAAGTTCACAAGGCTCCATATCAACAAAACAAACCCAGTTTGGTGGTATGCTTCTGTAATCCCAGTTATAGACAGTAGGTTTATGATTCAAGGATGGCCTTTAACAAAAAAAGAGAAAATGGGAGGATTCTATTTGAAAAATAACTAAAGATAAAAGGAGGTGTGTGGTGTAGAGCATTTGGGTAGCAAGGCCTGAGTTCATCTCTGTGCTACTCCTGCCTCCCCCACCCAAGAAAAAAAAAAAAAGTTGCATTGCTGACACTTAAAAACATATAAAATGTAAACTGGGTATCAGTGACTCATGCCTATAATTCTAGCTACTGAGGAGGTTGAGATCTGAGGAGCAAGACTGGAAGCTAGCCTGTAAAGACAAATTTAAGAAAATCCAGATAACCAGCAAAAAGCTGGAAATGGAGACATGACTCAAATGGTAGAGGGCCAGCTATAATCAAAAAAGTGGATTGAGAGCATGAGACTCTGAGTTCAACCCCAGTACTGACACACATATACATACCAAAAATAAAGTAGGTGGAATCATTAAAAATTAATAATTTTAGGTCTTCTGGTAGATACCGTAATTAGGAGATTAGACTTTTTTCCATGACTTTATTTATAGAAATACAACACCATTTTAGAATAACTTCTTACCAAATATCTTAGCTATAAGTCTCAGAAACTTGGCTTCTCTCCTAATGTCTTATTAAAACAATTGAAATTTAAAAACATAAATTCTAGCCAGGCTAGTTTATACCTGTAATCCTTGCTACTCAGGAGGCTGAGATCTGAGGATTGTGGTTCAAAACCAGCCCAGGGACTAAAATCCATGAGACTCTTATCTCCAGTTAACCACTAGAAAACCAGAAGTGACACTGTGGCTTAAGGAATAGGGTGATAACCTTGAGCTAAAGAGCTCAGGGATAGCACCTAGGCCCAGAGTTCAAGTCCCACGACCAAAAAAAAAAAAAGCCATAAATACTGTAACTGTTAACCAAGGGTCCAGGAGTTTGGCCTGGTTGTAGAGCGCTCGCCTAGCATGCATTTAGACCCAGGTTCAATTCCTCGGTACCACATACATAGAAAATAGCTGGAAGTTGTACTGTGGCTCAAGTGGTAAAGCTCTAGCCTTGATAAAGCCTAAGTACAGTGCTCAGGCCCTAGTTTTAAGCCCTAGAACTGCCCCTCCCCCCCCAAAAAAACCTGTTAACCAAAATTAGACTCTGCTCTGAAGCACACATACATGTAGAAAGAAACTTATTCATAATTCCATATTGTAGTCAGTGCCATTGGAGGGGCAATTGCTTCTTTGTGTCATAAGAAATGAATTTCATTTTGTGCTGATGTTTCATTGTGAGTTTGTGTTATATTACTATCAGTAAGAAATGTGATCACTTCCATTTTTTATTTAAGGATTTTCTATGTTTTTATGTGTGTTAGATTTTTATACAGGATCCCAAACCTTCCTTCTCAATGAGATTTTACCACATATAAAGATAAGGAGGACATGACAGAGGTCATCTCTTTTTATTACCTTAATTTGTTTTTCACCAGCTACGTGCTATTTATTTTAATTATTTAATCATCTTGAATTCGTAGTAGGTACTCCAAAGAGAAGTTTGAACATAATCTTGAGTTTTATGATACTACGTTGATAAAAATGGAGTTTTCTCCTTTCCCTCTTTGAGAACATATAAATTAAAGTCATAGGTGGAATGGAGAAAAATGTGAATTGCTGTGTTCCAACACCCCTCTTGATTTCTGAAGTGAGTCTGGCCTGGAAGACTTTTCTAAGACTGCCAGCCACTTTCACTGCCTGTGCTCACAGTGAACTGTCCTGATTTCCCCAGGCCCACTTGTTCTTTGTTCTTATAAAAACCAGGGTCCTCACCACCTGCCCCAGATGCCTTCACACAGCATATACCTCAGCCCCAGGATAAAGCAGAACCAAGGAATCCCCATCCCAGAGTTCCTCAGGCAGCAAAGCTGACCTGAGGGCTCCAATTTGTTTTAAACTGCCAGCAGTCACTAGGTCCTGAGCACAGTACCAAGCTACCCTCGACACACCTGAGATCGCATCCTGCCCTGTATCGAGTTTACACTGCTACAAACAAACCGGTCACTAAGCAAACTACAGCTGTACTATAAAGGAAGAAAAAACTCCATTATTTGAACATTAAAATATTTTTTCTAATAATGTCTCATAGTTTTTAATATATTCTGTTATTCCACTAGCTGGGCGGGGGGAAATGCGGAGTGCGTAGCAGAGGGATTGCTTTCACCCACATCTGTTTTCCCAGGGCTTCTCAGGTGATACAAAGCCAGTCGGCTTTCCACCCAGCCCTCCACGTCAGCCAGTCTATAGGGAAGAGGTATAAAATCTACTTCCTTCAGATCCTGGAGACCTATCAGGCCTTCCGCATAGTAAGACTCACAAGTAGCCATACTAATCTTTAACTTAAGGAAATGTCCTCAAATAGACATGCCTCCAGAACTTATTGACTCTATAGCCCCTAGGTTTTGTAGATTTTGCTCTTCCTAGAGCACAGGTGTTTCACCAAGGCCTTCAGTTTACTAATCAACTTTTTTTGTTTGTTTATTTAGGGAGGCAGAATTTTGCTGTGTATCCCAGGCTCTCCTTGGAGTCAAAATGTGACTGCTGCAGACGCCCAAACACACTGCCATTACAGCCTAACACCATCAAGCACTGGAGTTACCTCTGTGCTTACCCTGTAAACCTGTAGTGTCTTGGGCATCTCATTGGCTTAATGTAAATTCACTAAAATAGTGAACTTCCATAGAAGCAGCAGTACTACCGTAGCATTGAGGCAGAACTACACACGTATATTACTCATTCTGTGTCACTGGATGTTTCTGATCCTACGATAGGCTAGAAAAGCACATACCAACATATCAAGAGCTACATGGCATTTACCCACGACATCAATAATCTGCACTAGCTAGGATCATGCCTGGTGTATCAGCAATAGTCAGGCTGCTGCTTGGTTGGATTTATGCACATCTATCTATGTGCCTGTCAATATTTATGGGTCTGCAGGCTGATTATAGGTATGCAGGCTGATACTCTTATCAGCTGTTATGAGTAGTGTATGCACTTATTGAACCTTGTTTGGATATGTACCCAGAAATGAGACAGCTGGATATGAATTCACACACCAGGAGTGTGTGAAGGGTGGTTGTCCCATATCCTTACTAATATTTGTGAGTATGGCCTTGGGCAATATCCCTGAGATTTTTTTGCTTAAAGCTTACACTGGAACCACAGCCACTTTGGGCTTCTTGTTGATTAGTTAGGAGCACAAGGATTATCAACTTTCCGGCCCAGATTAGCATGGTACAGCTAGAGAGGGCACATGTGGTAAACCCAAAACAAAACACACAAAAGAGCAAACAAAAACCTTTGTTCACTGTCATTCCATAGGGTTGCCCTAAAAGTTACAGGGGCCAGAATAATGAATTAAGTGGGGTTATAAAGAGGGCCATCGTGGCTTATGCTGAATACCTGCTTTGCTGCTGGGAACCTAGAACTTACAAATGTGTTTGGCAGTGGGTGCCTGTATGATTAGCCCCCAATAAAACCTTAAACATTGAGGAGTTTGTGTTTGTGTGTGCGTGTGTGTGCATACATGCTGGTACTGGGGCTTGAACACAGGCCCTAGACAGTGTCCCTTAGCTTTTTTCCTCCAGAGCTGGTGTTCTACCACTTGTGCCATAGCTCCACTTCCATCATTTTGGTGGTTAAGTGTAGATAGGAGTCGCTGGGTTTTCCTACTCAGGCTGGCTTTTAACCACGATCCTCATACCTCAGCCTCCTGAATAGCTCTGATTACAGATAGGAGCCACTGGCACCTTGAGTCGGCTTCCCCTAGTACACAACATTTCATATGGAGTCTCACAATATAATGCTCCAGTGACTAGACAGAAAGGACTCACAATCGTACACCTGATTTCTTCCAGGTTTTGCTCTCTGGGCCCTTTCCCTTTCCTGGTTTACTTGTCTTTACATCATCTGTACTCGTGGCGTAGTGAAGTTTGGTGAATCTTCCTGGTGATGCTCTTGGGATCTAGGGATGCTCTTGGAGATTTCACCACAGAGGGCCCAGAGTTGCCTGTTGTAGTAGGGATAAAAACAGAGAAAGTCCTCAGGAGAAACCACTGCCCTCCTACATCCCACCACTTCCCTTCTCTCCCTTGCTTCTGATCATGGAATTGTGTCTACCAGACAGGAGTGTGCAAGTAGAAAATGTTGAGTCAGGAGCACATGGCACACAATTCCTGATCTCAATCACATGAGGCCCCCTAGCTAGCACGGATAACTGCAGGTGAGGAAGAAATGCTGAGCTCCTTGCATCTGTATTATAGGCCAGGGTCTGTGCTACTCATGAGACAACAAAGACAAGGCCCCCTTGCCTGCTCACAGGGGCCATGGACTAGTGAAAAGTTCCAGCTACCATAATCCAGAGATACAAAGGACTGTCGTGTATCTCAGGTGAATGCATTCTTAAATTCAGTTTAAAATATGTTATCGGATAATATACCTGTATCATGTGTTCAGGTTAAGTGGTTAGATCTCATTTACTTGATACTTATCTTCTCCGGTGCATCAAGAAGTATATTTGCTAGCCTATTGTACTGAGCTATCACATAGCTGCTTTTAAAGCTACATATAGTTTTTGTTGGTTTCAGTGCTAGAGATCAAACCCAGGGCCTGGGGAATGTGAGACAAGTACTCTACCATTGAGCTACACCCTCACCTCTATACACCGTTGTGTGGTAGACTGAGTAAGATGAAGGCATTTATAACCTTCAGGGATATAAAAGAATCTAATACAAATAGAGGTAAGTAGCAGGGATTGGGACAAATAAGGATGCTGAGACTATGAAACTAACGTAGCCTCAAAACTCTAGAATGAAATTCTGTCCCAAATGTGGATTCTATCAGCATCCTTGTCAGATGTGAGAGTATGAGACAAGACCACAGATGGAAGAACCAAGCAGGCAGATCTGGCTTCACACCTCAGGCAAGCTTGTTACTTTACTACTAATAAGACTAGTCAAGTTATGTCTTTGAACATTTACAAAGTAGATAATTGGTTCCTTAGTTATGGCTATATAGAGAGAGATATCTATATATACAGCATATATATCACAGACCATAAAATGCGCCTTTTTTTTTTCCTGGTGCTGGACCTGGAGCTTGAACTCGGGTCTTAGATGCTGTCCCTGAGCTTTTCTGCTCAAGGCAGGTGCTCTACCACTTAGCCACATCTTCACCTTCAGCTTTTATTTTTTGCTCGTTAATTGAAGATAAGAGTCTAATGGACTTTCCTATTTGTGCTGGCCTTGAACCTCAATCCTCAGATCTCCTGAGAATCTAGGATTACAAAGGTGAGTCACTGGTATCTGGCTCTTTTTATTTCTTTTAATCCCACCTCAGAAACATTGGGAAATAATAAGATGGAGGGCAAAAAGCAAGAGGAGGAGCCGGGCGTTGTGGCTCACATATTTAATCCTAGCTACTCAGGAGGCTGAGATCTGAGGATCATGGTTCAAAGCCAGCCTGGGCACTAAAGAACATGAGACTCTTTTTTTTTTTATTGTGATTAATAGAAGGGTTACATTATATTCACCAGATAGAAGGTGCATAACTTCACAAACATTGATACCCTTTCTCAAAACATGGTCCCCATTTCCCTCCCACCCTCCCCCCACTCATCTTGATTTCCCCCCTTCCCTATCCAATTTCAAATAACCAATTAAGCACATATAAAATATATCAGATAACAAGGTGAAATATTGTAACAATATGAGATAACCAAGGGATGGCAAAAGAGATGAGAGATAATATAGTACATTAAGGACAACAATCACTCATTATATGGTTTTAAGAATATGAGACTTTTATCTCACTCAAAAATGGGAAGTGGGGCTGTGGCTCAAGGAGTAGGGCAGTAGCCTTAGCTCAGGGACAATGCCCAGGCCCAGAGGTTAGGGTGGTATCCTTGGGCTAAGGAGCTCAGGGACAGCGCCCAGGTCCAGAGTTCAAGACCCATCACACACACACACACACACACACACACACACACACACACACACACACAAAAGAGAGAGAAGGAAATGCATTTGGTGCATTTGGCAGTGATTTGGAGTGAGTTATATGAACAAGGTCAGGTCTTCATATCTTTCCTCTTCTATGGCATCTCAAAACTAGGCAAAACATTTTCCCCCTTGAAGAGAAATGGTTACTCACTATCCCCCTATTTATCTTTCTATCCCAGCTTTAACAAGCCATTTAATCCATTTTAGGTACATTCACTCATTCATCTACTCATTGATTCACTCAAACAGTGCTTCTCAAAAATGTGGTTCATTGGGGCCAGGAGTTTGGCCTAGTGGTTATAGTGCTTGCCTAGCATGCATGAAGACCCAGGTTCGATTCCTTGGTACCACATATATAGAAAAAGCCAGAAGTGGTGCTGAGGCTCAAGTGGTAGAGTTCTAGCCTTGAGAAAGTCCAAGGACAGTGCTCAGGCCCTGAGCTCAAGCCCAGGACTGGCAAAAGAAAAAAAAAAAAGTTAAAAATGTGGTTCACAAGTTGGGCAGCAGTGGCTCCTACCTATAATTGTAGCTAATCAGGAAGCTGAGATCTGAAGATCATGGTTCAAAGTAGCTTGAGCAAGAAAATTCATGAGACTCTTACCTCCAATCAACCACCAAAAAAACAAAAAATTGAACTGTGGTGGCACTGGTAGAGTGCAGCCTTAAGCAAAAAGGCTCAAGGACAGCACTCAGGCTCTAAATTCAAGCCCTGGGATAGACTGACATTAAAAAAAAAAAAAAAAAAAAAACCATAGTTCACAGACCAATGTTCAGATTCTAGAACTTTCAGAAAAGAGGTCAAGGGGGAGGGAGATTGAGGCAGGTGGATTTGGGAGGGAGGGAAAGTAGGAGAAAAACAGGGGAAGGGATAAGTATTTGACAAGAAATGTTTTCACTAGCTTACATATGTAACACCTCTGCACATCACCCTAATAATAAAATTAAATTTCAAAAAAAGAATAGAGGTCAACCAGATTTTGTAGTTAGTCCAACCTGGTCAGTCCAGCCAGTGTTGTTATATTGCATGACTTTCCCATGACTGAAACAGCAGATTGATTGGCATTCTGGAGCAAGTGCCTTCTGCTTTACTGGCTGGCTACCTTGGGAACACTGTCTCCCCGTATCAAGTCATCTATGAAACAGTCTATGAATTAACCTAAGTAGTGGTTTGTGGTCAGATGACTGAGGAATTCCCAGCAGACTGGTGTCAGATAATAAACTTCCCAGGTCCTTGGGGCAGAGCTGATGCATCTGAAAAGTGTCATCAGCTCTGACACAGCACATGTAGGCCTCATGCATTTTCAAGCAGTAGTGGTAATGAAATAAGGAGAGTGAGGTGCACTGGCAGTGCAGGGTGCCGATGACAAATGCTAGTTAGGAGGACCTGTGGAAACACGCATTCAGCTAGAGACTCGCAGTAAGTGCGCTCAACATATAATTTCCATTAAAAAGCGGCTGGTGCTTATTGAAAGGTAGATTTTTAAAAATACAAAGTGAAAGAAAATACCTTTGCAATTCTGAGAAGTAAACTATAAAAATTGAAGAAGATACCAGAGAATAGAGAGTGCTCCCATGTTCATAGATCGGCAGAATGAACATCTGAAAATGCCATACTACCAAAAGTAAACTACACATTCAGTGCAACACTCATGAAAATGTCCCAATATGTCACAAACATAGAAAAGTCAATGCTAAAAGTCATATTGAAATACAAAAAGGCCAGGCACAATGGCTCACGCCTGTCAATTCTAGCTACTCAGGAGGCTGAGATCTGAGTTCAAAGGTTCAAAGCCAGCCCAGGCACAAAAGGACCTGAGACTCATATCCAATTAACCTAGAAAATGGGAACTGGGGCTTGGCTCAAGGGTAGGGTGATAGCCTTGAGCTGAAGAGATCATGGACAGTGCCCAGGCCCAGGGGTAGGGCTGTAGCCTTAAGCTGAAGAGCTCAGGGACAGCGGCCAGGCCAAGTTCAAGCCCCATGACCCACCAAAAAAAAAAAAAGAAAAGAAAGGAAAAGAAATACAAAGGCCTTTATTAGCCAGAGTAATCTTGAGAGGGAAAAATGCAATTCTTTTAATATTAACTTAATAATAGTTATATTTTAGCTCAATAATTATTTCCCCAAACATGTATGTGTGTAGATATATGATATAAGACATTTATGTTTATACATATAATGTAAGACACAATATTTTTGGGGGGGTGCCAATCCTGTGACTTGAACTCTGGGCCTGGGCGCTGTCCTTGAGCTTCTTTTGCTCAAGGTTAGCACTCTTCCATTTGAGTGACAGCTCCACTTCCAGTTTTTTTTGGCATGCGCCACAGGCACCCAGCCTGTGTATGTACATTATATATGTATGTATATGTACATTATAGAATGGATAAATGGACAAATCCAACTAAGTAAATTTCTATGTTACATTTTAATCGGGCTTTATTGTGTGGATATTTAGGATCCACTCTCCCTTTACTCCCTAGCACTGCACCAAGATGAAAACACAAACTCCTCAAGTTTATCAAATATGGTAAAATACATGTAACTAACTCTAGTCACTGCTGCACTGCATGCTCTCTGGTTCCTTTTACCCTTTGACCTCATTCCCTCCTCCTTCCAGCTCAAACCCAGAAACCACCATTTTTTCTAGTTCAAGTGTGTTATACTCACATATAGGGGAGATCTTGGAACAATGAAGCTAGTTGAGGTTGGTGTGGGAAGGAGGAAGGAGAACGATTCTAAGCAAAATACACTGTAGCCAGGTGCTACAGCTCACTTCTGTAATCATAGGTACTCAGGAGGCTGAGATCTGAGGATCACAATTTAAAGCCAGCCTCAGCATTAAGTCTGTGAACCTCTTATCTTCAATGAACTACTCAGAAAAAAAAAGCCAGAAATGGTGCTGTGGCTCAAGTGGTAGAACATTAATCTTGAGGGGAAAAAAACTCAAAAACAGAACCTAGACTCTTTGTTCAAGCTCCAGGAACAGGAAAACAAAAAACAAAAAAAACTGCTTTTTCTGGTTGCTACTCTTATTGTGACACTTGTAAATCTTCTTAAGAGTGTGGTGTCTTAATTTTTGAGAAGTACATTTCACTTTTCTGTGACCAAGATCATTATCTGGCCATATTTTTCTGATAAGATGGGAAAAAGTTTTAAGTAGAAACCAACCGTGGCTGTCTAAAGGATTAAACTCACCAGGACACCATACAGACTGGCAAATTTTAAGATGAACTGCAAATGTATTTTATCAGTTGAGACTAAAAACAATTTTGCAAGGTATTTTTAACATATTTGATGGCAAAAAAAAGCAAGAATTGCTGATAGGAACAAAATATGAAAGTATCCCAATGCCTATCAAAGGCCAATGAGTCAATAAAACGATGGGAACACCCAGAAGTAATAGGCAATAACTCAAGAGAGAGTGAGCAAGGATTACAAGCCCACACCTGTAATCCTAATTACTGAAGAGCCTGAGGTCTGAGGATCACAGTTCAAAGCCAGCCCCAGGCAGGAAAGTCTGAGACCCTTATCTCCAATTAACCATCAAAAAGCCAGAAGTAGAGCTGTGGCTCAAGTGATAGAGTGATAGTCTTAGATGAAAAAGCTCAGCAACAGTGCCCAGGCCCTGGGTTCAAGCCCCAAGACTGGCATACAGAGGATGGGGGGAGGAAGGAAAGGAGAAAAGGAAAAGGGGTACATCCTGTGGCAAAGAGAAATTGAGAAAAAAAAAAGCAGGACATAGAGGAAGAAAGGACACATTGTAGTAGGGTGGGGGGTAAGGAATGATAATAATAGCCTTTCTATGGTCTAGATGTAGTTTTTCTCCACCAAATTCAAGTTAAAACCTTACTCTTCAGGGCAGCAGTCTCTGGAGGCAGAGACTAAAGGAGGTGATAGGTTGGTGGGAGTAGAACCTTCAGAGAAGGGATTGATGTAGCCCCCTCAGGAGTAGGTTATTGAAAGAACTGATTATTACAATGCAGCATCCCTTCTTCCTTCCACTGCGTTGTGATGCAGCGTGAGGTCCTTACCCACAGCCAGTGAATGTTGAACCCGCCAGCCTCTAGACCTATGAACTAAAAGTCTTTTCCATATAAATTATTCTATCTCAGGTGGCCTGTCAAGCAACCAAAAGCAGGCTAAGACAAAAGCAGTCTATAAAATGGAAACTATTTCTTCTCTGAAAAGCTAAATGCCGCTTGTTATTATATTAGTCACCTCCCTAAAACATTGGTAAGCTGGTAAGGAATCTTGAATTACTATTTCTTGTGATAAACTGGAAATTTCAAGGAAAATAGCTAAAACTCTGTTGGCTTAACTATTAAGAGAGTAAAAACCACTGTCTGGGTAGGTGTGATTACTTAGCTTGGTTGTAACTGATCACCTAACCATACTCTAAAAATACCCACCTCCAACCCTGCAGAGAACAATGAAATAGTTTTCCATCCTACTCAGGAAACTAAAGACCCTGATAGCAGAGTCCTGATATAGTCACATCAATCAGAGAGCAGTTTTCATAAATCCTCACATGTATACCTTTTCCCTCTTTCAGATATTCATATTCTAAAGAAATGTTTGAGGAAGAAAATTGATGTTTCCAGTGAGAATGACAGCTGACATTTATTGAGTGCTGCTCTCATTTCAAATGGTTACCACTTAGTAACCTTATAAGGTAGGTGCTGTCAATTTCATTGCCCGGCTGAAATGGAACAGAAAAGTTAAAGCAACGTGCCCCAGGCCTCACAGCTGGGGAAAACAATGTTAAGAACAATTAAGAGACTTGTTGTTGCTGGGGACATGGTGGCTCACGCTTGTAATCCTAGCTACACAGAAAGCTGAGATCCCAGGATCGAAGTTCAAAGCCAGCCCAGGCACTAAAGACCGTGAGACTCATCTCCAATGAATCAGTAGAAAACTGGAAGTGAGGCTGTGGCTCCAGGGGTAGGGCAGTAGCCTTAAGCCGAAGAACTGAGGGACAGCTCCCAGTCCCAGAGTTCAAGTCCCACGACGACACACACACACACACACACACACACACACACACACACACACACACACACACAGAGTCAGGTTGCTGTCTACAGTGCCAGGTGCAGAGATTTCCATTCATAAAGGCTGAATTGTTGAACATACACAGTTCTCCAGGCTAGACTTCAGTCGTTCCATTCAGAAGCATTGGGAGGATGAACTGTGACCTCACGCTGTGTCTGAAGCTATAGAATGCCCACAGTGACTCATGCCCACAAGCTGGATGTGTCTGATTCTGCCTCTGGGCACCAACAGAGCCGCTGAGCGATCAGGTGAAGTCATCCACCACACACACAGGCAAGACATTCAGGTATGCATGGGTGGCTCCAGCGCAGGAATCTGTCTGGTAAGCTGGCTTCTCTCAGCTCTCAGAAAGGATGCAAGGAATGATGAAAGATCAGTCCTAATCTCTCCTAATCTTTCTTTCAACCACTGAAACAGTTTTTCACTTCATGACTGTATCTCTAGTCTGGAATCAGATACAAGAGTATAATCATTAACAACTCTTCTTTCTGCTTTTCAACACTAGGCTCTTACAGAATTCCCCTTCCCTATGTGATTTGCTACTCTAAACTGTCTTTGCATTGTTTCAAACCATAGTCAGTATACTGTGTATGTTTTCAAGTACAGCTGGATCCAGTAATTAATATGATAGGACCATGTCATTTGAAATGATATTGTTGTATCTGCCTGCTTCGTTAACAGAGCAGCCTCTCTCTTCATGTCTATATGTTGGCCATACAACTTCAGTTCAAAGGTAGAATGTGTGCTTTATTTTCCAATTGAGGCAGGATAGATGAGGGAAAATAAAGCAAGGGAAGCAAGCCAGAGATTCAGAGGTTAAACACTGTAGGTAGTAACTCTATTAGAATCACATAAGCACCGCCTTCTTTGCTTTATGCCATTTAATCCTCCATAAACCGCCACATTCAGTAAAAATAAATAAATAAAATGTAAAAAGAATATCTGACTCCCTCTGACCTTTCCTGTTTGTATAAATGATTAGTATTATCCCTGGAAACTGCAAGAATATGTATATACATATATATACGTACATATATATATATGTATATATATATGTATTTTTTTTGCCAATCCTGGGCTTGAGCTCAGGGCCTGAGCACTGTCCTTGGACTTTCTCAAGGTTAGAGCCTCATCATCACTTCTGGCTTTTTTCTATATATGTGGTATGGAGGAATCGAACCCAGGTCTTTGTGCACAGGCACATGCGTGCGCCAGTGCTGGGGCTTGAACTCAAAGACATGGGTGTTGTCTCTAAGATTTAGGGCTCAAGACTAGTACTCTACTACCCAAAGCCAGCCACTGATTTTGTGTGTGTGTGTGTGTGTGTGTAACTGGATATGAGTCTCACAGACTTTCCTGCCCAGGCTGGCTTCACCCTTGATCCTCAGATCTCGCCTCCTCAGTAGCCATCTGCACCTGACCAAACCTACTTTTTCAACATTTATCATTAATATTTGACTTAGAAAATAAATTTGATTCTGGTCTCATGACATGATCGCATTGTTCTGCAGTTCACTGTGGCCCCACTTCATTCACATTGCTTCATTGGTCTTTTGGTGCATGCCTGGAGTCAGGAAACTGCAGTCTCCCAGTGAAAACACTGCAGGTAGCCCAGGCGAACCCCACCCTCAGAGGCCAACCTCCCTAGCAGGGTCCCTACCATTTCCAGTCTCTTCCTCTGGGAGGCTGTCAGACTTCCCACGGGCTCTGTGGGATCCCCACCTGTGGTGGTGTTATAGTACATTTCTCAGGATAAACTCAAAAGATTATAAGAAGACTTGCTTTTTTGTTGTGGTGGTGGTGGTGGTTGTTGTTAACAACTTTTTTTTGTACTTTATTTTTTTCCAGTCCTAGGGTTTGAACTCAGGGCTTGAGCACTGTCCTTCAGGTTCTTTTGCTCAAAGCTAACACTCTACCACTGGAGCCACAGCACCACTTCTGGTTTTTTCTGTCTGTGTGGTTCTGAGGAATCCAACTCAGGGCTTCATGAATGCTAAGCAAGCACTCTACCACTGAGCCACATTCCCATCCCAAGAAGATTTATTTGTTTATTGTTATTATTAAGTAGCAGTACAAAGAGGTTCCATAAGTCAGATTGTGAGAACAATGCTTCTCGGTCAACATCACTTCCTTCTTTCTTCCCCATTTTCCTCTTCCCAGCCCCACCCTCACATTACACAGCTCATTTTTTGTACAATGTACATTGAACATGACTGCATTTGCTTATCCTCCCTCCCTTCCTCTGCCCCGCACTTTACCCACCCCTTCAAAACATATTTCCACCTGCTGGTGCTCATTCAGTTGTTCAGAGGAGTACTGCCTTTCCATTCCTTCCCTGAGTACGCCCTTCTTTAGTAGGTTTGTTTGTGTGCAAATGCATTGAACCCTGTGTGTGTTATCATAAATAGTTGTAATTTAGGTTTGGGGGGGATAGGGTCTTGCTTTTAACTCACCTTAAACTCACTATACAACTCAAGCTGGCCTTGAACTCATTGATCCTCCTGCCTCAAACCTCCGAGGGCTGGAATTCTAGCTGTAATCTTAGCTACTCAATAGTTTGAGAGCTGCAGGAGTGTGGTTTAAAGTTAGCCTAGGCAAAAAAATAATAATAATAGTAAGCCCAAGATATCCTATCTCCAACTAACAACACAATGATGGAGCAGAGCATGGCTTAAGAGGTACAGTGCTGGCCATGAGCATACGAAAGGCCCTACATTCAAACACTGGTCATTTTTTTATAACTATAGCATCCCCCAAAATGGAATAGAATAAATCCTAATACACCTAGCTCCTAATATTAGTTATTAGGTATGGACAATCTTGTCCCATCTATATACCCACTCACTTCTCTAATTACTTGAGAAAACCTCAAACACTATCGACTGTAAATATTTCAGGGTGTATCCCTACTGGAAAAGACTCTTTTTTTTTTCTTTTTTTGCCAGTCATGGGGCTTGAGTTCAGGGCCTGACTTGGACTTTTCTCTAGGCTAGAACACTACCGCGTGAGCCACAGCACCAATTCTAGTTTTTTCTATGCATATGGTACTGAGGAATTGAACCCTGGCCTTTGTGCATGCTAGGGAAGCACTCTACCACTAGGCCAAACTCCTGACCCCTCTGTTTTGATTTTAGGCAAAACCATATG
Organism: Megascapheus bottae; assembly: GCF_031878675.1. Taxonomy (NCBI): domain Eukaryota; kingdom Metazoa; phylum Chordata; class Mammalia; order Rodentia; family Geomyidae; genus Megascapheus; species Megascapheus bottae. The sequence continues at coordinate 17,482,333 of NC_143521.1, read as the reverse complement.
TCATTAGTATCTCTCTGTCCCTGACCAGAATGTTCTTCCAGTCTGTCGTTAAAATCTTGGGATGACTTAGGACTGTTCTCCAGACCTCCGTCTCCTACTCTGCAAAATGGGAGAATGAGAGGTGTGGCTAAGGTTTCTGAAGCCTCTTTGAGTTCAAATCCTAAAGGCCAACATCAAGGACTTGGTATCTAACCTCAGCAGACCCTTGCCTTTCTTCAGTGAGTGGCTGCTCCCCATTAGCCATTGTCATGCCACCACTGTGTAGTAGGCAAATTAATCGGAAAACAAAAATAATCACTATTTTTCTTGAGATTTGCAGAACTGAAGAACATCTTATGAATAGGCAATTAAGATCAGATGTCTAGCTGTGAGCCTAGAACCTTCATCACCATGGGAAATACCCACTACCCATACATGAGATAAACCACACTCTCCTAAGACAGCCCTCCAGAAGGACAATCTAGGGTAGGACTGTTCCATCTTCTCTATCAGCCAGCCTCTGCAATCAAGTCACCTTCCAGCCTCAACAGTAGTCTCTTGACTTCATTGGACCTTCCTGTGCTGAGTGGACAGACTTGGGTCCTGTGACAACCGCGGAAGACCACACATTGCCAACCTGGCATGGAAGTCTAAAAGCTGCACCTTCAAATAGGTACCAACCACAGAACCTCAGTGCCCCCTAAAAGATCACTGGCCTACCTATCCACAGCCTAGCTTTGGTAGCTTGACTCAGAGGTACCCCCATCCCCATGGCCTGACAGTAATCCTTATCATGATGGATCCATGACAGCGTCCTGATGAACCTGGATGCGGGTGGCTGCATCTGTGTGAGCCACAGGAGGCAGGTTCAACTCTCAGGCTTGGGGCAGCACACCTTTGTCTCCAGGCCTAGAGGATGGGCCTTTCTCACAGCGCAGCTATAGAGGAGCGAGAGGTGAGTCAGTGCTTCTTTCCATCCTTGGGCTGACTGAATGATTCAAGGAAACAGCCAGCACTGTCTAGCCTTTTCTGTCCCCCGTGCACTCTCCCTCTCTCCACCCCCCCCTCTCTCTCTGCTTCAGCCAGCATTGGCTTCCATTTCAATTAATACATAAGGATAATTTATACTGCCTCAACTTAGAGATCAAAAAAAAAAAAATTCCTCACTACGTGCTGTGGGCTCACACCTGGAATCCTAGATATTCAGGAGGCTGAATCATGGTTCAAAGCCAGCCTAGGCAGGAAAGGCCATGAGATTGTTTTTTTTCTTTTTGTTTTTTCCCAGTCCTGGGGCTTGCACTGGACACTATTCTTGAGCTTTCGCAGGGCTAGTGCTCTACCAGTTGAGCCACAGCACCACTTTCAGCCTTTTCTGTGTATGTGATACTAAGCAATTGAACCTAGGGCTTTGTGCATGCTAAGCAAGCATTCTAGAGCTAGACCACTCCTGGCTTGATTCTTGTCTCTAATAAACTACTCAGAAAAAGCCAAAAGTGGAGCTGTGGCTCAGTGGTAGAGTGCTAGCCTTGAGCTAAAAGAATTTCAGGGACAGCACCCAAGCCCTGAGTTCAAGTCCCCGAACCAATACATGGGCATGCACATGTGCACACACACACACACACAATTATTTACTAATATCATTTTCATATCCAAGCCAATTACCCTCAGCATTTGAGTTGACTAGATTCTTCATGTATTTCCAAGTCCCTAGGAAAGAGGGAGAGAAAGGCTGACATGGAGGAAACAGAGAAGCAACTGAGATTTTGTCCAGAGTTCAAAAGTTCAGCCTCTGGTTCATGGACATACTACCCTGAGAGGAAGGAGGGGTTCTCTGACTGGCTGGTATTTTTGTGAGGTATTTGTATTAAACGTTCTAGCCTGAATTCCTAACCTCTCTAGACAAGGAGCCCTTGGCTCTGCTTTGCTAACTACAGTTGATTTAAACCTCTTCCTGGACATTTACTGAACCTGTAGATAGATAGATAGACAGATACATACATACATACATACATACATACATACATACATACATACATCAATTATATATCTTGTGTATATATGCATATATACATATATGGATACATACATGTGTGTATATATGTATATTTCTGTAAATGCATGAAGTGACAATACAGGAGTGCTTTAGACTCTCAAGAGAGGTAGAAGCAATAGGATATGAATAAAAGAGCACATTTATATTAATTGGCCCATGCAGTTGTGGAGACTTGCAAGTTCAAAGACTTCAGGATAGTCCAGGCAGGCTGAAGACCCAGAGAAGAGCCCAGCCATTCAAATTCAAAGTATCTGCTGCAACATTCCCTCCTGCTCAAGGGAAGGCCAATTTTAATGCTGTTCAGGCCTTCAGCTGTTTGGCTGAGTCCCGCTCACACTGTGGAGAGCAAGCAGCTTTACTCTCTCCACTCACATAAATTTGATCTCATCCCAGAATACTTCCCTAGAAACATCCAGAAAAATTGATTGATTGAATATCTGGGTAAGGAAGCCCAGCCAACATGACACATAAAATTAACCATCAAAGGGTATGAGAAGGAGGAGAAAAGAGATGAAATTGCCCAGAGTACAATCCCAAAAGCAGAGTGTGGCAGAGAGCTAAGGAGCTCTGGGTAATGCCATTTTTCTGTCCTCATGTTCTGACAAAATTGGCAGAGACTTGCTAGGCAACAAGGCAAATGTGGGCATGCGTACACTAGTAAAAAGCCTTCTCATAACTCCCTCTCCAGATATTCACCTCTGATTTACTTCCTAACCCCTTCTTACTATTGCCCAACACCAAGCCTGGAGCTAATCAAGTTCTTAGGCAGACCTGTTGACTCAGTGAGTCATCCTGTAATCCTTGCTATTCCGGAGGCTGATATCTGAGGATTGAGGTTTGAAGCCAAACTGAGGCAGACAAATCAAAACCTTTTTCTCTCCTATTAACCAGCAAAAAAAAAAAAGAGCCAGACATGGAGGTGTTTTTCAAGTGGTAGAGAGCCAGTCTTGAACAAAAAAAGCCAAGCAAGGGCATGAAATCGAGAATTTAAGCCCCACTATTGGCACGTACACAAAAAAAGATGTAGTTCTTCTGTACTTTTAAAATGAGGTCAATGGAAAAAAATTATATTAAGCAAAGCAAGCCAAGCCTGAAGAAATGTAGGTTGCATAGTTTCTCTCATTTGTAAGAACTAGAATATGTCTATGATATTCTTAACAGGGGATCACAATAGCCCAGTCGCTAAGTGCATAGGACCTTATATAATGAAGCATACCAACATGAACTCCAAGAACTGGAAACAAGAGGGTTTTATGAAGTGCTATACGCAGTCATTTTTTATTCTGTTTTAGTTTTCTGTACATTTTGTCTTGTATAAAAGTTTATCTGGTCCGTGGAAGGAAAAGGGAATCACAGAAAAATAGGACAAAGCATGAACTAATGGTACACTGATACTCACTAGACACTATGCTGGAGATGAACTATACAACTTGAGGGATGGGGGATGGAGAAAATGAGGGAGGGGGTAACAGTGTTTAAAAAGAAATTTACTCATTACCAGCCGGGCATGGTGGCTCATGCTTGCAATCCTAGCTACTGAGGAGGCTGAGATCTGAGGGTCGAGGTTCAAACCCAGCACGAACACAAAAGGACCTGGGACTCTCATCTCCAATTAACCACCAGAAAACCGGAAATAGCACTGTGGCTCAAGGGGTAGGGCAGTAGCCTTGAGCTGAAAAGCTTAGGGGCAGTGCCCAGACCCAGAGTTCAAGTCCCACAATGACAAAAATAAATAAATAAATACATACATACATACATAAATAAATAATAACCAGAGCAGAAAAGGGCTGGAGGTGTGGTTCAAACAAAATACTTAAGCCAACATGAAGACCTGATTTCAAACCCCAGTACTACCATAATTTTTTTTTAATCTCCAGCACAGCCCAACCAGACTACAAAACCTTTTCTTCTCCCATACTGCGAGTTCTGAGCACTCATCCCTCAGCCACCTCTCTACAGACTCCCTAATAACTACACTTATAAGGTTCTTAGCATTTGTTTCTTTAAATACTTATCAGTAGTCTCCAAAACAAAGCATTTTCATTCTCCCCTTTTTGCTTTAAAAAAATGTAGTATTATAATAGTACTCTACTCATATCCCCCAAACACACCCAACCCCAGCAGTGAAATGCCCTGACCAAAAATCCTGATCTTACTATGACTTCCTAGTGTCTCTTCCCTCAAGCCCGGCTTCCAACCCCTCCCTTCAACTCTTCCACCAAACTATCCTGGGTCTCTTCCACACCTCCACTGCCTCCACCCCATCTAAATCCCCGTAATCTCTGGGGAAGATGATTGCTGTAGTCTGCTGTGACCACATCGTCTTGACCCCAGTGGCCTATTCTCCACACTGTGGTCAGAGCTGATCTCTTAGAAGGTAGGACGACACCACGCCACTCTGCAACATCTCCCGGGGATCCCCACAGCACTCTGTATACTAATCCAGTCCCCTACCACTCCCTAGCCTCTCCCCATGACTTACTCCAGCTACAGCAATCTCCTCACTGTTGGGGGCTACATGAAAATCTTGCTTATACACCCCAGTGCCTTTGTATTGTCTATCTTTTTCCTGATGCAGATACCTTCTCAATTTTCCTTGCTAAAGTATCTTCTAGCTAAAAGTCCAACCATTCCCCCCCCACCCCGCACACACACATTTCTTAACCATCTTTTAGTTTTTCATAGTAATATTAATTAATGTCCTACACATCCTGGAAAATGCCTCCATTATTAGTTAAAATGCGATCTCACTAACTCTTTGCCTAGGCTGATGTAGGAGCACATATTTTTTATTTGTTATTTTTTTTGCCACTACCAACAAAAAAAGAAGAAACTATAAATGAGATGATTATTTAATAATAACCACAAACACTCCCTTTTACAGTCCAGCGCTATGGTTTGAACTTTACATTAACTGCGTTATTTATTCATACTCCTCAGAGAGAGTGACTTGCTATATTTGTATCTTCAATGTTCCCCAAAGGCCCATGTGTTGGATTGCCAATGGGTGACATTATTAGAAAGTAGTAAAGCTCTTAGGAGGAAGGGTCCAGTGGGAGAAAGTTAGACCATTGGGGGGCATGCCATTGAAGAAACCCCTGGAACCTGGCCCCCTCTTTTTTTTTTTTGTGGGTCATGGGTCTTGAACTCAGCCTGGGCACTGTCCCTGAGCTCTTCTACTGCCCTACCCCTTGAGCCAAGCCCACTTCCCTATTTCTAAAGGTTAATTGGATATAAGAGTGGCGGGTCCTTTTGTGCCTGGGTTGGCTATGAACCTTTGAACTCAGATCTCAGACTCCTGAGTAGCTAGGATTATAGGCGTGAGCCACCATGCCCGGCTACCTGGGCCCCTCTTTCTGCCTGTCTGCTTCTTGGTCATCATGAGGTGAGCATTTCTGCTCTAACACATGCTCCTGCCATGATGCTTTGCCTCACCACAAGCTGAAAAGCTACAGAGTCCATTGACTATGCCTGGAAGTTCTGAAACTGTGAACCTACACAAACCACTCTTCCTTAAACATTGTTTCCCAGGTATTTTGTCACAGTGATGGAAAGCTGACTAATGCAGCAATTATAGATCAGATCCATAGGCTCCAGCAAATCTCCTGACTCACCACACTCATGTTGCTAGTAAGAAAAGAATCAAATTAGAGCTTTTCCTAGTTCAAAGTCCAGACTCTTAATCACTGTGAATCCCCAAAACCTTTCTTTTCTTTTCTTTCTTCTTTTTTTTTTTTGTAGACAGGGGGCTTGAACTATGGGCCTGAGTGCTGTCCCTGAGCTCTTCAGCTCAAGGCTACTGCTCTACCACATTAAGCCACAGCACCACTTCCAGTTTTCTGGTGGTTATTTGGAGATAAGAGTCTCACAAACTTTCATGCCCAGGCTGCTTTGAACCAAGATCCTCATATCTCAGCCTCCTGAGTAGCTAGGATTACAGGCATGAGCCACCATGCCCGACCCTATTTTGCATTTTTAACTAAGTCAACCACACAGAGTGAAGCCATTAAGTATAACTCCTGGACAGCTCCCTTCCCCTGAAGAGGAAAATGTGTGCACACAAGCAAAGATAAGGCACTGGAGGGGAGAGATTCGAGGGATTAGAAGGACTGTGAGAAACACGCTGTCCAAAACAAAGGAGAAATGAATGATACTTAAATTGTAAGAGCTTCTAGTTGATAAATACTGTCTGGTATTTCCTTGAAGCGCTTTTACCCTCACCGCAGGCTCTGATGGCTGTGGTCCAGTTACCTCAATTGGGCTGTGTGACTCATCAACCTCCCTTTAAAGCAACACTGGGGCCCAGGGGTAGTGACTGCTCAGGGAAGAAGCCATGGCTCACACACTTCGTTCCTCCTGGCTACTGTTCTGCTGGCTGGTGCTAACTGCAACAGAAGGTAAGGGTTTGGGGCTTTATTCTTCTGTGGGACCACTAATCAGTTGGGTAGAAAAACGAAATGGACTCTGGGATTACATATTGGATAGCTAAGCTATTTCCATCAGCCTGGAACCTTGTCTGAGCACTAGCTCTGTGGTTAGAGGTGCATAAGTCTGAGCGTCATTCCTGCTGAAGCGACAATATTCTTAATATTCGTAGTGTATGGGCTGTGAGGACCGTGTGACCTACATACACAATACTCTAGTTCTTCTGTATGAAGTTATCAGTGCCCACCGTGGGTCACAGTGCTGGTCACCTTGTTACATGTCCAGAATGGCCAAGTGGACATGGTGAATATGTGACCTCTGTTTGGTGCTTTCATTCGTCATATAGACCACTTCATTCCAGTTCTATGAGGTTGACCTCTCCCCTTCCTACTCTCTCCCCTTTCTCCCACTTCCCAATCTCCAGATGGCCTGAGCTTTAAAATTGGTTTGAAAACTAGTGGAGAAAGAAAAGGGCAGGGAGGGCAGGAGGAAGGAAAAGGAGGAGGATCCTGGGAGGCCGGAATCTAGTGTTTTCTTCACCCATCACCTTTGCTCCTATCCTAGATTCTGATCAGGGAGGAAAGACAAGGAGTAGAAGGGAGCCCTTTATCCTTCTTAGAGGCTTTGTGGGGACTTACCCTGGCCCTACTCCCACAACAGATGGGAGTAGTGGCGACATGGACCCAGGTTATAGGATAGCTAAAGACCCTCTATTTCAACCTCCACCCCAACTCTGGCCATCACGAGGATATTATAAATAACCCCTGCTCCCAAGCCCCAAGACAAGGCCCCAGCCATTGCCTGTTGGAAGCGACATCTAAAAAAGGAATCATGAAACAAAGCTAGCCACCCACCATCTTCTTTCCAAGGTATGGGGTTGTGCGATCATGAAGCCAATTTTGTCACCTTTTCTTTTCTTTGGGAGGCTTTGAAAAGTGTGAAACTTACCTAGTTACCATGAGATTAAAGATTTCTTTTACTCTGTTAAAATAAAAAAAAAAACAAAAACAAAAACATAAAGAGCTAAGCATGGTGGCTCATTTTTGTAATCCCAGCTACTTGAGAGATACAGATTGGAGTATCACAGTTTAAGGCCAGGCCAGGAAAAAAGTTAGGAAGACCTTATTTCAAATAATAAATTAGGGGTTGAGACTATGGCATAGTGAAAGAATGCTTGCCTAGCATGCATGGAGCTCTAGGTTTGATTCCTCAGTACCACATACACACAGAAAAAGCCAGAAATGGTGCTATGGCTCAAGGGGTAGAGTGCTAGCCTTGAGAAAAAGCCCAATGACAGTGTTCTGGCTTTTAATTCAAGTCCCAGGACTGGCCAAAAAAAAAAATTAGGGGTCTGTCACAAGTCATATTATGTGGACCATTGGAATTCAGAGGGACAGTCAGATCCAAGAAGGAGGTGTCACATGGGCCACAAGAATTGAGGGGAGAGCCACATTTGAGGGGTGTCACAAAACTTGCAACTGGGGCAGGAATTTTTATGTCATACCATTAAAACAATACAACATGGGGAAGTAGAAACTTAGCAGATTTTTATAAACAGGGACACAGGGCATGACTTAATTGACAAGCTGATTCTTAGAGGTTCAAGTGATAAACTGTTAGCCCTGAGCAAAAGAGACTCAGAAATGGTGTCCAGGGCCTGAGTTCAAGCTCCAGGGCTGGGTAAATAAATAAATAAGGCTAATAGCAGACACCTGAAATCCAAGCAGCTTGGGAGGCAAAGGTAGGAGGATCTCAGTTCAAAGCCTGGTGGGGAGGAGGAAAATAAGACTACATGCAACATAACTAAAGCAAAATGGTCTGGAGGCATGGCTCAGGTGATTGAGCTCTTGCCTAGAAAGCATGAAGCTCTGAATTCAAACTCTAGTACCTAGTGCCACCTATTTAGTATAGCTGGTACTGGATATATACAGGTGTACATATATATATATATATATGATATCTATATAATTTTTTTGCCACTCCTGGAGCTTGAACTCAAGGCCTTAGCACCGCCCTTGGCCTTTCCTCAAGGCTAGAGCTCTACCACTTGATCCATAGCACCACTTCTGGCTTTTTCTTTGTATGTAGTATCAAGGAATCAAACCCAGGGCCTCTTGTATGCCTCTTGTATCCCCTCAGTCATGGGGCTTAAACTCTGGACCAGGATTCTGTCTCTGAGCTCTTCAGCTCAAGATTAGTGCTCTACCATTTTGAGCTACAGGGCCACTTCTGGTTTTCTGGTGTTAATTGGACATAAAAGACTCCAGGATTTTCCTGCTGGGGCTGGTTTTAAACTGTGATCCTCAGATCTCAGCCTCCTGAATAGCTAGGATTATAGGCATACACTATCAGCACCTAGCTAGTTAACATGTGTTTGAATAATTGAAAGATGTTTAAATTTTTACTTTGGCAGCACGTTACATGTAGTTTCACCCTATCCCAACTGGAATCCTGGTGAAATTGGTGTGTGAGCTCCCCATTCTGGATTTGCTAGACCAGGTCATTGTCACTCTCCAAACCACCCTCCTCCCTCTTTGAATCCTCTCTTTGAATTCTGCTTCAAGTCCTGACATGTAAATGCCATCAATGTCACCTTATTATAGGCAAAGACCAAGCCTTTCTTAAGACATTTTGTTTAAGGTTTGCAACCACTCTGACACTTAGGAGTTTTCCTAGCAGTTGGCACACCAGCTGCAGCACATAGTGCATCCCACTCTTTGTGTACATGCATGTACTGCAGCTGCCTCCCACTTCCCGGGCACGCGCCTGAGTCCTTATGATTTCTGCACCTGTCATAGCACCTGACATGGCAGCCTGCACTGCGAAGTGACTTGACATATAACTAGAATTGAAAGAGGCCACATTCTGGGATCTAAATTTTTTATCTTAAAAAAAAGAGATTGCCTGGGTGCCAGTGGCTTATACCTATCATCCTAGCTATGATCCACAAAGTGAATCAAGTTGCAATCAATGTAAGCAATCACAGGACTGTAAGTTAATCACAGGACTGGTATTTTCTTTCTGGTTCAACTCTGAAAGCACATAAAAAAATTTTTTTTAGAAAGCGGAATAGTAGCTTAAAGTGATAGTGCACTAGCCCTGAGCAAAAGGAACTCAGGTACAGCACTCAGGCCATGCTCTGAATTCAAGCCCCATGACAAAAAAAAAAAAAATGAATTTTCCTAAAACTCCATTGCCATCTAAAGGAAGAACTTTATGCTTGACTATCTAGAGCCAAGCTCATTTCTTTCAAAATCAGTATAATTCAATATACTGAAAAATAGCCAGCTATTTTCTGCCCAAATAACCACAGAGTATAGGTAATTATATCAAAAAATCTCATTATTGTTTTCTTTTAAAAAAAACATAAAAAGTGGTAGTTGTTGCTCTGTGATGAATTTCATGTCTAGACTCTAACAAACCTATCTAAAATTGACATCCAACGTTTGAGCAATATGCTGGCTTTTTCATTTGACTCTAATACTCTAAATTAATGGTGAAAATGTTCTGAGACTATATTAGAAAAATAGACAGAGGGCTATGCAATGTCTTGCTGAGTACTCCTGTAAGCTGAGTTTCCACAATGAGGACACAGAGCCAACAGTCCCTTGTCTTCATAGAAGTGGAGCTATGGCTCAAAGTGGTAGAGCTCTAGTCTTGAGCAAAAGAACTCAGGGACAGCACCCAGGTCTTGAGTATAAGCACAATGACCAACAGAAAAAAAGTTCCCAGAAGGGAGTACTGGACTGTCACTACTTCACTACTGGACATGCAGAGTCTTGGAGACTCCTGCCGTCAGGCTCTAACACCCAACTGCCACAGGAATTAAGGTGTGGCTTTGAGTTTTAAGAAATAAGCTGAGAAGCTGACGCCAGTGGCTCATGCCTGTAATCTTAGCTACTCAGAAGGCCGAAATCTGAAGATTGTGGTTCAAAGCCAGGCTAGGCACAAAAGTCCATGAGACTATTATCTCCAATTAACCTCCAGAAAACCAGAAGTGGCACTGTGGCTCAAACACTAGCCTTGAGATGAAGAGCTCAGGAACAATGCTCAGGCCCAGAATTCAGGCCCCACAACCATCAAAACAAACAAACAAACAAACAGAGAAAGAAGAGGTGACATTATTCAAAAAGCCATGTACTCAGTCAGGTGCCGTTAGCCCACACCTAGAATCCTAACTGCTAAAGCCAACCTGGTCAAGGAAATCTAGGAGACTCTTGTCTCCAGTTACCCACCAGAAAACCAGAAGTAGCACTGTGGTACAAAGCAGTAAAGTGCTATGGCAAAGTAATGTGCATGGACAGTTGAGATCAAGCTCCACAACCTACGAAAAAGAAGGAACAAAGGGAGGGAAGGAGGGAAGGAGGGAAGAAAAGAAATGTATTCATTACTTGAATATGAAACAATTACCCTTTTGTATATCACTTTGTAATGACAATTTTTAATAAATTCAAAAAAAAAAGCCCAAGTTGCCAGTGGTAGAAGGTGGAGAATGTGTGTTTTAAATCGCTTAACGGTTTACTGAATGGTAGAACTAAAGGTTTGACTATACCTGAAGTGACTACAAACTCAAGATGGAACTTAATAAGATTAGTTTCTGCTCTAGTAGCTAGATTCTTCCAGAACTTGTCAGAAAAGATAGTGATGGCAGATTTAAGCAATTTTATAATTAGAGTCCAATTTCAGCCACAGAATGTCAGGATGAATATGAGAGAAAAGACTGGCCCGTTACTCAAGGAAAAAATATCCATTCAAACTAACTTTTAAAAGGGATGTTTTGGGGCTGAGACTGTACCTTAGTAGTAGAGTACCTGCCTAGCATGCGTGAGGCTCTGGGTTTGATTCCTCAGTACCACAATGACAATATTTTTTTTTGAGGGGGTGCTTGAGCTCAGAACCTGAGCACGGTCCTTGGACTTTCTCAAGGCTAGAGCTCTACCACTTGAGCCTCAGCACCACTTCCAGCTTTTTTATATGTATGTGGTACCGAGGAATCAAACCCGGGTCTTTGTGCCAGCTGGGCAGGCACTCTACCACTAGACCAAACTCTCGGCACGACAATAATTATTTTTTTAATTTAAAGGATGTTTCTGGAAGCTGGGCCTGGCAGTCCATACCTGTAGCCCTAACACTTAGAAGGCAGGAGGACCATGAGCTCAAGACCAGGTTAGGCTACGTAACAAGATCCTCAAGACAAGAATGATGCTGGAGAATCACGTGGCCATCCTCTGCTAGTACATCTTTCCTGGCGTTTATTTTGATCTTTGATTTAATCTTTCTAAAAATCTTAAGTACAGCCAACTTTCAGAGGGACTAGTAATGGAAAACCACTTTATTATCATATGATCTCCTGTCTCATTCTTTCCTCCGAGGCACTTCTCATTTTGTTGCTTCTTTATGAAGACCTTGCCTCTGCTTCTCTACATTCAACTGGCCAAACATTGACCCTACAACTTCCACTAACTGTACTTCTTTGTTACAATTCTCAAATGCTGGTGCAGTTTTTCAAGGACTAGCAACGAGTAAGGAGAGCATCTACTGCTGTGGATGACTCATTTTTCCAGGGGCTGTGAATGAGACAGAATACATGGAAAGAACCATAGACCCAGGCAGGTACAAGTGTATCCAGGGCAGCTAAGAGATCTGAATTCAGCTGCCCTGAAGGTGAGGAGAATCTAGTTCTCTTTCAATGCATCAGTACTCTCAGCTTCTGTGGGATCCTTCTGTCTCCATCACACACGCTTGGACACACTTTCAGGCCTCCATTGGCGCCTCAGGGCAATGATTAAACATTACAGGAAGATTGTTTGCAAGGCCAACTTAACTGGGTGATTCAGCCGAGAGAACACCTTGATACTTGCACCTGATCTAAATTTCTTTTCAAGAACTAGTTGTGTCATGATCCTCAGAACACCTTCCCTAATTTTCTTAACACTAAACCCTTTTCTGCCAATCTTTATTTTGTTAAAGTATGCACAGAATAAAACTTCAAATCTTAAGGTAAAGCTTGATTACATTTTATGCATACATATGTGCGCAACATGCATGTAGATGTATATACAGAAGTGTAAACATGTGTATGGCACATGGATCATGGATCATGTATGATATATACTCATTGAATAACTGTCTAGATCAAGGTATAGAACATGTCTTGCTTTCCTCCTTTCTTTTGTTGTTTTGCTTTGTTTTGTTTTTCCAATCCTGGAGCTTGAACTCAGGGATGGGCATTATCCTGGGGCTTCTTTTGGCTTAAGGCTAGTGCTTACTTGAACCACAGTGCCACCTCCAGCCTTTTCTGTTTGTGTGGCACTGAGGAATCAAACTCAGGTGCATGCAAGGCAAGCACTCCCCGTGTGGTATAGAACATTTCTAAAGAACTCTATGGTGGGGCTGGGAGTTTGGCCTAGAGGTGGAGTGCTTGCTTAGCATGCACTAAGACCCAGGTTCGATTTCTTGATACCACATCCACATAAAAAAGCTGGAAGTGGTTCTGTGGCTCAAGTGGTGGAACTTTAGCCTTGAGAAATCACAAGGACAGTGCTCAGGCCCTAAGTTCAAGGCCCAGGACTGGCAAAAAAATAATAATCCTATGGTTCGGGGCTAGGAGAGTAGCTTGGCAGTCGAGTGCTTGCCTAGCATGCACAAAGCCCCAGGTTTGATTCCTAAGTACTACATACACAGCAAAGGCTCAAGTGGTAGAGCGCTAGCCTCGAGCAAGCTCAAGGACAATGCTCAAGCCCAGAGTTCAAGCCCCAGTACTGGCAAAAAAAAAAGGAGAGAGAGAGAAAATTCTATGGTTACTTTGTATAGTAAATAGCACCTACTCTTGGCTGGGAAGGTGGCTTAGTGGTAGAGTGCTTGCCTAGCATGCTTAAAGCCCTGGGTTCCTCAGTACCACATAAACAGAAAAAGGTGGAAGTGGCACTTTGGTTCAAGTGGTAGAGTGTTAGACTTGAGCAAAAGAAGCTCAGAGATAGTGCCCAGGCCCTGAGTTCAAGCCCAGTAAATAATAACACCGACCCTAACCCTTAGGGTATGTATTATTTTGTGTCTCACAGAACATCCATAGGATTCTTCTATTTGCCATGGATATTAGTAACTCTTCTTTTTCACTACTGAGTATTATTTCATTGTATGAATATGTCTGTCTCTGTCTCTGTCTGTCTTTCTCTCTGTGTATCACTCTCTCTCTCTTCCTTTCTTTGTCTCTTTCTTGTGCCAGTCCTGGGACTTGAACTCTGGGCCTAGACACTGTCCCTGGGCTCCTTTTGCTTAAGGCTAGCACTCTACTGCTTGAGCCACAGCACCACTCCCACTAATCGGATATAAAAGTGCCTGGCTCCTGAGATGTCCAGACCTCAGCCTACTGGTATCTAAGTGCACGGGTGTGAGCCCAGGGCTCCTGGAGTGAATGTACATTTTCTAAGTGAATGTACAATTTACAAGGAAGGCTCCTATGATCCACTTGGACTAGTTCTTTTTGCATAGAGTGCATTTATTTCTCTTGTGCATTCAGTTCCCAAGAGCAGAAAGACTGGATCCTAAGATGTTTCTGTTTGCTGTTTTCTTGCAGTGTGGCAGTGCTTTCACATATGTTTTGACATTTCTTTATTTCTCTCTTCTCACCTATCTCCTTGCCCCTGCCCTAAAGGCTCCAGCCTCCTCTGCCCAGTTCCCAGGCCGGTTTCATGACTTGCCTTTCCCCCCACAGGACAGAATTTAGTCACCCCTCCCAGAGGCTCAGGAAGCAACGCAAACCCTACAGACTGCCAGATCTTCACGCTCACCCCTCCACCCACCACAAGAAAGCCTGTTACCAGGGTCCCTCGGCCCACCACCAAGAACACCGTGCAGCGAGTTCCACAGGGGAGGCCCGGGGTCTACCCCAACTTTCCAAGAGGACCGTTCCTCCCACCAACCTGCAACCACCGTTTCCATTTCCAGCCATTTTACTGGACCTTGGGGAGGCTCTTTCCAAATAGGTATTTCCTTGGGAGACGACTCCAGAGTGGAAGCTCCTCTGAGGAAAGCAGAGAGAAAAGAGCAGCTCCGGCATATTGAAGTCCCTATCTCTGAAAGACAATAAAAACATTTCTGCTTTCAACTGGGGACTGGGGGCTCCCGCCTATCAAACTGGCTGCTCGGGAGACTGAAATTTGAGGATCTTGGTTCAAACCCAGCCCAGGCAAGAAAATCTGTGCGACTCCTATCTCCAATTAACTACTAAAAATTTTAGATAGAACTGTTGCTCCAAGTGGTAGAGCACTAACTGGAGGATAAAGGCTCAGACACAGTGCCTAGTTCCTGAGTTCAAGCTCCAGAACTGCCAAAAACAAAACAAAGCAACAACAGCAACAACAACTATTTCTGTTTTCTCTTTCTGAACTAAAGTTGTTGGATTAGAAGATGAAAAATCCAACATAACATTGACTAATAATGGTTCCTTCTCCTTGTTAGCAGTGACATTATTAGATTACAGATTATTTTTGTCTATAAAAAAGAAAAGTAACCAAATTATCCTTGTCCCACAAAAGATTAATGCAATAGGCCTGGAGTGTGGCTTAGTGGTAGAGCACTTGCCTGGCATGCACAAAGCCCCGGGTTCCATTCCTCAATACTACATACACCGAAAAAGCCAGAAGTGGTGCTGTGGCTCAAGTGATAGGGCTCAAGTCTTGAGAAAGCCCAAGGACAGTGCCCAGGCCCTGAGTTCAAGCCCCAAGACTGGCAAAAAAAATAATGCAAATAGAAATCTTAAAATGGGGCTGGCTCATGCCTGGAATCCTAGTTACTCAGGAGGCTGAGATCTGAGGATCACAGCTCAAAGCCAACCCAGGCACTAAAGTCTGTGAGAATCTTATCTCCAATTAACCACCAGAAAACTCAAAGTGGTGCTGTGGCTCCAGGGGTAGGGCAGTAGCCTTGAGCTGAAAAACTCAGGGACAACGCCTAGGCCCAGAGTTTCAAGTCCCATGACAGAAAAAAAAAATTTTAATGGGTTATTCCAATAATTTCTATCCATACTGAGAAGCTAGCAGAATTAATACCTTCCTCTAAATTAGAGTGAGGAAAGTTTACAAAAGAGATTAAGGGGGGCTGAGAGTTTGGCCTAGTAGTAAAGTGCTTACCTACCATGCACGAAGACCCAGGTTTGATTCCTAGGTACCACATACATAGAAAAAAAAAAAAGCCGGAAGTGGTGCTGAGGCTCAAGTGGTAGAGCTCTAGCCTTGAGAAAATCCAAGGACAGTGCTCAGGCCCTGAGCCTAAGCCCAGGACTAGAAAAAAAAAAAGATTAGGAAATGAATGAAGACATTAATGATTTTTTTTATATTCATCAGGAAACATACAGAGCAAGATGCATTTTAAAGTTCACCAATGAACTTTAAAAAGAGATTGTAAGATTATAGCAAAAAAATAGATAACACTATATTTATAAACTGGACTATTTAGCTAAATATAGTATCCAATTTTTATATAAATGGAACTAGAAAATATATATTTCTATATAAATGGAATTTTAAAAATATGTGTATATGTATATAAACACACTGAATACTATGACTGCATTCTCCCATCCTTCCTTTCCAAATTTATTTTAATACATGCTTTTTAAGTGATTGATGCAATTAGTTTGATCCTAACTCAGATCTAGGATCCTAGCTAAAAGAGATCCTAGATAAATGAAATATTTCCCACTAATTTTTCAACATAGGTTCATGCTGAAATACTTGATTTAAGTTAGCTAAATAAATCAGGTGTCTGTCCTAGCTACTTAAGAAGCTGAGATCTGGAAAATCATAGTTCAATGCTATCCTGGGCAAAAAAAAAAAAAATAGTCTATGAGACCCCCAAAGGAAGAAAAAGAAAAAAGCCAAGTGGTAACTGGAACAGAGCTTTTAGTGGAAGAGCTGCATTTAAAGGAACAGTCCAGATGAGAATGAGACCCTGAGCACAAGCCCTAGTACCAGCACACACAAAAAGTTACCCAAATGATATGTTAACTCTTGAAGTCTATAAAGTTCATTCATTCAATTATGAGAATCTTGTATTCCTTTCTCTATAAAATATTTCCTGCTGTTTGTGCCACTCATCTTGCCTATAACGTAGGAACTTCAGTTTTTCCTATGTGTCAATGGCTTACACTGTTTCTCTCAGAAACTGGGTGTAAAAGATGCTGCTACTGCTATTCCAAAGAGACAGCAAATAACATGAAGTCATGGGAACTCTGCAAATGAATGCCTGGGAAAAGGAGAGAGATAAATTATTGTAATGAACTTCCTTTCTACATTAAAAGATAAAAAGAAAATCCATTTCTCCTCACTTACTTTGGAGCAAATCTTCATTATAACAACAAACTAAATAAAACCTACTTGAAAACTTTATCAAGAAACTATCTTTTGAGGCCAAGTACCAGTAGCTAATACCTGCACCCCTAGCTACTGAAGAGACTTAGATGTGAGGATCGTGGTTCAAGGCCAGCCCAGTCAGGAAAGTCTAATCTCCAATAAACTACTTTTAAAAAGCCAGAAGTGGAGCTGTGGCCCAAGTGGTGGAGTGCTTTAGCCTTGAGTAAAAGAAGCTTGGAGACAGTATCCAGGCCCTTAAGTCAAGCCTCAAGGTTAGCACAAAATAAACAAAAAACTATCTTCTGAAAAACCTTACATTCTCCTGGAAGGCAGTTTGGAGGTTTCTCAAAAAACTAAAAATAGACCTTCCCTATGATCCAGCCATACCACTTCTGGGCATCTACCCTGAGCACCATAACTCAGGATATGATAAAGACACCTGCACAGCCAAGTTCATCTCTGTACTATTCACAATAGCCAAGCTATGGAAACAACTCAGATGCCCTACTGCAGATGAATGGATAAAAAAAAATTGTGGCACATATATACAATGGAATTCTGTCTAGCCAACAAGATAAAATAATGGCATTTGCTGAGAAGTAGATAAAGCTAGAGCGAATCATGTTGAGTGAGATAAGCCATGACCAAGGAACAAGTGACAAGTGGATATTAGATCCAAACAGTACAAGAGCAATGACTCAATATTCAGATACTCAAGGTTATGGACACATGGTCTTGGAGATATAACTACATAGACGTAAAAATTATGAAGGGATTTGTACTCTGTAGACATATATACTGTATATAGATCAATATGTATCTATGACATACAAAGTCTTGCCTTAATTTTAATTATGTTCTAAAAGTTATGTGCCAGTGATTGCATAGAGATACCTTTCTTGAATACTTGTTAACCATGACATTTGAAATATGATAAAAAAAAATACTTATATTCACTTTTGGTTAGGGGGAACATATCAGAAGAGGGTCATCAAAAAGCAAACTTGAAGACAGATAAAGCAGATAAAGATCTAGATTTGGAGCTCACTTCCATTTCTGACCCTTGTGTTTTATTCTGTGAACTTGGTGCTCTTATCCTCCCTCAACTGCCCCAAATCAACCTGGTTTTGGCTTTCATTGAGTTTACTCTCTTCAAACAATACAGTTTAGACATGTAGCTAGGATATTTATCCCCTTTGGAGGAGTTTCAGGCAAACTAAAATACAATTGGCGGATAAACAGCCGCAGTACATCCGTCACTGCACCAGCTATATGAAGCAGACTGCTTCTACAGAGTTTCAGAGTTTACAGAGTAAGGGGTATGGTCCTGCCAAGCAGGGAAGCTGAGCGAAACTGAGGCTCAACTGATGGTTGCGACTGTTCTCAAGCTTGGAAATAAATCTGGGCCAGTAAACTAACATAAGAAAGCAAAGCCAAGCCAGTGTGGACTATTCTTCAAATTTCCATTCACTTGACGATTGACTTAGATTTCACTAGCTATTTAGATACCACACTGGAAAGCCATCTTCCCAATTCATTCCAAAGATCTTCAGAGCCTTATCACGTTGGTACTCCCGCAGTGTTCTGACTGGTAGTGCTGCCTTTATTCATCTGCCACATTTCCTTTCAAGAGGCAAATTTATTTTTATAATTCATCAATCTCTTTCTGCTTGACTCGAGTCTCAGTGTAGTGGAGAGCTCTTTCCCATGAGCCTCCCCACCCTCACTCCATTCCCATCCAGCCACTGGCTCCTTTATGCGAACTCACGGACTTCAGGAGAGTCCTAACATAGTCACAGAGGCTAGGAGACCTCAGAGTATGTGCCACAAACTCCTTGAAGCCTGAGTGCTTCATGTCTGCTAGGGGCCGCCACCCACGGACGTCAGCCTTCTATTACCTATGTACAATACGATTCTTATTATTAAGACAATGTAAAGAGTGGTTACAGAGTATTTACAATGCTTGTGGCCCACTCTTTTTTCTTTTTTGTCAGTGGTGAGGCTTGAACTCTACGTCTGGGCACTGTCTCTGAGCTCTTCAGCTCAAGGCTACCGCCCTACCCCTTGAGCCACAGCACCACTTCCAGTTTTCTAGTGGTTAATTGGAGACAAGAGTCTCATGGTCTTTAGTGCCCTGGCTGGCTTTGTACCTGGATCCTCAGATCTCAGCCTCCCGAGTAGCTAGGATTACAGGCGCAAGCCACCGCACCCAGTGTAGCCCACTCTTGATTAAGCACCCCTTAATGACAACTGTGCCTATAAAAAGAGAGAAGGAAGACTATGTTTTGGACACATGGACAAGAAAGAACCGATAGTGACCCTCCGATGAAGTTCATCTGAGTTTACCCTTTTCCTCCTTGGATGAGTATAGCTTACAGTAAGCAAGGCTTGAATACAGGCTCCAGATCATGTGATCCTCCAATCCTTAGACCAACCAGGGGGCAGTGAAATGTATGAAAAATGAAGTGCACCAACTGCACAGCTCAGCTGCATCATAACTCTCCTTACATATCCATTGTCTGTCCTAGAACTGACTTTTCTTTCATACTACTCTAGAAGTACGTTGGGGCTTTTTCCCCCCCTTTCACTTATCTTCTTCCAAGAAGTGGGGTCTGACTGCCTTATTCAAGACAGTGTAATTAAAACTGTGTTCTTGCCGGGCATCCATAGCATGCAATCCTAGCTACTCAAGAGGCTGAGATCTGAGGTTCACAGTTCAAAGCCAGTCCAAGCAGAAATGTCCTCCCAATTGACAACTGGAAGTGGTACTAGCCTTGAGCATAAAGATGACTCAGGGACAGTGCCCACATCCTGAGTTCAAGCCCCACAATTGACCCCACCCCCCCCAAAAAAAAACCCACAAAAAAGAAAAAAAACCTCCATTCCTTTCCTGCTGGGCATCCATGGCTCAAGCCTAAAACCAAGTGAGAGCACAAGACCCTGAGTTCAGGTCATAGTAATAGATAATAATGATGAGTTTCTTCCTCAAAAACTAAAGCTAGGCGGGTGCCTGTGGCTCATATATATACTCCCAGCTACTCAGGAGGCTGATATCTGAGGACTGCAGTTCCTGCACAGCCATGTGTGTCTGTGACTCTCCTCTCCAATTAACCACCAGAAAACCAGAAGTGGCTCAAAGTGGTAGAGCACTAGCCTTAAGCAAATGAGCACAAGGACAGCGCTCTCAGGTCCTGAGTTTAAGCCCCACAACAAGAAAAATAACAAAAAACTAAAAGCGAAAACAAAACCAAAACTGGAACTATTACATGATTCTGTTCTATCACTCCTAGGCATTTATTGAGACAATCAATGCCAGCACACTATAGAAAGTCCTGCACACTCATGTGTATTGCAGCACTATTCACAGTAGTCAGGTCAAGGAATCACCCCAGATTGAGCAGATAAGGAAAATGTGGTATAGATACACCGAGGTATATTATTCATCCATAAAGAATGAACTTACATCATTTGCAGGAACACAGACTTAGATACCAATGTGTTATGCGAAATAAACCAGTCAGAAAAACAATTTTTTTTCTTATATGTAGAATCTAACTTTTTTTTTTTTTTTTTTTTGCCTGTCCTGGGGCTTGAACTCCAGGCCTGAGCACTGTCCTTGGGCTTTTTCAAGGCTAGCACACTACCATTTGAGCCACAGTACCAGTTCCAACTTTTCTGTGTAGGTAATACCAAGGAATCAAACATGCATGCTAGGCAAGCATTCTACGATTAGGCCACACTCCAGACGCGCCTTTGTTTGTCTTTCTAAGGATGTTTAAATGAAAATATGTAGCTGGGCGCCAATAGCTCACACTTGTAATCCTAGTTACTCAGGAGGCGGAGATCTGAGGGCTGCAGTTCAAAGCCAGCCAGGCACGAAATTTTGTGAGACGCTTATCTCTAAATAATACCTGAAAACTGGAAGTGGCCCTGTGGCTCAACATCGTAGACTGGTAATCTTGAGCTGAAGTACTCAGAGACAGCACCCAGTCCCAGAGTTCAAGCCCCACAAGCATTAAAAAAAAAAAACCTCAGCAAGAAAACAAGATGTCAATCAAAGCAAGATTGTTTTCACCAATCTGGTCAAATAAAAACTGATAACATTTAATATAAGAAAAATTGATTTCCTCCTACATCATTGCTGAAAATTGGAAGACCATTTAGCAGAATTGATCAAAACCCAAATGAAGCATACCTTTTTCCTGCTTCACGAGTCCACCTCTGGCCGGCATTGTACCTCTTTTTCCAACATCCCTTCTTGCCTTCTACTGTGCTGTCCATGTCTCCATGGAAATGTGCTATTGGCCCCAACCAATCTGCATAATCCTATTTCCTTTCTCTCCCATTAATTCAGGCAAGAGTCCAAGGGCCCCGACCATCCATCCATCAGGCCAGCCAGTTCTTTCCACAGTCATGGCTTCAGCAATGAGCAGAAGCCAAAGTAGTCCCAATGAGAGAGAAGCTCTCATACTTGAGAAAATATCTCACCCCCTGCTTCCAGAGCAAATGAGGAAGCATGCAGCTCCAAGAAGCTAAGCCCCCAAAGTTTATAGTATCTAAACAAAGGTTTTATTTTTAAAATCAGACAGCTCTAAATCATCGTCACTATGTTTACATGAACACTCATAGTTTTTCATTTATTGGATGAAGTAAACTCTTTAAACCCTCTAATCCTGTTGCCTGATATATAATATATGGACAACCTTCCTATCTTCAGAGTTATTATTTCTATGGTCATATATAAATCAGCATATTAGACAATGTGTAACAAAAGCAGATTGAGTGTGGTTACTAGTCTTTAGAGACTGACATTTAAATAACGTTGATGAATATCAAGTTATTGTTCTTACCTATTCCCCTGATAGATCACACCTTAATCTAAGAATGAGAAAGCAAACTATATTGAGATGTGTTATCTTCATTTCCTTAATTCTTGTTATATTCTTCATTAACCAACAAAACACTTTCCAAAGGTGCAGCCCAGGAAGGGAAGAGGGGTAGCTGAATGGCAGTGGGCTGGGAAGAGAATGCAGCCATTGCATATACCACAAAATTATGAAAAGGGAAGGGGCAGGTTGGAGGGAATCAGAATGTTGAAAGGACACTGATTAAGAGGCATTGCACTCATAGACAGTTTTGTTAAAGGTCACCTTTGTATTTAAAGATAACAAAAGAAATTAAAAACATGTGCCAACATTATACAGTGTGTAAAGAATTAAAAGAATTTAAGCAAGGCTATACAATGGGGAAAACTGATTTCACCAAAAGGTGAAAACAAAGAAAAGTGATGTTTTAGATGGTTTTGCGTTGTACCATTTTCTCAGTGTGTAACATAGTCAACATGAGATACCCACAAACACGTCCAAACACAAAGCTCTAAATTATAAGTTAGTTACAAAACGATGACATCAAAATATGTGGGGAGTTATTTCTCAGAAGGTCACATTAAGAAACAGGCCGTATGTTAATTGCATTTTCAAGTTATTTCATGTTTGAAACTATCAAGAGAAAAATAAGTTTCTTTAGAAAACAAAATATAAGAACATGACTTTTTATACAAATAGGAGAGTGTTAAGGACTCCTTTCTAATATAGAAATGCTCAACACAAATAATGTGCTGAACAAAAGGAAATAGAACAATACATTTAGTCCAATTCACAAAGACTATCTAAAACCTGTTCTATTTGTTCTCTAGTTCCTTGTCAGTGGTTATATACCACAGGACTTAAAAACAAGCTACCCACATTTGCCAGTCTAGTCTGACTCACTATTTACTACAGGTCAGCCTTATACTATAGCTCAATTAAGATAAAATGACCAAATCTGAGAGTCACATAAGAAAATACATCTTCTGTATTCCCATTTCAGTGGAAGCCAGACAATCCAGCCATACAAGCAGTTGTCAATCAGAATTCAGTTCTAAGCCTGGGGCCGACCCAGCTTTGCCAAATAGTCTTCCTTAGACATCTTATTGCCATGCTACTTAGATGATCCACTGTACAGGAAAATTAACTTACCACCTGTATCCATTACTTTTCTAGCTCTTGTGACAGCAACAAGCTAATTGGAGAAGAATTTATTTTATTTCATGTTTTAAGCTTTCCATCCAAAGTCCTTGATCCTGGCTCCATGGTGAACTTATGCTGAGTGGAGGATGATGTAGAGGAGAAAGAGGAGGCTGTCGCCTCATGGATACGCAGAGCAAAAGAAGGCACTGGGGGCCAGGTATGAGTTTTCACAGGTCCATCCATTTAACCTCTAACTAGTCCTCATCTCCTATTAAAGTTTCCAGAGCCTCCCAAAAGTAGTGCCACCAACTGGTGACCTGAGATGCTACACAAATGAGCATATAGGACCCATTTAATATCTCATCTTTTTTTTTTTCTTATTTTGTTTTTCTGATTTGTTTGTTGTGCTACTAGAGATCAGATCCATGGCTTCACACGTGCTCAGCAAGTGCTCGGCTCTGATATTTCACCCTCAAACCAAAACACCACCCCTTATAGTCAAAGTTTCACACAGGAGAATAAGCACATTAGTTCAAATTTATTTATTAAATGACATACAGTGGTATATATTTTATTTGTACTCTCTTAATTAAATAAGTCTAAATTAAACCCATCTATGGAGCTTAGTGAGACAACATTAATTTTAAAACATACATCAACACAGCAAGCCCACTGACCCTCACTGGTACATTATCTATATTTCATATTGGTATGTGACTATATCATATCCTTGTAAAGAGAGATGAAACATATCATAAAATGTTAAAAGAAATGACAACCCCAATTTGCAAAATTATTTTTAGTAGTTCTCCCAAGGTTCTAGCCAGATATGATCCTTTAAGTCTCAACATGGACATACGTGTTTTTTAGTTCCTTACTTCTGAGGTTTGCAAGGTCTCTAAAGAGATAAAAGACACCATATGCAAATATATAAACTCTAAGAGTACAAGAACCTCAGACATTAAGCAAATGTTTTCACATTGATTTTCATGTAAAAGGAGCATTTAAAGAAGTTGGGGTGCCACTTGGCTTTAAGTATTGTGTGATCTCCCCACCTAAAAAGATCTTGACTTGTGCCCTAGAAAGCACCTGTGAGCTGTGGATAAATGACTGCACCTTGGCGAATTGCTTTGGGGAGGACCGAAGTGTCTCGGGTAACAAGGCAATAGCAAACATTGCTGGCTTCTGTCCGTTCTCATCCTCAAAATACCAGTGGACAAGAGTGGAGTCCACAAGAACACAGAGTCCTACTCAAAGCCCCTTCTTCTGGTTGAATCAATAGCACTTGGCCCAGAGAAGAGTAACCCTGCTT
Organism: Megascapheus bottae; assembly: GCF_031878675.1. Lineage (NCBI taxonomy): Eukaryota > Metazoa > Chordata > Mammalia > Rodentia > Geomyidae > Megascapheus > Megascapheus bottae. The sequence continues at coordinate 17,458,204 of NC_143521.1, read as the reverse complement.
CTCCTCCCGAATTTGTATGCATACCTGTTGTTTTCGCTGAAAAGCACCTGTGCATCTCCATTTGATGATCTACCTTTAAAATCCTCCTCCTCCGCTCTTGTTCACATTATGTTCCTCTACACAGGAACCTGAGCACCAAAATCTTACGATCTTATGACGACTTAAAAGTCATTAGAAATGCAAGCTTTCTCTGCCAGGTGTGCATTAGTGTAGTTCTTAGAAGAAGAGCAGAGAGATCAGAGTCCTATAACAAATATAGTGACTGAGTATCAACAATTATCACAGAAACCAAAGATAAATATCTACGCATGGACAGTAATTGTGGTTATAGCTTTTATAGTCAAGGTAAAAGAAACATTTTCTTCTATGGACCCTAGGATTTATTATTATTATTATTATTCATTCTCTTCCACTGTAAAGATTTATATAGATAACACACAAAATAACATGACCTTTTATAATGTGTCTCTCTCCTTCTTTTACTCTTTCAATCTTAGGTAACTTTAAAGATATAGTCTGCTAACCGCAAATATACATTTGTGTAACAAGAGGAATGCCACTATTCTCTCACTGGCACTATCTTGAAATACCATTGATAAAGTAGAAATGCGATGGAGTCACAGCTGGGAATGGGGCAGGGAGCATTTGTTCAATCTCCCTTGGATACATTCAGAAGTTTCTGTCTTCCTCTTCTACTAAGCCTTTCATAGGAAAACAAGCCATTCAGAAGAAAATGACCAAAACCACAAGCGCTTCTCAGTCCCATTACAAGAGCAGCACCTAGAAGCACAGAAAAAATATTCTCAAACATTTGTATACATTCCATATACGTGCCGTAAAAACTGCTGTTCATTTCTTCTTTTTTGTTGTTTTGTTTTGTTTTTGGTGGGCCATGGGGCTTGAACTGGGTTTGGGTACAGTCTCAGAGTGCTTCAGCTCAAGGTTACTGCCCTACCCCTGAGTCTGGGCACTGTCCCTGAGCTCTTCAGGTCAAGGCTACCGCCCTACCCTTGAGCCAAGCCCCACTTCCCATTTTCTAGAGGTTAATTGGAGGTAAGAGCCTCAGGTCCTTTTGTGGCCACCAAGCTGGCTTAGAACCTTGATCCCCGGATCTCAGCCTCCTGAGTAGCTAGGATTACAAGCATGAGCCACCGCTTGATTGCTATTCATTTCTTTTCTCACTGTAATCCTAGCTATTCAGGAGGCTGAGATCTAAGGATCACAGTTCAAAGCCAGCCCAGGAAGGAAGTCTGTGAGACTCTTATCTCAGCAGAAAGAAGAAGAAGGAGGAGGGGGAGGAGGAGGAGGAAGAGGAGGAGGAGGAGGAGGAGGACGAGGAGGAGGACGAGGAGGAGGAGGAACAGATGGAAAAAGAAGAAGAAAGCCAGTAGTGGAGCTACAGCTCAAGTGACAGAGTACTAGCCTTGAGTAAAAAAAGCTCAGGGACAGTGCCCAGGTCCTGAGTTCAAGTCCCAGGATTGGCACACACACACACACACACACACACACACATATTATATATATATATATACTGAGAAATTGCCAAATAATCATTAAATCTATCTTGCTTTACAAATCCATAGGTCAAAAGCAAGATGAATATGCATACTCCTGAGTACTTGCCACCCTAAATTCACATTACAATATCCAATAAAGTGCAGATTCCTTAAAGAACAAGACATAACTACAGGACTTGATCACATCGACCAATGCTACTTCTGCTTTCTGCACAGCATAACTTCTCTGTCAGGAGTTCTCAGTTGATGTCAGGCAATCACCAAAGGGTATTCAACTGAAAACCTTCTTCAGTAAGCCACAAGAGATTTCTTATGGATGGTTACACAGCTTTAAGTGGAGAATTCAGACCTACCCTGCTTAGAATTAAAATGATTATCAGTGCTGGTGTTCCATCCAAGGAAAGTTGGCCTCTGAATCATCTGATGGGAAAGATTCTGATGCCTATAAATTAATAATCAAGCATAACAGATTCATTAACTGCAAAACTGCCATTCCCCCAGAATTCTGATGCTCATTGTTCACATACCAGATGCTTAAATTAACTACTCATAGACCAAGTTGCCTGCGTGGGAAAAGATAAGAGGGTATTTTTCTTTAGCCTCTTATTTATATGTTAAGAGATACTTTTAAAGCCACATGCTAGTGGATTATCCCTATAATCCTAGCTACTCAGGAGGCCAACATCTGAGGATTAGAATCCAAAGCCAGTCCAGGCAGGGTAATCCATAAATTTTTTATCTCCAAGTAGTTACCACAAGCTAGATGAAGAGCTGTGGCTCTTGTGGAAGAGCACTAGCCTTGAGCAAAAACAAAACAATTCAGGGACAGCACCAAGGCTCTGAGTTCAAGACCTAAGTCTAGCACACAAAAATTAAAAATAAATAAACTTCCAAGGCAAGTGTTGTAGCACATGCAACACTCCAGCACTCAGGAGACTGAATTCAAAGACAGTCTTACCACATACCAAGACTCTGGTTTCAAAAAATAAAAACAAAAAGTGGAGATATGACTCAAGTGGGAGAGTGCTAGCCTTGAGCAAAAAAAAAAGCCAAGCAGGAGCTCAAGGCCCAGAGTTCAAGCCCCAGCACCAACAAAATTAATTAATTAATTAATTAATTAATATATAAGTAAATAAAAATACAAACAGAATCAAAAGATATTTCTGGTCTTCTATGACCCAGTACAACCCATTTGGACTCTTACTACAAAACAAAAACAAAAACCTGTTGGAACCATCATGTTAAGATTTCAGAACAGTGTGATAATTCACACTATGTTACATGAAGTAAAGAAATACATACATAGAATGAATAAATAGGAATTCTTAGCCTAAGGAAAAAAGCTAAATGAATACATTAGGACTAAAAAAAAATACAAACCTTGAAGTTTAAAAAATAAACTAGAGGGGCTGGGAGTTTGGTCTAGTGGTAGAGTGCTTGCCTAGCATGCACGAAGAGCCAGGTTCGATTCCTCGGTACCACATGCATAGAAAAAAGCCAGAAGTGGTGCTGAGGCTCAAGTGGTAGAGCTCTGGCGTTGAGAAAGTCCAAGGACAGTGCTCAAGCCCTGAGCTCACACCCAGGACTGGCAAAAATTAAAAATAAAAATAAAAAATAAACTAGAGAGGCTTGGAATGTGGTTTAGTGGTAGAGTGTTTGCCTAGCATGCATGATGCTCTGGGTTCTATTCTTCAGTACCACATAAACAGAAAAGAAGTCAGAAATGGTGCTGTGGCAAGTGGTAGAGTGCTAGCCTTAAGCAAAAGAAGCTCAGGGACAGTGTCTAGGCCCTGAGTTCAAGCCCCAGGACTGAAAAAAAATTAAAATTAATTAGAATGGAGATGATAAAGCAAAATGTCAGAGAACATGGAGATAAATCAACAGAAGCTGGGGTTCAATTCCTCAGTACCACATCTATAGAGAAAAGCCAGAAGTGGTGCTGAGGCTCAAGTGGTAGAGTTCTAGCCTTGAGAAAGTCTAAGGACAGTGCTCAGGCCCTGAGCTCAAGCCCAGGACTGGGAAGAAAGAAAAAAAATCAACAGAAGTTATATAGCCTGTAACAGTGAACCCCCTATACAGCTAATATATGCTAACAAAGATATTAAGAGGGAAAAAAAGAAAAGGAAGGAAGGAAGGAAGGAAGGAAGGAAGGAAAGAAGGAAGGAAGGGAGGGGGGAAGGAAGGAGAGAAGGAAAGAAAAGAGGGAAAGAGGAAAGGAAAGAGGGAAGAAGGAAGGAATCGGGAGGGAGGGGAGGAGAGAGGGAAGGAAAGAAGGGAGGAGGGAAGGAAAAAAGGGAAGGAGAGAGGAAAGGAAAGAGGGAAGAAGGAAGGAATCTAAAGAACACAGAAAAAAAGAGTAGAAAAGAGTGAGCCATCTCAGGAATTGAGGAGAAAATATCAACAGGTCTACTATATATGTCAAAGATGGCAGTTCTAGAATCCCATGACCTGCTTTCAATTCCCAGTACATGGGGTGCAGGAATCTCAAAAGGGAGGAAGATGTATTTAAGATTCCTGGAAGTGGGACTGTGGCTAAAAGGGTAAGGCAGTAGCCTTGAGGCCTTGAGGTGAAGAGCTCAGGGACAGCACCCAGGCCTACAGTTCAAGTCACACAAGGAAGAAGGAGGAGGAGGAAGAGGAGGAGGAGGAGGAGGAGGAGGAGGAAGAGGAGGAGGAGGAGGAAGAGGAGGAGGAGGAGGAGGAGGAGGAGGAGGAGGAGGAGGAGGAGGAGGGGAGGAGGAGGAGGAGGAGAAGAGGAGAAGAGGAGGAGGAGCGGGAGGAAAAAGAAGAGGAGGAGGAGGAGGAGGAGGAGGAGGAGGAGGAGGAGGAGGAGAAGAAGAAGAAGAAGAAGAAGAAGAAGAAGAAGAAGAAGAAGAAGAAGAAGAAGAAGAAGAAGAGGAGGAGGAGGAGGAGGAGGAGGAGGGGAAAGAAGATTATTCCTTTTGATACTTCACACATGGAATTAATATTATCAATCAACTGACCTCAAGATGGAAAGATTATCTTGGTATGGGGCCAGGAGTTTAGCCTAGTGGTAGAGTGCTTGCCTAGCAGGCACTAAGACCCGGGTTTGATTATCTTGGTAGGCATAATGTAACCATGTAAGCTCTAAATAGGGACCTAGTGAGTCAGACAGATGAGCAGAAAGGACAGAAATTCACAATATAAACAGGATTTGCCCACCAGTTGGATTTGAAGAGGGAGACAGTGAGCCATCAGTCAAAGAATGTGGGTGGCCCTTAACTGCTGGTGAGCTTTCAGCCAGCAAGGAAACAGGATCTCAGCCATACAACCATATGGAATTAAGTTCTGTCAACATGGTGAATGAGCCTCAAAGTCTCCTGAAAGAAATGCAGCCTCGGGGTGGGGGGAGGAAAATGGGGACCAAGACATGAGAAAGGGTATCAATGTTTGTGAAGTAATGCACCTTCTATCTGGTGAATATAATGTAACCCTTCTATTAATTACAATAAAAAATATATGGAAAAAAAAGAAATGCAGCCTCTGAGCCTTTTTTATTTTTATTTTTATTTTTTTGCCAGTCCTGGGACTGGGCACTGTCCTTGGATACTTTTTGCTCAAGGCTAGCACTCTGCCAGTTGAGCCACAGCGCCACTTTTGGCTTTTTCTGTGTGTGTGGTACGGAGGAATGGAAGCCAGGGCTTCACGCATGCTAGGCTCTACCACTAGGCTATATTCCTGGCCAAAGCCCTTGATTTTGACCTATCGAGCTCACACAGAGAAGCCATTGCACCTAGCCTTCCCACCCAGAAACAATCAAATATTAATTGTTGTTTTAAATATGGAGTGATGACTGGGTACTGGTGGCTCAGTCCTGTAATCCTAGCTACTTAGGATCTTAAGATCTGAGGAAGTGGTTCAAAGCCAGCCTGGGCATAAAAGTCCCTCATGAGACTCTTAGCTCCAATCAACCACTCAAGAACTTGAAGCAGAACTAGCTGAGACCTGAAGTGGTGGAGCGCTGAATTCAAGACCCACAACCAAAAAATAGAGAGAGAGGGTTGGGAGTTTAGCCTAGTGGCGGAGTGCTTGCCTAGCATATGGTACCACATACATAGAAAAGCTGTAAATGGTGCTGTGGGCTCAAGTGGTAGAGGGCTAGCCTTGAGGAAAAAGACCAAGGACAATGCTCAGGCCCTGAGTTCAAGCCCCAGGGCTGGACAAAAAAAAAAATATATATATATATGTATATATATATATACACACACATATATAATGTGTATATATATATATATATACTTATATGCTCTCTGAACACAAATAGTTTATATAAAATAAGATAGACTGAATGTAACTAAAGGTAGGTGGTAGTTGTGTACCTGATGTATTGCAGTACCGGAGGTATGCAGGTCAATAGCAGCCAGCGAAGGAATTCGAGTTTCCAAAACAGTTTTGTTCTCTTTCTTTATTAACCTAGAATTTCGAGCTAGATAAAGGTAATCATAAACACAATGAAGCCGGGCTCGGTGGCTCATGTCTGTAATCTTAGCTACTCAGGAGGCTGAGATTTGAGGATCATCATTGAAAACCAGTCTAGGCATTATCTCCAATTAACCACTAGAAAACCGGAAGTGGCACTGTGGCTCAAGGGATAGGGTAACAGCCTTGCACTGAAGAGCTCATGGGCAGTGCCCAGGCCCAGAGTCCAAGTCCCACAAAACAAAACAACAATAAATAAATAAATAAACCAAAACCACAATGAAAAATCATTTTGTTTATCTCATATTCAACGTGTGTCCCCATTATGTGTACTACATGTATTCATAAATGTATCTATAGAAACATGAATTTTTTACTCTAGATTTTGATTTTTTTTTTTCCAGTCCTGGGCTTAAGCTCAGGGCCTGAGCACTGTCCTTGGACTTTGGACTTTCTCAAGGCTAGAGCTCTACCACTTGAGCCTCAGCACCACTTCTGGCTTTTTTCTATTTATGTGGTACCGAGGAATCGAACCCGGGTCTTCATGCATGCTAGGCAAGCACTTTAACCACTAGGCCAAACTCCCGGCCCTAGATTTTGATTTTTAATACCCTGTTAAACAGAAAATTAAACAGTACAACCAGAAGGGCTGATAAAAGTGAAAAATATCCTATACATACCAATGCCATCTAAGGCTTTTAGCTGAGGGAGATGGTCGTAGTTTAGTTCAGGCAAATGGCCATATGCTTTGGCGTATTCTTTTCTTTTCTTATTTGCCTGAAGGAGGCTCTTTTCATTAGAGACCTAGCATCAGCAGGATGGTTAACACAAACAAATTAGCTTTAAGATATTTTGAGGCTTTCTGTCTTCGGCAACTACTATGTTCATATTGTAAAAATTTGCAGAGTGGAAGGACAGGAATAATAAAATATTTGATGTACATTATAACACAGAAAACAATTTTATCCAATTATTTTATATTTCTTCTTTACTAAATTGATTTCAATTACTACCAAGTAGAAAATCTGATTGCTTTACACTTAGATCCTAGAAAGCAATGAAAGGTTAGAAGTTGAGTCGAACACCCTGGTCCATCAAAGCCAATGATGCAAGATCACACAACACTGCCAGGACTGTGTTGTTGTTGTTGTTGTTGTTTGGCAAATATTTATTTAACTTGGTTCTTTGTTTAGCTTTGTTATTTGACTTTGAACAGTTTATCTGCGCATGTCCTATCACATTTCCTGCCAGTTTGGTTTTACTTTTTCGGTTTTTTGTTTTACTTTCCCAATATAATCTTCCTATTTTTTTATATTTGTCCTGTCTTGTTCCTTAGAGTTAGTTCATGATACTGTTATCCTGGAAATACAATTTATTTAGTTTAAAAAGTCTAACTTTATTTTCCTAAGATTATTATTAGTGAATGGTTGTTAAAATAAATAATAGGGGCTGGGAGCATGCCCTAGTGGTAGAGTGCTTGCCTATCATGCACAAAGACCTGGGTTCAATTCTTCAGTACCATATGCATAGTAAAGGCCAGAAGTCATGCTGTGGCTCAAATGGTAGAACTCTAGACTTGAGAAAATCCAAGGACATTGCTCAGGCCCTGAGTCCAAGCCCTAGGACTGGCAAATAAATAAGTAAATAAATAAGCCAGGAACTATAGTTCATCAATGTAAGCCTAGCTATTTGGGAGGCTGAGATCTGAGGATTGTGCTTTAAAGCCAGCCCTGACAGGAGAGTCCTTGAGCCTCTGATCTCTACCTAAAAGCTAGAAGTGGAGCTATGGCTCAAGCTGGGGTACCACCCTTAACTGAAAAAGCTAAAGGCCCGGGGTTCAAGCACTAATATTGGCACAAAATAAAGTAATAATAATAATCGCTGGAATAGAAATTCTGCAATTCTGTGATTTTTTTTAATTTCCCAGTCTTACTCATTTAAGAATTACAGAACCTCACTGTTGCCATGTTTTCCAAACAAGAGGCACATAGAAATTATGTGATTGCTAAAAATAAAAAACCATGAAATCTTTTATACAGCTATAAAAGCATGTATATAAAATGAAATATACACACACAAACACACCTTTCCTTGTTGTCTCAAGTTTAATACTATATCAAGAATTTTTCTTTTTTTTTTCTTTTTGGTGGGTCATGTGGCTTGAACTATGCCTGGGTGTTGTCCCTGAGCTCTTTGGTCCAAGGATACCACCACTGTACCAGCTCTATCAGGAATCTTTAAGAGATCTGTAGTCAGCTTTTGAGTTTCTTTCTAATGTTTCTGCTTCCTCTTTTAATAGAACAAGTGTAAGACTCTTGTCTCAAATTAACTAGAAAATAATTAGATCTATAAGCACAAAAATAAACTTAAAAATAAGTTCAAACTAGCCAGCATGGTGGCTCATGCCTGTAATCCTAGCTACTCAGGAGGCTGAGATCTGAGGATCAAGGTTCAAAGCCAGCCCAGGCACAAAAGGATCTGAGACTCTTATCTTCAATTAAGCTCTAGAAAACCGGAAGTGGGGCGTGGCTCAAGAGTAGGGTGGAAGTCTTGAGCTGAAGAGCTCAGGGACAATGCCCAAGCCGAATCTGAGCCACATGACCCACCAAAAAAAAAAAAAAAAGAAGAGTTTAAACTATCCAATTTACCTATTCAAAGAGTGACAAAAACACAGTATGTTTATAATTATATGTTTATTCACATCTCAGAGTTAGGGTATAAAGAATGGGACAGATGTGCTGATCTTCAAACTAGAAGCTGAAGAAAATTTAGGCTTATCTCTGCCTGTCCTAGTTTTCATGAAGACTCCCAGGGTCTTCTCTCCACTCACTAATCTTCACCTCCTTTCTTGGTGACCTTTTCCAAAGCAGAATAAACAGAAATAGGATCTAAAATTATCAGTCAGCATTGATTATGCAATGCCCCAAAACTGGTTGATATCAATTCTAGCAAAATGACATCGAGCTCGCTATTTTTAAAAGTTTTGTTGATTTGCCAGGCACTGGTGGCTCACACCTATAATCCTGGTTACAGAAGGCTGAGATCTGAGAATCAAAGTTCAAAGCCAGCCAGAGAAGAAAAGTCAGTGAGACTCAAACCAATCTAACCACCAAAAAAAACTCAAGTGATAGAACACCAACTTTGAGTGAAAAAGTTCAGGGAGAGGGCCGGGAGTTTGGCCTAATGGTTAAAGTGCTTGCCTAGCATGCACGAAGACCCGGGTTCGATTCCTTGGTACCACATACATAGAAAAAAAGCCGTAAGTGGTGCTGAGGCTCAAGTGGTAGAGCTCTAGCCTTGAGAAAGTCCAAGGACAGTGCTCAGGCCCTGAGCTCAAGCCCAGGACTGGCAAAAAAAAAAAAAAAGTTCAGGGAGAGTGCCCAGGTCCTGAGTTCAAGTCCTATTATGGAAAAAGTTCAGGGACAGTGCTCAGACCCTGAGTTCAAGCTCCAGTGTGGTGCAAAATAAGAAAGAAAAGAGGAGAGGGGAAAGGAGGAGAGGGGAGGAGAGGGAAGGGGAGAAGAAGAGAGAGGCAGGGAGGGGAGGCTGATCACATTTTTAATTTATTGGTCTTCACCATTAAGAGATTGATCTAGTTTAATTACACTGTCTGACATATAACAGATGATGAATAAGTGTTGGTTACATGAATAAATAGAATACTTTCACCAAAAAATTATAGGGTAGATAATTAGATGGTTTCATCTCATTTATTCTTTAACCAAATCTATAAACATCAGACTATTTACTATGCTGCTGAAAACAAAATAGATGACATTTCAATGCCATCATTCAAACTGAAATAATTCAAACTTTCAGACTGACTATGATTGTGATGATCCATGATTAAGGTTGAAACTTTGTATCCTCAAACTAAAAAAAAAACCAAACCTCAGTTCTTCCTCCTCATACTTGCTGTTAATACAAGTCTGGAACACACTAATGCTTGTTCCCCTGCAACTGAGGACAGTTTACTTACTGGTGTTGCCACATTCATGTTGTAAATGTCTGTCGGAGAGTGCTTATTTGGTTTAACAAATGGAATGCAATACTTAGTTTTCTCATCCACTCTGCAATAAGAAAAAATTTTAAAGTTAGAAGTAATCAGTAAGAAGTAATCAGTAAGGAGCATTATTTAAGTGAAAAACCAAACAAAATAGCACCAAACGATATAGTGTTCAGTGAGAATTTAATGCCTGCTCAAGTATACAATAAACTCGGTGAAATGATCTACCACTTACCATCCATGTTTTCTACAGCCCCAACTCCTACCAAATAAATTACCTCCCTTTCGGTAAAATTCCCTAAAGGAATTCTTTTGGGTGCTCACAGCTAACCTATCTAACAGCAGGCTCTCAAATCTGTTTATTTTGTTATAATAACCTCCTTTTACATTATCAGATGAAATAACTATAGATTCTCATACTTTAAACAGAACAACCCTAATTTCTTAAGACTTGGGTGAATTCCCAAGTCAAATCCTAATAATTATTATCATACAAGCCCAAAAGTTCTAAAATCTGCCTTACCACAGTGAAGAATTTTGGTGTGATACAACAAATGGAAATATGGGCTAAAATCTGAGAATTGTGCATTGGAGCCAGCCCAAGCAGACAAAACTGTGAGATTAATCAGTAAGAAGCCAAGAGTGGGCTGAGAATGTAGCTTAGTGGTAGAATGCTTTGCCTAGCATACATGAAGCCCTGGATTCAATTCCTCAGTACCATATAAATAGAAAAAGCCAGAAGTGGTGCTGTGGCTTAAGGGGTAGAGTGCTAGCTTTAAGCAAAGAAGTTCAGGGACAGTACCTGAGTTCAAGCCCCAGAACTGGGAGGAAGAAGAGGAGGAGGTAGAGTGCTCGCCTAGCAAGCACAAAGACCTGGGTTCAATCCCTTGGTACCACATACATTGAAAAATGCTGGAGGTGGTGCTGTGGCTCAAGTAGTAGAACACTAGCCTAGAGAAAGCCCAATGACAGTGCTCAGGCCTTGAGTTCAAGTCCCAATACTAGGGGAAAAAAAAGTTCTAAAATAGCTATCTAACAAGTATAGACCCCAGAATCCTGAGGATAAACAAATGACTTAAGAAACTTGTCATTTCTTTTTTAGAGCTGGTACTGGGGCTTGAATTCAAGGCCTTATACTTTCCGTTTTTCTTGCTCATGGCTGGTGCTTTATCACTTGAGCCTCTAGTCCGGCATAAGACTGGTTATTTGCAGATAGAGTCTCCTGGGCTTTTAACGCCTGAGCATAACAATCAGCCTCCAGTCTCAGCCTTCTAAGTAACTGGGATTATAGGCATGAGCTACTTATGCCTGGCTTGAACAGCTGTAAGTACATCATTAAGCAAATTTTGATCTTATTTTCTAAATTCATACCTGTAATTCTGAACCCCGGGGATAGTGCCCATGGCAGAATTAACAGCAGGAGCCACTGCAGCAAGATTGTGTGTGAGTGGAGGAATCGCCATGCCTGGGCTCCTTGTGTAATCCAAGTTGGCAATGCCGCTGTCTTTGAGGCTTGTGGAAGGCACTGCTTTGGTGTGGTTGATCCCATTGTCATGGAGACAGCTGGTATTTGAAGCTCTAGTGACTCTTTCAACTTTTTCTCCATCCATTTTTGATGCTTTTAACTTAAATAGTTTAGAGTCCTTAATTTTGGATTCACTATTGGTATCCTGACCAAGAATAAAAATATTAAAAGCAAAAAAAATGTTAATCATCTGAAAAGAAAGAAAATTGCCAGGCATGGAATCTCATACCTATAATCCTAGTTACTCAGAAGGCTGAGATCTCAATCTTAGCCTGGGCAAGAATTCGATCTTTATCTTCAGTTTACCACCAAAAAGCCACAAGCAGAACTGTGGCTCAAGTGATAGAACACAAGGCTTGAACAAAAAGGTAAAGAAAAGTGCCCAGCCCGAGTTCAAGACCCAGTACTAGCATCTCAAAAACAAAAAGAAAATAACCTCATCCTATACAGTACTTTGCCCAGAGCCACAGCACCAAATTCTAGCTTTTTCTATGTATGTGGTACTGAGGAATCAAACCCAGATCTTTGTGCATTCTAGACAAGTATTCTACCACTAGGTTAAACTCCCGACCCATGATCTTTAATCCATGCATGGAATTAAAATTGAACTCAGATTATTATTCAAATAGTCATTGTGAAAATACAAAAGGAACGGACACACAATTCACATTAACCCATTTATGTGAATAAATTAAAGTGGAACAAAAACATGGAAAAGAAATCAAGAATCATTTTTCTTTTATATTCAAGGATCAAGAAATATAAAATTGAAATATTTTTTCTTTTGGCTCACTTGATAGCAGTGAGTTGATATTAGATTTGAGTTGTCTTATTAAGAACAGATCTTGGCAGCTCATGCCTATAATCCTAGCTATTCAGGAGGCTGGAGATCTGAGGATTGCAATTCAAGGCTAGACCAGGCAGGAAAGTAAGACCATCAGAGCTCAGTGCCAGCACTCAGGCTCTGAGTTCAAGCCCCATAACTGAAAAAAAAAATCAAGTCTCAAACTGAAAATACTCTGTATAAATTTCTATAAATACTGTGTGTATGTGTGTGTGCCGTGTGAGTGTGTGTGGGGGGGTGTGTGTTCATAAAGGTATATATAGGTGTTCTTGAAGATACAGAACTGAGGTTCTGAGGTAGCTCCATCTATGAAAGATCCTATAGACTATGTGACCTTGGTTGAGAACATGGTGGAGAAATGGAATGTTATAGCAGAGTCAGTTACTGTGTGCTAGGTTAGGCCCTGACAGCCATGTAGTTTCAATTTCTGCATCTGACCTAGAATGCTCCCGTCTACAGTGTAACACTGTTGGAATGTAGCCCTCAGCCTAGCAGATCTATCTAGGCATCTCAAGTCTTCAAGATGAGAATGTAATGAGATAACATCTGAAACCAAAAAAACCCCAAAGGTTTCTTACTAAGGCCCCCACCAATAAATTCCATAAATGATTTATTTTTTATGTCCTAGAACTATAAAAATTCATCTAACTTCTTCCTCAATGAAATGTCATTCTGGGGAACTTAAATCCTTGTTCCCAAGCCTTAGTCACTCATTTATTTTGTTTTGTTTTGTTTTGCCAGTCCTGGGACTGAGCAGTCTAATACATATTAGGCTCTCAAAACCTAATATATTTCTGGGAACAGGGGGCTCACGCCTGTAATCCTAGCTACTCAGGAGGTGGACATCTGATTGTTATAGTTCAAAGCCAGCCTAGGCAAGAAAATCTGTAAGACTGATCTCCAATTAACCATCTCCCCACCAAAAAAAATAAATAAATAAAAAGCCAGAAATGGAGCTGTGGCTCAAATGATAGAGTTCTAGGCTAACTTTAAGTGAAAAGACTAAGGGACAATACCCAGGCCCTGAGTTCAAGTCTTGTGCTAGCACAAATAAAAAGCATAATAAATTAAGTTTTTCAAACTAAATTATCTCTAGAGGGAAAGTAGATAGATTTTTGCAATCAGGCTAAGTTGATAAACATGCTACCATTCAAAATTAATTCTTTTTAAACATCTTCATTTTCACCTCTAATTTAACTTAGTTTAACTGAAAGTTTTTGTCAGTGCTGGGATTTGAACTCTGGGCCTGGGCACTGTCACTGAGATCTTCAGCTCAAGGGTGCTGCCCCTACCCCTTGAGCCACAGCACCACTTCCAATTTTCTAGTGATTTATTGGAGATAAGAGTCTCACAGAGTTTTTAGTGCCCTGGCTGGCTTTGAACCATAATCCTCAGATCTCAACCTCCTGAGTAGCTAGGAGTAGCCATCATGTCTGGCTCTAATTTAAAATTTTCAACACAAAATACTTACCTGTACCAAAAGTGTTTTTCTTTCTTCAGTAAAGGAATCATCTTTTTCTTTTTCCTTCTTTCTGGTTTGGGATTTTTTACATGAAATATTCTTTTCATCTTTCTGTATTTTTAACTGAAGTTCCTGAGTAAACCTATGTAAAAATACATTTCTCAATAAAAATAAAATGGTAGGAGAAAAATAAACAGAGAAAATTTGATTTTCAAGGTAACTTTCAAAAAGTATAGTTGATGAGTCTATTTTATTTAAAATGAGAAAATTCATGGCCTAGATCAACTCTTCTGAAAAGTTCTATCTGTAGATTATCTATGGCCACTAAGAATCTTTCAACAGGTTTCTAAGTCCCAACTCTTATCATAACACAAACATGTCACCTTTTTCACCCTTTAACATTTGCACTGCAGCTATGAAAGCAAGGATGCCTTATGAAAATGTGAAACACTGGCAGTAAACTATACTAGGTGTTGTTGTTTTCTTCATGGCTTCTTGTGGTAGCAGTCTCAGTGAGGTTTTTTTGTTTTGTTTTGTTTTTCCAGTCCTGGAGCTTGAACTCAGGGCCTGGGCACTGTCCTTGGGCTTTCTCAAGGCTAGCGCTCTACTACTTGAGCCCCCATACACTTCCAGCTTTTTCTATGTATGTGGTACTGAGGAATCGAACCTGGGTCTTTGTACATGCTAGGCAAGCACTCTACCACTAGGCCAAACTCCTGGCTCCTCAGTGGGTTTTGTTTTAGTTTTATGGTTTTTTTCCTTCCTGGTCCTAGGGTTTAAACTCTTTTCCTGGTCATTGTCCCTGAGTTTTTGTGCCCAAGGCTAGTGCTCTACCACTTGAAAGAGTCTCATGGACTTTTCTGTCCAGTCTGGCCACAACCATGACCCTCAGATCTCAGCCTCCTGAATAACTGGAATTATAGGTACCACAAGTTTCCAGCTGGCAGTCTCAGTGTAACACACACACACACACACACACACACACAACAACAACAACAACAACAACAACAACCAGACTTTTTCCCATACATTTCACTTCAGAATGTTCCTGAAGCAGCAGTAAAAAGGTGTTGATTTTACTAAAACTGAAATTCTGGAGCATGTCTTCCTATACTAATATGCATACAGCTTCTATGGCAAGAGCCAAAGAAAAGTACTTGTGGGGCTGGGAGTTTAGCATAGTGGTAGAGTGCTTGCCTAGCATACACAAAGATCCGGGGTTCGATTCTTTGGTACCACATACATAGAAAAAAGCCAGAAATGGTGATATGGCTCAAATGGTAAAGCTCTAGCCTTGAGAAAGCCCAAGGATAGCACCTAGGCCCTGAGTTCAGGGCCCAGGACTGGCAAAAATAGAAAGAAAGAAAGAAAGAAAGAAAGAAAGAAAGAAAGAAAGAAAGAAAGAAAGAAAGAAAGAAAGAAAGAAAGAAAGAAGGGAGGGAGGGAGGGAGGGAGGGAGGGAGGGAGGGAGGGAGGGAGGGAGGGAGGGAAGGAAGGAAGGAAGGAAGGAAGGAAGGAAGGAAGGAAGGAAGGAAGGAAGCAAGAAAGCAAGAAAGAGAAAAGCACTTATGGGATATGAGTTTGACCTAGTGGTAGAGTGCTTGCCTAGCGTACATGAAGACCAGGGTTGGATTCCTCTGTACCACATACATAGAAAAATCTGAAAGTGGTGCTATGGCTCAAGTAGTAGAGCACTAGCCTTGAGAAAGCCCAAGGACAGTGCTCAAGTCCTGAGTTTAAGCCCCAGGTTGGCAAAAAAGAAAAAAGAAAAACACTTGTGTCCCAGAGCTGGGTTTCATGTTTATAATCCTAGCTACTTGTGAGGCTGAGATCTGAGGAATACAGTTCAAAGACAGCCTAGACAGACAAATCTCAGACACTTATGTCCAATTAACCAACAAAAAAGATAGAAGTTGAGCTATAGTTTAAGTGGTAGATTGTCAGCTTTGAGCAAAAAAGCCTCAGTACCAGCACATACAAAAATAAATAAATAAAAATAAAAGAATCTGGGGCCAAGAGTTTGGCCTAGTGGTAGAGCACTTGCCTAGCATACACTAAGAGCTGGATTTGATTCCTCAGTGCTATATACTTAGAAAAAAGGCTGGAAGTGGAAGTGGCACTGTGACTCAAGGGGTAGGGCAGTAGCTTTGAACTGAAGAGCTCAGGGACAGCATCCAGGCCCAGAGTTCAAGTCCCATGACCAAAAGAAAAAAAGAAAGGCAGAGCACTAGGCCTTGAGCAAGCCCAAGGACAGTGCCCAGGCCCTGAGTTCAAGCCTAGGAGAGAAAGGAGAGAGAGAGAGAGAGAGAGAGAGACAGACAGACAGACAGACAGACAGACAGACAGAAAAGAATCCACCATGATCTATAAAAGCTTTTAAAATACTCTTCTATATTCCCATCTACATATTTGTGAAAAACCAGAATTTCTTCACTCCTTAACTCAAAACAATGCCAGATGCCAGTGCCTCACAACTGTACATTCTAGCAACTTTAGAGGCTGAGATCTGAGGATCACAGTTCAAAGCCAGTCTGGGCAGAAAAGTCCCTGTGAGACTCTTATCTCCAACTTACCACTCAAAACCAGAAGTGATGCTGTGGGTCAAAGTGGTAGAGCCTTAGCCTTGAGCAAAAGAGCTCAGGGACAGCAACCCAGACCCTGAGTTCAAGCCCCATAGATGACAAAAAGAAAAAAGAAGAAAAAAGAATAAACCAAAACAACGAATTGTAACCAACTTAATGTAGAAGCAAGCATAAGACTCTAGGCTCTCTTTCATTAAGCTAGATATTAAGATTTGCCCCTCCCCATGTATATGTATATATATATATATATATACGCTATTATTGCCACTCATCTCATTATTTTACCAGTTTCACTGATGCCAACTGATGCCAATACCAGAAACAGTGCTACAGACCATGCAGCACCACTGGCACCTAGACACAGGTTGGCAGAATCGCAGGGCCTGATGAAGTCTGTCTGGAAGCAACAGGACATGGTATCTTTGCTCTGAATCCAAGATGATGGCATCACATAGCAGCAGCATAGAAATAATCCAAAACCAAATGGAAGATGCCACCATAGGAAGTCAGGGAACAAAACCTGAAGAGACTGCTTCATGCAAACCAGCTGAAGTAGGTCAGTAAACACAGGAGACTGGGGGTGGATGGTGGGTGGGGGGGAGGGTAATGGGTACCAAGACATGTGAAAGGGTATCAATGTATGTGAATTAATGCACCTTCTATCTGGCAAATATCATGTAATCCCTTTATTGATTACAATAAAAAATATAAAAAATAAAAAAAAATACAGGAGACTGCCCCTAAGAACTGCCTTATGGCATAAGCCATCTCCCTAAAGTGACTGGGGACAGGATGTAGACAGTTGAGATACGGCAAGAATAGGTGTTAATAGGAAGAGAAGACGAATTCTGTCTGACTGTTGGTGAGGTTTTCTTTGGCTTCCCATAGCCTGGAAAATAAAGGTCGTTACTTTACCTCTCAGCAAACCCATCTGCTTGAAAGAAATCATGGCGCAGGAGCTCAGGGCAGAAAGGCCTTTTTTCTGGGTCAACATGTAAGCATGTCTGAAAAATCAAGAACATATACCAGTCTGTATTCAAGAAAAAACTGCCTACAGTTAGGTGTTGAAACAGAAAAATAGAAAATCCTTCTTTAAAGCCAATGAATGAAATGATTGTCAGTTGTTAATACCACACAAACAGGCAAACAACAAAAACACACCAATTTCTTACCGATATCTGGATTTACTATGATTGTATAAGAAATAAAGAATATGAGGACATGTTAACTTATGTTATATAAAAATATGGAGCACACAATCTGCTTGCTTTACCAAACTGCAAGGTTTAAACAAAAAAAGAAAAGAAAAAGAGAAAGAAAGAAAAAAAGAAAGAAAGAAAGAAATTGAAAGAAGGCGTAGTGACATATATAGTCCCAGCATGCAGTAGGCCGAGGCTGTGGCAGAAGGTTCAAAAGTCTGAGCTATAAAATGAGACTCTGTCTTCAAAACAAAACAAAACATGTTTAGTGAAATAAGTCAGATCGAGAAAGATAAACATCTCATGTTCTGGGGCCAGAAGTTTGGCCTAGTGGTTAAAGTGCTTGCCTAGCACGCATGAAGACCCGGGTTCGATTCCTTGGTACCACATATATAGAAAAAAAAGCCGGAAGTGGTGCTGTGGCTCAAGTGGTAGAGCTCTAGCCTTGAGAAAGTCCAAGGACAGTGCTCAGGCCCTGAGCTCAAGCCCAGGACTGGCAAAAAAAAAAAAAAATCTCATGTTCTTCTTCACTCATATGCAGAATCTAGTCGGTTTTGTTGTTCTGGGAAAAGATGAATGCTATAAGTTTAGAATGGAGGGGCTGGAAATTTGGCCTAGTGGTAGAATGCTTGCCTAGCATGCACTAAGGCCCAGGTTCCATTCCTGGGTACCACATACATACATAGAAAAGCCAGAAGTGGTGCTGTGGCTCTAGTGATAAAACCTTGAGAAAGCCCAAGACAGTGTTCAGGCCCTGAGTTCAAGCCCCCAAGAATGACACCAAAAAAAAAAAAGAAGAAGAAGAAGAATAGAATGGAGGGGTGACAGGCATAAGGAATAGGAACAAAGAGTGGAGTGGGAGTGCATATGCTCTAAATACTTCATATCCATGTACAAATGTAGAATAATGAAACCCAGTAAGGATTGTTTTACAAGTGGAGGGTGCTAGGTGCTTTACATAGATGACTTAATACAAGGTCTTCTCATTCATTAAAACCATCAGTGCAAATAAAAACAGAAGTACTCAGTAAATAGATTTATGTGAATATGATAAGTTATATGACTAATTGAGGTCATTCACTATATAAGACAAATAACAGCATGTAGGATTTATTTCAAAATACTCCAAGAAAAAAAAAAATGTTGAGGGCTGGGAGTTTGGCCTAATTGTAGAGTGCTTTTCTAGCATGCATGAAGACCAGAATTCGATTTCTCAGTACCACATAGAAAAGCCAGAAGTAGTACTGTGGCTCAAGTGGTAGAGTGATAGCCTTGAGAAAGCCCAAGGACAGTGCCCAGGCCCTGAATTCAAGTCCCAGGACTGGAAAAAAAATGTAGAAAACCAGATAAACACATTATCAAAGAATTATAGGGCCGAGAGTTTGGCCTAGTGGTAGAGTGCTTGCCTAGCATGCACAAAGACCCAGGTTCGATTCCTTGGTATCACATACATAGAAAAAAGCTGTAAGTGGTGCTGTGGCTCAAGTGGTAGAGCTCTAGCCTTGAGAAAGCCCAAGGACGGTGCTCAGGCCCTGAATTCAAGGCCCAGGACTGGCAAAAAAAAAAATAAGAAATGAAGCTAGAAGACAAGTATATGAAGGTTTATTATACTTTCAACTACCTTTCCTGTTTGAAATTTTTCTATAATTAGATGTTTAATAGCTATAATGATTCTACTTAAGGGATATAAGTTGTGCTTCAGTTTATTTCCTTTAAATATTTTTATAGACAAATCATAAAATTGGTCCCAATGAAAACTATTTCACCCATTATATTATACAGAAAAATGAAAATGTTTTAAGTCTAAAAGCTTATAATTAGGAAATGGTGCTATGACTCAATGTTGTAGAGCACTAGCCTTAAGCTGAATAGATCAGGGAGAGTGACCAAACCCCAAGGCCAAAAAGAAAGCTAAAAGCTTATAATTAGTTTTAAGTTTCTTAAACATTTTGTTGGTGGTGAGGATTTTTAGGTTTTTGGAGAGTTTTTTGGTGCCAGGGCAGGGCCTAAGCACTGTCCCTGAGTTCTTTTGCTCAAGGCTAGCATTCTACCACTTGAGCCACAGTTCTACTGTTGGCTTTTTTTTCTTTTCTATTCTTTCTTTCTTTTCTTTTTTTTTGATGGATAACTGATGAGTCTCACTGACTTTCCTGCCTAGGCTGGCTTCTTCCACTGATCCTCAGATCTGAGCTTCCTGAGTTGCTGGGATTACAGATGGGTGCCACCCGTGCCCACAGGGCCCAGCTTCATGGGCATGTTTTTAATGAGCTAAAGAAAGCAAGAAAACTAACTTAAGTAAACATTATAAAATCCTGGAGATGTAAAAAAAAAAATCCTGGAGATGTGGAAGTAGTTTGAATAACTTTAATGAGAAGTTTCTGAGTTAATAATGTTAAAGGGTGAATTTGATACAATGAAAATTTTCCTAAGATCTTTCCCAATTAAATGCAAAGAAAAATAATAGCTATTTATAAATTAGATTTAGCAGATTCTGCGTCTTAGCAAAGGTCTCTTTGACATTATTATAGACTTTGACCTATTATCTCATTTCCACAAGCATTTAAAACATACAGTTTTCATATTTTATACTTTATATTTTATGTAGTTTTATATGAGAATATTTTCACACATTTCTACATACTAGAAACACTTCTTAATGAATTTTTAAACAAGTAAAAAAAATTGAGGCGTTTATCTCTGTGTCTCTCTCTCTTTCTCTCTCATAATGCAGGTTATTTAAACTCTTACTGTACAAAAATTAAAGTAACAGGAAGAAACTGATGACCTAAAAAAAACAAGAGAAAGAGTTGGGGGAAAAGATCAAATCTCCATAATAGATAAATTCCCAGTTAGAAAATACATAGTTAAAAATATGATTACCTTTGTTAAATCTATCACAACCTCAGAGAGCTTAGGATAGCGTCTTTCAAGAGGCTCTCTTTCTTTTATTTCAGGCAACCTTACTCCAGCAAACACGGGGTTTTTATAAAACAGCTCCTGATGTCTTGGAATTAAATTACCTAGAAACAAGAAACAACACTTGTCATTATACAAAATAGAAATGAAAAAAAAAATGGGTGCTGTGGAGTAGAAGAAATAATGGAGCCCAGATTATGAAGTTTAGAACTTTCTCAGTATGCAAAATCAAGCCAAAGACAAGGCTCTGTGTGTGTGTGTGTGTGTGTGTGTGTGTGTGTGTGTGTGTGTGTGTGTGTGTGACGAGAATTTGAACTCAGGGACTTGTACTTGGTAACAAGAACTCTACTACTTGAGTTTGAGCCCATGTAGCAGACTTTATACTGGTTTTGACAACAAGCCCAATTAAGGGAAGTAATTTTGCTATCTCCTCTTATTTAGAAAAGTTTATATTCATTCATGAGAACTGATAGAGCATATTTCTTTATAACTTCCTGTTTATTTTTATTTATTTGGTCAGTCTTAGGGCTTGAACTTGGGGCCTAGGCACTGTCCTTGAGCTTTCCCAAGGCTAACACTCTACCACTTGAGCCTCAGCACCACTTCTGGCCTTTTCTGTGTATGTGGTACTGAGGAATCAAACCTAGGGTTTTATGCATACTAGGCAAGCACTCTACCACTAGGCCACACTCCCTGCCCTTCTTCATAACTTTCTAAATACAAGTACTATCATCATATTTCTAACAAGATGGACTAGACTGGCTTAAACAATGAAAATACAGTAATTTAAACAGAATGCAATCAAGATGAATCAGTTCTTCCCTTTAATAATTTAACTTGAAGTCAACAGATTTTTTTTTTGTTTTCATTGGTCATGAGGCTTGAACTCAGGGCCTGGGCACTGTCCCTTACTCAAGGCTAGCACTCTTCCACTTGAGCCACAGTGCCACTTCCAGTTTTCTGGTAGTTAGATGGAAATAAGAGTTTCATGGAGTTCCCTGCCAGAGATGGCTCTGAAACTCGATCCTCAGATCTCAGCCTCCTATGCAGCTAGAATTACAGGCATGTGCCACCAGTATCAGTGGTCAACAGAGTTTTAAACCTATGTCAAAAGACCAGAGTTGAACACTCTTTTAGATCTACGTTAATCCCTTAACATGAGATACATATGAAAATTCTACGGTGATGTTTATTTCTCTTTCTTTCTTTCTTTCTTTCTTTCTTTCTTTCTTTCTTTCTTTCTTTCTTTTTTTTTTTCTGGCCAGTATTGGGGCTTGGGCACTGTCCGTGATCTTCTTTTTTCCAAGGCTAGTGATCTACCACTTGTGCCACAGCACCACCACTTTTAGCTTTTTCTGTGTATATGATACCAAGGAATCAAACCCTGGGCTTTCGTGCGTGCTAAGTGAGCAGTCTGCCACTAGCCAAACTCCTGGCCCTGAATTCTTAATTGAATAAAGAATTGAAATGCTGGGGCCGGGAGTTTGGCCTAGTGGTTAAAGTGCTTGCCTAGCATGCTTGCATGAAGACCCGGGTTCGATTCCTCAGTACCACATACATAGAAAAAAGCCGGAAGTGGTGCTGAGGCTCAAGTGGTAGAGCTCTAGCCTTGAGAAAGTCCAAGGACAGTGCTCAGGCCCTGAGCTCAAGCCCAGGACTGGCAAAAAAAAAAAAAAAAAGATTTGAAATGCTGTCTGGCACCAGTGGCTCAGTCATGTAATCCTAGTTACTTAGAAGGCTGAGAGATAAGGACTACAGTTCAAAGCCAGCCCAAACAGTAAGGTTCATGAGACTTTTATCTCCAATTAACTACCAAAACCAGCCAGAAATGGTGGAGCACTAGCCTTGAGAAAAACTCTCAGGGACAGCATCCAGGCCCTGAGTTCAGTTTCTAGTACCAATGGATTTCTCCTCTGATAACTAAGCTAATACAATCAATTAATTAATTAAAACTTAGTTTAATTGTTCCCCATATTTTTTCTGATTCTTTTTCTCTTCCAAGCTCTGCATGTGGAGATGGAGTTAATATTTCAACAAAAGTAAGACTTTACAGTCTACTTTTGAAATTCTTTTCAAAGCACTATCAACAGAAGTCAAATCTGAGGCACAATTAAATGACTAGCTCTCATCCCCAAGGGGAGGATGATGGTAATAGCTGTATTTTACTAAATGCTTACTGATCCAAAGATGATTAATGACTTTCTGCTTCCTCTATATATGATTAATGGACAGTAAAAGCACTGAGGAATGCACAGTCTCTTCTGTTTCTGTATCTCTTCTGTTTTTATGACATATGTCATAACCAGGTGTTACTGGCTTATACATGTAGTCCTAGTTACTCAGGAGTCTAAGACCAAGGATCCCAGTTCAGAGTCAGCCCAAGCAATAAAGTCTGTGAGATGCTTATTTCCAAATAATCACTAAAAAACCAGAAGTGGAGCTATGGCTCAAATGGTGGAACACCACACCAGCTTTGGGCAAAATATGCTCAAGGGCAGCATGCAGGCTCTGAGTTGAAGGCCCAATACTGGCACAAAAAAGAAAAAAAGTACAGATGAACCCAAAAGTTACATATATTTATATATATAATTATGTATTTATTATACATATTACTATAGTATATTAATATAATGTATATTAACCTTATATTCATAGATGTCTATTAATATATTCATATGTAGATATATATCATTATATATGATATATCAAATATCCACATACATTTGATTTAAACAAATATCTTCAATATACTAACAAGCAGAAATCAATAAACATGGAAACGCTCCACAATTTAAAATGCGGATGTATAATCTTACCTAAACATGTCATAATGTGATATAGTTGATCAATATCAGACTCTCCAGGAAATAGGGCTTCCCCCATGAGCATTTCAGTTACCAGGCAACCGATAGCCCACACGTCAACAGCCCTGGAAGGAATGTAAAATAGAAAATCTGGATATATAGCTAACATGCTTACTCACTATATTTGTTCTCTATATTACTATTTGATTAAGAATTGTAGCTGGGTATGGTGCTTGTAATCCTAGCTACCCAAAAGGCTGAGATCTGAGGATTGAGGTTCAAAGCAAGCCTGGGGCACCAAAAACTGTAAGATTCTTATCTCCAATTAACCACTAGAAAATGGGAAGTGGCACTGTGGCTCAAGGGGTAGGGTGGTAGCCTTGAGCTGAAGAGCTCAGGAACAGCACCCAGGTCCAGAGTTCAAGCCCCATGACCAATAAAAAAAGAAAAAAGAATTGTAGCAAGCCTTTAATCATAAAAAGACAAATCTGTACAAGGAAAAGGTTCTAATTCTTTTTTTTTTTTTTGCCAGTCCTGGGCTTGAGCTCAGGGTTTGAGCACTGTCCTTGGACTTCCTCAAGGCTAGAGCTCTACCACTTGAGCCTCAGCACCACTTCCGGCTTTTTCCTAGGTATGTGGGACTGAGGAATCAAACCTGGGTCTTTGTGCATGCTAGGCAAGCACTCTACCAACTAGGCCAAACCCCCGGCCTAATTCTACATTTTAAGTTGCAAGATTTTCCAGAAAGTTCAATCACGTGACACTAGAGGGCAAAAGCTTCTGAAAGGTTAAAACAATTATTACATATACTTTATTTTGGAAACAAGACTCTCAGGATTATAGCACCTCTTTGTTTTTATGTTTACACAGAATTCTAAGGAGGCTGAGAAATCTGTTCTTCGTTGAAAAAAAAAACACAAGAAAAAAAGTGCTGCTGCAGATAAAAAAAACTTTAATAGGCAGATAAATAAAATAAAACTATTCTTAAAAAAGCTCAGAAGAATTCAAAGAATATGTTGTCATCATTCAGCAGAGCTATAACTGCCCTGAAGTTACTTACGGTCATTGCTAAATTTTAAAATGGTACAAAAATATTAGCAGAGCAGCAACACAGGAAACCTGAATAATTGAGAAAATCTTGAGAAATGTTTAGTCTGAAAACAAAGAAACTAAACAAAATACTTCAGAAGGATTTCTGTCAAAAACAATAAAAAGCTAGAAACAGGTGGCTCACACTTGTAATCCTAGCTACTCAAGAGGCTGAGAGCTAGAGGATCACAGTCCAAAGCCAATTCAGGCAGAAAACTCATTGAGACTCCATTCCCAAAAATACCCAGCAAAAAGTAGGACTGGAGGCATGGCTCAAGTGGTAGAAGATAGCCAGACAAGAAAGCAAGTTGAGCAAGCGTGAGATAGCCTGAGTTCAAACCCTAGTACCACAAAAAAATAAATGAATAAAATTAGTCTACTCTTCTAGAAAGTATTCACTTATGAAGGCAACATATGCTTACTATATGTACACTGAAAATAAAATGCTTCAATCACATGTTTACTCCCACCCTTGCCTACTCTATTCCATCTCATTCTAATATTCCAAAAAAATCAAGACTTCTCCAATCAATTTTACTATCTTGTTACAAACAATGATAGATAGATGTGTGCATTTATGTATGTATATATGTGTATATATATGTATAACTATTGTAAAATGACAGATAGTTACAATACATATATATATATCAGACCACTATAAAAAGCAGTCTAACACACACACACACACACACACACACACATACTCACACTCATACACACACTCCCAGCCCTTACAAGAAGTTTAAAAGGATAAATACAAAAAAATGAAAATCAGCACCTATCACTTTATAAATTTTCCTAAACTTGAACTTTCCTTTTCAGCGTAAGAGGAATCATTTATTAACCTATTATTATTAACCTATCCCATTGACTCAAGAAAAGAGAATGGACCTCTGCTCCTCTTCATGTGTCATATCTTACTTGCCATACTTGACGTCACCAACCAACAGTTCTGGCGCTCTGTACCATCTTGTAGCCACGTAATCAGTATAGACCTCCCCAGGAGCTGCCAGTGTTCGAGCAAATCCAAAGTCACATAACTTGACAACACCAGACTGGGAGACTAGTATATTCTCTGGCTTTATATCTCTGTGTATGATCTAAGACAAAAGGCAGAAGATCACATATATTAAACAAAGTACCTGCCATGGACAGGACACTTTTCCTGTCCTTTAAAGGGATACAAATAGAGGACAGGAGCACGGTTTAGTTGGGGAGTACTTGCCTAGGATGCATCAAGCCCTGGGTTCGATTCCTTAGTACCACATACACAGAAAAAGCTGAGAAGTGATGCTGTGGTTCAAGTGGTAGAGCGCTAGCCTTGAGAAAGCCCACGAACATTGCCCAGGTCCTTAGTTCAAGCCCCAGGACTGGCAAAAAATAAATAAATAAACACATGTAAAGTCAAACCTGGGACCTAGTTGAGTACAAAAGGACATGGATGGCCAGGTACTAACGGCTCACGCCTGTAATTCTAAGTACTTAGGAGGCTGAGATCTGCGGATTGCTGTTCAAAGCCAGCCCAGGAAAAAAAAGTTCCCATGAGACTCTCTTTTTCTTTGCCAGTCCTGGAGCTTTTATTCTGGGCCTGGGCACTATCCTTGAGATTTCTGAAAGCTAGCACTCTACCACTTGAGCCACAACACCGTTCTGGCTTTTCTGTGTATGTGGTATTGAGATATCGAAGCCAGGGCTTCATGCATGCTAGGCAACACTCTACCACTAGGCCAAATTCCAGGCCCATACTTATTATTTTAATCACACAAAGAATCACACAGAAGATTATAGAATTCATAATCACAAAAATATCATTTATAATATTTTATGAAACTTGCAGAATTTATGTTGAATTACTCATTTTATATATGCTGCTCCCAGAGATGTCATTTTTCCTGGAGTAAAAATGTAATATAGGCTAAGATAAGAATATTTTCATACTTTGATATCTTATAACCTGACCCAATAAAAGAAATTAATTATATATATTCTTGGTGTAGTATGAATTTATCAAAACTCATTACTTTATATTTGCACATTTCACTAACTAATGTTACCATTTTAGAAAGGAACATTTAACACATTTTTATGTTTAGTTAATGCAATGTACAGATAAAGTAATTCCATGTTAGGAGGAATCAATACATGTATTATGACACATAAAAATCGGCACTATAGGGGCTAGGAGAATAGTCTAGTGGTAGGGTGCTCATCTAGCATGCATGAAGCCCTAGGTTCGATTCCTTGGTACTACATACACAGAAAGAGCCAGAAGTGGCCCTGTGGTTGAGTGGCAGAATGCTGGTCTTGAGCCAAATGTGTCCAAGGACAGTGCTCAGGCCTTGAGTCCAAGCCCCAGGACTGGCAAAAACAAACAAAATTGTCACTATAAGCCAGGCACGATAGCTTGTGCCTATAATCCTAGCTACTCAGGAGGCTGAGATCTGAGGATTCACAGCCAAGCCTGACACTAAAGAATGAATGCGAGTCTCTTATCTCTAATTAATCACTAGGGAATGGGAAGTGGCGCTGTGGCTCAAGGGGTAGCTTTGAGCAGAAGAGCTCAGGGGACAGCACGCAGACCTGAGTTCAAGCCCCAAGATGACAAAATAAATAAACAAAAAAGAATCAATGTATCAAAATAATATAGTTCAATTATGTCATTAAATCGACTAGTGTCTAGATAGTTAAGGATTGTAAAGGTAATCATTTAAACTGAATACTCACATTGTGACTGTGACAAAATCCAATTCCATTAATAATCTGAAACAAATATTTTTGGACAACCTGGTAGTCTAGTCCCTTGGGAAAGAGTTCCAAGTCATCCAGAATGGTGTGGTCCACAAACTCAAATACTAAGTACCAGCGTTTCTTTTTCTTACACACTTCCAACAGATTCACCAAATTTTCATGCCTCAGTTGCTGTTATTAAAAAAAAGAGTTCATTTTTATAAGACAAAATTGCTAGCTATATATATATAGTATATATATATATAATGAAAATACATTCAAATCGGAAAATGATCGTCAAAAGGCCATATTGCTCCTTTTTCTCCTCCAAGAAAACTAAAACCTATGAGGAAAAAGGACTATAACTCCATACAGAGAGGCTCTGAGACTGTAGTGCGTATTCAAAATCTGCTTGCAAAGTGGGCCTTTGGCTGGCACCCGGGAACTTGATTTCAGGAGGGTTTCCCTTCCTTTCCAGGATGGATATGGAGGCTCACTGTGCAGACAACATTGCTCATATTACACACTTGCCACACTTGCTTCCTTCTGGAGTGGAGAATTTTGGTCGGTCATAGGCAGAGTGTCTGTGTAAGCAACCCTGAATAAAATCCTTGGACACTGAGCATCTAATGAGTTTCCTCAGAAGACAATATTTCCCATGTATTGTCACCACCAACTGCTGAATAAGCACATTCTCTGTGACTTGACTACAGGAGGATTCTTGGAAACATTCACCCTTGCGCTCTTTCTCTTTGCTGATGTTGCTTTCTATTCTTTCACTGTCCTACGTCCTAGATAAAAACAGCTATATGCGAGGATCTGATCTACCCAGGGAGCTGCTGAACTCACAGGCAGTTTGGGGGCCCCTTACACACACCATTGGGTGATTGACAGGTAGATGATTCAGGAAGCATAAAATACTGTTAAACCAATTTATACTAGCAAGAGAAACAAATGCATATATATTATCATTTTATTTCTAATTGCTAACTTAAGACATTTATACTTTAGGGGCCGGGAGTTTGGCCTAGTGGTAGAGTGCTTGCTTAGCATGCACTAAGTCCCAGTTTCGATTCCTTGGTACCACATACATAGCAAAAAGCTGGAAGTGGTGCTGAGGCTCAAGTGGTAGAGCTCTAGCCTTGAGAAAGTCCAAGGACAGTGCTCAGGCCCTGAGCTCAAGCCCAGGACTGGCAAAAAAAAAAAAAAAATTATACTTTAAAATTGGTTGCAATCAAAACAAATCTAAAACCACAATAATAGATCTGGAACAGAATCTTTTTGCTTGTTTGCTTTGGTTGGTCATAGGACTTGAAATCTGGATCTGGGGTTTGACCCTGGGCTCTGCAGCTCAAGGCTACTGCCCTAACCCTTGAGCTACAACACCACTTCTGGTTTTCTGGTGGTTAATTGGAGATAAGAGTCTCACAGACTTTTTAGTGGCTGGGCTGGCTTTGAACCTTGATCCTCAGATCTCAGCCTCCTAAGTAGCTAGGATTAGAGGTGTGAGCGCCAGTGGCACAAAAGGACAAAAGGACCTGAGACTCTTATCTCCAGTTAACTTCTAGAAAATGGGAAGTGGGGCTTGGCTCAAGGGTAGAGCTCAGGGACACCGCCCAGGCCAAGTTCAAGCCACATGACTAACAAAAAAAAAAAGGAATACACTTTTTTTTTTCAATTCAGTAGATATTCTTACCTTCAGTAACTTGATTTCTCGCATAGCAATTTTTCTAACCATTTTGTCATCATCACTTTCTAAGAACTTCTTGATGGCTACAATTCTTCCACTGTCTTTATTTCTGCACTTCATCACCATTCCATAACTTCCTTCTCCAACCAATCCTAGATTCTCATATTTTTCCATTTTATTTTAAATCCAGTAGGAATTTTTTCCTGCCGCAGAAACCAGAGCACAGAGTTAACAATGTTGAGCGTATTAGTTTCCTCCACTCTCTCAGAAAATTAGTTCATGCTTGCTTTATTAAATCAGTCGCTGTGCTCATGGCTGTCTGTGCTGACTCAAAATGTCTTGATGCTTCATATCTAGGGTGTGTTTTCAAAATAGCCACACACATTTCAGGAAAGACAAGGTGAATGAATCAAAGACATTACATTTAAATGACTACATATTGTATTCATGAAATTCAATTTATCTTTAAAGTTCACACTAAAAATGAACAGTTTCAGTGCATTCAAGGATGATAAAGAGCACAAGCACTTTTTTTTTTTTTGCCAGTCCTGGGGCTTGAACACAGGGCCTGAGCACTGTCCTGTTTTGCTCAAGACTACCACTTGAATCATGGCACCACTTCCAGCTTTTTCTGAGTATGTGGTACTGAGGAATCAAACCCAGGGTTTCGTACATGCTAGGCAAGCATTCTACCACTAGGCTACACTCCTGGGCCCATACATTTGATTTTAATCAAAAATTTCTAACCAAGTTTGCTTTCCCTAGTCTCTCAGCTATAAAACTACAAATGATACAGTTTACAGGCAAACTCTGCTAAACTCTAGGGTCAAGCTAAGATAGACAGCTGGATGTTGGTGGCTCATGTCTCTAATCCTAGCTACTCAGGAGGCTGAGATCTGAGGATTGAGGTTCAAAGCCAGCCAGGACACTAAAGTCCATGAGACTCTTATCTCCAATTAACTACTAGAAAACTGGAAGTGGCGCTGTGACCCAAAGGGATAGCGTGGTAGCCTTGAGCAGAAGAGCTCAGAGACACCGCCAGGCCCAGAGTTCAAGACCCACCACCACCAACAACAAAAAATCATAAAAAAAATACTTGAGTCGCAAGTCCTTGAGTGGGAAATGTGAGGTAACAACTAGCTATGAGTGACAGAGAAATGCAAAGGAATCATTTATTTTTTGCCAATCCTGGGGCTTAAACTCAGGGCCTGAGTGCTGTCTCTGAGCTTTTGTGCTCAAGGCTAGTGTCCTACCACTTAAGCCACAGCTCTCCTTCTGCCTTTTTGATGGCACAGACTTTCTTGCCCAGGCTGGCTTGGAACCAGTAATCCTCAGATCTCAGCCTCCTGAGTAGCCAGGATCACAGGTGTGAGCCATCAGAACCCAGCACAAAAGGAAACAAGATGAAAGATATGATCATAATGTCTATGAAGAAAAAGCATTGTAATTAAACTTTTCAACCCACTTATGTGGCCCATAAAAGTCATAGAATGTCACAAGATGGTACATTGTTGGCAAGTATGAAAACAGAACAATGACACCTGTTGAAGAGTCAAAGGAGAGTAATAGAAGTGATGACACTAATTGGAATACATTGTATAGATGTGAAACCCTCCCTTGTGTAATACATGTGAATAAATGAGCTTTGTTTCATTTTGTATTATTTTTGTGTGGGACATGGGGCTTGAGTCACATGTTCTTTAGTGCCTGGGCTAGCTTTGAACCACAGTCCTCAGATCTCAGCCTCCTGAGTAGCTAGGATTATAGCCACAGCGCCCAGATACCAATGTTGAAAATCCTTATGTGCTTTCTACTCAACGGGGAAAATATCTGATCATAAAATAGCTGCCTACCAAATGAAATGAATCTTCAATACATTTTTCCAGCAATACTGGTTACAGTCGTAGGCTGAAATTGATGTAATAGTAGTAATAGAAGAAGTATCAATAGTAGTAGTAAGATCATACCTGGGCACTTATGGCTCATGCCTGTAATCCTAGCCACTTATGAGGCTGAGATCTGAGGTTTGCAGTTCAAAGCCAGCCTGGGCATGAAAGTTAGTGAGACTCATCTCCAAATAACCACCAAAATAGCCAAAGGGTTGCTTTTGCTCAAGTGGCAGACCTCTAGCCTTGAGCAAAAAAGGTCAAGGACAGTACCAAACCCTGAGTTCAAGCCCCAAGACTGGCACACCACACATACAAAAAGACCAATGACATCACAGTACACAGGCACATTTGTGTGAGTGTGCTGGACCTGGAGCTTGAGACTCAAGACCTGAGCACTATCCCTGAGGCGTTTTGCTCAAGGTTAACATTGTACCACTTGAGCTGTGGCTTACAAGTTGGTCTTTTAAGTTTAGTTCCACGAAGGAAAAAATCCTATTAATGATTAATTACTGTAAGTATGACTACTTGACATCTTTGGTTTAATTATATAGCATTTCCTGAATAAAAACACAGGAGGCTAAGATCTGGCTTTTCGTGGTTAACTGGGGAAAAGAGTGTTATAGGCAGAGCACAGTGGATTACGCCTGTAATCAATCCTAGCTACTCAGGAGGCTGAGATCTGAAGAGAGCGATTTTTAACCCAGCCTGGGCACTAAAGTCTGTGAGACTCATCTTCAGTTAATCACCAGAAAACCAAAGTGGCCCTGTGGCTCAAGGGTAGGGTGGTAACCTTGAGGTGAAGAGCTCAGGGACAGAGTCTAGGCCCAGAAAAGCCCCAAGACCAACCAAAAAAAAAAAAAGCGTCTCCTGGGCTTTCTTGCCTGGGCTAGATTTGAACCTCTATCCCCAGATCTCAGCCTCCTGTGTAGCTAGGATTACAGGTATAAACCATGGGCACCCAGCTAAAACTTCAAATTTCAATTAAAAATATAATAGAAAAATTTCTCAATATGAATACCATTCTCTTCTCTTTTTGGGGGGGTCCTTTAATATTTAAAAAAATAATACTTTTGTAACTAGAAATTTGAATGAAATGAAAAATTACCTGTAGCCTAAGGTGTTCTGCAGCATATCACAAGCTAATATTACACAAGTTGACTACTCCAAGTTTCTTCTCCCGACCAGGTGCGCTTTCGACACACCCCACTGAACATACTTATTTTTGCGAGCGGTTCTGCCCAGAAATACCTGAAAAACATCACGGGCTACAAAACCCCTTGGTTCCTGAAACAGTTACTTATAAACTATTTCTTTTCAGGCCTTCTATTCCTCAACCCAAGAATAACATAAAGTTAATAAAATATCGCACTTGTGATATTTGCGAGCATGTGTCATGTGAGCATCTGATTCTAACAACCAAAGGTTTAGGTAAAATACTTGGCTAATGATCTTTGAAAAACCAAAGACCGGTCGAAATCGTTTCTATTTTTTTGGTCTTTTTTTTGGTCCTGGGGATTAAACCAAGACATTGCACTTACTAGGCAACCTGAAATGGTTTCTAAAGAGGGAGGTCATGGAAGCTTTTTAAAAGTCGACACTTACTGTTTCTCCAGCTCCTTTTCACATAGAAAGATCCAAAGATTTTCAACTTGGACACACATGCATCTCACTAGCAGGTCCAAATGACGCTGACTGGCAAACTAGCAGTTCTCCTGGGTTGGGATTTCCTCCTGTGAATCAGTGACAGGTCCGAGAAGAAGCAGGCAAGGCAGCAGATGGGCATCGGCCCTCTCTTGGCAAACTCACTCTTCCGGGGACCGTGGGCCGCATGCTGTCGTCAAGGCAACGGCCTAACTCGGTCCCCAGCCACGGGCACTGTCCCCACAGAAAGATGTGGCCCCAGCTAAAACTGCGTGCAACGGCAGTCCCCTAACACCAACACCTGTTCAGGCCAAGACGGGAGAGAAATTAGCTGGACGGAGAGGACACCGTCTCCCTGCTCAGAAGCCGCCCAGTCTCTGGAGCCTGGAAACAGCAGCCTCCAACTAGTTAGATGGGCGGAGGCGAAGGCGTTGGTCCGGGCTGCAAGGGGGAGGATTCTCACCCGCCTGGCCCCGCCCCCGCGCGCCTCCCTTGTTCTGATTGGCTGATCCTTGTCGTCAGGCGCCATAATTGGCTCATCGCCAAACGCCCCGCCCCTTCACCTGGGCCAGGACCCAGGTTCTGTTCACAGCAGCTCCGACCCCAGCTTCTCCAACCACCTACCGACGACTTAGGTGGCCCGGAACAGAGGTAAGGCGGCTGAAATGGAGGACCAAGGACTAGGCAAAGGACGCGATCACGTCTTCGCCACCGCTGGCAGCGGGGTGCGGGATCCCGGAGCCCACAACCGGGAATCTGGGCCCAACCGCTGTGGCATGCTTACTTCCCTTCCATTCTAGGTGCTGGGGGTGATATGGCCCGGTAGGAGACCGAGATAACGATCTAAAAAGTGATTAGTAGGTGAAGCAGCGATAGACTTGATGTTCTGAGACATTGGAACAGACCACCTGACAGAGAAACACTTAGGGTAGAAATCAAGGAAGGGGAAGAAAGAACATAAATGAAAGGGGAAGGAAGGTGCTGGAATGAGTGTCCAATATCTCCTCCCTGAAGCCAGCTAGGGTGGAGTTGGAGCTTACTGTGTTTAAAGCTTGTCTTACTGGGCTGAAGAGATGGCTCAAGAGCGCCTGCCTTGCAAATCCCGAATTCACACACATTTCAATACACAACACATCTAGGATTGGCATTACTAGGAAGGCTGACAGGTTAGTATCCTGCCTATACTTAAGTCACAAGAAACAGTACTTTACTCGATCAAGGAAACTGAGACCTCGGTTATTTTCATTTTCATTCTTGATAACTATATATTTTAGTTTCTAAAATACCTCGATGCAAGAAAGTGCTTTAAACTGACATTTTTTTTTTTGAGTCCTGGGGCTTGAACTCAGGGCCTGAGCACTGTCCTTGAACTTTCTCAAGGCTAGAGCTCTACCACTTAAGCCACAGTACCACTACCAAGCTCTCATAACTTACAATTTCCCCTCTGGCTTCTACTCCATTCTGGACCAAAATTACCCCCCAAAAAGTCTTGTGTTTTTATCAATTGTATTTCTTACCTCCACTCCTCTCTTGGGCATCATCCTTATCATTTGAACTATCATCAGGATAGTTCCTATCAAGACCTTGGTCCTGCTAAAGCAATCTGTGGCAGATTGCTTTACAAAATAAGCCCGCAGTGCTCAGCGGCTCACACCTGTAATCCGAGCTACTCAGGAGGCTGAGGTTCTGAGGATCATGGTTCAAAGCCAGCCAGGGCAGAAAAGTACTTGGGATGCTTATCTACAATTAACCTCTAGAAAATGGGAAGTGGGGCTTGGCTCAAGGGTAGGGCAATAGCCTTGAGCTAAAGAGCTCAGGGACAGTGCCCAAGCCAACATCAAGCCCTATGAACCCGCCCATAATAATAAAATAAGCTGGTAGTTTTCCATGTGGATGGCTATTCCTTGCCTCCAATAAAGTTGGGAGTAACAGCATGACTTCATTCTAGCCACTGTCAATTTTGAACCTTTTAGTTCATTTCTTAACACTTATTAGAGTTATTATCTTAAAAGAAGGAATTGGGGCTGGGAGTTTGGCCTACTGGTAAAGTGCTTACCTAGCATGCTGAAGACCTGGGTTTGATTCCTTGATACCACATACATGGGAAAAAGAAAAAAAAGCCAGAAGTAGTGCTGAGGCTCAAGTGGTAGAGCTCTAGTGTTGAAAAAGCCCAAGGACAGAGCTCAGGCCCTGAGCTCAAGCCCAGGCAGGACTGGCAAAAAAAAAAAAAAAAAAGGAATGGGGCTGGGAATACGACCCAATGGTAGAGTGCTTGCCTGGCATGCAGGAAGCCCGGGGTTCCATTCCTCAGTACCACATACACAGAAAAAGCAGCGGCTCAAGTGGTAGAGTGCTAGCCTTGAGCAAAAGAAGCTCAAGGACAGGACCCCAGGCCCTGAGTTCAAGCCCCAGGACTGGCAATAAAAGCAAAAAAAAAAAATGTATGCACAATGACACCACCCAAAAAAATCCTAAGGAAGGGGATCCACATAAAATCAGGCTAAAAAACATGCAAGTTTAAATTAAAAAAAAAAATAGGGCCAGGAGTTTGGCCTAGTGGTACAGTGCTTACCTAGCATGCACTAAAACCCGTGCGTGTGTGTAATTCCTGGGTACCACATACATAGAAAAAAGTCAGAAGTGACACTGTGGCTCAAGTGGTAGAACACCAGCCTCAAGAAAAGTACAAGGACAGTGCTCAGACACTGAGTTCAAGCCCCAAGACTAGCACAAAAAAAAAAAGTAGACCAAGGTTAACTAATTCAGTATTCCAAACATTTTATACTTGAGTGAATATTTCTCCAAGCCTGATTAATTGGCTATAAAAGCCAATAGCTCAGGAGCTGGCCTTCAAGTAGCACTTTTCTTTCCTAGATTTAATAGTCCTGAACTACACAGCCTACCAGCTCTGCTTCCATCTTCATTACTTGGCATAATCTCAATATGACATTGTATCTTTTGTTTTCCCACCAGCCTTGAACTCAGGGCCTGAGCACCGTCCTTGGGCTTTCTCAAGGCTAGAGACCTCCAACTTGAGCCACATACCACTATGAATGTGGTACCAAAGAATCAAACCCGGGTCTTCGTGCATGCTAGGTAAGCACTCTACCACTAGGCTAAACTCCTGGCCTCACAGCATTGTATCTTTATCAAACCTTTCCTATGCCAATAAAAAAGAAAATCCTAAACTCCTCCCACTGGCTAATGATCTCATAAGATCTAGCCTCTATCTCCATGTACTACTTTTACTACTTGTTGGCTCACTACCTAACCCAGCCACTTCCCTAGTTACTTTTAGTTAGTACCTCTTCATGGAGCACTCGTGTATATAAACTCAAAAAAGGGTGATTCAGATCAATTTCCTCAGATGCCACTCAGCTTTTATCTTATTTTGAGGCTTTGTATAGCATCTAAGCAACTTCTGTATTACCAAGCCTAGTCCATCCTTTGTTGGGGGAAAAAGTGGGGAGGGGGTCTTCTGAGGCTTGAACCTAGGGCCTAGGCACCATCCCCAAGGTTTTTTTTTTTTTGCCCAAGTCTAGTGCTCGACCACTGGAGCCACAGCTGTACTTCCAGCTTTTTGATTAACTGGAAGTGAGTCTCACAGACTTTCCTGCCAGGAATGGCTTGAAACCATGATCCTCAGACCTCAGCTTCCTGACTAGCTAGGCTTGCAGGCAGGAGCAATTAGTACTCAGCTAGTTATTTTCATTAGCATCAAAATCAGGCCCAAAACAGAGATGCTCAACAAATATCTGATAAACATGTTCAATGGTTTGTCATTAAAACAAGATTTTTTTTTTAAGACTAATTACATACATCAAGGTCTATTCACTTGGGAGTTCATCCTTTCGCATCTTCTCTATTTTTGTGTCTGCTGGCACTAGGACTTGGAATCAGGTCTCATACTCTGATAGTGCCTCCAGCACTCTATCACTTGAATTATGCCTCCAGTACAGCAGTTTGCTGGCAAGTTAGAGATGAAGTCTCTTGGACTTTTCTGCCCTGATGGCTTTGAGCCGCAACCTTCCGGGTTTCAACTTCCTGAGTATGTAGAATTATAGGCATAAGCCACCCACCCTTGGCTTGTATTTTCTAATATGTCCATGCATAGAAACTGCAGCAAAATCTAGAAGGAATCATTTAATACTGTATACTTGCTTTCCTTTCAATAAGGCTTATCTTTTTATCTGGGATGACACAACCCTAAGTTTAAACTTAAGCCGAACCCTTTTTTGTTTCAGTCATTCAGACTGGGTTTCAATTTCTTTTAAGGGGGGGGGGGGTAGGGGAATAGCTGTCCCAGACCAAGGTCCTATTTATGCCTCTTCTATGATGGGATGACATCTGACATGCTCATCTTACTGGTAGTGATGGCATATAGATAATTTTGACCCAATCAGCCCCCAAATGAAATCTTCCCTATCTGACTCTCAAGTAGCTGAGTTTTACCTGTGTAAGCCACCACACCCAATACTTCAGTCCTTTTCATCTGTCTAAACCTTAATACATTCAATATTAACTATACGGCACTTTGAATCCATTGAATCACAGTAGCCCTGAATATAGAGAATGGAGGAGGGAAACAAAACCATGAGAGGAACAGACGAAACTTCAAACATTGCTAGGCTGATTACATAGATCACGGACAAGTTCATTACTAAAGTACAGGTAAACACAAGTAAAATAGGGGAAAATTTTTGAACTTTCTAATTTTACCTAGTGCTTCCAAGACATGTTTGTAAAACAGGATACAGTAGATATACAATTGTCAGTAATACCTCTCACAGGCTTTATGCTCACTGAATGCTTATAATCACCTATCTCATTTTACGTATGAGGCAGAAGAGTTCACCACTGAATGGATGGGGCCATTCAAATTCACTCCAAGCATTCCAAAGCTGTTGAAGCACAGACTTCTCTTTTATTGTGAACGTATCTCAAGAAGGCAGAGCAATTTTAAACAAAATAGAATCAAGTGATCAGTTAATACGGCAATTTACAGAATTTATGATCAGAGCTTGTACATGTGCTACTTTCTCTAGTATTGGGAAATGAGAATGGTGCTTAAAACAGATGGCAAATAGGGTGGTTGGGGCTTACACCTATAACCCTAACTACTGAGGCTGAGAATCTCAGGGATTAGCAAAAAGCCAGACAGAGCTGTAGGCTCAAGTGGTACATCAGCTTTAAGCAAAAATTCCAAGGGGTTGGAGACCTGAGTCCAATATAGGCACACACACACACATGTACACATACTCTCAAACTAATTTAACTTGCTTCTTTGAATCATGATGTTTTCACTAATCTAGGATACACATTTTAGCATCTTTAACAATTTTTTCCACAGCCATAGTTAAGCAAGTTAGTCCATCATAACGGAGTTCAATATATTTACAACATGGTGTTAGTTCCTTAATATTGTTCAATAGTTGCTGATGGCTCATGCCTATACTCTTAGGTACTCACAAGATGGAGATGTGAAGGTCACGGTTTTAAGTCAGCCCAGGCAGGAAAAGTCCTTGAGATTCATTATTTCCAATAACCAATGAAAAACCCAGGAGCTATAATTTCTCTTAAGACAAATTAGTTATGACAAAATGTTTATGTGTGTGCGCGCACCAGTGCTGGGGCTTGAACTAGCGACCTGGGGATTGTCATTGAGTGCAGACTTTTTCTGCCCAGGCTGGCTTCAAACTGTGATCCTTAGACCTCAGCCCTTTCTTAGTTAGGATTATAGGTGTGAGCCACCAGTGCCCAGTTCTTCTTTAATATTATAATGGATGATAAATTTGGTTTTTCTAATCCATAATTTCAGATAACCTCAATCCTTTCCTTTTCCTTCTCTGAGATAAACAATTCCTTACAAAACTCAAGGTCAGTTTTTTTTTTCTTTTGCCAGTCCTGGGGCTTGAACTCAGGGCCTGAGCACTGTCCTTAGACTTTCTCAAGGCTACAGCTCTACCACTTAAGCCACAGCACCATTTCTGGCTTTTTCTATGTATATGTGGTACCAAGGAATCGAACCAGGGTCTTAATGCATGCTAGGCAAGCACTCTACCGATAGGCCAAACCCCTGGCCCTATAATACCAGAATTTAAGGCCAAGGCAGGAGGCCTGTGAGTTCAAAGACAGCCTGGGTAATACACTGGAAGGAAGACTTTGTCTTGAAAACAAAACTGATTTCCTCTACTTCCCAGATCCCAATGATTTAGAGGTATGCTTTAGATTACTCTCCATCCTCACTATGTCCTCTTCTGATCTAACTTTAATTTAAAATCAGCTACCTGTTCTGATAAAGATCTCTATGTTCAAGTGTTACTCAAATGTTCTGCTTCATGAAAACTAATGTCACAGTAATATTTTTTAATGAGGCTGTATGAAATGCAACTGGGAGAAAATGTTTTGGGGAACAAAACTAGATTAAATTAGGGACATAGATAAATGCTGCAGACATCAGTAGTTTATTGTTTAGTCCAAACACATTCAAAATGGAAACTCAAAAGAATACTTTCCACCTGAAACAAACTAGATTCTACTAGCATATAATGCTTAACACATTACAGCAATAAAGATGGTAATCCATTGTCTTCTATACCTACTAAAGCCAAGATGGTAAAGCCAATTTGGTTGCAATAGTGTTGTAAGGATAGAATATTACCATCAAAACTTAAATAAAATAAAATCAGCAATTAACAGTAAATGTTGAATGAATATTTTACTGTTTCACTAAAAAGGGGACAAAATGTTAAAAGTCCACAGTACTGCAGGTGAGCAATCACCATGTAAACTTCTCCATACAATATTTTAAATGTTTCATTTGTGGTATTTTAAGACTGAAGCTGAATGGCTCTTTGCTCTAATTTTCTATTACATTTAACATTTGTTATTTCTTTTGGTGCCAAAACAGTTTTCATGGGTTACGGGGCAATATCCTGGATTGAAAATGTATGTATGTATGTGTGTATGTCCATCCACCCACCCACACACATAAACACACACATGGAGAATATATATGTGTACACACACACACACACACACACACACACACACACTGTGAATGGAGGAAATATTCATTTGGGGACTAAGGGGGAAACACTGACATTAAAACCACGTCTTTAAAAGTAGTTTGACTAAAAGCTCCAACTCCAAAGTAATTTTCTAGTAAGAATTTCAAGTACTATACATCAGAAAATGTAAAACTGTTTCAAACAAATAAAAAATCCAAGCCCTACAGAAACTACAAAAATCTGTGTCCCCAAAATATATGCAATAGTGCAAGACTTTTCCTCAGACATGGAAGACCTCATACAAGGGGAAGAAAAACAAATAAGATTTAGTTTTACTCATACTGCCCAGTTCATAATAAACAAAATACATGAGTCATTTGCTAGTTTACTCAATAGCAAACAGTTGCATAATTCCAAACCAATTTGCTACTATGTCAAGCGCATATTTTGTTTTTTTTACTAAGATTAGAATGGAGAAGTCTTCCATGTTAACAAGCAGCTTTAAGTGGTCACACTTATTTACCCCACCTCTTGCCAAAACATCAGAACCTGGTGGTATGTACTGATTGCTCCCAGCACAGAACTGAATAAACTTTGTCATACTTATAGTTTACTGGTACGATATAAAGACAGACAATAATCCAGCAGCAACAAACTTTGCTCACAGAATTGTTTAAAGATTCATGTAAAAAATTAAAAAGTTGTCTTCCCAGACTTAAATTCAGGAGCCACTCAGGTGCTGACATCAGTTCAAGAA
This sequence comes from Megascapheus bottae, assembly GCF_031878675.1. NCBI lineage: Eukaryota > Metazoa > Chordata > Mammalia > Rodentia > Geomyidae > Megascapheus > Megascapheus bottae. Next base: position 17,418,103 of record NC_143521.1, on the reverse strand, counting down.
TTGTGCAAAATGAATGACAGTTCCCTGCCCCCCCACATAAAAAATGCAAACTTAAGAGCTGCCGTTCTTTCTTCTGAAAATTGCAGTATCCTTACTTCAGGTTTACTTGCCATTTATGGAATCCTGCTTTCAAAAATGTCACTAAAAATGTACATCAAGTTGATGACTTTTCCAAGCACGTTCAGGGGTACCAAGAGGAAAGTCAACTAAGACTATGTACCCGACTTCCTCCTTCCCTCTCCTTCCCAAACACACACGACTCCCACAGAGAACACAAAAGTTGTCAACTGAAGAACAAGATAAATAATCAGTGTCGATTTTACTGATTTTAAAGATACTGCAATTTTTATACATTCCAATGATTTTTTTTCAACATTTTGCAGCTGTTTGGCTTTGCAGCACAGCAATCATAAACTATACTGTACAAAATTACCAGCAAGACTGGAATGATGTATTAATAGAAGGCACCATCATGCTTATTACATTACCAGAGAACAAAAATACAGGAAAGACAATTTTCACTGTACAAAGCTTAAAGGAAAAGGGGAAGGAGGAGTGTGTTGAGGAGCCAGTCATCCCTGTACGGAAGAGGGGCAGGTAGAAAACTCTTTAAGATTTGGAGCTATGAAATCTGGTCTAATGTTCAAGACCACTGCATTTGAAGTTCTGATTTTTGTTCGTAACTAAATGATTTCCTTCTGGAATATAATTGTAGTCTTGTTAAAGTATATGTGTACACACGCTGGTTGCACAGCAAGCAGATAAAATGCCCTCATCTTTCACAACTATTTTCTACTCAAAGATGAAAGATTTTTTTTTCCCTGTTGCCTCCTGTTGCAGATGTCAATGTTAATGAGTTCAGAGTACCCAATAGTGCATTTTGATGAGTGCATAACAAGTTTCTGTTGGTTTGTATTTTGGGGGGAAGCCAAGAAAAAAGGCAAGGTTCTCCAATTGCACAAATTGCACTATTTGTGTTTCCAACATTAAATAGGCAGAAACAGTAACACTTAAACAAAATGTGCAGCAGAGGATTTTTTTTTACACTCAAAGGACCTGAATTCAGTGGGCATGTCCTTTTAAGTTCATTTTGTTGTAGACAGTTTAAGATATGGTCATTTCTCAGTCCTTAATTCTTCAAGTCTAGATTTATAAATTAACCATGTGAATCCTGTTGTAAAATTGGGGAAATAATGTCCACCTCAATTTAACTGATAACCAAAGATGCTTTTCACATCAAAGAAATGATCAAAAAGGCTGTGTCACATTCCAAAGCCAAAAAAAAATTAACAAGAATGCAAACACGATGAGTAATGTACCACTGTCAAGATTCTGCCAACAGTGGAGAATTCAACGACGCTGTCCTGCGAAGCGACCTTCCATTTGCCCTGCTCCTCTTCCAGAGCCAAGTTTCTGTGCCATGCCACCTCTTGGAGGTGGTCCTCTTCCATCACGATCACGCATCATTCCACCACCCACTATTCCACGTGGACCACCAGGACCTCGATCATTGCGCCTAATATCCCTGCGATCATCACCACCACCTCTGGTTTCTCGTTCTCTTGCAGCTCTTGTTTTCTTCTCTTCCACATTCAAACGTACCTCTCCCCGAAACATAATTGGCTTTAAAAGAGAAAAATATTGACATGGAGAGTTTAGGTAGTAAAAGTGTTAATAACTTAAACAAATAAACCTTAAGAAATATGAACATTTTGAAACTCTTAGTATGCAATCTTCCCAGCTTTCAACACATCAATTAAAATTTAAAATGATCCATCTTACTTTCAATATTAGCAAATCTTTATTCTTTGCATAAATACCATTCCACAATGAACTATTTTTAGCTTTACTATTAAAAAAGATTTTTTTATATGCACCAACTTATTATCGAATACAACAGAAATAGTAAGGTCTTGAATTATGTCCTTTACATCACTTACTTTTGCAATTAAGATTCTCTGAACTGGTTCAGAGTCATCAAAAACCACAAAACCAAAATTTGGAAGCTTTCCCCCAACACCCTTGGTATTGATGCGAAGTTCCACAACGTTTCCAAAACCTGTGAAAATATATATTACACCAAATGTTAAATTTTTTTTTTAACAGAATACTTGTCTTTAATTGTTCAGGATGAATAACTTTTAATGTCCTGGATCCATGTGACAACGAAGTTGTGGACTGCAACATTCAGTAACAAGATATATTCATTTTGTGGGCCACCACCTAAGAAATCAAGCAATTGACCAGAATACTTGTTTTGCTATCTTTCATTATATTTAATCCCCTCTTGAAATGAAGTTACCTGTAAAGCTTTAGAAAGACAACTTGTTTCTACCTAATTTTCAGTTTTTATTTTCCTAAGTAGTCTTATATCCCAGTGTAAGACTGGTTTAGCCTGCCTTTTTCTCAAATCTCTCCTGAACTAGATTAGGCCAACACTGGGAAATCATGTAGACTGTCAATTACTTCCTTCTGACCAATTAAGGTGAGACTGGTAGAGCACAAGAAATAGAGAGAAGCATGTTAAAAAATTGGTTCTGTACTATTCCTACTTAATACAAAATAAAATTTAAAGCTTTATTTCAAAGCAAAACAAACCACTTACTCATAAAGAATTCTTTCAGTTCATTTTCATCAATATCATGTGGCAAGTTACCAACAAAGAGTTGATGACTGTCTGGGTAGCGGATTATTCTACGGTTGTCAGAGTCATTCTGCTCCATATCTCCTCTGCCTGAGAACAGGAATAGATAATATCATATTAGAAATACTTCAAATGTGAGCTCAACCAATCTGAGCCTGAGGTGTAGGGACTTGCTTGTTTGATTGATGGCACACCCTTCCACAGAATTCTGCCTTGCTGAGACCAAAAAAAAAAAAAAAAAAAAAAATCAAAGTAATGAATGTTTAAACACGAATTAACTGGAAATGTCTAGAAGGTTGTCAAAAAACATGGTAGTAGCCATGCGGTGGCTCACGCCTGTAACCCTAGCTATTCAGGAGGTTGAGATCTGAGGATCAAGGTTCAAAGCCAGCCTGGACACAAAAGGACCTGAGATTCTTATCTCCAATTAACCTCCAGAAAACGGGAAGTGGAGCTTGGCTCAAGGCTTCGGTTTGGGTGGTAGCCTTGAGCTGAGGAGCTCAGGGACAGTGCCCAGGCCAAGTTCAAGCCCCAAGACCCACAAAAAACAAACAAACAAACAAAACCCCAACAACAACAACAACAACAAACATGGCAGTAAAGTCTCTTCTGGACTTGTCTTATTTTAACAGTCATACACTGAAAGTATAGGCAATCCTCCTTACCCAAACCGCTGCCATCATCCAGGAGCCAAATAGACTTCAGTGAGATATAGTCCTACTAAATATTTGTTTTGCCTTTTGAAATTCAAAACTTACATAATCTTTTTAACATTATAGCCAATCAGACAAATCAGCAAATTTAACAGTATCAGTATCACATGCTGTAGAGTCTTTAGGGTATTCTCACATGAGAGTTATTGATTCTCCCAAAAACACAGGCAGCATAGTAAAGTAGAAAGGCACCTACTACTGAAGGGATGCAAGATCTTACACATGATCACAAACACAGTCAGTGGAAAAGCTAGAAAACTACTCCTGATTTTGTGATTTCTAGTTTAGTACAACTATGTTTTTTTGGTAGAATGAAAAACTCTGACATTTGTTATACATTACTTCCCATTTCCTCTTAAAAGCAATTTGTACACAATTCATGTGAGAGTACTACATAAACTAGCTTAACAATAAGTCAACTTTATACTGTGGCTACTTAATAAGAACAATCAAAATAAGAAAGATCTGTTGGGAAGTCAATGGCTCATGGTTTGAAGCTAGACAGGGCAGGAAAGTCTATGAGGCTTTTACCTCTAATTAACCACCAGAAAGCCAGAAGAGGTGGTGTGGCTCAAGAGGCCTTGGTCAGGGACAATGCCCAAGACCCATGTTCAAGGTCCAAGAACAACAACAAAAAAGAAAGATCTGTAAAAAGAATACTATGTAGGTTAGAGACAGTTCAGACTTAGAACTAGCGACAATAACCAAATAAAACATGTCTCAGTCTTTAATGCCTTTAAAATACATGTTACTATGGTGTATCAGCGAATCTACCTCTAGTCTAGTTAAGTTGTTCTGCTCCATACTGTATTCCAGCATGCTGTTCACATCTATTAAACATTTGAGGATGCTTCAAGGATCTGTTTACAAAGCCATTCTAGTTTTGTAAAGCTTAGTCTTTTGCAGTTTTCCATGTGCTAAATGCTAAGGGGCTATAAAGGAGCTAACTCACCTGGTCTTGGTCCTCTGGGAGGGAAACCAGGTCGTTCTCTAGGCCGTTGTTCACGGACTCGTGGTGGTTGAGACTGAACTTCTGGCTTAGCTTCAACTCTTGGCTAGAATACAAGGGGAAAACACATTACAAAACATTCTACAGGAGGAAACAAATGACTAACAAATAAAATGACTATCAGCAAGTCACTAGCAGAGATAATGAATTTTAATTTTCCAATGTTTCTTAACAAAATTCTATGTGTGTAAAAAATTTTAAATATTCTGTACCAATGTAGGACTGTAGGGTAGGTTTTATTTTCCCATTGAAAGCTATATAATTCACAATAAACTGCTCTTAATAATCTCTTTTCATTAAAGTTATACCTACTGTGAAATAGCATAAAAGGTATTGCTACAAAAAAAAATTACAAAAATGCAAGATGAGCCACTCCACGTAAACAAAATAAAAGTTATCTTAGAAGAAAATACAAGACACATCATTTCTATCCTTCAGATGTTATATGCTCAGTTTTATCACCTAATCATACCCCATAATCTCAAAACTAGTATTTTAATAGTTCAAAATATATAACTTAAGACTATCTACCTTCTACGTTTGAAAGCATATAAAAAGTGAAGTTTCTATATGGCATCTCAAAATGCTTTAAATTCTTGTTATTTCTACTTAGGAGAAAGATGTACATTTATTTAAGCTATTGCCCCCAACAATTTTTCTTAAATGTGGGTGGGTAGATGAGAAAACTTGAATAGTTTTCTATCAATTACAATATGTAATTACTTTCAAACAAAATATTGTTATGTATGTCTGCTAATGTTATCCTTCAGTATAAGAATATTTTCAGTGTTTCCAATCTTTTCAGGCTTCTACTGAGACAAAATGAATTAATCTTCAAAGATTCTGGGGGAAAAAAAAAAACAGTAAGAGAACTAGTAAATCTATTTCTGAGAGAGAGAGTGAGAGCAAGAGCGAGAGTGAGCATACCAGAAATAGGGCTTGAACTCAGGGCCTGTTGCTATCCCTGAACTTTTTTGCTGAAGACTAGTGCTCTTATCACTTGAACCACACAGCTCTACTTCTGGCTTTTTGGTGGTTAATTAGAAGGAAGGAACTCAAAGGTTTCCTGTCCAGGTTGGCTTCAAATCTCAAGCTTCAACTCTCAGCCTCCAGAGTAGGTAGGCCTTATTATAGGCAGTATTTTTTTTTAATGTACAATAAATCATCTCTCTAAAGGATTTAATGGCTTGAACTCATTTATTACTAATATAGCTAACTATTAATATTACTAATTTGTAAAGAATAAATCTGGACAGTTTGGCCTCGTGGTAGAGTGCTTGCCTACCATGCATGAAGACCCGGGTTTGATTCCTTGGTACCACATACATAGAAAGAGCTTCAAGTGGTGCTGAGGCTCAAGTAGTAAGAGCTCTAGCCTTGAGGAAAAAGTCCAAAGATAGTGTCAGGCCCTGAGCTCAAGGCCAGGACTGGCAATATAAGCAAACAAACAAACAAACCAATAAATAAATCTGGACAAAAATTTGTATCTCTAAAACAAAAAGACATTTATTGTCAACAATTTCAGCCAGCTGTCACTTATTTACTAGTAGTTTAACAAATTGCTTGCCTATTCCAAATTGCTTTCTTCAACGTAAATGTCCCATCTCCTTCAATATGAAATTGTTTTCCATGTCAGAATTCTGCTAGTTCAAAAACTAATCTGTCCAGGGCATGGTGGCTCACACCTGTAATTCTAGGTACTCACTCAGGAGGCTGAGATCTGAGGATCATGGTTCAAAGCCAGCCTGAGCACAAAAGGACCTGAGACTCTTATCTCCAATTAACCTCCAGAAAAGGGGAAGTAGGGCTTGGCTCAAGGGTAGGGCAGTAGTCTTGAGTTGAAGAGCTCAGGGACAGTGCCTAGACTGAGCTGAAGCCCCATGACAGACACACAGATCTCTCTCTCCTCTCCTCCCCTCTCTCCCTTCTCCCCCCTCCCCCTCCCCCCCCCCTCAAAAAGCTGGGTGCCAGTGTCTCTCACACCTGCGGTTCTAACCTGTAATCTCAAAGAAACTGACATCTGAGGATTGGTTCGAAACCAACCTGGGCAGGGAAAAAAAAAATCCATAAGATTTTATCGCTTGGACAAAAAGCTCAGGACACAAGCCCTAGTACTGGTACCCTCCCCCACCAATAAGTGTGTATGAAATGTATGTGCATACACATACACACACACACACACACACACACACACACACACATACACACTTATATAATTTAAAAGACCTACAACTTACTGGATATGTATTCCAAGAGCACGTAACAACTACATTTTTTGTTTGTAGTATGTGTATGTGTTCTAGCACTGGGGCTTGAAATCAGAGCTTTACTCTTTCCCCCTCAGTGTTTTTATTCATGGCTGGCTCCATACCACTTGCAGTTTCTTTCTTTTTAGCTCATTAATAGGAGATTGCTGTCTTCAGAATAGAATTATAGGCATGAACCACTGGGCCTGAGTGCTGTCCCTGAGTTCTTTTACTCAAGGCAAGCGCTCTACCACTTTTGTCACAGAGCCACTTCAGGTGGTTAATTGGATGTAAGACTCTCTTATTTAAGTAGGACTACAGGTGTGTGCCATGGGCACTCAGCAAATTTTATTTTAGTTCTCCAAGTCAAAACATGTAGGAGAATATTCTGACAAGAAGACCTAATGATAACCACTACTCCTGCTATATTAATTTGTAGGTTGATACTACAGAACGGACCCAAAATATGCCTTTTGAAAATAGTAATTATTTAGGAATTTTAACTAAGGTAGTCTAAAAGCATACCACACTTCCTTTGAATGAGAAATAGATGCACTATTACAAACTTATTAAAACTAGTATATTATGTGACTTCTGTCTACATCAACTTTATAATAAAAATCTTCAAAAAATAAAGCTAGTGTATAACAGAATTTCTGAAATAGCAACTATAATATACTTAAAATTTCAAATCAAAACAATAAAAAACAAAAACCCTAGACACATCCAATCCAAAGGTTATCAAAAAACTTGAGGACCCTGACCTTGAGAAATTTACATTCTTTTTTTTTTTTGAGGGGGGAAGGGGTTATGGGGCTTGAACTCAGCGGGGCACTGTCCTGGAGTTCTTCAGCTCAAGGATATAGCCCTACCCTTGAGCCAAGCCCCACTTCCCCTTTTCTAGAGGTTAATAGGAAATAAGAGTCGCAGGACCTTTTGTGGCTTTGAACCTTGATCCTCAGATCTCAGCCTCCTGAGTAGCTAGGATTATAGGCGTGAGCCACTGCACCTAGCAAATTTTACATCTTTACAGATTATCGAACTAAAACGCAAGTAACAAAATAAAAATCTCTCAGTCTTGAAGCTGGGAGTTTAGCCTAGTGGTAGAGTGCTTGTCTAGCATGCATGAAGACCTGGGTTCGAGTCCTTGGTACCACATACATAGAAAAAGAAAAGTTGGGAGTGGTACTGAGGCTCAAGTGGTAGATCTCTAGGCTCTAGTCTTGAGCAAGTCCAAGGACAGTGCTCAGGCTCTGATCTCAATTCCAGGGCTGGCAAAATCTCCCATCTGTAAGAATTTAATCAGATTAAAAATTTTCCAAAAAAATTTTGCCACAACATGAAAATAAAAGGTACTGGGAGGTTAAATATTTAAAATGGGGCCTTCATTTAGAATGTATATATTATATTCAATATTGAAAAGCACTGACTACAAAAAAATTTCCAGGGGCCGGGAGTTTGGCCTAGTGGTTAAAGTGCTTGCCTAGCAGGTATGAAGACCCAGGTTCAATTCCTCGGTACCACATACATAGAAAAAAAAAAGCCGGAAGTGGTGCTGAGGCTCAAGTGGTAGAGCTCTAGCCTTGAGAAAATCCAAGGACAGTGCTCAGGCCCTGAGCTCAAGCCCAGGACTGGCAAAAAAAAAAAAAAAAATTTCCAACATGTTACAAATATTTCATAACATTCTTTAGAAACCTGACTTTTCTAAGTCTGATAATGCTACTACATAAAAAAGACTAAAAACCTACCAATGTTCCCTTCAATAACTGGTAAATGTCCACTAAGCCAGCTATATACTTATAATTCTTCAGACTCACATTTATCTAACCAGAAAGTACGTTTGATCTCATGACAAATCCCACAAATGAATGTCAAACAGAATATGAAATAAAAATGAAACCATCAAATAATAAAGGCAGGTAAACACATCATAAACAAATCCTTCAACAGCATCATAAACAAATCCTTCAACAAACAAAAGCTATTTAGAGATGACTTCATTTCCATACAAAAACTACTGAGAAATAACTTACCTACTTCTAAATTAAATCCTACCAATAACCTAGAATTAGAATTTTGTTTAAATCAATAACCTACGTTTAAGTGTAAGGAAACAAATGCTTTTGAAAGGCCAACAAAATAAATTCAAAGGGTTACTCAACCAAACAGAAATATCATAAATTTATTGCAAATACAGTATAAAGAGATCAGAAAGTTCCTTGGAAGTTTAAAATAAGCATTTTCCTAAGGAGTAGAGTGGGAAATACAACTTACTTTCCTAGAACTTGAAGTTAAGGTACAAATATTTTCCTAGATAAAAGGCTACTTAATTTAGCTCAGACATGCATTAAATGTACTTTGTTTTATGTTGACTAAATAGAGGCAGACTTATACATTACCCTCCACCAAGCACTAAAGAAATGTGTAGATTTATACCAGTCAAAGATGGAGCAATATTCTATATAACTACATAAATGCAAAAGCCAGATCTACATTTTGATAATCTGAACACAAATGAGTTATTCTTGGCCTCAATCTTCCTATCTTTAAAAATGGGAATATTAACAATCCTCATAGGTACTCACAAAGGGTGGTTTTAAGGGCATAATGAGAATGACTACCAGTATGTAGGTATGATGCCTGGCACACAAAAGGCTTAATAACCATTAGCTACTTAACTTCTAAATCTTTAAAATAAATGTCACTTAAAAAAAAATGAAACAGCAATCCAAACTGAAAGGAAATCAAAATTTCAAAAGAAAAGCCACCAAGTCAGTCATCATGTCTATGAATAGTTGAAAAGCAAAAATGACACTACATAGCCAATTCTCTTCTGTAAGATGGACCTCTAATTTGTGATCTAAGGTCCATTAAAATATCTGACAAAAACAGGCATTATGACACCATGCATTGTAACTGATTATACTGCATACAATTACCAGGCCTATATGCAATTACTTTTGAAACCTCAATGTATTACTTTTTAGAGCATGCAGGAGATGTACACACTACCATTTTAAGTACAAATTTAAGTGAAATGAAGTTTAACTCAAAATGTAGAGAAAAAGAATTGGATACCCTTTATGCCAAGAAACTTACTTAAAATTCATATCTAAACTATATTTAACGTAAATAGCCAGTGTCATATTTTCACATTCTTGGAAAGCGCTGTAATGGGTTAAGATGACAGACAAAAAAGCAGAATACTGGAATGGTAAGTTAAGGTGAACACTACAGTCATAAGTTGGTACAGGCTTCAACTAAATGGTACGAACCACTTATGGACAGAGCTTAGGCAAGTATTTAGGTGTATATATATATGTATATGTATTTTTAAAGTTTTATATTAAAAAACATTCATTATAATGCCACACTACATTATGCCTTTCCAAATTTCTTAAGATATTTTTGCCAAATAGAACTTTTAAAATTATTTTTGCTATTTTAAGAAGCCTTTTAAATGTCAATGTTATATATTGGTAAAACGAACAATCTGTATTTCACACACCCAAACCCCAAATACCACCTGTGTAGATGATGAATGGAGATTTGGCATTTAAAGTGGGTGTATTGACATTTAATATAATTTTCATATGTTTAATCCACAATTTCTGATTCATTCCAAAAAGTATTAAAAAAATAAGCAATTGGCAATGTAACAAGGATACAATCCAATGTGTTCACAGATTGGTTACCTGTGAGACTGGTGCTTTAACATGGGGTGGAATTCCAGAGGAAGAAACAGTACCACTAGGAGGCAGGTTTTTACTGGTCACTGAAGCCCAGGAGAAAGCCTGCAGGAAATGCAACAAACCTAGACTACTAATCATGGAAAACCACCAACATTCCTACAGGGAAACTTCCAAATATATATATTTTCTTTTCATTTCTAAACTATTGCTTTATGTTGGAAGACTCCTACAAGAAAGGCACACATACACATGCCAGTCAATGTGCCAGCTTTCAAAATCTCATTGTGCAAGATTAGTTATAACTGTTTTGTCTAAATGGCTAAAGAAAAACCGCAAACAATTCCTACAAACTCTAGTCAAATGAGCAAGTGGCTAACAAAACCACTAACAACTACATACACATCTAGAGAAACCTGAACCTGATAGAACCAATTTTTTCACCTTTTGAGGAAAAGTAAGGTGTGTGGTAGTGTTCAAGAGAAAGGGGGAAGGACAGAAAAGAATAGTCAGAAACTTGAACAGACATTCACCAATTGACAAGGAATCTTTTCCCTTCGCTACTCCAATAAACCTTTAACTACTTCACCAAGATAAAATACAGTATGGGTGTCACTCATCTTTACAAGAAATCTTATTTCGTGTTATAAGGAAACCAGCTTTAAATCACAAAATAAGTAATCTCTTAAATTCCATGATTCCTGGTACATCACAAGAGATGAGCAAATGAGAGCCTTATGTAGAGTTTTGAGTAGTTTCATGCAAATTACTAAACACTGAACGCAAAGAATAACCTTTAATTATAAATTTCACTCTTAAGGGTATTTATTTGCAGGTAGGGAAAACAAGATATCCTCAGGATAATGAAAACAATTGCAGCTGCTTTCATATTAAAAAAAATCATAAAAAGTACAGTTTAATATTGAACAACTTAATATAACAAATGTTTCACCATTAGTAACACCAAATATAAAAGTTTGATGTAAAGTCTGAAAATTTCCTTTGATCTAACCTTTGGTGGTTCCTGTGGCAAAGAAACAGGTTCTGTGGGGGGAGGAGTAGTAGACTTCTCCTCCAACTCTTCTAAGGTCTTCTCCTCTACTTGCGGTTTTAGCTCTTCAGTCTTTGTTTCAGTTTCTGGTTCTGGTTCAGGTTCATGAGAGGATTCTTCCAAAGGCTCCTCTATGCCATTACTACAATAAAGTATTCAGTTCCATTTTAAGTATAAGTAAAATGATCAACTAAAACTAGATAAAATGGGTAAAGCCAGTTATGTGCCAATAACCCGCTGTCGAACCATCTGTTTGTTTTATACAGTGCTGATGATGGGACTCAGGACCTGCCTGCTGTGTACATGCCTAGGCCAAGTGCTCTACCACCAAACACCACCTGTACACAACCCCACGTTAAAAATGGGTTACAAAGAATATTAATATTCCTGCCATGTTGACCCCAATATTCAGTATCATCGGTAATAATTACTTTGCTTCTGTTTAATTACATAAAACAAAAATTTCCCAAAGAACTGGTATCACAGGCACTCAAACAATGAACTAATAAGGTAGCTCTATCAAAATCAACCTCTGCTCTACACGTAAGAGGCTCTTGGTTCAATTCTCAGCACCATACAAAAAAAACTAATCCCTTTTCATTGGAAGAATGGCATAGTGGTAGAGCACCTGCCCAGCCAGCTTTAGGCCCTGGGCTCAATCCCCAGTAAACTAGCTATTTTTTTGGGGGGGGGAGGAGGAAGGCGACTGGTGGTGGGACGGGAACTATATGACAACTATACCATCGTTGAGAGCGAATGTAACCTTGCAAACACCATTCTTACGTCACAGGGTGTGCTTCATAGTAACCACTATTAGCATTTTCTTGCACAGGTTCAGGAGATGGTTGCCTTTCTTCTTGCTCCTCTTCTACTTCATCCTCTGATTCTGATAATACATGAAACAACACTTGTTTCTTAAATAATTTGTCTTTTCCTTTCAGTGGTGCTACAACTTGAATTCAGGGCCTTGCATTCAATTAGGCTGGCATTCTATTACTACTTGAACCACACTGACTACCCATAATACTGTCCTACTCTTGAGCCAAGTCCCCTGTTCTCTAGAGGTTAATTAGCGATAAAAGTCTCAGGTCCTTTTTGGCCAGGCTGGCTTTGAACCTTGATTGTTAGATCTCAGCCCCCTGAGTAGCTAGGATTACAGGCGTGAGCCACCACGCCCGGCTGGTTTTTTTGTTTGTTTTTTACAAAGGCATTCAACTGCAATATTCCCTGATTTCTGAAATACCCAAAGAGAACAAGCACAAGAAAGTTTGTTCACTGTATTAGTAAAAGGAAAAATAAGTTAAAAATCATAAACTAGTTTCCTTTGCCACATCTTTGTAATATAGGTACGACGGGTAGGGAAAACATAACAACAACAACAACAACAAATAGTCAGGCACCATTATCTCATGCATATAATCCTAGCCACTCAGGAGACTGAGAATTACATGGAAGTCAGTGTTGAAAGCCAGCCAGGCAGGAAAAGTCCCTGAGATAATTTGTCTTCAATTAAAGACCCAAATCCTGGAAATGCAAGTGCAGCTCAAAGCACTGGCCTTGAGTATAAAAGCTCAGGGACAGCATCCAGGTCCTGAGTTCAACCCCAGAAGCAGCCAAAATTTAAACAAAAACAAAACTGAAATTTTTTTTTTTTTTTTTTTTGGCCAGTCCTGGGCTTGAGCTCAGGGCTTGAGCACTGTCCTTGGACTTTCTCAAGGCTAGAGCTCTACCACTTGAGCCTCAGCACCATTTCGGGCTTTTTTCTATGTATGTGGTACCAAGGAATCGAACCCGGGTCTTCGTGCATGCTAGGCAAGCACTTTAACCACTAGGCCAAACTCCCGGCCCCAAAACTGAAGTAATTTACACCATAGTTATAAAATGGACAGCTACCCAAAAGTACATTAAGTGAAAAAAAAAAAAAACTTAAGCTTTGTACAACTTAATTTTGTTGTGATAATAGTGCTTTTAAGTATAGGATCCAAAAATTTTCTACAATAGGCATCCACCTCTTTATCACTTTTACAGAATGGGAAACAATTTTTCCTTGTCAGACTAATTTTATGTAATATACATCTACATTTTTTCCTAACAAAGAATAAAGGAAGGGACTGAGAGTTTGGCCTAGTGGTAGAGTGCTTGCCTAGCATGCACTCTAAGACTCAAGTTAATTCCTTGGTACCACATACATAGAAAAGCCAGAAGTGGTGCTACGACTTAAGTTGCAGAACACTAGCCTTGGGGAAAGCCCAAGGACAGGGCTCAGGCCCTGAGTTCAGTCCCCAGGACTGGCAAAAAAAAAAAAAAAGGGAGGGGGGTCCTGACTCAGTTACAACATAAGTTAATTACACTCTTACACAAACCAAACAGTACTGAAAGAGTACTGACAGAATCCATTATCTCCACAGTAATTTTACCTTCATCAAGTTCAGGTTCTGAATCACCAAACACTTCATCTTCGTAACGAAACATATCATTGTGAACATAAAATTTATTTGGAACAGACCCCTGTAAGGGAATAGCATCAAAATATTCCATGAATACTGCTTTTACTTGGCAATATATTGATAAAGAGAACAAATGACCATCAAACAATTTTAATGCCAGAAAAATAACCTGGACAATGTAGTGTTTCAAGCCTGAACATGCTAAGATCACTGAGAGAATATTTGATCTCAAGAAACTCCTCTCAAAAGGAAAATTAGGGGGCCAGGAGTGTAGCCTAGTGGTAGAGTGCTTGCCTAGCATGCACGAAGCCCTGGGTTTGATTCCTCAGTACCACATACCCAGAAAAAGCACGAAGTAGTGCTGTGGATCAAGTGTTAGCCTTGAGAAACTTCAAAAACAGTGCCAAGCCCAGAGTGCAAGCCCCAGGACTTGGGGGGGGGGGGGAGGTGAAATTAGGACTACAAATAGTAGAAATTTTCCATTCTTGTTCAAAACCTAACACTTTCTAACACTTTATCTTTTCCTTCTCCCCAATAACTATATCAACATGGCCTGAAAATTTCTCAAAAATAGTAAAATGCAAACCTACACTTATTAGGAAAAACCACTGCAGAGCTCATCCAACTAATAATAGACAAATTGAAAACTTACTTCAGGAGCCAGAACAAACGTTTGCATAAACTTTCTCTCTGGCTGTCCACTATTAGACAGCAAACCCATGACCTGGACAACCACTCCATCACTCAAGGTTGCATGAGCATCCACATGACGAATTTTGGTATGACATTCACTGAAATTCAGAGATAACACTTTGTGATGTATATCCTGTAATGGGAGGTGGGGAGGAAATAGAAATTCTCATTATATTACCTTCACAAAGTAACGTCTATCCTCCTTGATATCCTCACAATTCTAAAATGTTATACCTTTCTGCTTCATCTGAATGTGTTCCACCATGACAGACTGCCTATCCTAAGTTATCATTTAAACAAGTCACTTTCACACAAAAGAAACCTGAGGCATTTCTTTCTCCCTCCCTTTGAAAGAATGTACACTGTTACACCATGCCCCTGCCTTTCTTCTTGTCTGCTTGACTACTTTCTCCTTACTCAATAAAGCTCTGCCAAGTTCTTACCAAAAAGAAAAAAAAAGAATTGGAATGGTTCCTCTGTGCAGTAATCTAGGCTTTATACTTTTCCCATTTTTGTAAATAATGAGTATGTAATAAGTTTTATTTTTCTGTGATATTTGTTGATGCAAATAGAATTTTCAAATTCTAAATTTTAAGTTTGGTAAGGAAGGCTAAATTTTAGATTGTAAGACACTAAGTCTTGCCAGGCACCGGTGGCTCACACCTATAATCCTAGCTATTCAAGAGGCTGGGATCTGAAAATCGCAGTACAAAGTCAGCCCAGGCACAATTATCTCCAATTAACCACCAGAAAGCCAGAAGTGGCAGTGTGGCTCATAGTAGAGTGCTAGCCTGGAACTGAACATCTTAAGATGACAGTACCTTGGCCCAGAGTTCAAGCTGCACACCCACCAAATAAAGTCTCCATCCTTGTATGTCACAAAGAGAATATACTTCTGTTCATGGTCCACATTTATAGAAACAATATTCTGAATTGTTTCACATATAAAACTCATCAAAGACAGAAAACATCACTTGTCCTTTGTATCCATTCCAGTGTAATAATTACATATAGAATAGACGGTTAAGGCACATTTGATAATTACTGAAATTCATTCTATAGCAATCAGAAGAAAAAGAACGCACAAGCTAGTGCGCAAGCCCCATGACCCCCACCCACCCCCTAAAAAAAAGAACTCACAGGCATAAAAAGCTATGTCTGCAAGCCAGTCAGGCCAAGATCTCCAATAAACTACTAAAAAAATGCCAGGAAGTAGATCTGTGGCTCAAGTGGTAGAGTGCTAGCCTTCAACAAAACAGAAGCTGAAGCATTCCATTGAAGCCCCAGAAGACCAGCATGAAAAAAAGAAACCCCACATTTCCGCCGGTTGCTCACATATGTAATCCTAGCTAATCAAGAGCTGAGATCTGAGGGATTATGGTTCAAAACCAGCCAGAGTTGCTGAGTCTGTTAAGATTCTTATCTCTAATTAAATAACAGAGCCAGAAGAGGTGCTATGGCTCCAGTGCAAGAGTGCTAAGAGTGCTAGACTTGAGCAAAAGGAGCTCAGGGGCATTACCCAGGACTAGATTTTAAGCCTCAGGACTGGTTGGGAAAAAAAAAAAAAAAAGTACTATCTGAAAGCTCAGCCTCAACACAAGACACAAACACACATGTATATTTTATATATAAATATGAGCTGACTTACATTTTGGCCATAAACAGCTTCCTGGGGTTTTCCACTAGCATCTACACCTCCATGCACATAGGAAGAATTCCTCCCATAAAATCTGCAATGCAAAGCCATTGATTAAATATCACTAAGTTTAATTACCAAGTTGTCAAGTTTAATAAATAGCAGCAAGCCAGGCACTAGTGACTCACACCTGTAATCCTAACTACTCAAGAGACTGAGATTTGAGGATCACAGTCAAAGCCAGTCTGGGCTGAAATGCCTCCCCTGAGACTTTGATCTCCAATTTGCCACTCAAAAACTGCAAGTGTGGGCCGGATTTTGGTCTAGCATGTATCAAGCGCTCGGTTGGATTCCTCAGTACCACATACATAGAAAAATCCAGAAGTGCTATGGCTCAAGTGGTAGAGCTCTAGCCTTGAGAAAACCCAAGGACAATGCTCAGGCCCTGAGGTCCAGGCCCAGGATCTGCAAGAAAGAAAGATCAAGTCCCAGGATAGAAAGAAAGGAAACAACGGAGGAGAGGGAGGGATAGAAGGAAAGGAAAGGAGAAGGGAAAGGGGAGGGAGACGGGGAGGGGAAGGGAGGAGAGGATGGGGGATGGAGAGAGGAAGTTAAGCTACCAAGCAAGCTTCCTTTGTGCCAAGCAATATTTTCAATACACAGCATATATATTCTCTTAACAAATCTAAGTGCTATTGCTAAAATAAGCAAACATGTTTGAAAGTGGTTACACTATCATATGCATACAGAAATCAGCCATATACCTATCAAAGGGTGCAACTAAGAACACCGACAGTATGGTTCCACAGACCACATCTTTTAACTATCACCCCCTACTTCAAATTCATATTACCTTCTCCATGTAATATTATTGGCAAACATGTCAACTGGCAATATTTTTGTAAAGGGCAATTTGGCTGTGTGTATGTGCATGTTAAACATAAGACACGATCATACTTTTGATGTAAGACTTCTTATAGGAACCTATTCTTAAGAATAACTAACCAAAGCTGGATGTGGTGGTTCACGCCTGTAATCGTACCTACTCAGGAGGCTGGGATCTGAGGATCAGGTTTAAAGCCAGGCTGGGCACTGAAGAAGGACCTTAAGACTCTCATCTCTAATTAATCACTAGAAAATGGAAAGTGGGGCTGTGGCTCCAGGGGTAGGGTAGCAGCCTTGAGCTGAAGAGATCAGGGACAAAGCCCAGGCCAGTTCAAACCCGGCCACCACAAAAATAAAATAACCAGGGGCCGGGAGTTTGGCCGAGTAGTAGAGTGCCTGCCTAGCACCATGACTGGGGTTTGATTCCTCAGTACCACATACATAGAAAAAGATGGAAGTGGTACTATCAAGTAGTAGAGTGCTAGCCTTGAGAAAGTCCAAGGACAGTGCTTAAATCTAGGTGTAAGCTGAGCACTGATAGCTCACATCTGTAATCCTACTTAAAAACTGAGATCTGAGAATCACAGTTCAATGCCAACATAAATAGTAAAAGTCATGAGACTCTTTTATCTCCCATTACCCACTTATCAAAGGCTAAAACTGAAGCTGTGGCTCAAGTGAAAGCAATAGCCTTGATCAAAAACTCAAGGAAGCTAGGAATGTGGCTTAGTGATAGAGTGCTTGCTCTAGCATGCATGAAGCCCGTGTGTTCCATTCCTCACTCCCACATACACAGGAAATGCCAGAAATGGTGCTGTGATTCAAATGTCTACACAGTGCTAACTTTGAGCAAAAAGATCAGGGACAGTGTTCGGTCCCTGAGTTCAAGCTTCAGGACTGCCCCCAAATCACAATTTCCTATATTAAAAGGCCTCATTAATGTCACTCTTTTCAACTCCCTTATACATAGGGTCAACAAGGATATCTTTATTTTTGTAATTATAAAACCATATGGCTATTTTTTGGAGCAATCTTATACTTTATATAGCCAGTAGGCTCTACTAAAATGACTAGTTCTGAATAACTAGCCTCAGCAGTCAAATCTATAAAGTATAAATGTACAGATCTAAAAGTATTTATGTACAATACGAAGCAAAACAATCCTACAAGTAGTATAGAGAAAATGTTAGCTAGGTACTGGTGCTAATCCATGTAATCCTCGCTACTCAGGAAGATCTCAATTCAAAAATCAGTCCTGAGGGGGGGAGGAGGGATACTGAGCCAAGTACAAGCTGTAGTGATAGCCTTAAGCAAAAAAAAAAAAAAAAAAAAAACAAACCCACACACACACAAAACAAACAAACAAAAAAACACAACACAGCACCTGGATCCTGAGTTCAAGCCTCAGTGGAGGGATGGGAGAAGAGGGGGAAAGGAGTGTGTGTGTGTGTGTGTGTGTGTGTGGTCAAGTTGTAAATAAGGAATAATAAAATGTCACACAGCAAGTAAATA
The DNA here is from genome assembly GCF_031878675.1 of Megascapheus bottae. NCBI lineage: Eukaryota > Metazoa > Chordata > Mammalia > Rodentia > Geomyidae > Megascapheus > Megascapheus bottae. Next base: position 17,399,578 of record NC_143521.1, on the reverse strand, counting down.
AAAGTAAATTCTAATCTGTTTTAAATATACCTGTGCAAATATTCTGGAGCTTTATTCAGTAAAGTATAATATTGCCTCACAAACTCCCGCCCTACAAGCAGCGGACTGGGCTTCTCCATAACCATTTCTTTGCTGAACAATGTCAAATGCTGAAAGAACAAACAAAAGAATTAACTGTTAAAAAGTCACATTTGTCAACTATCATGAAGTAAATTCTTAGTAATATGAATAGAAAAAGAAAATACACAGCATTTATTAAAAGCAACTTGTAACAGCACCAATATTTACATACCTCTTTGTTCTATCTTAATATCCCTAACCTTCAGTATAGGGGGAGAAAAATTAGCACAAACTGGAACACAGCTTTAACATTTATGCATAAAACCTCAGAACATTTTTTATAACATAAGAAACTGGAGAGAAACAAAGAAAATAATGTAAAAATTTTATTTGCAAATATAAAATAAGGGCCAGGAACATAGCCTAGTGGTAGAGTGCTCACCTAGCATGCACAAAGACCCAGGCTCAATTCCTTGGTACCACATGTACAGACAGAAAAAGCTGAAGTGGTGCTGTGGCTCCATTAGCAGAGCACTAGCCTCCCCCTTTTCTTCTGGTCATCGGTGGAGCTTGAACTCTGGGCCTGGGAGCTCTTCAGCTCAAGGCTAGCACTCTACCACTTGAGTCACAGTGCCACTTCTGGCCTTTTCTGCGAATGTGGTACCAAGGAATTGAACCCAGTTTTGTGCATGCCAGGCAGGCACTCTACCACTAGGCCAAACTCCCAGCCCAGAGTACCAGCCTTGAGGAAAAAGTGTCCAAGGACAGTGCCCAGGTCCTGAGTCAAGCCCCAGGCCTGACAAAAATAAAATGAAGCATCTAGCGTTTATGCAGTTGTTTCAAGGAATGAGGATATCATTTGGGCCACTGGCCATATACCATCCCAGCATTTTGCTAGTTAATTGGAGATGGCAGTTTCCAAGGCTTATATCCCTGACTTCAACCTTCCTACATAACTAGAGTAAGCCCAGAGGGAAACTGAAATTTGGTTGAAAGGCAGGAAGTTGAGATCTAAGGATTATAGTATGTCTGCTTGGGGCAGGATTAGATTCTCCAGTTAGCCACCACAAAAAGCCGAAGCAAGCAGGAAGCAAGCAGGTGGTGATTCACGCCTGTCATCCTGGCTACTCAGGAGACTGAGATCTGAAGATCAAGGTTCAAAGCCAGCCCAGCACAAAAGGACCTGAGACTCTTATCTCCAGTTAACCCCTGGAAAATGAGAAGTGGGGCTTGGCTCCAGGTTAAGACAGTAGCCTAGAACTGATGAATCGCACAAGGACAGCACCCAGGCCCAGTTCAAACCTCATAACCCACAAATAAACAAACAAATGAATGAATGAATGTAACAGAGCTGGCCTGGGAGTTTGGCCTACTGCACGCCTAGCATGCACTAAGACCCAGGTTTGATTCCTTGGTACCACATACATAGAAAAAGCCAGAAATGGTGCTGTGGCTCAAGTGGCAAAGTGCTAGCCTTGAGAAAGCCCAAAGATAATGCTCAGGCCTTGAGTTCAAGCCCCAGGACTGGCAGCAAAAAAAAAAAAAAAAAAAAAAGGAACAGGGGTGGGAATGTAGCTTAATGTAAAGTCCTTGCCTAGCATGCATGAAGCCCTGGGTTCAATTCCTTAGTACTACATAAACAGAAAATGTAGGGCCCAAGCACCTCTGCATGGGTACACAAAACAATATATAGAATTAAAGAACCCCCCAAAATAAACAAAGGACCCCTCTTTAATGTCTTATTGTTATTAGATAACTCTGTATTTTGGGGTACCTCATATATAGAGTTTACATGAACACACCTAAAAGATGATGGGAGGAGTCCACAGAAGCAGTGGTAAGCAGGTGACCCTGCAGCAGGGGACCCATCAGTGGCACGAGACATTGATGAAAAAAAACTAGCCAGTGCAAGAACGATGATGGGAGGGAGAGAAAGAGCGAACAACCAATACCCTAGAGCAAAGGGAAGAAATGTACATAACACCTGATTTGAAGAAATGGTTTTATTGTCAGTATTCAAAGATTTTAACCTTTTTGTTCTATGTAAGACTAGAGGTTTTTTGCATATTTCAATATTTATAAATCTTGTAGACTAGAATGATAATGCTTAGTATTATGAAAGTAAAAAGATAATTGAGATTTTAGCTAAGTTTAACTGTAAAATATATGTAACTAAATCTCAATTAAAAAAAAAGCTAAGCTGGGCGCAGTGGCGCACGCCCGTAATCCTAGCTACTCAGGAGGCTGAGATCTGAGGATCAAGGTTCAAAGTGCTAAAAAGTCCATGAAACTTCAATTAATCACAAGAAAAATGGAAGTGGCAAAGTGGCTCAAGGGATGGCAATAGCCTTGAGCTGAACAGGTCAAGGATACAGACCAGGCCAAGTTCAAGTCCCACAACTGACCCTCCCCATCCCCCCCCAAAAAAAGCTGAACCCAGGGCTAGCAAGCATGCTACCACTAGGCCCTGCTCCTGTCCCTCAATTTCCTAGAACTACATACACAGAAAAGGCCGAATGTAGCACTGTGGCTCAAGTGGCAGAGCGCTAGCCTTGAGCAAAAGAAGCTCAAGGACAGTGCCCAGGCCGAGCTCAAGCCCAAGGACATAAACAATATTGACTAAATTTTCCTAATATAAAATAAACCCCAAGTAGGGGCTGGGAGTTTGGCCTAGTGGTTAAAGTGCTTGCCTAGCATGCATGAAGACCCGGGTTCGATTCCTCGGTACCACATACATAGAAAAAAAAAGCCGGAAGTGGTGCTGAGCCTCAAGTGGCAGAGCTCTAGCCTTGAGAAAGTCCAAGGACAGTGCTCAGGCCCTGAGCTCAAGCCCAGGATTGGCAAAAAAAAAATAATAATAAAAAATAAACCCCAAATAAACAAAATATGATTAATACACTTTGCTACAGACTTTACATTTCAAGCAGCAAATCTGGACTGGGAATACAGCTCAGTGGCAGAGTCCTAGAAGCTCAAGACTAGCCCTGGATGCCATTCCCAGCACCACAAAAATAAGTTAAAAATAAAATCAAGAAGAGTAAGGCTAAGCAACTTAATACTTACGGTTTGAATGGTGCCAGTAAATAAGGCAGGCTTATCCAGCAATTTTTTTAAATAAAATGTGAAAAATCTTACTATAACAATTGTGGAAACACACTAAATTAGTACCTGCCTACTATGGCAATAAGTTGGATCCCCAGCACCACAAAAATATTAATACTAAATTGTACACAGATTCCTGTCTTGAATACTTGTTTTAGACACGTCATTTGAAATATGCTGTAAAAAAAATCAATGTTAATAAATTCTTTAATAAAAAATTACTGGAAAAATATTAATACTAGCCAGGTGCGGTGGCTCATGCCTGTAATCCTACTCTCCAAGAAGCTGAGATCTGAGAGAAACATGGTTCAATGCCACCCTGGGCACTAAAGAACATAATACTCTTATCTCCAATTAACCACTAGAAAATGGCAAGTAGGACCAGGCCCAGAGTTCAAACCCCAAGCCCCACAAATAAATAAATACGTACGTACGTACGTACGTACATACATACATACATACATACATACTGCCAGGGCCATCTGTGGCTGGCTCGTGCATGTAATTCTAGCTACTCAGAAGACTAAAATGTGAGGATCACAGTTCAAAGCCAGTCCTGACAGAAATCCTTGAGACTCTTACCTCCAATTAGCCATCAAAAAGATACAAGTGAAAGAAGGGCTCAAGTGATAGAATGCTAACCTTGAGCATTTATATGTACCTGAGTACCAAACCATTTAAGTCTCAAACTTGCAAAGTTTAATTTCCTAATGCACTGAGCAAAGATCTAACATGTAAAGAGATCTGGCCTGTAAGAGTGTATAGTTCTGTCAGGGACTGCCTGTAATCCTTGCTACTCAAGAGGCTGAAGATCTGAGGATCTAGTTCTAAAGCAGCCACAGCAAGCAAATTTGAAAGACACCTATCTCCAAGATTCAAAGGAACACAGGCTCAATGGTTTTCCTCATTTGTAATAATTAGTAACATCTAGGACTCTCCAGCAGAGGATTACAATAGCTCAAAACCTAGGTACATTAGGTCATAGAGGATGAGAATAAATGGAAAGGATCCTAGGATATAGAAACAAGAGCTTATGTGATTATTGTTCTTAATGTGCTATACTATTTCTCTTCTCTTTTTCTGCCCTTTGGTTAATATGTTGTTACTGTATCTGACTTTGTTGCCTGGTACATTGTACATATGATTATCTGTTTATTTGAAATAGGAAAACAAGATGATGGGGAGGGGAGGGAAATGGGGACAAAACATGAGAAGGGGTATCAATGGTGAGAAGCATTGCACCTACTACCTGGGGAATGTAACTGTAACCCCTCTACATATATTACCCTGACAATAAAAAAAAAAAAGAACTCTCTTCAAAAAAAAAAAAAGGTGTGGCTCCAGTGTTAGAACACCAGCACTGGGGGGGGGGGGGGAAAGAAGGGGGACCTTTGAGAGTTAGCCAGGCACCATGACTCATGCCTCCGAGGTACTCAGAAGACAGATCTGAGAATTTTGGTTCAAAGCACTCTTGGCCTAGTGCTTGCCTAGCATGTACAAAGATCCAGATTTGATTCCTTGGTACCACATATGTAGAAAAAGCTGGAAGTGGTGCTATAGCTCAAGTGGTAGAGCTCTCGCCTTGAGAAAGCCCAAGGACAGTGCTCAGGCCCTGAGTTCAAGACCTAGACTTCAACGGAAAAAAAAAAAAAAAGAACATAAGACTCTTATCTCCAATTAACCATGAGAAAATGGGAAGTGGGGCCGTGACTCAAGGGGTAGGATAGTAGCCTTGAGCTGTAGATCTCAGGAACACCCAGGCCCAAAGTTCAAGCCCCATGACCCACAAAAAACAAAAACACCTGTGAGAGTTGGAAATATACCCAAGAGCAAAAGTGACTAGCATTCTGAAAGGACAAGTATAACCTCTCTATATCTTATACACCACTTTTGACCAAGTCAAGTTCATGCCTATAATCCCAGCAGCTCAAAAAACAGAAACCAGGAAAACTAGTTCAAGGCGAAACTGCGTAATACACTAGTGACACCTTTATCTTAACCAATAAACTGACATGATGCTATGTGCCTAGAAAATTCACAGCTTGGGCAAAAATGCAATACTCTAAACAGGGCCACCACCTAGTAAACATTAGGTCCTGAATTCAAACCTTAACACAGAGAGGGAACAAGTGGGAAATGACACCTGAAAACAGGAAAACTTTCTTTACGTGTACTTAGCTCTACACAGAGACATGTTTGTTTTTTTTTTTTCCTCAAAGCAATCTTTACTAGTCAATTAACACTACAAATATTCATCCAGATCCCAATAATGGTTTATCTAATTTCTTCATTTACAGAACCAACCAACTACTATCCCTCCTAAAATTCCTGTGAACTTACCAACATCTTTTGTTTTGTCAGTCCAGGAGTTTGAACTCAGGGCATAGGTGCTGTTCCTGAGCTTCTTCCGCTCAAGACTAGCACTCTACTACTTGAGCCACAGCGCCACTTCCAGCATAGTGAGGAATGGAACCCAGGACTTCATGCACACTAGGTACTTACCAGTAAGCCACATTCCCAGCCTACCAACATCTTTTGTAATATATGGTTTTCTTAAAATGTTCTCTCAGGGCTGGGGATGTGGCTCAATGGATAAATAAAGCACAAAACTCCAGTTCAACTCCAATACTGCCAAAATAGTTCCTCCTCTATTTGCATAGACTAATTCTTGAAGCACTCTATTCTCAAAGGAAATTGCTCTAAATCAACTGTCATCTTTTCTAAGTTCCTTAGTAGTACACATTGATAGTAGTAAAGAGAAATAAGACATACAAATAAGATACAAAGTCACACTAGTCTTCCTATCCTAAAAAATATGTCACTTTTAATCACATTTGTAATCTAAATACTTGGGAGATAGATCTGGAGCATCACAGTTCAAGATAGCCTAGCTACTCACTTGAGACTCTTTCTCAACTAATAGCTGGGTGTGGTGGTGTGTGCCTGTCACCATGTCTAAGTGGTAGGCTGACATGGAGAACATAAGTTCTCAAATTCAAATTATCACACTTCCCTCCTTCAGCTTGGGGGGAGTGGAGAGGAAATATGGACTCGGGATTTGTTGTTGTTTTTTGGGGGGGCAGTCCTCGGGCTTGAATTCAAGGCCTGGATACTCTTCTTGACCTTTCTCAAGGCTGGCATTCTACCACTTGAGCTACAGCCCTACCTCCAACTTTTTCTCTTTATGTGGTACCAAGGAATTGAACCCAGGGCTTTGTGAATGCCAGGCAAGCACTCTACTAGGCCACACTCCTGGTCCTGGACTCTAGATTTGGGGAGTAAAGTACAGGGGCCAGGAGTTTGGCCTAGTGGTAAGAGTGCTTGCCTAGCATGCACGAAGACCCAGGTTTGATTCCTCGGTACTACATACATAGAAAAGTGGTACTGTGGCTCAAGAGGTAGAGTACTAGCCTTAAGGAAAGCCCAGGGACAGTGCTTAGGCCCTGAGTTCAAGCCCCAGGACTGGGGAGAAAAAAAAAAAAGAGTAAAGTATAGCCAAGCACCAGTGCCTCACACCTGTAATCCTAGAGGATGAGATTTGAGGATCATGGTTCAAAGCCAGTCAGGAATAAAAAGTCCATGAGACTCATCTCCAATTAACCACCAGAAAACAGAAGTGACACAGTGGTAGAAGGCTAGCCTTGAGCTGAAAAGCTTAGGAAGAGTGCCCAGACCCAGAGTTCAACCCCATGACCAATCAGAAAAAAAAAAAAAAAAAAAGAAAGAAAGAAAAGAAAAGGAAACTTAGTAACTGATATAAGGGGAATGCCTCCAAAGCAAAAACTATCTCAGGCTATATTAATACAGATGCAACTGTCCAGCAAAAACTTACAATTCTCAGTATAGTAAAATGAAATTCAAAAAGGTAGATTTAGGTTCAATATAATACAAAAGGAGCCACAGTTATTCAAATGTCCAATAATTGATCACTAAGTTTCAATTCAGATTCTACTTTTTTTTAGTTTTAGCAAGAATTTAGTCTACAGTGCTTGCCTAGCATGCACTAAGCCCTGGGTTTGACTCCTCAGTGTGATTCCATACACAGAAGCCAGAAGTGGTGCTGCAGCTGAAGTGGTAGAGTTCAAGCCTTGAGAAAGGTCAAGGACAATGCCCAGGGCCTGCATTCCTGGAACTTGGGGCTGAGATCAAAACAGTGCTCACCTTGCATACACAAAGCCCTGGGTTTAATTCCCTGGTACCACATATACAGAAAAGGCAGAAAGTGATGCTATGGCTCAAGTGGTAGAACTTTAGAGCCTTGAGAAAACTCAGACATTGCCCAGGCCCCGAGTTCAAGCCCCAGGACTGGCACAAGAAAAAAGTTTAAAAAAATAGAACAATTTTTTGAGCCAGGGTACACCTGTCACAAACCAGGTGATTCAAAGCCAGCCCCGGAAGGAAAGTCCTTGAGACTCTTATCGCCAATAAACCACTCAAAAACTGAAGTTCTGCTGTGGTTCAAAGTGGTACAACACTAACTTTGAGCAAATGAGCTTAATGGCAGTGCTGAGGATGAATTCAAGCCCCATGACCAACAACATCAAAAAAGAAACATCTCTACCCACAGAGGAAATGGAATGCAAGATTCCAAGAAAATAGGGTTTTTGACTTTTTGCATACTCATCCATACCTATCTGTAATAACTAAAATGTTATACATTCAGATAGACCTGGTTAAATATACTGTGACCCTTGAAAATCCTGTCTTTTCTCCGAATTTTCTAAGAACTTTGGGCCTTTATCATAGTATTTTATCATTCATAGTCTGCCCTAAGTTCCAATTTTACAACTGTCTTATGATCCTTCCTCATCATTTCCTTTCAGTTCTTAACTGCAATTCTCCGGAGTTTCACACTTCTTACAATTCCAATGTCTTTTTTTTGTTATTTGCCAGTCCTGGGGCTTGAACTCAGAGTCTGAGTGCTTTTCTCCAGGCTAGTGTTCTACCACTTGAGCCACAATGCCACTTCCGGCTTTTTTTCTATGCATGTGATACTGAGGAATCGAACCAGGGTCTTGGTGCACTCTACCACTAGGCCAAAGTCCCAGCCCAGAATTCCAATTTCTTTAGTTCAATTCTGTCAGTATCAGTGATGATCTTTCTTTTTCTCTTCTTAAGAAGTTTTATTTTGTGTCTACACATGCACATCTTGAAATCAGAACTTCTGGTGCTCTATTATTGAGCCAAGCCTCCGTTCCATCTTCTTTTCTAAGAGTTGAATGACAAAGGCAAGCCTTCCTGCTAACCTAGGACCTGCTAGACAATTTCACATACTCTCAATGGGCTTCAAGCTCCCATATCTACCTAAATGTATATCTTCACCATATGCTCAAATATTACATTTCTAACCAAGTGCTGAATTCTCATATGCAGTCTCACAAGCCAACCTTCATATAGAGAAAACTGTTTGAGGTCTACCTTCTCAGTATTCCTGAAAACTTAGTCACAAAGTGGCTTTTACATCTTGAAGCTTGACCATTCAAACTGTGAAATACTAACAACTTAGTAAGTCTCTTAGAACCAGTCCCTTCCTTTTCACTCCCAATCAATTCAGATGTTATTTTGTTAATACTGACATTTGGTCAGGGCCTCCAGATCTCAGCCTTTTCTGCTCATGGTTGGTGCTCTACCATTTAAGCCACCTCTGGTTCCAGCTTTTTGTAGAGCAATTGGAAATAAGTGCTTAATGAACTTTTCTGCAGAGGCTACCTTTAAATCACAGTCCTCAGATCATAACCTCCTGAGTATAAGAATATAACTGTGAGCCACAGAGCCCAGCTCAATTCAGATCTGATACTTCTTCAAACATGTTTCATAAGCCAGGTGTCCACAAAAAGTATTCCATAAACCAGTTGCCAATGGTCTACATCTACAATCCCAGCTACTCGGGAGGCGGAGATCTGAGGATCATTCTTTAAAGCAATCCCAGACCAAAAAAAAAGTCCTCGAAACTCTTTTCTCCTCCGATCAAGCATCAAAAAAGCTGGACTTGAGCTGTGGCTCAAGTAGTAAAGTGCTAACCTAACCTTGAGCACCAAAGCATTGAGTTCAAGCTCCAAGACTAGCATAAAAAAGAAAAAAAAAAAAAGCTTTCCATAGAAAATCCAAACATCCACATTTAGTTTGGTATAGTAAGTCTACCAAAGAAATGCAGCAGGACACTTTAATTTTTTAGGAAATTACTGTCTCCCCAAAACTCCATACCGCCATACCTCTCACATACTGCAATTTCAAAAACCTACTTAAAATCTTATCCCAAATCCCACCCAGTTTTTCTATTTAGGTCTGAAGGCAAGATTCCTATGTAGACCATCTCCCATTTAGAAGACCACATATGCAAATTCACTCACACTGTGATAGTCTTAGATGTTCCAAAAATAGCTTTTTGCCCAGTGTCACCAGTGGCTCACAGTTCAAAGCTAGTCCAGGCAGTAAAGTCTATGGGACTCTGATCTCCAATTAACCACCAAAAGGCTGGAAGTAGAATTGTGGCTTAAGTGATAAGTGCTAGCCTTGACCCTTAAAAAACTCAGGGACAGTACATAAGCCATGAGTTCAAGTCGCAGATCAGCATATGAGGGGGGGGAGAGGGTGTGCACAAGCACAAATGTGCACAAGCTGGCGCTGTGGCTCAATTGGTAGAGCACTAGCCTTGAGCTGAAGAGTTCAGGGACAGCACCCAGGCTGAATTTAAGCTCTATGACCAACAAAGAGAGCCCTGCCTGGGTTCCATTCCTCAGTGCCACATACTTAGAAAGCTGTAACTGGCTCTGTGGCTCAAGTGGCAGTGCCAGCATTGAGCAAAAAAAAAAAAAAAAAAAAAAGGGTCCAAGGACAGTGGGGGGGGGGGAGGAGTTTTCTTGCAGTATCTACCATTACTCTGCACATAACAAGATTAAGGGAAAAAATAATGAATTTGATACTTAACACTTCTTCAGAAAAAACAGCCTACTGAATGGGGGACTGTTAATAGAAAACAGTTAAATCATTAGCCTTGCAACTTCAAAATATTTTTAAATCCCATTTTCTATAGAGATCTATATTTGTAAAAGTACATGTTGCTCCTATAACATTCAGTCAGAAGTTAGTTTGGAGATTAAAGATCTAAAATAAAATTAATTTAAGAAGCCAGGCACTGTGGCTCAAGCCTGTAATCCTAGCTACTCAGGAAGCTGAGATCTGAGGATCATGGTTCAAAGCCAACCCAGGCACTAAAGACCCTGAGACTCTTATCTCCAATTAACCTTTAGAAAATGGGAAGTGGGGCTGGGCTCAAGGGTAGGGTGGTAGCCTTGAGCTGAAGAGCTCAGGGACAGTGCCCAGGCCGAGTTCAAGCACCATGATCTACCTAAATAATAATTATTATAATAATAATCTAAGAACTGTAGTCAAATCTCAGAAATTTAGTATCTGAAGAGACATATGTGTTTTCCAGGAACCAAGCTAATAATTGTGAAGCATGGGCATACATTTATTTACATGTGAAAGGTAGGAGGTTAGAGCTGGATACTAGTGCCTCACAACTATAATCCTAATTACTCAGGAGGCTGAGACCTGAAGGTTATTGGTTCAAAGGCAACCTAGGTAGAAAAATCCTCACTCCATCTTCCATTAACCAGCAAAATGTAAAACTGGAGGTATGGTCAAATGGTAAAACACCAGCTATGAGCAAGTATACCAAGTAAAAGGGCAATTCCCCTAGTTCAAGTTCTATTACCTAAACATAGAAAAACAAACTGATAAACCTCAGAATTCAAATGAATGCTGGTGGCTTACACCTATAACCCCAGCTATTCAAGAGACTGAGATCTAAGGATTGTGGTTCCAAACCACCTGCAGCAGACACGTCTGGAGACTTATCTCCAATAAACTCAGAAAGAGAAGTAGAGCTGTGGCTCAATGGTAGAGCACTAACACTAAGCAAAAGAAGCTAAAGGACAGCCAGAAGTATAGCCTAGTGGTAGAGTGCTCGCCTAGCACACACAAAGATTGGGTTTGATTCCTCAGTACACATACACAGAAAAAACTGGAAGTGGCGCTGTGGCTACCCTTGAGCAACATATGTCCAAGGACAGTGCTCAGGCTCTGAGTTTAAGCCCCAGAACTGGCAAAAAAAAAAAAAAAAAAAATCCTCAAGGACAACACTCAGTCCGAGTTCAATCCCCAGGATCAAGACACACTCGTGCAGACACACATTCACACACACACACACACACACACACACAAAACAAAAGACAGTAAGAAAATGAAAAGCTCAGCCATGCATGGTGGCTCATGCCTGTAATTCTAGCTACTCAGGGGACTGAGATCTGAGGATCAAGGTTCAAAGTCACCCAGCACAAAAGGACCCGAGACTCTTATGTCTTATTAATCTCTAGAAAATGGGAAGTGGGGCTTGGCTCAAGAGTAGAGGGAGAACCTTGAGGTCAAGAGCTCAGGGATAGCACCCAGGCTCAGTTCAAGCCCCATGATGATGGCGATGAAGAAGAAAAGCTCTTTCCAGGCAGCACGAGCAATGGGCATCTCATGGGACAACTGGCACAAACAATGCAAGGCCAGAGGTAAGAGGAAGCCCTACCACAAAAAGTGGAAGTAGGCTATTCACAATAGCCAGGTGATGGGAACAGTCCAGATACTCTACTGCAGATGAATGGATACCAAAAAATGTGGTACATACAGATACAGACACAGACACAGACACACAGACACACACACACGCAATGGAATTCTACAAAGCCAACAGACAAGATAAAATAATGGCATTCGCAGGGAGGTAGATGAATCTAAAGTGAATTATGTTGAGTAAGACAAGTCAAGATCAAAAGAACAAAAGGCACATGGTATCCTTAATATGTGGCTATAAGATCCAAACAGTACAAGAGCGATGACTCACTATTTGCATACCCAATGCTATGGACATGGTATTGGAAATGTAAACACAACTACACAGACATAAAAATTTATGACTCTAGACATAATGGTTTATTACATAGATTAATATGTATCAATGACATACAAACCCTCAGCCTAATTTTAATTATGCTCTAAAATCTAAGTGCCAGTGATTGTATAGAGATTCCCTTCTTGAATACTTGTTTATTAAGTACGTCATTTGGAATATGATGTAAAAAATCAGTGTTAATAAATTCTTTAATAAAAAGTCAGACTTCACACACACACACACACACACACAGACACACACACACAAAGTGGAAGTAGGGGCCAGGAGTTTGGCCTAGTGATAGAGTGCTTGCCTAGCATGCACGAAGACCCAGGTTTGATTCCTCAGTACCACAAACATAGAAAAAAAGCAGGAAGTGGTGCTGAGGCTTTTAAGTGGTAGAGCTCTAGCCTTGAGAAAGTTCAAGGACAATGCTCTAGCCCTGAACTCAAGTTCAGGACTGGCAAAAAAAAAAAAAAAAAAAAAAAAAAAATATATATATATATATATATATATATATATATATATATGGAAGTGTGGCCCTGCCGCCAAAAGTAAGATTGGCCCCTGTCACATACGCACAGTCTAAGTTTCAGGTGACAACAAGAAATAGCATGTTCTGAGTCTGTATGGTCAACTTTTCCTGGGGCTGTGAGTGTTGTACTTATAAAACAAGCATCACTGATATTGTCTACAATGCATTTAATAACACGCTGGTACAAAATAAGATCCTGGTGAAGAACTGTAAGGGTGTTCACAAACGACAACAGGCCGACTGTGGTATGAATCCCACTATGGACCTCAAGAAAGGGGGCCAAGCTGACTACTAAAGAGGAAGAGATTTTAAACAAAAAACTATCTAAGAAAATTAAGAAGAAATATGATGAAAGCAATCTTCTAGAGGAACAGTTCCAACAGAGGAAGCTTCTTACCGGCATTGCATCCAGATAGCTATGGGCTAGAAGTCAAGAAGCTGGAATTCTATCTGAGGAAGATTAAGACCCAAAAAGGCATAAAGTCATCCACCATCCATCATTAGCTCATGTACTAAAGGTGTGTATTGTTCTATGTCAAAAAGAAAATGAAAAGACAAACTCAAATGAGCACATTTGCACAATCTGTTATGATTAAAAAGTATTTAAGAGGGGCCAGGAATTTGGCCTAGTGGTAGAGTGCTTGCCTAGCATACACGAAGACCTGGGTTCAATTCCTTGGTACCACATACATAGAAAAAAGTCAGAAATGGTGCTGAGGCTCAAGTGGTAGAGTTTTGGCCTTGATAAAGTCCAAGTACAGTGCTTCGGCCCTCAGCTCAATCCCAGGACTGATAAAAAAATAAAGAAAGAACTTATAATTCAAAAATATTAAAAGCCTAATTGAAACACCATGTCAAAATCACTAATCATTAGAAAAAAATGCTATAAAACCACAATGTCATTTTCTGTGTACCTATAATAATAGCTCATCACTAAAAAAATCTAAAAATAGAAGCTAAGAATGTGGCTTAGTGGTAGAGTGCTTGCCAGCATGCCTGAAGCCCTGGGTTCGATTCTTCAATACTACATATACAGAAAAAGCCAGAAGTGGCACCGTGGCAGAGCTCTAGCCTTGAGCAAAAAGCTCAGGGACAGTACTCAGGCCCTGACTTCAAGCCCCAGGACTGGCCAAAAAAAAAAAAAAAAAGCTCAGGGACAGTACTCAGGCCCTGATATTTGGACTGGGATTTAGCTGGTAGAGCACTTACTAATGGGATGCATGAGACCCTAAAGTTTAAATGTCAGCATGGTTTAAAAATAAATAAATTGGGCCGGGAGTTTGGCCTAGTGGTTAAAGTGCTTGCCTAGCATGCATGAAGACCTGGGTTCGATTCCTCGGTACCACATATAGAAAAAAGCCGGAAGTGGTGCTGAGGCTCAAGTGGTAGAGCTCTAGCCTTGAGAAAGTCCAAGGACAGTGCTCAGGCCCTGAGCTCAAGCCCAGGACTGGCAAAAAAAAAAAAAAAAAAAAAAAAAATTTAATTAATTAATTTAAAAAAGGTAAAAATGCACTTAACATTACCAGTAAGACTGAAGTATTTGATATTTGGTGATACATTTTTAACAAAATATTATTTAATGGCTAAAGTCTGAGTGTACTTAAAATATTACTATTTAGGAAAAATTCAAGTTGACATGGGAAACATTTGTTTTATAACAAATGCTGGTACCAAAAGTCAGCTATGTAGGGAAAACTATAAAGAAAACAAAGGATAAACTTAGCACTTGGTTGTGAGACAGGAGCAATGAGTTCAAGACCAGAGTTATAAGAAAGCCAGTCTCAACAGGGCAAAATAAAGCCAGGCACTCACTGGTAGCTCACACTTGAAATACTACTTCCTTAGGTGGCTCAGATCTGAGAATCGAGGTTCAAAGCAAGCCTAGCCAGAAAAATCTGAGACTATCTCCAATTAACTTGTAAAAAGCCAGAATATGAGTGGCTCAAGTAATAAGAGCATTAGCCTTAAATATGAAAAGCTCACAGACAGCATCCAGGCCTCGAAATTAAGCCCCAGTACTAGCACACAAAAGAGGAGAGAGGGAGGGAGGGAGGAAGAAAGAGGCACTGTAGCTCAAGTGGTAGAGTGCTAGCCTTGAACTGAAGAGCTCAGGGACAGTGCGCAGGCCCAGAGTTCAAGCCCCATGACTGATGAAATAATATAGAGATAAATAAAGCAGAGAAAGAGAGAAATAGAGAGGGGGGGAGAGGGAAGGAGGGGCTGGGAATATGGCTTTAGTGGTAAAGGGCTTACTTGCCTAGCATGCATAAAGCTCTGGGTTCAATTCCTCAATCCCACATGAACAGAAAAAGCCAGAAGTGGTGCTGTCGCTCAGTGATAAGAGTGCTAGTTTTTTTTTTTTTTTTTTTTTTTTTTTTTTTGCCAGTCCTGGGCTTGAGCTCAGGGCCTGAGCACTGTCCTTGGACTTTCTCAAGGCTAGAGCTCTACCACTTGAGCCTCAGCACCACTTCCGGCTTTTTTTTTCTATGTATGTGGTACCGAGGAATCGAACCCGGGTCTTCATGCATGCTAGGCAAGCACTTTAACCACTAGGCCAAACTCCCGGCCCCGTGAGTGCTAGTTTTGAGCTAAAGAAACTGAGGGACAGTGTCCAAGGACTGAGTTCAAGGCTCTGGACTGACAAAAAAAAAAAAAAGCCAGAAGTGGAGGTATGCTAGCATTTAGCAAAAAAGCTGAAGAGACAGCTCCCAGGCCCTGAGTTCAGTGCCAGAACGGGGGGGAAAAAAGGAAAGAAAAGGAAATGTCCCACAAAAATAACAAGTAAGCAATTACCACCTAGAGTATTAGCTTTATTACAGAAAACTTGATACATAGAACCTCTCCTCAGTTACAGAAAGAGGGTGTGAAATGGCGTCTCTGGCTTCCATTGAAGCATTACACTGGATTTCCAACAACTGAATTTAAAGAATAGCTAAATAAAGAGTGAAAAAGTAGAGCTAGGAATGTAGCTTAGTGTTCGAATGATTTCCTGGCATGCATGAAACCTTGGGTTCGATTCCTCAGTACCACACAAAACAGAAAAAGTTGCAAGTGGCACTGTGGCTCAAATGGTAGAGTTTTAGTCTTGAGCAAAAGAAGCTCAGGGACAGTGCCCAGGAATAGATTAGCACAAGTCATTTCTAACACCTGTGACTCCAAAGGAGACTACTTAGAAACAAGAAAATTAAAATGATCTAAAATGCGAGAAATTGATTCTGTTGCCAAGGTTTCTAGAAATCATATCAGCTATGCAACAACTACAAAGCATTGTGTATGGGTCATTCTCCATTTTACGCCCACTCAATTAAAAAAAATACATACATAGTAAATAAAACCCTTCTAAGGCAACATAGAAAATTTTATTTCAATCTTTTTTTTTTTTTTTTTTTGCTGGTCCTGGGGCTTCAAACTCTGTGCCTGGGCATTGTTTCTGCTAGGCTCCTTGTGTTTAAGGCTAGTACTGTTACCACTTTACCCACACTATCAGTTCCATCTCTGTGATTAACTGGAGATGAAGAGTCCCACAGACTTTCCTGCCGTGGCTGGCTTTGAACCATGATCTCAGCCTGAGAAGATAGACTTACAGGTGCAATGAAAAATAAGATAAAAATAATGAAAAACAGTAAGCTTCCAGTATGAAGAAGCTGTAAAGAGGAATTGTTAGTGTGGTTAATAGGGGAGAATAACACCACCAGCCTTCATTGACAAAGTCCAGTGAGTTCAGAGGAAGCCCTGAGTTTAAGTCTCTGTACTAGTGTACCTGTGTGTGTGCACACACACAAACACTGGATATAAATTATCACTAAAGCTTTGATTTTTAATCTTTCATACATCAATAGCAGTGCCAACATCTTCCTCAAACAACTACACCAACATTTAATCTATCTAGCTCACTCTTAATTATTGAGCAATATTTTTGTATCTCTTTTCTTTTCTTGACAGTCCAGGAGTTAGAACTCAGTACCTAGGCAATGTCTGAGCTTTTTTGCTCAGCACTAGTGTTCTACCACCTGAGCCACAACTTTGCTTCCAGCTTTTTGCTATTCTCACGGACTTCCATGCACAGTCTGGCTTTGAACCATAACCCTCAGATCTCAGCCTCCAGGGTAGATGGAGCTAGGATTACAGGCTTGAGCCACCAGTGCCTGGCACTGGTATGCCATATATATTAGTAGTGATACTGCAGCCTAGAATGTTCAATATGAACCATCTGGGACAGTACACATCCTCCCTACAATTCCTGGACAATTTTTCACTAACAAGAAGCTAGATCATACGAAAAGGCAATGTAGCCAAAGAAAAGATACATAATTCCACCTTAAGGTTCAAAGTGATCATACATACCTGCTCTACTTTTGAAGGCCATGAGTCTTTAACAAAAAGGACCAATGGATTTGGCAAGGCCAAATGTTTACTAAGAAATTTTGGTTCACATGCCTAGTGTTAATTTAACTGCCAAATATTGAGCTGGTCAAGGGAATTACTACCATCTTCCAATGTAGTCTAATCGCAGGTAATGACTCCTAGATCTAGGTACTTAACTATGCTAATATTTGGTAGATTAGCACGAAGTACGGTACCTTGAGCCTAAAATCTGTATCTCTCTCCAACTTTAAAGGAGGCGACAACTTTCCCATACCAGCTTCGAGGCACGTGTATGGTTTTTAAAGAGAGCAAAGTCCTCAAAACTCCGTTAAAATAAATTAGTTATGTTCGGGGCGGGGGTGGGGGGGGACACACGTCTATGCGGAGAACTAAAACAGCACAGGGCCATCTTAGTTAATCTGGTTTAGAGAAGCAAGAAAAATTCGATCAGATTAGACTAACAAGAGTCATATAATCTAAGAAATTCCCTGTCCCTTCCCCCCCATCAAAAAAAAAAAAAAGTGGGGCGAGAGAAAAACCCATTCCCCAAAGCACTCAGGCATGGGTTAGCAGGATACTGAATAAAAGGAGGACGAAGGAGGCGCACGAGACAGCCCGAGTACCCGAACGCTGAGCATCGGGTAAGTGAAGCGGCGGCTGCCTTCAAACCGGATTCCGTTTCCATGCGCGGAAATGGTGCCCGGAGGCCGCTACTTTCGCATCTGCGTCGATCCCGCCGCTCCTGCCGCTGCCGCCGCCGCCGCCGCCGCCGCCGCGGCCTCCTTCCCCTCCCCCACGGGCGGGGCGGCCACCGCGTCCCCACCACTCGAAGGCCACCGCCAACACGAACCGCAGGAGAGGCAGGTGGGCTCCGCACCTCGGCACAGCCTCTCCACAAAGCCCACGGCCTCCGCTCCCCTTGTGTGCCTCCACCGGCGCGCCTTCAGGAGCTCCGCGTCCCCCTTCTTCCTGCCTCGCCACCCCGGTCCCCGCCGAGCCCCGGCCCCACCTGTACCCCCGGCGCCCCGGCCCGCACCACGCGCGCCGGCGCGGCCACCTCCCTTCCCACGCAGCCTCCCCGGCCCTCACTTCGGAGGAGAGGCTCGGCTCCTCGCGCGCGCACCCTCGGCGGCGTAGGCAGCCGGCGGCGAGAACAATGTCTCCGTCTCCGCCGCCGCAGCGGCGCCGACAGCGGAGCTCGGGCCCCGGACGGTTACCGCGAGCCGCGACGCGCGCGGGGAAGGTCCCCTTCCGACCGCCACACCGACCTCTCCGCCCGGCCCCCGTACACACCTCCAACCAACAGCGGTGGCGGGTAAGGCGCGCGGAGGTCAGCGGGAGAGTCGCCGAGGGCTGGCCGCGGCGGGGGTTGTTCGGGCTCTCCGCCTTTTTCCTCCGACAGACCCAAAGAAGCCTTAGAAGCGGGAGAGCCGCGAGCCGGTCTTCCCCTCCACAACTGCCTCTTCCCGGGCGCCAAGCGCTGCGGCGAGCGACGAGGAACACGGACGTCCCGCCCCCTTTGCCGCCGCCCCCTCTTATTGTTTTACCCCTGCCGACGGGGCCGGGGAACCCCCCAGCGCGGCCCCAGCCAATCACGCGCCGCCTCTGCTAGCCCGGGCCAACCTTCTCTTTCGCGTCCCTCCCCGGAGCACGCGCAGTACGCCGCCGCGCTCGCTCGCGCACGCTCGCGCCCTGAAAGCCGGGGAACCGGAACCGGCCTAAAGCCGGGCCGGAGTCCGCTGACTTTACGTCACAAGGAGGCTGCCTTTCTCTTGCCCGGGGGCTTTAGCTTCTCCGCCCTTCTTCCAGGTGGCGCGAACCCTAGCCGCTTCTCTGCAGCGACATGCTGCCTTTTGCTGATATTCCCGGTCTAGTTATTCGTCTTAAGAGAGAGGAATTTCCCGTAGTCTCTCAGAATGAGGTTGTCTGCAGGGTGCTGCCCTAGTCAGACAAAAATGCAGCCAGGGGTTCAGCTGTGTGCGTGCTAAACTCACCTATGGTGATTAATCCCTTCTAATCCATTAAGTTCCGCAGAAAAGGTCATAGACACCCTAATAGCTTAAAGCAATATATATTATGGACCTCGGGACATAGGAAAATAGGATTATGGGCTCTATAGAGAGAAAATGATCGTTTTAATACATAAGATGTAGCATTTCATAAGCTAAAGCTAATGGCTAGAAATACCAAGAAAGATCAAGATACGTCTTTTTTTTTTTTTTTTTTGCCCGTTCTGGGGCTTGAACTCGGGGCCTGAGCACTGTCCTTGGGCTTTCCTTAAGACTAGAGCTCTACCACTTGAGCCTCAGCACCACTTCTGGGTTTTTCTGCCTATGTGGTACCAAGGAATCCTGGGTCTTCTGCATGCCAGGCAAGCACTCTTATCACCAGGCCAAACTCCCGGCTCAAAGATAACAGTCTTGTTTCAGATCTAGGCCCAGATCTGCCCCAAAGGCGACTTTGATTTTATGGAAAATAATCTTGTACAAGTCAAAATGCTACTTGCCTCTTAGGTCAGGCAGTGTGATCAGAGGATATCAAAAGAGCTGGACCCTGGTAGTTCATGCCAATAATCCTACTTACTTGGGAGTCTCAAATTTTGAGGATCCTTGTTTGAAATCAGCCCTGACAATCAAATCCTTGATACTCTCATCTCCAATTTACCACCGAAGCTGGGCGTGGTGGCTAATGCCTGAAATCCTAGCTACCTAGATTTGAGGATCTAAAGTCAGCCTAGACAAGAAAGTCTGTGAGACTTACCTCCAATTAACTACCAAAAAAGCCAGAAGTGGAACTGTGGTTCAAGTGGTAGAGCGCTAGCTTTGAGTAAACAGCTAATGGACCCAAGCCCAGTTTCTGAGTTCAACCCCCCAGTACAGGCACTAATGGTCACATGGGCACATTAGAGCCTATGCAAAACAAAAAGCCAGAAGTGGAGCTTTGGCTCAAGTAGTAGAATGCCAGCCTGAACGAAAAAGCTAATAGACCCAGGCTCTGAGTTCAAGCCCCAGTACAGGCGCACACAGACACAAACATACACACATGCACACTCACACAAACTTCAGAAAAATTTTGGAATAAGGGTTAAAATGGTAATTTTGAATATGCAATATACATATACAGACTATCACTTTTATGAGATGAACCTGAGGTAATTGTCCTCTCATATTCAAATTGCCTTTCAAATATAACACATGTAATCCGTCAGTCTTCTAATTTTATAGAATCAATCCTCACAATAACCAGATGAAGGATTGCTTTTTATGCTCACTTTGCAGATAAGGAAAGTGAGGCTTAAGAGGTCAAGTAATTTACCCTATTCATTTAGCTATTCATTTAAAATGCATGCTTCTGATTGAAAGCTACATACAATATTGGTCCTTGTAACTAAGTGCCAGTGGTTCCCCCCTGTAATCTTAGCAGCTCAGGAAGCTGAGATCTGACAATCAAGGTTAAAAGCCAGCCTGGGCAGGAAAGTATATGAGACTCCTATTTCCAATTAATCACCCCAAAAAGCTGAAAATATAAGGGTGACTCAAGGTGTATAGTGTTAATCTTGAGCAAAAGAAGCTCAAGGACAAGGCCCAGATCCTGAGTTCAAGTGCGCACACACACACACACACACACACACACACACACTCACTATTACCCTTGTATTATCTGCCATATGTACTTCTCAGCTGGGGACTCTAGGTGCAAAGCACTCATTAAGCCTCTTAGAGGTTCTGATTCCCCATTTTGTGCTGATGGCTAGAATGTTCATTTCTCACAAGTTCCCAGGTGATGACATTGTCCAAAAAAAGAAATATATTCATCACCTGACTAATGAAATGGTAGCCCCTCTGTATAACACATTAATAGCAACAATAAAATTATTGTTAAAATGTTAAGAGGATTGGGAGTGTATGTAGCTCCAATAGCAGACTACCTTCATAACGCACAAGAGTTCAAACCTGAGTCCTTCCCCCACTCCCAAAAAACAAAACACAAGAAACCTTCTTACTTCTAACTTAACCATGATGGGGAAATGTAAACGAAACCTAAAATGGAAAACGGCATCAAAAGGTCTCGGAAAACTAAGCGTGACAGCATATGCTGACAGCATATGCTGTCACAATCAAAATGGAATATTACAAGATGAGTTCTTTGACTATCCCAAATATCTTCATTACAGCCTAAGATAAGTCCTGGAATAGGTCCTAAAATTTTAAATTTTTAAAAAAAATTTTAGATCTTTAATTTGTCCACCCAATTACATAGAGATCACCGAGAAACATCGAAACTGCCCTTTGAGCTGGTCCTGGGAAGGGGACAAATTTGTATGGTTGTAAAAGCCATTGTCATTCTCATGCTAAAGAGGGCTCACTCTCAGTTTACCTAAAATTGTATTCCTTTCCTAATATACTTTTTTCCTCCTGCCTTAGAAAATTAGCAACCTCAACCTTGGTTCCAAATATTCAAGACATTTAGCTTAGTTTAGTCCTAAAATTATACCAAAAGCAGTCCTCAGGCAACTCTAGCTCTTGGGTATTACTACAAATTAATGAATACTGGGGGGAAGGGCCAGGAAGTGGGGGGCCAGGCGGGGGAACTAATGGATAGGGGTTGAAAAAATTCAGCTATCTTCAATTTTAATAAATAGTTTATGAGTTTCTCAAGTCTGAATCTTTGTAATACCTTTCCACAGTGATAGCCTCTGTCTAGATTCAGTACCCTTTTGTCTTTCCAGGATTTCAGTAGCAATCTAATATCCCTAACCTTCAATCTCTGTTCCTATTAAGCAAGGCAGAGGTCCCACTGTGAATGGTCCTTAGTGACTACCACACAGCCAGTGTCAGTAGGGTTCTCTTTCCTTTAATTATTGTGGATTAAACACTTTCTATCACTATTACTGCTAAATAGTAGTTCAAGCCACCATTTCTTATTACAACTTTTTTTTTTTTTTTGACAGTCCTGGGCTTGAGCTCAGGGCCTGAGCACTGTCCTTGGACTTTCTCAAGGTTAGAGCTCTACCACTTGAGCCACAGCACCACTTCCAGCTTTTTCCTATGCATGTGGTACCGAGGAATCGAACCCCAGTCTTCGTGCATGCTAGGCAAGCACTCTACCACTAGGCCAAACTCCCGGCCCCTTATTACAACTTTTTTAGGACAACATCTTGCAATGTACATTAAGCTAACCTCACACTCACACTCCTGCCTCAGCCTCCAGAGTGCTGAGATAATATGCATGTACCATAATGTACAGCAACTAAAAGAACTTTCTATTTGAGATGCTTCCATTTTTATTCTACTAAAACCCATCTTTACAACATGCAAATCCTTTACATAAATCAGATGATATTCTCGACACCTTCCACAGGCCAAAATAAATAAAATGAAATCCTGGAACCCAGGTTCCAGTAGCACATGCTTATAATCCTAGCTGTTCAGGAGGCTGAGATCTGAGGACCACATTTCAAAGCTAACCTGTTAAGAAAGTCTGTTAAGAAACCTGTTAAGAAAATGTGTACAAAGTTGGGTATGATGCCACACAACTATACTTAGAAGGACGAGGCCAGAAAAATCGCAAAGACTAGAGCAACAGATGAATTGTTTATTACTATTTTTTTGTGTGTGCCAGTCTTGGGGCTTTTTATTGGTGCTGTTCCGGAATTTTGTGCTTGAGGCTAGCATTGAGTTCAAGCTCCAGAACTGGCTAAGGATACTGAAAATTTATTTATTTATGTATTGTCGGTCATGGACCACTTTGAGGCACAGTGCTACTTCTGGTTTTCTGGTGGTTAATTGGAGATAGAGTCTCAAGGACTTTCCTACAAGGGCTGGCTTTGAACCTCCTGAGTAGCTAAGATTAAGGAAGCCACTGGTGCCAGCATTTCTTTATTATTTATTAACTACTTGTGTTTCTACTGAGAACTGTCCATTCAATTTGCTTTCCCAACTATAATGTTTAATTTTTTTCAGCTCTCTGTATATTCTGGACATTAATCACTTATCCATTGAATAGCTAAGGAAGATTGTAGGTTTCTCTTGCTTCTGGTAATTGTTTCTTTTGATGTGCAGAAACTTTAGTTTGATGCAGTCTCATTTGTCAGTTCTCACTCTTATTTCCTGGGCAATTGGAGACCTTGTCAGGAAATAATTACCTATTCCTGTATTTATGAGAGATTTCCCTATGTTTTTCTGTAGTAGTTTTGAAGATTCAGGCCTTTCATTCAACTCTATTATCCATTTGGAATTGATAATGTTACAGTTCCCCAAAAAAGTTGATGTTTATATCTTTGTGATTTTTATATCCTTGTGAAAGGAGTCGTTTTAGTCTTCTGCATGTAGATAGCCAATTTTTCTGATACCATTTGCTCAAGAGGATGTCATGACTTTAATAGTCTTAAAAGGCATAAGACATTAATTTCAAGAATTCCTTTCAACCAGTGTGGCTTCCTTATAATTATATATAGGTTATTTTGTTGTTTTGTTGCTGATGATTAACTCTCAGGTCTTGTATATACTAACCACTTCCTCTTCAAATGAACTAAATTCTGAACCCCAAAATTATGTTCTTTTTGCTATTTCCTTTTTGCAGGGCTTTGTGCATGGTAACCACTGAGGGACATCCCTAGCCTTAGATTATGTGCTTTCAACAAAAATACCAGAAAAGTGCTTCTAGGTACATTATATCAAGCAGAATACTATGTCCATTTCTCCTACTACTGGGAACCTTTGCTATTACCACTAGGTGATACACCGTCTGCTATGATTCTCTAGTATACAGTTAGAACTACTTTGTATCTGGTGTCTAGTTGTACTTTGAGACTGTACACAGTCATCATATATTGTCCCATGAGTTCTGTACATTCCATTAATAACTCTTGTTCCAATCAGATTTAGATGCCATATCAAGTTTCTTTGTTTGTTTGTTTGTTTTGCCAGTCCTGGGGCTTGAACTTAGGACCTGGACACTGTCCTTGAGCTTCTTTTACTCAAGGCTAGCACTCTATCACTTGGTCCACAGTGCCACTTGAAGCTTTTTGTTTGTTTGGTACTAGGCAAGCACTCTACCACTAAGCCACGTTGCTAGCCCATTCACCACAATTTTAAGCATCCATGTATGACAAATCTCTGGACCCTATACCAATTTAGGCAGGATGATGGAATGCATAGTTTGAATGTTCCTATCCTGACCAATTCCTGTTGAAAGTCCATCCTCTAATACAGTATTCTTAAGAGGTGGGTTCTTAAACCAGGCACCAGTAGTTCATGCCTATAATCCTAGCTACTCAGGATGCTGAGATCTGAAGATAGAGATTCAAAGCCAGCATATGCAGGGAAGTCCATGAGACTCATTTGCAGTTAACCAGCTGTGATTCAAGAGGTAAAGCTCAAGCAGAAGTGCACTGACAGCATCCAGAAGGAAAAAAAAAAGAATCTTTAGGAACTAGATCATGAGCTTCCACCTTCATTAATGGATTTAATGTCCTTAAAAAAGGATTTGATGGGGCTGAGAATGTAGCTTAATCGTAGAGTGCTTACCTAGCATGCATGAAGTTCTGGGTTCAATTCCCCAGTATTACATGCACAGAAAAAGCCAGAAGTGGCCCTGTGTCTTAAGTGGTAGAAAAATGGCCTTGAGCAAAACAAGTTCAGGGACAGTGCTCAGGGCTGGAAAAAAAAAAAATGAAGACTCAGTCCCTTGTATAGTTTTCAAGATGAAAGTACCATCTTTGAAGCTGAAAAGACTCTCCACCGGACACCAAATCTGCTGGTGCCTTGACTGTGGACTTCTCATGCTCTAGAACTGTGAACACTAAATTTCTGTTGTTTAGAAATTACCCAGTCTAAGGTATTTTGTTATAGCATCAGGAACAGACTAGAACAGAAGACAATACCCCAGCAGTGTAGTACTTGGATTTGAATCCTGACTTCATCTCATAGTTGGTATATGAATTTGGGATCAACTCCAGCAGCATGCTTAGCTTTTCTGTGAGTCAGTGTTTTTTATAAAATGGAGACATAATTACATAATTAAGATACTATGAGGAGTAGGTAAGTTAATATATGTGAACCACGGTTTTTGTTGGTTTTGTGCCAGTCCTGGGTTTGAACTCAGAGCCTAGCTGTCCACCCTGAGCTTTTGTGCTCAAGGCTAGCACTCTTCCACTTAAGCTACAGCTTCACTTCCAGAGTTTGGGGTAGTTAACTGGACATAAGAGTCTCATAGACTTTTCTCCCCAAGCTGGCTTCAAACCTTTATTCTCATATCTCAGCCTCCTGAGTAACGAGGATTACAGGTGTAAGCCAGCAATACTGAGTATAAACACGTTTTAACAGTGCAAGGCACACAGGAAATGTTCATTAAAGATTGGTACTAACTTCGTTCCTTGAAGAAATATATGTACCAGACACACACCTTTTTCACTGGCTACCACTTGGCTAAAATAACAATGTTCATTTGCATAACATTTTAAGAGTTCTAAGATCCTTTCAAATGCAACCATTCACCAGATTGGCAAGCTGCATCAGAGTTTCTGACTCTGGTCACTATACCAAGCCCTGCTGTGAAATGATGACCCTCCATACCCATGGAGCAGGACTGCCTGATTGAAAACACATTTCTTGAAAATTCCAGGGCTCCCTGTGGCAACAACTGGTTTCATTACAAAGGCTCTTTAATGCACAGAGAGTGGGATGAATCCTTTCCTTTCCAAGAGAGACAAGAGAAAGACTATTAGAGCCTGAAGAAAGCATCAAGTGTGAATTTCTCCCTGCAATCTTTCCATCCATTATCTCTTTGTGAGGCTGGGATAGGTTAGAGCTAAAAGGGTGTTTTCCTCTCCATTTGATTATTGTTTGAGTGTGTGAAATATGTCACATTTGCAGAAAAGTGCTTGAGAAATTTGTACTGCCTGCTCATTTTATCCCTCCTTCAGAATTTAGACTATCATGATGAAAAATTAATATTCAAAGAATTTTATGATGGCATTGCAAAAGGTAAGTCACTTGAAGTGTTTTTTGTTTGTTTGTTTGTTTTTGTGGGCCATGGAGCTTGAACTTTGGGCCTAGGCACTGTCCCTGAGCTCTTCAGTTCAAGGCTACCACCCTGCCCCTTGAGCTCTCCCCCACTTCCCCTTTTCTTTTTTTCTTTTTTTTCTTTTTTTGCCAGTCCTGGGCTTGAGCTCAGGGCCTGAGCACTATCCTTGGACTTTCTCAAGGCTAGAGCTCTACCACTTGAGCCTCAGCACCACTTCTGGCTTTTTTCTATGTATGTGGTACCGAGGAATCGAACCGGGGTCTTCATGCATGCTAGGCAAGCACTTTAACCACTAGGCCAAACTCCCGGCCCCGCACTTCCCCTTTTCTAGTGATTAATTGGAAATAAGAATCTCACAGTCTTTAGTGCCTGGGCTGGCTTTGATCCACAATCCTTAGATCTCAGCTTCCTAAACCGCTAGGGTTACAGGCGTGAGCCACTGCACATGGCTGACCTGGTGATTTTTAATGACTCTTAATTTTTATAAAGCTACTTTTGACAGCTAAAACCACCCCCAAGCAGTGAGATCTAAGAGATACTGTAATCCTGGAAAGTATTGCAACTAAGATAATGTAAATAAGTGAGGCGTCATCTGCCCACAATAGCCTGGAGTCTAGAAAATGATTGAAAAGAGGAAAAATTCAACAGTGTTTATCTTGCACTGTTCTGAGTGCACTACATTTGTCAGACAAGAACATTCTAGCCATTACTAGGCTGCAGGGCGTGTTTAATTCTTCAAGCCTTACTGCCGGGATATGAGTTGCCTCAAGGTTATCCAATTCTCTCCTCTCTGATTTCATCTCACCAAGCACTGAGGGGGCATGGTCAGCAGTTATTTTTTGTATATTGGGAAGGCCTATCTCCCTTGGTGAAATGGAATTCTGGTGGCTCATTAATCAGTTTCCCATAGATTAAGTTAGTGACAGAGACTGTCCCTAAGCCAGAGTTGTCTGTTAGAAGAAGGAGGGAGGTATACTGAGAGAAGGCAGAGCAGAGAAGCCAATTCTCCACTTAAATATAGAAGCACAATACACCTGGATTAAATCCCTCCCTTATTTTATTTTATCCCACCTTTTATTTTCTGCACTGAGCAGGGTTTTTTGTTTGTTTGTTTTTTTTGTGCCAGTCCTGGAGCTTTAATTTATGAAGGTTTGGGCACTATCACTGACATTTTCTTTCCTTCTTCCTTCCTTCCTTTGTTCCTTTCTTTCTTTCTCCTCCCCCGCCTTTTTCTTTTTGGTGCCAGTCCTATACTCAGATCCTGAGTGCTGTCCCTGAGTTGTTGTTGTTGTTGTTTTGCTCAAGGCTAACACTTTACCACTTTAGCCATAATCCCACTTTCAGCTTTATCTGTTTATATGGTACTGAGGAATGGAATCCAGGGCTTTGTGAGTGCTAGGCAAGCACTCTACTGTCTAGTGCTAAGCCAAGCCACATTGCCAAACCTACCTCCCCTCCATTTTTTTTTTTTTTTTTTTGTGGGTCATGGGGCTTGGACTCTGGACCTGCCATTGTCCTTGAGCTCTTCAGCTAAAGGTTACCGTCCTACCCCTTGAGCCACAGCCCCACTTCCTGTTTTCTAGTGATTAATTGGAGATAAGTCTCATGGTCTTTAGTGCCTGGGCTGGCTTTGAACTGCAATCCTCACATCTCAGCCTCTTGAATAGCTAGGATTACAGACCTGAACCATGGATGCCAGGCCTTTTTTGTGTGTGCCAGTCCTAGGCCTTGAACTCAAGGTCTGTCTAGTCACTGCCCCTGAGATTTTCTGCTCAGGGCTAGCATTCTACTGCTTGAGCCACCGGTCCATTTCTGGGACTTTTTGTGTGTGTGTGTGTGTGTGTGTGTGTGTATGTATGTATGTATGTGTGTGTCGTAGATATATGTATATATGTATATGTATATGTCTATCTATATAGATATATATCCTGGGGCTGGAACTCATAGCCTGAGCACTGTCCTTGGACTTTCTCAAGACTAGAGCTCTACCACTTGAGCTTGCACCATTTCGGGCTTTTTCTATGTAAGTGGTACCAAGGAATAGAACCCAGGTCTTGGTGCATACTAGGCAAGCACTCTACCACTAGGCCACACTTCTGGTCCCCATTTCTGACTTTTTGGCAGTTTAGTGCCTCAGGGTCTTTCCTGCACAGTCTAACTTTAAACCTCAATCTTCAGATCCCAGCCTCTCAGTAGCTAGGATTTACAGGTATGAGCTCACTAAGTATTCTGTGACACTGGTCAAGTTAGTTCATTTCTCTGACCCTTAGATTCTTGATGGAAAATAGCCTGTTTCTGAAAAGAATGCATTAGTGAGTATACGGTTCTTGTGGAAAACCTAAGCCAAGTCTGGCATGGTGGTTCATACTTGTAGTCTAAGCACATAGGATGCCAAGGCAGGAAAATAACATGAGTTTAAGAACTCATAGTCACTATGGATAATACAATAAGACCCCATGTCATAAAGTCACAGAGAGTACAGGTACCTTCTCCATTGCTTCATTCCATGTTCTTTTTTTTGACCCACTTGTTTGTTGTGCAGAATGAAGAAATTATATCCTCTCTTTATCTTAAAAGATAGTCAAATTCAGAAGGAAGAAGAAAAGGATGTAATACTTTCAAGAGCAAGTTTGTTTCAATAATCTCTTTCAGCAACCCAGCTGTAAAGCTATTTCATATAATTAAAACACACACACATGGGGCAGGGAGTTTGGCCTAGTGGTAGAATGCTTGCCTAGCATGCACGAATACCCGGGTTCGATTCCTCAGTACTACATACATACATACATAGAAAAAAGCTGGAAGTGGTGCTGAGGCTCAAGTGGTAGAGCTCTAGCCTTGAGAAAGTCCAAGGACAGTGCTAAGGCCCTGAGCCCAAGCCCAAGACTGGCAAAAGAAAAGAAAAGAAAAGAAAAGAAAAAAAACCACACACACACACACACACACACACACACACACACACACACACACAAGTTATACACAATACAGGTTATTCATTAGCCCACAGAAAACGTAAAGTGCTAGTAGAACCTCTGTGAAACTTCCAATTTAAGGGGAAAAAACATCTCTATACATATATTAGGAAGCTAATAGAATGAAAACGTATCATCTTTCTTCTATTTTTAGGCTAGTTTAGAGTGAACACAGCTAGGCATCCCTCATTTCAGGTTAGTGTCAAACTTGTTTCTACTCATACATCCTAGGATAGCCACTTCCTCTTACAGGTAGCTAAACTTTGGGAGCTGGCCTCTGACAAAGAACACTTCTTTGAGACTGACCTCTGCTGGAGGCATGGAAGAGGTTTAGGACTAAGGAAAGAACCATCTTCTAATTCAAAATGTATTCTGTCCTGCAGGTTAGACCATAAGCCTAGCTTGCTTGCTTGCTTGTTTGTCAGTTGTGGGGCCTGGCCATGGTCCCGGAGGTCTTTGTGCTCAAGACTAGCATTCTACCACTTCAGCCATAGTGCCACTTCCAGTTTTTGAGTGGTTAACTGGAGATAAGATTTTTATAGGGACTTTTCTGCCCCAGCTGCTTTGAACCATGATCCTCAGAGTAGCTAGGATTAGCTACTAGGCATGAGCCACTGGCACTAGCTAGAGCGTAGGTTTTTACAATACCTATGCTTTCTTCCTTCCAGACTGCCATGCTGACCTAAGCCTTGTTGATTCACACTACATTGGTCCGTTCTGGCTCTAAATTACCTGGCTTATGGCAGCTGACTCAGAACTGACAGGAGTTCCCAGTTTCCAATCTATATCTAGCTGGGTTTCAGTGACCCAGCATGGCCTGGCCTTGACTCCAGAAACATGACCTCAAATTACCTAAGTTCTGGGTGGGGACCTGAAAAGAGAAATGGAACTGAAAGTTACTGCTGAAAGGCACAGAGAAAACATGTTCAAAGAGATAATAATGTTGGGAGAAAAATGTTTTGCTTTTCTTTTCTCCTCTTTTCCTCTACTAAGCAAGTGCTATAGTGAGTGCAAGAGATTTCAGTCCCCAAAACAGAAGCACAATAAGACATTTGGAGGGTTGAAGAGAATATATATATATATAGCCAGTCCTGGGCTTGAGCTCAGGGCCTGAGCACTGTCCTTGGACTTTCGCAAGACTAAATAAAGCTCTACCACTTGAGCCTCAGCATCACTTCTGGCTTTTTCTATGTATGTGGTACCAAGGAATCGAATCTGGGTCTTCATGCATGGTAGGCAAGCACTCTACCACTAGGCCAAACTCCTGGTCCTGAAGAGAAAATATTTTTATAAGGTAAATTAAAAACAAAGTACCATTTTAAAATAAAGATGGTTAAAAAGGTTTTAGATTTATTGAAATAGAGAAATTTTAAAATAATGAACATATATACATATATATGTATATATGTATATATATATAGTGTGTGTGTGTGTGTGTTCTGTTGAACGGGTTTATTTTAGGGGTAGGAATGTGGTCCAGTGGTAGAATGTTGTCTAGCACTCATGGAGCCCTGGGTTCAGTTCCTCAGTACCACATAAACAGAAAAAGCCCAAAGTGGCTCTGTGCCTCTAGTGGTAGAGCACTAACCTTGAGCACAAAGAGGCTCAGGGACAGTGCCCAGGCCCTGAGTTCAAGTCCCAGAACTGGCAAAAAAAAGCAAGCAAGCAAGCAAGAAAACAGAAAAGAAAGGGTCCACATCTTATTATGGTATTCTAAAATGGTTAACCAATTAGCTAAACTACATAATATTTCAATGTATAGAATCTAAGAATGTAATTATTGAAATGAAGGCTTCATAGGTTATAAAATACTATTTTTATTAAAAAGTCAAATTTACCCTCAACTGTAAAAGCTAGCTTTGCTGGATAAATCAGTCTGGGATGGCAGTTGTTGGTCTTCAGGGCATGAATGATGTTTTTCCAAGCTTTTCTTGCGTTTAGGGTTTGCGTGGAGAGGTCTGCAGTTATTCTAATTTTTTTCCCATTGCAGTATAGCTCTTTTTTTGTTTTTGCAGCATTTAAGATCAGTTCCTTGGTATTCGGGTCTAGTGTCTTTACTATGATGTGTCTAGACGAGTTCCTTCTAGGATCTTGCCTGTTTGGAGTCCTGAAACCTTCAATAATATGAGTATTTTCCCTTTTAGGGTTGCATATATATATATATATTATATATTACATATATATAATATATATTACATATATATTATATATATATATATATATACACACACACACAATGGAATTCTACAGAGCCAACAGACAAGATAAACTAATAGCATTTGCAGGGAAGTAGATGAATCTTGAGAGAATTATGTTGAATGAGACAAGTCAAGACCAAAGGAACAAAAGGCTCATGGTATCCTTAATATGTGGCTATTAGATCCAAACAGTGCAAGAGCGAGGACTCAATATTTGCATACCCAATGATACAGACATAGTACGGGAAATATAAACACAACTACATAAACATAAAAACTTATGACTCTATAGACATAATGTTTTATTACACTGATTAATATGGATCTATGATATACAAACTCTTAGCCTAATTTTGATTATGTTCTAGAAATTAAGAGACTGTGATTGTATATAGAGATTCCCTTCTTGAATACTTGTTTGTTAAACACGTCATTTGAAACATGATGTAAAAATCAATGTTAATAAATACTTTAATTAAAAAAAAAGTCAAATTTAAAGTTCTGCTAACCAATGACCCCGGTTTACCATTAACTACAGAATGGTGAACTGTTTTAGTCACACAGGATGTCAGTACTGGGGAACACAGGTGAATGTTTTCAGAGACCTCACTGTAAAATTCCTTGCAACTATAAATCTACACTTAATTTATTTCAAAATAAATGTGTGCATGCACATGCACATGCGTGCCAGTACTTGGGCTTGAATTCATGCCCTTACACCCGATTTGGCTGTTTTTTTCAAGGTGGGCACTCTATCACTTGAGCCACATCTTTACTACTGGCCTTTTGATAAGATTATCAGGGGAGGGACCGGGAGTTTGGCCTAGTGGTTAACATGCTTGCCTAGCATTCATGAAGACCCGGGTTCGATTCCTCGGTACCACATACATAGAAAAAAGCCGGAAGTGGTGCTGAGGCTCAAGTGGTAGAGCTCTAGCCTTGAGAAAGTCCAAGGACAGTGCTCAGGCCCTGAGCTCAGGCCCAGGACTGGCAAAGAAAAAAAAAAAAAAAAGATTATCAGGGGACTTTTCTGCCTAGACTCATTTCAAACCTAGATTCTCAGTTTGCAACCTTTTGCAAAGTTAGTATTACAATACCCTGCTAAAATAAACACTTCCAATTAAAAAATTAGTTATGAGGGCGAAGAGCATGAAAAAAGCCCTGGGTTCAATTCCTCTTGTTTGTGGAAATGTAAACTAGAACTACTCAGGACAATAGTCTGTGTGTTCCTCTAAAAACTAAACATGAATCTTCCCTATGAGGGGCTGGAAGTTTGGCCTAGTGGGAGATTGCCTGCCTAACATGCAAGAAGACCCGGGTTTGAATCCTCGGTACCACATACACAGAAAAAGCTGGAAGTGGTGCTGTGTCTCAAGTGGTAGAGTGCTAAGCTTGAGAAAGCTCAACGACAGTGCGCAGGCCCTGGTTTCAAGCCCCAGGACTAGCAGGAAAAAAAAAATCTGGGGCCAGGAGTTTGGCTTAGTGGTAGAGTACCTAGCATGCACGAAGACTCAGGTTCAATTCCTCGGTACCACATACATAGAAAAAAGCAAGAGTGGTGCTGAGGCTCAAGTGGTAGAGCTCTAACCTTGAGAAAGTCCAAGGACAGTGCTCAGGCCCTGAGCTCAAGCCCAGGATTGGCAAAAAAAAAAATCTAACTCAGGTGCTTGCCTAGCATGCACAAAGACCCAGGTTCGATTCCTTAGCACCACATACATAGAAAAAAGCTGGAAGTGGTATTGTGGCACAAGGGTAAAGCTCTAGACTTGAGAAAAGTCCAAGGACAGTGCTCAGACCCTGAGTTGAAGCGCCACAACTGGCAAAAAAAAAAAAAAATCTAATTCAGGGTGCTCTGCATGCTAGGTATAGATTCTACCACTGAGTTACACTTCAGGCTCAATAGACAAAGAATTACAAAAGTTCTTCAGATGGCAAACTCTCTAAAACCATGTCTCTCACTGACGCTGTTATCGTTCATTGATATACTACCTAAACATGTAGTCCTCACATGATTCTATTATACAGCTAAGATTAAAACCCACTGCTACCATGGTTTCCACAAAGAGCAGAAAAATCTAAATTCTCATTTTGCCATTTATAAGTGGTATGACTTGAATAAACTATTTGATCTCGTCTGGGAGCATGGCCTAATGGTAGAGTGTCTGCCTAGCATGCACAAAGCCCTGGATTCGATTCCTTGGTACTGCATACCCAGAAAAAAAAAGCCAGAAGTGGTTCTGTGGTTCAAGTGGTAGAGTTCTAGCCTTAAGAAAGCCCAAAGACAGTGCCCAGGCCCTGAGTTCAAGCCCCAGGATTGGCAAAAAAACAAAAAATACAAATCAAAATTATTTGATCTCTCTGAACTTTAGGAATCACTTTAGGGTTTATGTTACACATATTAAGTTAAAAAAAATTATAGGGCCTGGTATGTGGTAGAGTTCTTTTTCTTTTCTTTTTTAAATATTTTATTAACATTGATTTTTACAACATATTTCAAGTGTCATGTTTAACAAACTAGTATTCAAGGAGGGAATCTCTATATACAATCACTGGCACATAGATATTAGAACATAATTAAAACTAAGCTGAGGGTTTGTATGTCATAGATACATATAAATGTATGTAATAAAACATACATTATGTCTGGGGGAGTGGGGGGGAGGGTAATGGTTACCAAGACGTGTGAAAGGGTATCAATGTATGTGAATTAATGCACCTTCTATCTGGCAAATATCATGTAACCCTTTTATTAATTACAATAAAAAATAAATTAAAAAATAAAAACAAAAAAAACAAAAAAAACCATATATGTCTATAGAGTATATAGTGGTGCTGTGCCTCAAGTGGTAGAGCACTAGCCTTGAGCATAAAGAGGCACAGGAATACTGCAGAGGCCCTGAGTTTAAGTTCCAGAACTACCAAAAAATTAAAAATTTATAATTTGATCATTTTTTTCTTTGAAAAAACTAGACAATTTTCCATTTTTAAAAAAAGACTTTTTGTTTCCAAGTTTTGTTCTGTTCTTTGGCAGCTTGTGCATAATGCTCAAATTCCTTAATCTAAGTGGCTGAACTTCTTATGCTCTGGCTCCTTGCTCCCTGAACTTGTCAGTTGGGGAATCTGATCCCTATCTTGGCTGACCTCCCAGGATTGGTATCTAGACCATCTGTCAATTTCTGAGTTTGGCTTCTCCTACTAACTCCGTGTGTGTGTGTGTGTGTGTGTGTGTGTGTGTGTGCACGCCATTATTGGAGTTTGAACTCAGGGCCTGGGTCCCTTACTTAGCTCTTTTGCTCAAGACTGGCACTTTACCACTTGACCCACACATCTACTTTTGGCTATTTTTGTGGCTAACTTGAGATAAGAGTCTCACAAACTTTCCTGCCTGGGTTAACTTTGAACTGAGATTCTCACATCTCAGCTTCCTATGTAGCTAGGATAACATGTATGAGCCACTAGTAGCCTAGCTCTCACTTGGTCTTGTGCTGATGAAAAGCCAAGCATGCCACACAGCAGGCTTTGAGTGGGATTGTAAGTGTCAAGTAGAAGATGGACTTGGACCAGTGAAAGGCATGAGATCTGAATAAAATAAAAGATGGAGAGTGCAAAAATGCAAGATGTCAGGGAGTATGGAAGGTCTTGGGAGAGCTTCTAGAGAAAGTTCAATAATTATTTAGCCAATGAATGAAATAAAATGAGAGAAGCCAGGGGAGAGAGAAACAGGACCAAGACATGAGAAAGGGTATCAATGTTTGTGAAGTAATGCACCTTCTATCTGGTGAATATCATGGAACCCTTCTATTAATTACAATAAAAATATATGGAAAAAAACCCTAGATACATAAGGTCATAAAGGATGAGAGTGAAAAAAAAAAGAATAGAGCACTTGCCTAGTCTGTGCAAAGCCTTTTATCCCTAACATAGATAAAAAGGCAAGAAGTAACTGTAGAAGATCTTGAATAGCACACTGATAAGAATGAGCTATGGTCTGATACTTGAAGGTATTTTCCCATGCAGCAACATGATGAAAATGAGTGAGTGAAAATATTTTAGGCACAACATTGGCTAGTATATATGCTAAAAGAGAGAGCTGGCTTAAATGTACAAGAAACTAGTAAAACTAGTCCAATTGAGAATAAATAATAAGAAGGAAATAATGCTAGGGCTGGGAGTGTGGCCTACTAGTAGAGTGCTTGCCTAGCATGCACAAAGATCTAGGTTTGATTCCTTGGTACCACATACACAGAAAAATACAGAAGTGGTACTGTGGCTCAAGTGGTAGAGCGCTAGCCTTGAAAAAGCTCAAGGACAGCTCAGGCCCTGAATCCAAGTCCCAGGACTGGCAGAAAAATAAAAACTAAAAATAAATAAATAAAAAAGGAAGAATTCCTTTTTTTTGCTGGTTAATGCTAATAAAAGTAATAGAGTAATATCTTTGAACAGAAGAGCTCAGAGACAGCATCCAGGCCCAGAGTTCAAGCCCTATGACTGACAAAGGGGGGAGAAGGAAGGGAGAGACAGGGGGAAGGAGATAGACAGAGACAGACAAGAGACAGAGACAAAGAGAGAGACAGACTGAGATCTGAGAATCACAGTTTGAATCCATACGGTGCACAAATGTTGAGACTTTTATCCCCATCACAGAAAAACTGGAAGTAGTGCTGTGGCTCAAGTGGTAGAACACTAGTCTTGAGCAAAAAGAAGCTCAGGGACCCCACTCAGGCTCAGAGCTTGAGCCCCAGGACTAGCATAAATAAAAACCAACAACAACAACAAAAAAAATGGCATGGTGGTTAAACTTGAGGAATCGCCTGAAGAATAATAGCCCCATGGTTCAAGGCCTAGAATCCTCAAGATTGGACCAATAAAGTTTAAGAAACAGCAACATCAGGATTTGTCTGGAACCAAATGTGATGAAATAATAATAATAATGTCTCAAGGCCTCAGCAAACAAATGTATCAACCCTATAAGGGACAGTGAAGTGATTAGAGAGAGAGTTTGTGATTGCAGGCATTCAATGCCAAGAAGTCCATTTAGAGCTCCCTGATTTATAGCAGGTAAATATTCTTTCTCTTTTCTTTTCTTTCTTTCTTTTTTTTTTTTCCAGGTCCTGGGGCTTGAACTCAGGGTCCAGGCGCTGCCCCTGAGCCTCTCTGTGCTCTAGAACTTTACTACTTGAACCACAGTGCCACTTCTGGCTTTTTCTGTCTAGGTGGTACTGAGGAATTGAACCCAAAGCTTTAGGCATGCTAGGCAAGCACTCTACCACTAAGCCACATTCCCAGCCTATAGCAGTTAATTCTGAAATCTATACATTTCAAATGTTGCATGTTTATCCCCTGAAACAGGTGAGTATGAGTCTGAAAAGAAGGCACTGCTGTCTGCAGTTGAATAGAGGAAAAAGTTGGGCAAAGAAGTCCAAGGTAAGGGCAGGCACCAATGGCTCACGCCTGTAATCCCAGCTACCCAAGAGGCTGAGATCTGAGCATCAAATGTAGGAAGCAGGAACAGCAAAGTCCAAAACACTCCTTTTTTTTTTTAATTTTTGGCTATGGGCTTGAACTCTGAGCCTGGGTGTTGTCCTCTGAGCTCTTCAGCTCAAGGCTAGCACTCTATCACTTGAGCCACAGTACCACTTCTGGTTTTTTTGGTGGGTTAAGTAGAGATGAGTTTCACAGACTTTTTATGCCCAGGCTAGCTTTGAACTGCAGTCCTCAGATCTCAGACTCCTGAGTAGCTAGGATTACTGCGTGAACCATTAGCACCGGCTTCTACGAGACTCCAGTTAACTAGCACAAAAGCAGAAGTGGACCTGTGGCTCAAGTGATAGAGCTCCAACCTTGAGAAAAAAAGTTAAGGGTCAGAGAGCCCAGGCCCTTGGTTCAAATGCCAATACTGGTGCAGGCATGAGTGCGCACACACACACCACACACGTCTAAGGTAAATAAAGCAATGTAAACCTTAGACAGAAATGGGAGGCTGGCTTTGAAAGATTGTGTAATCAATACAGAAGTCACATTTAACTGCTTTCCATAACCATAGCAAAGGTGTAGAAAAGCACAACAGATCAGAGCAGAAGCATTTAAATAGCACTGAAGCTAAGAGAACCAAGGAGTCTAAGGAGATGGCTAACAGTCACTTATGTAGGAAAAGATAGAGACCAAGATAGAAATAATGCCCAGAGCTTGGCTGGTAATCTTCGAAAGACATTTTACAGAAAGGGTTAAGAGAGTAGGTGGTAAGGGTGCCAGAGATGCCAAGCAAATCCATTGGTATTTATGTTAGAGAGGTTTGAACTGTGTTTGTTTTGGCAGTGGAGTTGCTAGGCTATGACAAGCACACAGTGAACTACTCTGTGATCCTCCTTTATGTCCGGAACTCAAATCACCTGCATCGTCTATTCTCATCTCCTCCTAAGTAAAAACTGATCTTGTTTTTCAAAGGGGATGCCAGTATCTCTCTTCCTCCTTCTTCTTGCCAGCAGCAATTTGTGGTCAGCAGAGGATTATACAGCCCATTGTCTAGGTAGTATGGAAGAGTCACCTGAGAGCAAACAGCCTGTGAGGAGGGGGTTACCGACTTCCTTTCTGATCATGCATTTGTTTTTATATTCCAGTGCCCAGTCGCCTTGGCATTAGAACATTTAAGTTACAAGGCTGGAAGTAGTTGCTCCTGATCACCAATGTTGTCATGGAACGAGAACCAAATCAGGAGTACGCAGCCTGCTAATTTCATAAATGTAATCTGGTTATACAGTTCCCTATTTCCATATACACAAGTGTATGCGAACTTACGTGGTCGTAATATGCTTGCTTAACAAGATAGAAAATGGTTGAATATAATAAAGACAAATTGAAGGAAAGCCAAATGTCTTCCTTAAAAGTTGGGGGACGGGGGCTAGAACTAACTAGCCTTATATTCAGTTTCCAG
This sequence comes from Megascapheus bottae, assembly GCF_031878675.1. Taxonomy (NCBI): domain Eukaryota; kingdom Metazoa; phylum Chordata; class Mammalia; order Rodentia; family Geomyidae; genus Megascapheus; species Megascapheus bottae. The sequence continues at coordinate 17,361,447 of NC_143521.1, read as the reverse complement.
CACCAAACACAAACCAAAGTCTGTGTTTACCTCATTTTTCTTTTTGTGCCACTACTAGAATACTAGGGTCTAGGCACTGAGCTTTTTTTTGCTCTATCATCTGAGCCACAGGTCCAACTCTGGCTTTTTTTTTGGGGGGGGGAGGGAGAGAAGGGAGGATGTGCTTAATTGGAAATAAGCATCTCAAGGACCTTCTGGCTGAGCTTGAATGGAGATCCTCAGATCTCAATCTCCTGAGTAGCTAGGATTACAGTCTTGAGTCACAGGCACCAGGCTTGTTTTTATCCTCTTTAAGAAGACAAAATAGGGTCGGGAGTTTATCCTAGTGGTAGAGTGCTTGCCTAGCATGCATGAAGACCCAGGTTCAATTCCTAGGTACCACATACATAGAAAACAGCCAGAAGTGGTGCTGAGGCTCAAGTGGTAGAGCTCTAGCCTTGAGAAAGCCCAAGGACAGTGCCCAGGCCCTGAGTTCAAGGCCCAGGACTGACCAAAAAAAAAAGAAGAAGACAAAATGATGTGGTAGCTCACACCTGTTATCTTGGCTACTCAGGAGGCTAAGATCTGAGGATCATGATTCAAAGCCAGCCCGGCACTAAAGACCTTGAGACTCTTATCTCTAATTAACCAGTAGAAAAAGGGAAGTAGGGCTGTGGCTCCAGGGGTAGGCAGGTAGCCTTGAGTTGAAGAGCTCAGGGACAACATCCAGGCCCAACAGAGTTGATTTGAGTCCCATGACTGACAAAAAAAAAAAAAAGAATTGGGCTTTTTGGGGTTGGGTGGGGGGTGATGGAGTGCATAAAATAATAAAACAACATAGAAGCCAGCACGGTGGCTCACGCCTGTATTCCTAGCTACTCAGAAGGCTGAGATCTGAGGATCAGAGTTCAAAGCCAGCCCAGACACAAAAGACCATGAGACTGTTACTTCCAATTAATCACTAGAAAACAGGAAGTGGTGCTATGGCTCAAGGGGTAGAACGGTAGTCTTGAGCTGAAAAAGCTCAGGGGCAGTGCCCAGGCCCAGAGTTCAAGCCCCGTGACCAACAACAACAACAAAAACTTAGAAAAATTACTTGTGAAAGGGCTGGGCGTTTGGCCTACTGGTAGAGTGCTTGCCTGGCATGCATAAAGGCCCAGGTTTGATTCCTTGGTACCACATACATAGAAAAAACAGAAGTGGTGCTGAGGCTCAAGTGTTAGAATGAAGAAAGCCTAAGGACAGTGCTCAGGCCCTGAGTTCAGGTCCCAGGACTGGCCAAAAAAAAAAAAGACTTTGTAATAGATAAAAATCAAATAAAGGACTTTTCTTTTTTTTGTTTTTGTTTTTTTTTCCAGTCCTGAGTTTGAGCTCAGGGCCTGAGCACTGTCCTTGGACTTTCTCAAGGCTAGAGCTCTACCACTTGAGCCTCAGCACCACTTCCAGCTTTTTTCTATGTATGTGGTACCGAGGAATTGAACCCGGGTCTTCATGCATGCTAGGCAAGCACTTTAACCACTAGGCCAAACTCCCGGCCCCTAAATTCACCTTTTTATATGAGACTGTCTCTGTGTGGTGGACTCTAGGGGGACATGGAATCCCCACCTGGAGGGATGTGGAATCCCCTCCTCTTGACCCCATAACATTTTAAAGTTCAAAGCCAGCCTAGACAGAAAGGTCCATAAGACTCTTTATCTCTAACCAGCAAAATGCCATAAGTAGAGGTTATGACTCAAATAGTAGAGCACAGGCATTAAGCAGAAAATAAGGAACAGGGCCTAAGCCCTAAACTCAAGTCCTAGTACCAGCATACACACACATACACACACAGACACACACACACACACACAGAGCTTCTAGTTTACCTGATATTTTTTCTGATACACTGACCTCCATTTCTTTTTCTTTTCTTTTTTTTCACATCAGGTGGATATGGTTTAGAAGGAGGCATGTCATGGAAGCACATGAGAACGCAATCATCACATTTATGAACCGGAAAAGGATCTCCTCTCCCTTTCTCAACATCACTCTAGCAAGTTTTCTGTCATCATTAATTGCCCTCCTCAATCCTCCACTGGATCATCTATCAGCACATAAATATGCTATAATAGCTCACTTTAAAAACAAGATTTTTCCCTACTATGTCTCCTCTAGGGGGATATGAGTTGTTAATGTCTCCAATTACTTTTCCGTCCTTCTTAAGTCTACTCAGTGGGCTCTTAATGCATCCACATCACAGCTTTGTGATGGGAGACATAGGTGAGCAGATAAGGAAATTATATTATTTTTAGTAAATATAATTAACTAGGGCCAGACTCAAGTTGGGACAGGGAAGCAACTAACAAGGCAGTTAAACTTCCCTCCATTTAAATGCTAACCTACCTAAAACTTCCCTCTCCTTTGTTTTTTTTTTTTTTCCAGTCCTGGGCTTGGGCTCAGGGTTTGAGCACTGTCCCTGGGTTTTCTCAAGGCTAGGGCTCTACCACTTGAGCCACAGTACCACTTCTGGCTTTTTGCTACATATGTGGTACCGAGGAATCGAACCCGGGTCTTCGTGCATGCTAGGCAAGCACTCTACCACTAGGCCAAACTCCTGGCCCCCTTCCCTCTCCTTTGAAATGCTAAAAAAAACTTGGCAGCTAATCTGAGCAAAGGCTCACTTGTGTCTCAATATTTAAAGCCGAGACATCTCCATATTTTAGAATAAATAACAACTACTTTGGCTACGCAAAATCATTGCCTGATGGTTGGGGATTACTAGACAACCTGTGTATTTCCCCTGCTCCTGAAAGAATAAAGGCAGCAGGTGACTGTTGCCATTTGAGTCTTTAACTCTCATTCTTCCTATGGGGATCAGGAACTGTTTCCCTCTCTTTTTTTTTTTTTTTTTTTTAACTGTTTCTTTTTTTTCCCTACTTAACTTTATTTTATTTTATTTTTTTAAAAAGGAAGTTGTTGGGGCTGGGAGTTTGGCCTAGTGGTTAAAGTGCTTGCCTAGCATGCATGAAGACCCGGGTTCGATTCCTCGGTACCACATATAGAAAAAAAGCTGGAAGTGGTGCTGAGGCTCAAGTGGTAGAGCTCTAGCCTTGAGAAAGTCCAAGGACAGTGCTCAAGCCCTGAGCTCAAGCCCAGGACTGGCAAAAAAAAAAAAAAAAAAGGAAGTTGTTATTTTATTTATTTATTTTTCCCAGTCCTGGGCTTGAGCTCAGGGCCTGAGCACTGTCCTTGGACTTTCTCAAGGTTAGAGCTCTACCACTTGAGCCTCAGCACCATTTCTGGCTTTTTTCTATGTATGTGGTACCGAGGAATCGAACATGGGTCTTCGCGCATGCTAGGCAAGCACTTTAACCACTGGGCCAAACTCCTGGCCCCTTAACTTTATTTTTATACTAACTTAAACTCCTGCTAGAACTCAACCTTGTGAGACCCTCCTTTTGTGAGATCCCCGGAAATTCTTTTCACTTGTAGATCCCAAAGACCAATGGGCTGGGAACAGTTTGGGTCAGTAGAAATCGTCACTTCAATTGCACAGAAGAGGAAAGGAAGTCCTGGAGAGGTCTGGGCAATTTGCAAAATAAAACCACTGATCAGTAAGAAGTTAACAGTAATGTTTGCTCAGTTTTGTTTGTCCTGCTGCTTCAGCCAGGTTCTCAAAGCAGCTCTTCACCTGTAATCTGGATTGTCCAGCCAGCCTCTTAAAACATTGCCTTTTTTGCATTTATTATAAAGAAATTGGTTTCTTACAAAGCCTTACTTAGGACACTTCATTCCAATTAGCTGATGAACCACATAAGATTGATTTTGAAACTAATATTTTATCTAGCTATGTCTTGCAACGTTCACATTAACATGTTTCCTTGTTTTTCCTTCTATTCATTGGTGGTACTGGGGTTTGAACTCAAAGTTTCAGGTTTGCTAAGCAGTGTTCCATTACTTGAGCCATACCTCCTACCCTTTTCTTCTTACAGTTGGTGTGGTGTGGTGTGTGTGTGTGTGTTGATCCTGGGCCTTGAACTCAGGTCCTGGGCATTGTCCCTGTCCCTGATGCTTTTTGTTTAAGGTTAGCACTCTACAACCCAAGTCCCAGCTCTCCCAGCTTATTTTGGTGACCAACTGGAGTCTTATGGACTTTCCTGCCTGGGCTGGTTTTGAACCACACTTCTCAGATCCCAGTCTCTTGAGTAGGTAGGATTACAGATATAAGCCAGCTCAACTGTTTTTAGAAAGGATTCTCTCTCTCTCTATATATATATTTTTTTTTTCCTTTGGTTAAGAGGCTACATTACTATGAGCTATACCATTTTATTTATTCATAAATCTATTATTTAAGCTACAAATATTAAAAAGGTGGCAAGTGGTAAACAAAAATATATTTACTATAATTACATAATTATACCACTAAAAATAAGTACTGTTAGCACTTTTATTTCCTTCCAGGTTTTCATGTGGATTTTTTTTCTATCTCTAATCATAGCAAACACAGAAAAGTAATCTTGCATAAAAATGATCTATTAATTCTGAAAGAAATAAAATAAACATAAATAAAATTTCCACTGTTCAAGGATATATATGAACGTTTAATTCAGCATAAAAAGCAGGAAATAGGGGGCCGGGAGTTTGGCCTAGTGGTAGAGTGCTTGCCTAGCACGCACGAAGACCTGGGTTCGATTCCTCAGTACCACATACATAGATAAAAGCCAGAAATGGTGCTGAGGCTCAAGTGGTAGAGTTCTAATCTTGAGAAAGTCCAAGGACAGTGCTCAGGCCCTGAGCTCAAGCCCACGATTGGCAAAAAAAAAAAAAGGAAATACGGATGAGAGTTTGACCTAGTGGTAGAGTGCTTGCCTAGCACGCACGAAGACCTGGGTTCAATTCCTGGGTACCACATATACAGAAAAAAGGCAGAAGTGGTGCTGTGGCTCAAGTGGTAGAGTGATAGCCTTGAGGAAAAAGCCCAAGGACAATGCTCAGGCACCGAGTTCATGCCCCAGGATTGGCAAACAAACAAACAAAAATGGCAGGAAATAAATGGACATCAATAAAGGAAGAGTTAGTGACCTGTTTCTTTCTGTATAAAGGAGAAAAATGCTACTACTTTATTGACTAATCATTGTAAGAATTAAATGAATGTTTGGAAAGCATATAAAATGACCAGCAACTTATCTGCAAACAATTATAACATACTATGGCCTCAATCTTTTAGTCTTTAAATTCAAACAAATTTGCTAAGGTTAAGGCTCTCCATCATGGTACCACTATGAAGGTCATATTAGCTTTCATGTTCTAAATCCCAATTAGACAAGATTACCCTACCAATTTAACCATCAATAAGAAATATATTCCTCTGTGTTCTTTCTCTCAAAACAGGAGTGCTGCAACAAATATTTGTTGAATCAATGAGTTTATTTCTTGTCATGGACACACACACACACATACACACAGAGGAGAGAAAGAGAGAGAGATATCTATATAGTAGATTATTTTTATTTATCTATTATATTTTATGTACTATATACTAGAGAGATAAATAGTATAAAAATATATATTAGAAAGATACAAAGGCTAAGGATGTGGCTCCGTGGTAGAGCACTTTCCTTGCATGCATGAGGCTATGGGTTCAATCTTCAGCAACAAGCCAGGTGCAGGTGGCTCATACCTGTCACCCTAGCTACTTAGGAGGCTGGGATCTAAGGATCTCAGTTCAAAGCCAGCAAGCCTTGAGTACAAGAGCTCAGGGACAGGATTCAGGCCCTAAGTTCAAGTCCTACAACCAACAAAAAGCAAAAAAATCTCTAGACACACTCACACACACACATATACACACACACACAAAGAAAAGAGAAAGCATAATAAAGGGTATTAACATTTCCTCATTAGGACTTATTACTATGACCCTTAAAAACAGGAGGAAAAAGTGAATGAATAAACAATAATTTAAAACCAATTGGTCTAAATGTTTTTCTTAGGGTTGGGGCTAGAGTTCAAGTAGTAGAGGATAGCGTGTTTGAGGCCCAGACTTCAACCACAAGCTTTGAGTTCAAGTCTTAGTACTGAAAATAAGGAAAAAAAAAAAAAACCTTACCATTTATAATTTTCTAATAGGAATCTTTTTGAATATGGAAAGTTTTACAGTTGGAAAACAGCATCATTGTGGCCCAATAAGTAATAACATCAATTGTTCTATATTTTAGTTTGAGGGCTTCTGGACTCAAGTACATTTTTTACTTTATTTATTTATTTATTTATTTTGCCAGTCCCGGGCCTGAGAACTGTCCTTGAATTTTTCTCAAGGCTATAACTCTACCACTTGAGCCTCAGCACCACTTCTGGCTTTTTCTAAGTATGTGGTACCAAGGAATCAAACCCGGGTCTTCGTGCATGCTAGGCAAGTACTCTACCACTAGGCCAAACTCCTGGCCCCTTTTATTTTTTAACGTGTCTTACATTTTTGCCCAGGCCAATTTGGACTGCAATTAGTAGAACAACCAAGAATAATTTACTCCAATCACTAAATGAGAAGATTTCTTTTTTTTTTTTTTTTGCCAGTCCTAGGGCTTGAATTCAGGGTCAGGGTACTGTCTTTTGTTATAACTCACAGAAGGCCCCATGCACTGAATCTAAAGGGGGTTGAGGAAGTGATATTTCTTCCCAACCACTTTATGGTATCATATTTCCAATATTTCTTTGAGGAATTTTTATTATTTATTTATTTTCATTTGTTATTTTCTAGTCAGTTATGGGCCGGAGCGAGCGGGGCGAGAAGGGGGCCAAAAAAATAAAATAAAATAAAATAAAATAAAAACTGAACTTTGAGAAATAATGCACCTACTATCTGGCAAATATAACTGTAACCCCTCTATACATTACCTCAATAATTAAAAAATAAAATGAAAAAAAATTAGAACTTTCATACCTATAATCCTAGCTGTTCAGAAGGCTGAGATCTGAGAGGCTCTTGACTCAAAGGCAGCCAAGGCACTAAAGTTCATGAGACTCTTACCTCCAATTAACCGCCAGAAAACCAGAAGTAGTAGAGGGGTAGCCTTGAGCTGAAGAGCTCAGGGACAGCATCCAGGCTTAACCTTTGGTAAGGGATCCAGAAGAAATTTTTAAATATTTGCATAAAGTCAACCAGAACCACTACTAGACTAAATATAAAACTGTCTACAAGAATTAGGACAACTGGTCAACCTTGAAAAGGTAAAAGTGGAATTTAGGCTACCACTCCAGGGTGATTACTGCATTATCATCAGAAAACCACCGGGCCAATCATAGAACAGTATCCATGGAAGGAAAGAAGAGCATCTTTCTATGTTCCCTTAGCTGAGGATATTCCTTAGATCATGGACAGTCTTTTGTTGCCATCCTGAGTAAGCCCTCAGAAAATGTTATAAAGAAAGAAGGAAGAGGGGCCGGGAGTTTGGCCTAGTGGTTAAAGTGCTTGCCTAGCATGCATGAAGACCCGGGTTCGATTCCTCGGTACCACATATATAGAAAAAAGCCAGAAGTGGTGCTGAGGCTCAAGTGGTAGAGCTCTAGCCTTGAGAAAGTCCAAGGACAGAGCTCAGGCCCCGAGCTCAAGCCCAGGACTGGCAAAAAAAAAAAAAAGGAAGGAAGAATGATCCCAGAAGCAATCTTTTCACTGTAATCTGGCTCCCTAGTAACTTCCTGTGGGGAGATAAAATGCTAATTAGGAGTCTCTTCTTCCAAGAGTTAATGTTTCCTCTGACATATTAACAAGTGAATAAATCTGAGTGTGGTATACAAAGTTCATTTGGCAGGAACCAGCTTCACAGGTTTTCTTTTCTTTTTTTCTTTTTTGTCTTGGGGTTTGAAGTCTGGGCCTGAGCACAGTCCCTGAGTTCTTCAGCTCAAGGCTAGTGCTCTACTACTTGAGCCACAGCACCACTCCCATTGGAGGTAAGAGTCTCATGGATTTTTCATACCCAGGCTGGCTTTGAACCTTGATCCTCAGATCTCAGCCTCCTGAATAGCTAGGATTACAAGTGTGAGCCACTGGTGCCTAGCCATGAGTATATTTCTTTTGTTGGACAATGTTGCTTCTTCCTTCACTTTTTCTCATCTTCCCCCTCCCATCCCTAGCCACAAGTTATATAGTTCATTAATGTATACTAAATAGCATGGTTCATAGAGTTTAAAACAGTTTCTAGACTAGTCTCTATGACCAAGCAGCACTCAGTGATGTGACAGGACATGGACTGAACCATCAGCATCCAGAGGTCTCCACTTTTCAATCTTCCAGCCAATAGAACTTATACATGGCCCATTGTGCAATGTCTAGTGAATTTTCCTCCCCCAAATCTTTCATTCAGTATTTGCTAAGTATCCATTTAAGGTCAAGTACAAAAATACATGGGACTGAGAAATTGTGTTTTTAGCCTCATAAAGACTGAAAGCTGAGGTAGAGTGCTAGAGGTTTATGCCTATCACCCTAGCATCTGTTTTCCACTCAGCAAACAGATCTGAGAATTTCCACTGGAAACCAACCTGGGCAGAAAACTGTGAGACATTTTCCTCCCATAAACCACACACAAAAAAGCTAAAATGCAGATATGGCTCAAGTGGTAAAGCACTAGCTGAAAAAGCTAAGGAAAAGCATCCTGGACCTCAGTTCAACCCCAAGTACATGCATGCAGATGTGTGCACGCATGCACGCACGCATGCACGCACGCCCGCACCCACTCCCCCAACACACATGGATTTGCCTGTCTAGAAACAGGGATAGAAAATAGGCAGAGTTTAATAGGGTAAGAGAGAAAAGCTAAGAGGGACTTGGGGCATACTATTCTCAGGGAAGAGGTCTTCTAAAGAAGGAATAAAATCAACTTTGAGGATGAAAAATGGTCCAGGGGAGGACACAGCAGAGGCAAATCCCAGGCAACAGAACACTCAGGAACGAAAGCCTGCTCTGTCAGGATGGAGTTTAAAATGGGCAGTACAAGGCCAGACTACGTTTGTTATTATAGCTATTCAGAAAGCTGAGATCTAAGAATGGAGTTTGAAGCCAGCCCAGGTAGGAAAGGCTCTGAGATTCTAACTGCCAAAAAAGCCAGAAGTGGAGCTATGGCTCAAGTAGCAGAACACTAGCCTTGAGCACAAAAGCTCAGGGATAGTGTCAGGCCCTGACTTCAAATCCCAGGACCAGCACCCACACAAAAAAAGGGTGAAGGCAAGGTGAGTAGGGAGGGATATAATAAGGAAAGTTAAGAAGGCTGAAAGATCATTATGGGTGTAACTTTATTTATTTTTTTTTCCTGTGAGGCATTGGGGATCAAGCCCAGGGTCTCCCATATGTAGGTAGGTCCTCTACCACTAAGCCACATCCCCAGTTCTAAGTCAAAAATCTTAAACCTTACCTTGTAGACAGGCACTACAGAGGGTAGATAATGTTAGGTTTTCTTCTTCTTTTCCTGTGCTATTTGTTTTATTCATAAGAAGTTTCCAGTGAAAGACAGACATTTCATGTTCTTATTTTCTTGCTAGGTGACTTCAATTAAAACGATTATTTTAACCTAAAGACAATTCTATTTTGTGACAATAATTTTGTCTTTTAACATGTTCCTCTTGATAAAATTCAGATCTTCAGACATACTGGATACTTTTCTGTTAATTTTAGTAAAGATATTCACTTATTTGACCTTTTGGCCTGTCCTAAGATTTACCCTCAGTTCTTTTTTTTTTATTATTATTATTTATTTTTTTGCACGTGCTAGGGCTTGAACTCAGGGTCTGAGCACTATCCTTGGACTTTTTTCCAGGTTTATGCTCTACCACTTTAGCCACAGCACCACTTCTGGCTTTTTTCTATGTATGTGGTACTGAGGAATCGAACTTGGGTCTTCGGTGCATGCTAGGCAAGCACTCTATCACTAGGCCACGTTCCCAATTCCTACCCTCAGTAAAAAGTGAAAATACCTATCTGTGCTGGGCACTGGTAACATACCCCTAATCCTAGAGATTGAGTTCTAAAGATATGGTTCAAAGGCAACCTGGGCAGGGAAGTTTGAAACTCTTATCTCCAGTTAGCCGCCGCCACCACCACCACCACCACCACCACCACCACACACACACACACACACACACACACACACACACACACACACACTCCAGAGCTGCTGTGGTACAATGCTAGCCTTCAAATACAACAGCAAAAAAGCACAGGGGCATTGCCTAGGCCCTCAGTTCAAGACCTAAGACAAAAAAAAAAAAAAAAAAGCCAGCTGGGATAATATTCTCCACAACCTGACAGTCCTTTCCTTTACAGCTTCTTCAGAGATGCAAATTGCTCACCCAGGGAAAGAGAATCCCAACAAAAGCCCTGGCAACACCTTCTCCCTCCCTGCACTCCCTGGGAGGTCAGGGCCAGGAAGAGAAACAAACTAGTAAATTCCTCTGTTTTACCATTTCAACAGAAATTAAGAATACAGGCCAAAGCAAATTAAGTTCCCTTTGTACTTTCTCAGGGGATTTTCTGTTCTATTGTCTCCAGTCTGCTGGTTAGCAGTGGTCAGAGCTAGAAAGCTTATTTTTGAAAAATAAAAATAAAAGGGCTATTGCAAGTAGATGCAGACAGGTTTGGATATTGAGCCACCAGGCAGCAGCTGGGCAAGAGAGGCCCTGGGGAAGGGAGAGCAGGGTGGGGGAGGAGATTGGGAGTTCAGGAAGGGGAGAGGGCAGGTGGGGAAAGAGTGGGGACCAAGGAGTAGGGGTGAGCAGGCAAAGAAGAAGAGTAGGGGCCAGAGAAGGCCTGAGGTTAGGAGTAGGAAGACAGACTTTCCAGAGTTCTTCCATAGCCTCATCCCAGATCTTCTAAGGGAGTTGAACAAGACTCTTAAAATCATGAGGGCAATAAATTTTTTTTTTTTTTTTGCCAGTCCTGGGCTTGAGCTCAGGGCCTGAGCACTGTCCTTGGACTTTCTCAAGGCTAGAGCTCTACCACTTGCGCCTCAGCACCACTTCTGGCTTTTTTCTATGTATGTGGTACCGAGGAATCGAACCCGGGTCTTGGTGCATGCTAGGCAAGCACTTTAACCACTAGGCCAAACTCCTGGCCTAATTTTTTTTTTAAAGAATTTTTTGTAAAAAGAATTTTTTGTAAAAAAATTTTTTTTTGAAGAAGGAAAGAGTTTAAGGTTGCCTGTATACTCGAAAATTTGAAACATCTTTATTGTCCTTAAAACTCATGGATAGGGGCTGGGAGTTTGGCTTACTGGTGGAGTGCTTGCCTAACATGCACGAAGACCCAGGTTCGATTCCTCAGTACCACATACATAGAAAAAAGCTGGAAGTGGTGCTGTGGCTCAAGTGGTAGAGCTCTATCCTTGAGAAAGCCCAAGGACAGTGCTCAGCCCCTGAGTTCAAGCCCCAGAACTGGCAGGGGTGGGGGAAAGAATAGAATTGGAATAAAGATTACTTACTAAATGCCATCTCTACCACTTTGAACCATAGTGCCACTTCTGGTTTTCTGGTGGTTATTGGAGATAGGAGTCTCATATCTCATAGACTTGTGTGCTCCTGGCTTGCTTTGTATGGTGATCCTCAGATCATTACAGGCATGAGCCACTGGCTTATTATTTCTATTTTATGGGTGAAGACAGGCTCATTAAGGTCAAATTGCAATGTAATTCACAGGTAAGTCTTATGGCAAGGCTGCATTCCTGCCCACACTCCTACTGGAGTTATTCTACTATGACTGGATATAGAGACAGTATTGTATATTCTTAAATACCATGGTAAACTCTGAAGCTAGATTTTTTTTTTTTTTTTGCCAGTCCTGGGGCTTGAACTCAGGGCCTGGGCACTGTTCCTCAGCTTCTTTTGCTCAAGGCTGGCAGTTTACCACTTGAGCCATAGTGCCACTTCTGGCTTTTTCTGTTTATATGGTACTGAGGAATTGAATCGAGGGCTTCATGCATATTAGGGAAGTACAGAACTACTAAGCCACATTCCTAGCCCTATTTTTTGTCAGGCATGGGCCTTGAACTCTGGGTCTGGGCGCTGTCCCTGAGCTCTTCAGCTACCACCCTACCCTTGGAGCCACAGCCCAACTCCTGGTTTTCTAGTAGTTAATTGAAGACAAAAGATAAAACTCTCATGGACTTTAGTGCCCAGGCTGGCTTTGAACCCAGACCCTCAGATCTCAGCCTCCTGAGTAGCTAGGATAACAGGCATGAGCCACTTCGTCTTGCACATTCTTTCCTCTTACTCATCTTTTCTCACCCAGCTGGAGAGACTCTTACATCCAATTAACCACCAAAAAGCTGGAAATGGAGGTGTGGCTCAAGAGGTTGAGTGCTAACTTTAAGCACAAAAGCTTAGGGACAGAACCCTCATCCTGAATTCAAGCCATAGGATTCATACACACACACACACACACACACACACACACACACACACACACACACACACACACACACACACAAAATGTAATGAAAGATAGGTATGTACAATGATACGTTCCCTAGTTAAAAAAAAAGACTATACATTCACAAACAACAGCTTTTGATGAAGACAATTTTGAAACTGATCAATGTGGATGTCTCTCACGTTTTTGTTCTTAAAAACGATAGCTTAGTTATAACTATGACTTAATAAATCAAATTTTTAAAAACTTATTGCTAGCTGTTAAATGTTTATGAACTTGTATTTTTTTCAAGTTCTCTTATAGCATTTTTTTTTCAAGTTCTTTTAAAGCATTTATTCAGAACAGGATTAGGTTTAGTGAAAACAGAATTTCGGTCAATGTTAAACTTTAAAATGAAAAAACCCTCATAGTTTAATGAATTAGTTAATTTGTTGTTACTTATTGTTATTACTATGACTGTCTGCTTTATAACTAGTGGATATGAAATACAAATTTATTTCACAGTAAATTCAAAAGAGGATGCCTTTTGCTAAATGCTGCCCCCTGCTTGTGGAGAGGTACTGCCTGAAGGGACTGATACAGCCTTCTCAATTTCAAACGTGAAAGCTTAGGGACACTGAGTATTGGGAAGACTAATAGAAGTTCTCTTTTGACTAGTATTGAAGAGTTTAAGTGACTCCTTCTCCCTCTCTAAACTTGGATCTTAGAAGGGATCTTTATGTTATGTTTTACTGGAGTCCTTAACACCAGGCCTGGCATATAGTTTCTGCATGCTGAGAGTAAAGAAATAGCCCAGTGGGCAGACATGAAGAGCCCAAGACCAGGAAGATAAGATCCTGAGTGAGCCACAGCTGAAAATAAAGACACTGTGTATGAGCCAGATTATCTAGGTTGGCATTATGTGGTATGCACCTCCTAGCAGCTAGAAGCCAGTGCAACTGTACACCAACCCACCCACAGATTCACAAAGGAGGTGGTACCTCCCAGAGGCCAAGATGATGGTGCAGCAGCACTTGTGAGAGACCTGAAAAGAGGATACCTAAAACATCTTGGGCAGAAGAATATTATGGCCTAGGTCATCCTCTCCACTGGGAATCCTATTACAAGTTTATTTTAAAATTTATTTATTACATACTTATTTGTGGTGGTCCTGGGGTTGAACTGAAGGACTAAGTGCTGTCCCTGAGCTTTTTTCCTCAAGGTTTTGGTTCTACCATTTGAGCCTCCAGCTAAAGTGATTATTATTATTATTATTATTTGGTGTTTTGTTTTGTTTTGCTGTCTGGGGCTTGGACTCAGGATCTGGGCACTGTCCTTGGCCACTTTTTGCTCAAGGCTAGCTCTCTGCCACTAGAGCCACAGTGCCACGTCTGGCTTTTTCTGTGTATGTGCTACTGAGGAATCGAACCCAGGGCTTCATGCATGCTAGGCAAGCACTCTACCACTAGGCCAAACTCCAGGCCCTAACTGCACACTTTTTTGTCTGGGCTAGTTTTGAACTATGATCCTTAGGTCTCAGCCTCCAGAATAGCTTCATTACAGGTATGTGCCACTATGCCTGGCTTCCAAGCCGTTTTTGCTCTGGTTCTTTTTGAGATGGAGCCTTTTCTTTCTTGGTGTTAGTACTAGGGCTTGAATTTAGGGCTTCTCATTCTTGCTTAGCTTTTTTGCTCAAGTAATAGTCTTGAGACACATTTCCACTTCCATCTTTTTGCTGTTAAATTATTGGAGATTAGTGTCTCAAGGACTTTTCTGCCTGAACTGGCTTCGAACCAAGATCCTCAGATCTTGAGTAGCAGGCTTGCTACGAGGAGCCACTAGATCTCAACACGATGTAGTCTTTGAAATTATAGCAGTTTTGAAATTAGCTCATATGAAAAGTTTAAAGTGTTAGAAAAAATGGTAATAGGCTGTTTTGGGTGGTAGATGCCTTTTGTCCTTCAAAGGTACCCTTCCTCCTGCCCATAAGAATGTAATGTTGGAGAGGGAGCAGCTACTTCAGAACCACAAAGAAAGCTGAATTGCAAGCCTGCTTGTGCAGATGGTTTCCTAGAGCTTTTCTACTAGTCTTGCACAGTTACCTCCTCATTTATTTATAGCACTCTTTGGTTTTTTGTTGCAGTGTTTGGCAATCACAAAAGAGACAGCAAAATTAAGTAATTTGTTCAAAGCCACACATTCCAAAAGTGATGAGAGACTAAAATGAAAACCTACGTCTATGATTGCAAAGAAAATGTGACTTTCTGGCCAATATTGTGCTTAAGCTCGGGCTTCTTTCCTCTGTGAATCAGAAATGAGAATTTGTAGCAGTTCTGAATGAGCTATGCACAGGAGAGGGCCTATGGCACAGGTTGGCAATGAGAACAGAGACTCAAATGTTGGCTAAATCAATAATTCAAGAAACCAAGCACATCTGTTTTCAGTATTCTGGTACACTGAGGTATTATAAGTATTGAAAGAAAAAAAAAAACAACCCCATGTATATGTGGATGCAATACCCTAGTTTCAGATATTAGTCAGCAATTTCATTCAGTTTCTTGAAGCTCTCGAACCACCATATCCCCTTCCTCTACTCCTTCCTCTCTTCTTCCTGGATGCCTTCTTCTCTCTCTGTATGAATGAGCCCCTACCTGTAACTCCTTCTTCCCTAGAGGACATAGGGGCTGAACAAGATCCAGTGAGAACAGTAGCTCATTCAGGAGATTACAGCACAGGAAGGACTATCCTTCCCAGGTTGGCAGGAAACAAAACTGCTGCAGCAGCTACCCAAAGGCTGAGACTCAAAAAGCTGCAGGCACAAATAGCTGAAGCTACAGCAAGGCACTAAATTCTGACCAGATGAATCTATTAGATATGTTTAGCTCTTTTAAAGTGGATACAAATGGTTACTATGTTTTCAAATGAAATGTACTCAATATGACATTGTAGAAATTTGTTTTAAACCTTTGTTTTTCTTTAAAAAAAAAAAAACAAACTGATATTTATCATCAAGTAAAGACCAAAAGTGCTGTGTGCTCTGACCCAGATTCTAGAACCAGACCTAGATAGACGCATTCTCATAGGAAGGAGGCTGGTTATAGTAATGACTTAATGAATTCTTAGAATCTTAGCTACTTGCGAGTCAGTATACATGCTTGAGAGAGATTGGACTTCTAGGACTTGGGTCTGGGTCACACTAGGTCTTACCGACTTTGTAACACTGACCTGGAAAGATCATGTGTATGTACTGTAGATGAGATGGGCAAGTTAGAGATCTTCTGGCTCTTTGTACTATCTACAACTAGTGTAGTACTAGTGAGGTTTGCGGTAAGGCAACCTCCAGGAATAGAAGCTGCAAAGGAAGGAGGTCTCTTTGTTTCTCTGCTGATGATCTTCTCACTTTCTTATCTTTCATTCCACTGTCACCCCACTTCTGAGCTTCAGGCAGACAAAAATGTCCACATTTAATTCTTCAATCCATCTGCCACAGCAGGTTCTAGGCCTTCTACCTTAACACCTGCAAGTTACTGAGTTGAGCCTAACTAGATGGTATATTTGTTAATCACAGACCATTGACAACTCATAATTAACTTCATTAAAGAACTGGAATTGGGGCATGGTAGAGGGCCTAAGCTCAACCTTCAGTAATACACACACACACACACACACACACACACACACACACAGAGTCTCTGAGAGAGAGAAAGAAAGACAGACAGACAGACAGACAGAGACAGACAGAGAAATAAACCTGGAACTGGTGACATCTCAAAGATGTGAGCTACCATTTACTGGCCTGAAGGCCCAATCTACCTTGACAGATGATCTTCTGGCCTCAAGAGATAGACAATTCTGGCTAGGTATTAGTGGATCTGAGCAAATTAAGAGGTTGAAAGTGAGCTAAAGGCATAGCTCAAGTGATACGGTACCAGCCATGTGCAAAAAAAAGCTGAGAGACAGGGTGGGAGTTGGGCCTGTGGTAAGAGTGCTTACCTAGCATGCACAAAGACCTGGGTTCGATTCCTCAGTACCACATACACAGAAAATGCTGGAAGTGGTTCTGTGGCTCAAGTGGTAGAGCACTAGGCCTTGAAAAAGCCCAAGACGAGTACTCAGGCCTTGAGTTCAAGCCCAGGACTGGCAAAAAAACAAAACAAAGGGCCAGGAGTTTGGCCTAGTGGTAGAGTGCTTGCCTAGCATGCACGAAGACCCAGGTTCGATTCCTCGGTACCCACATACATAGAAAAAAGCCAGAAGTGGTGCCTGTAGCTCAAGTGGTAGAGCTCTAGCCTTGAGAAAGTCCAAGGACAGTGCTCAGGCCCTGAGCTCAAGCCCAGGACTGGCCAAAAAAAAAAAAAAAAAAAAAAAAGCTGAGAGGGCATGAGACTGAGTTCAAACCCCAGTAACCAGCAACAAAGAAAACAAAAACAAAACAAGCCTAGACCTAGGAGACTGAAACCCAAGGGTGAAAAGTAGCAGTCTAGCCAGGACAAAAAGTCTTGGAGACTTCAAACAGACCTTCTGCTGCCTATCAGTGCGTCTCATCTATAATCTGGGCTATTCAAAAGGCTGAGATCCAGAAAACAGTGGTTCAAAGCCAGCCAGAGAAAAAATGTTTGAGAGACTCCATCTCCAAAATAACCAGCAAAAATGTCAGGGTGGAGGTGGTGTAGCTCAAGTTGTGGAGTTCCAGCTGAGCAAGACCAAGACCCTGGGTTCAAAACCCTGTACTGGAAGGAAGAAAAAAGAGAGCTCTGCTCTCTTGTACATTCTCACATAAAAGCTTAAGATGCTAGCTAGATGCCAGTGGTTCACACCTGCCATCCTAACTACTCAGGAGGCTAAGATCTGAGGACTGCACTTTGAAGCTAGCTGAGGCAGGACATTTTGTGAGACACTTATCACTAATAAACTACTCAGAAAAAGCTGGAAATGGAGCTGTGGCTCAAGTGGTAGAGCACTAGCCTGGATCACAAAGAGACTCAGGGACAGAGCCCAGGCCCAGAGTCTAAGCCCCTGGACTGACAAGAAAAAAAAAAAAAAGAAAAAGAAAGCTACAAACTCAGTTAAATAAGATTGGTCAGTTCTGTGCTCATGGCTTGCTGACAAAGGCAGAACTGATTCCATCATAAATCATCTTACATTTCTATGGGATATTGGCATGAGTCAATTATGTAAACTCTTAATGCTTTAGTCTAGCTATAGAATGGGACAATTAAAAATTGTAATCTCAAACTGGGTGCAGTGGCTCTCTCCTGTAATCCTACCTACTCAGGAGGCTGAGATCTGAGGATCAAGCTTCAAAGCCAGTCTGAGCACAAAAGGACATGAGACACTTTATCTCCAATTAACCTCTAGAAAATGAGAAGTGGGACTTGGCTCAAAGGTAGAGAGGTATCCTTGAGCTAAAGAGCTCAGGGACAGTGCCCAGGCCAACTTTAAGCCCCATGACCTACCAAAAAAAATTGTAATCTCATATCTCAGTTATTCAGGACCTGCCTGTATAGCTGGCTCAGTGAAAAGGAGAAGACTAGATATATACAGGGCAACGACGGGAAGCAAGAGTGCCAACTTGGCATTCCATAGTTTCATCAAAAATGTTTTGGACTGAATATGGGATTTCCTAACTGAATGTTTCAAAACTAAATAATGTTTATTGTATTTTCTTTAAAAAATGAAAGCCAAGTGCCAGTAGCTCATACCTGTAGTCCTACCTATTCAAGAGGCTGAGATCTGATGATCAAGGGTCAAAGCTAGCTCAAGTAGGAAAGTCTATGAGACTCAATTAACTTCTATTAACTACTACTTCAATTAACTACTAAAAAGCTGGAAGTAGAATGGTAGCTCAGGTGGTAGAGTACTAGACTTCCACACTTGAGTGAAAAAAGCCAAGGGATAGAGTCCAGGTCCTGAGTTCAAGCAGGGGTGGAGAAGAGAAGGAGAGGAAAGGAAAGGAGGAGGGGGAGGTAGCAGCCAATAAGAATTACAAGATCTAGAAATACTGAAAATCCAAATTTCACTGCTGTGGTACTGTTCTTACTAAGCAAGTATTCAACACTCTATCACCTGACACTCTACCACATCTAGCCCATGAAAATACCTTGCTGTTCCAAATTAAGTTACAATTATAGTGATATATTTCTTGGTAATGTGAAACAGCATGGTTGCCTTGGTCCTATTACAAGGTTATATCTTTTTTTTGGGGGGGGGGGGGGACTTTCTCAAGGCTAGAGCTCTACCACTTGAGCCTCAGCACCACTTCCACCTTTTTTCTATGTATGTGGTACCGAGGAATCGAACCCAGGTCTTCATGCACACTAGGCAAGCACTTTAACCACTAGGCCAAACTCCCGGCCCACAAGGTTATATCTTTAAAAGTTCAGTGTTAAGAAATTGATCATGCATACCCCCAAAATGACTTGGTTCTGCATTCTAACCTTTATTGAGTACTTGCTGTGTTTATAGTACTGATGTTATCCAATAAAATCCTAAAGGCAACCACATCCCAATTAGTGCTCCTTTTGAATCAACTGGAGCAGGAAGCCTGCATTCTATAGCATGTACAGTATCTCAACTAGAGTAAACTGGGCTAAGCAACAATTTGGCTTCCAGGACTTTTTGTTCAAATAGACAGGAAATATAAAACAAATGAAACCAGAATCAGATGAAACCAGAAACAGATGGAGAACCAGAATCTTCTTTATGGGACCTTCCTCTCCCAAGGAATGTGCTTAGAAATGTTTTTCAGACCACATGAAGAAAGGATGAAAGCCAGGTGCTGGTGGCTCATGCCTATAGTCTTATGGGATCGAGGTTTGAAGCCAGCTCGGGCAGGAAAGTCTGTGAGAGTCTTATTGTTAAATAACCACCAGAAAACCAGAAGTGGTGCTGTGGCTCCAGTGGTAGAATGCTGGCCTAGTGCAAAAAGTTAGGAATACAGCCTAGGCTCTGAGTACAAGCCCCAAATATTTAAAAATAATAATAATAAAAAAAAAAGAGGCTGAGAATGTGGCTTAGTGGTAAAGTGATTGAAGCCCTGGGTTTGATTCCTCAGTACCACATAAACAGAAAAGGTTAGAAAGAGTACTGTGGCTCAAGTGGTAGAGTGCTAGCTAGCCTTGAGCAAAAGAAGCTCAGGGACAGTGCCTAGGCCCTCAGTTCAAGCCCCAGGCCTGGCAAAAAAAAAAAAAAAAAAGGAGAGAGAAAGAAAGGAACGATGAAGCCAGTCGTTGATGGCTCATGCCACCATACTTAGGGGACTAAACTCTAAGGATCACAGGTTAAGCCGACCTGGAGCAGAAGCCTGTGAGACTCATATCCAATTAACCACTAAGATGCCAGAAATGAAGGACATGAAGCTTGTAGCTCAAGTGGTAAAGCACCAGTCTTTGAGAAGTCAAGCTAAGACACAGTACCCAGAACCTGAATTCAAGGCCTCTACTACACACACACACACACACACACACACACACACACACACACACACACACACGAAAAAACACTTCCATATATTGATATGGAACAATCTCTAAGACATGCTAAGTAAAAAAGGTAGAGCTGGTAGGTGGTGGCTTATACTATAATCCTAGCTTCTCAGAAAGCTGATAGCTGAGGAGGGAAGTGAGATTCAAAGCCAGGGTGGGCAGGAAAGTCTGAGACTCCAATTACCCAGTACAATTCTAGAGTGGAGGTGTGGCTCAAGTGGATTGGTAACTATCCATGGTTGAAAGATCTAGGCAACAGCAAAAAGACTGAGTCCAATCCCCCAATTCCCTCCCTCTCCCACCCCCCACACACATAAAAGAAAAAAAAAAACTGGGAAAATAAGGGAATAATAGTAGTATAGCCTTTGGCTAGAATGGAAGGCTGCAAGTTCCCTAATCCCTGAGAGGGAAAAATGGTGCTGTGGCTCAAATGTGTAATATTAGCTACTTTGAAGGAGATCAGGAGATTTTAGTTCAAAGCCAGCTCAAGTTAAAAAAGGAAGATTGAGGGGCTGGGAGTTTGCCCTAGTAGTGGAGTGCATGTCTAGCATGAACAAAGACCCAGGTTCGATTCCTCAGTACCACATACATAGAAAAAGCTGGAAGTGGTGCTGTGGCTCAAGTAGTAGATCTTTATTCTTGAGAAAGACCAAGGACAGTGCTCAGATCCTGAGTTCATGCCCCACCTTGAATAAAGATTGACAGACTATCTCAACCAATGGACATTAAAATGTCATATGCCTGTTATTCCAGCAACTTGGTGAGGCACAAATAGGATAGCTAGCTTAGGCATAAAATGAGCCCGTTTAAACAAAAACAGAACCAAAAAGGGATAACACAACATATTTGTGAATTGTTCATCTAAAAAGATGGATAGAATTGTTCACCTAGAACAAGATGAACAAGGAATGGTAGGAAAAGTTTTCATATATACCATTGTGAACTTTATAGTTTAGCTGTGATAATCCGTGATGAATGTGATATAATTTGATGGTGAAGTTGTTTGGATTGAGAAGTGTCTAGGAGATTAGTAAAGCACACCTCTGGATGTGTCTGTGATAAATTTCTAGAGAGGATTAGCTATGGGAGGTTGAAGGAGTAAGATTTGCCTTGAATTTGGGTAGCATCATCCAAGGCTAGGAAAAATATATAAAATAAAACAAATAAGATAATAAGTAAATAAACAGAATAAATTAAATGAATCGATAAATAAAATAAAAGGAAATAAAGGAGAAAGCCAGAGGCATTTCCCCCACTCATATTCTTTCCGTCTGTCGCTGTCTGTCTTTCTCCCTTTTTTCTTCACTCATGATGACAACTGTTCTACTTTGCAATTTCACCACCTACCATAATGGACAGAAACTTTCATAATTACAAAATAAATCTTTCCTCCCTTAAGATGCTTCAGTCAGTTTCTGCCATAGCCATGGAAGTCTGACAATACACCATGTGGATGTATTGCCTGTTTAAATGAAAAAAGAGATTGCATTAGTGTGGTGTTCTGAAAGCAATTTTTTCCCAATGGGGTATGATTTGAGCCAAAAAGAATGTAAGTCCTTTACCCCATAGATGTTCATTTATAACTATGATAAAAGTCAATTGTTGGTGATAGAAAGCAATTAAAATAGCTGTAAGCTCAATCTAGTGTGCTAATAACTTTTTCTGAGGAAATCTGGCTGCCATGCTTTGCTCAACAACACAGGAAGAATTTCAACTTTGATGCACACCAAGTCTACACTGGGAATTTTCTCATTCATCCATTAGTTACAAGTACCTATTATATGTCAGATACTGTGCTACACTCACACACCAAACAATTTACAAAAGAATTAAGATTTTTGCTGTCATGGAGTTAGAATTCTGGTGAGGAGAAATAGATAATGAACAAGATAAGCATTTAAAACAAGTGTAGTTCATTAATCCTACAATTCACATTGTTTTCTACTTTTTTTTTTTTTTTTGCCAGTCCTGGGCTTGGGCTCAGGGCCTGAGCACTGTCCTTGGACTTTCTCAAGGATAGCACTCTACCACTGAGCCTCAGCACCACGTCCGGCTTTTTTTTTTTTTCCCTATGTATATGGTACCTGAGGAATCGAACCCAGGTCTCTGTGCATGTTAGGCAAGTACTCAACTTCTAGGCTAAACTCCTGGCCCCTGTTTTCTACTTTTTAAAACCTGAACATAGGATTTATCTTTTTTTTTTTTTTGTCTTTGTTCCAGGGTTTCAACTTAGGGCCTGGGCTCAGTTCTTGAGTTTCTTTTTGCTCATAGCTCTACTGGAGCCACAGCTCTACTTCTAGGGTTTTTGGTAGTTTACTGGAGATGAAGCTCCAATTGCTGGTTCATGCCTGTAATCCTAGCTACTCAGGAGGCTGGGATCTGAAGATCACGGTTCAAAGCCAGCATGAGCATGAAAGTCCATCAGACTCTTATCTCCAATTAACCACCAGGAAACTGGAAGTGGTGTTCTGGCTCAAATGGGAAAGCGCTAGTTTTTAGCTGAAGGGCTCAAACCCCACAACCAAAAAACTCTAACTTTCTTGTCCAAACTGGCTTTGAACTATGATCCTCAGATCCCAGGCTAGCTAGGATTATAGGCATGAACCACGTGGTACCTGGAATGACTTACCTTTCTTTTTTTTTTTTTTGGTAGGTCGTGGGACTTGAACTAGGTCTGGATGCTGTCCCTGAACTCTTCAGCTCAAGGCTACCATCCTACCCTTGAGCCAAGCCCCACTTCCTGTTTTCTAGGGGTTAATTGGAGATAAGAGTCTCAGGTCCTTTTGTACCCAGGCTGGCTTTGAACCTTGATCCTCAGATCTCAGCCTACTGAGTAGCTAGGATTACAGGAGTGAACCACCATGCCCAGCTGATTTATCTTTTGACAGACTATATAACTATATAATTGCCAGAATGTTGTTATCGTATGCGCTTCCTCTCTCTCTCTCTCTCTCTCTCTCTCTCTCTCTCTCTCTCTCTCTCTCTCTCTCTCTCTCTCTCTCTCTCTCTTTCTCTACCAGTTTTGAGGCTTGAACTCAGGGCCTCCTTGGGCTTTCTCAAGGCTAGAGCTCTACCACTTGAGACTCAGCACCACTTCTAGCTTTTTTCTATGTATGTGGTACAGAGGAATCAAACCTAAGTCTTCATGCATGCTAGGCAAGCACTCTGCCATTAGGCCAAACTCCTGGCCCCTCCCTCCCCCTCTCCCTCTCCTCCCCCCTCTCCATCCTGGGGCTTGAACTCAGGGCTTGGGCACTGTTTCTGAGCTTCTTCTGCTCAAGGCTAGTGCTCTACCACTTGCATCACAGCTTTGGAGTGATAAATTGGCTATAAGAGTTTCACAGATTTTCCTGTCCAAGCTGGCTTTGTGATATTTAAATCTAACCCTCCTAAGCAGTGAGGATGACAGATATGAGCCATGAGAGCCTAGATGCCATGATGTTTCTATTTCCTTTTTATAAGGTACATGTGATAGAGTATTAAATAGAATGAAATACCAGCCAGGCACCAGTGGCTCCCGCATGTAATCCTCCCTACTCAGCAGTCTGAGATCTGAGGATTGTAGTTAGCAGCCAGACTGGGCAGGAAAGTTGGAGACTCTTATCCCCATTTAATCACAGAAAAAGCTGGAAGTGGTGCTGTGGCTCTAGTGGGAGAACAGCAGCGTTGAGCAAAAGGGAGCTCAGGGACAGTGCCCAAGCTCAGAGTTCAAGTCCAAGGACCAGAAAAAAAATGTAGTAGATGGAGTAACACATTATTTTATGTACTATTTTGTGATTCTAAAGAAAAATGAACAGTAAAGAAGAGGCTGTAATTTAGAACTACCAGGAGATCCATCTAACCTTTGAGCTGATTTGAAGCAGATAGGGAGTGAGCCAAACCTCTGTGTGCACAAAGTAGCAAGTACCCAAACATAGGAAAGAACAAGTGTAAAGTTCCAAAGGCAGAGGAGCAAGATGATGTAGGGACTGCACAATCTTGCAAAGTGGAAGGATAACACAGGATCTGAGGACACAGACTCTGGACCTAGGCTACCAATTCATGCTCAGCTCTGCCACTTCCTAGGAGTTCCTTCCCTGAGCAAGTCAACTTTCGACCCATTTCTCCAACTTCAAAACAGAGCTAATAACATTATCTCATTATTATTATTGTGGGACCTCACGAATACTATCAAACAGTGTACCACCAAGCATCACCTCCATGTAAATTGTTTTATATAAAGCATTTTAAACAGAATTTGGTAAAGAGCACCATATCTATGACATAGTTATTATTGATTAGTCATAAATTATGGCTATAAGACCTGGAGGGTGGCCTAGTGGTAGAATGCTTGCCTATGCATGAAGCCCTGGGTTAGATTCCTGGTACTATATAAACAAAAGCTGGAAGTGGTGCTGTCGCTCAAGTGGTAGAGTGCTAGCTTTGAGAAAGCTCAAGAACAGTGCCCAGGCCCTGAGTTCAATCCCCAGGACCAGCCAAAAAGAAAAAAAGAAAAGAAAAATAATGACCACAGCCAATCATTATCTGTTTGTATGTTATGTGGTTAACGGACAGTAATGCATAGATGTAGTAACACTGTTTTGGAATGCTAATTTTCCATTAACCAGTCTTTAAAACTCTTTATGTGCTGCATTCCAAATACAAATTCTCATTTCTCTTCATTTCCTATGTGTCAACCACCACTTTCCAATTAAGCAACAATGTTGTATGATTGCATTTTATTGTTTTTGTTGAGTTTCCTACTGAAAAGTAAGAAAGGATGGGAAGTGACATATTGAAAGAAGCAACTCAGTGAATTTTGTTAGATGCCTTGTTGTCATATTTAGCTCAAGAAAAACATTCTTATTTATTTAAAAATTTGTTGGATCAGGCCAGGAGTTTGGCCTAGTGGTAGAGTGCTTGCCTAGCATGAACAAAAACCCAGATTCAATTCCTTGGTACCACATACATAGAAAAAGCTAGAAGTGGTGTTCTGGCTCAAGTAGTAGAGCGCTAGTTGAGAAAACCCAAGGACAATACCCAGGCCCTGAGCTCAAGTCCCAGGATTGGCCAAAAAAAAAAAAAAAAGTTGGATTATGTGTATTTTAATGATATACAGCACTCATTCTGATGAAAGTCAGAAGTATAACAAGTCGTCACAAGTTTTTCATGTTTTTTCTTCCTTTATTTAGCCAATAGTTCTTAAGCATTTCCCATGTTACAGAACTATGTCAGGAGTTTGGCCTGGTGGTAGAGTTCATGCCTAGCATGCATGAAGGCCTGGGTTTGATTCCTCAGTACCACATACCCACATACATAGAAAAAGCCCAGAAGTGGTGCTGTGGCTCAAGTGGTAGAGCTCTGGCCTTGAGAAAGTCCAAGGACAGTGCTCAGGCCCTGAGCTCAAGCCAAAAAACAAAAAAACAAAAAAAAACAAAAACCTACAAACAGAAATAATTTATACTATAGTTCTCAACTTCTTTGGGTTTTGGTTTTTGGCTAGTCCTGGGACTTGAAGTCTGGGTCTGGGTACTGTGTCCCTGAGCTTTGGTGCTTAAGGCTAACTCACTACTATTTAAGCAACAGCTCCACTTCCAGCTTTTTGAGGTTAGAGATAAGTTTCTCATGGACTTTCTTGTGCCGGCTTCCAATCCAGATCTTTAGAATCTCAGTCCCCTGTGTAGCTAGAATTAAAATTGTGAACCACCAGTGCCTGGCTTTTCTTTTTGTTGTTGTTTTGTTTTGTTTTTTGGGGCCTTAATTTTTTTCTAAATCAGTATAAGAGGATTAATTTGTAACTATCTTCCTCTTACATAAGGAGACTATGTCAGGACAAGACCACAAGGCCAGGAACTTAAGGCTCCACCCTTATTACCTGGGTACACACAATCCATTCCTGCCCAGGAAATGCTGTTCCAGAAGAATGCAGGTCAAATTAAGAAAAATTTTCTCAGAAGCTATTATTACTATATGCTTCAAAGTTTAAAACAGAACATAATATTTTGACAAGGCTAGTACCTTAAAGCAAACTTGCTATAATATCAAGCTACTATGTTTCCTTACTGAATATTAAGAAGATAAGACCTGAGCCCTCGTCAAACTCAGTATCTCACCACTGATGATGGTGTAGAAGGCTCAGAGAGGCTCTGAGAAGAGTGAGGCTAAGTGACTGGGTGAGGCTCTTTACATGCACAACTTGGTTTTAAAAATACTGAATATTAATTGGTTACTTTTTTTAGACTGCAACAAAATGCCCCCATGGAAAATCTCTTACGCAAAATGTCAAGTGAATAGTTTTTAAAGCAGAGGACAATATGAGGCTCATGGCATTCTTGGCAGTATTAACCCACCATGCTCTTATACCTTGGTACCGACAATATGAACTTTTACAATAGCCTTTATGGTATGTGTTCTCAATAATTTGACCTCACAATTGAAAAAAAAGGTCCTTCTTTCTGGAGCATAATACTTTCAAATCCTTTCAATGATTTATTCACTTATTCACAAATATCACTTTTATAAGACAGTAGTAAACAGCAGAGATACAAAAGTAGACAACATGGTCCAGGTTAAGTTTGGCTCATCTATTTTATTTTGTTTTTGTTCTTGTGGGTCATAGGGCACTCACTGGGCACTGTCCCTGAGCTTTTCAGCTCAATGCTACTGCACTACCCCTGAGCCACAGTCCCACTTCTCATTTTCTAGTGATTAATTGGAGATAACAGTCTCATCGTCTTTAGGTCTTTAGTGCCCAGGCTGGCTTTGAGCTGGGATCCTTAGATCTCAGCCTCCTGAGTACCTAGGATTACAGGCGTGAGCCACCACATCTGGCTGAACTATTTTAATTACATGCCTATCATATATTAATATCTGCAAAGTAGATGTGCATGCAGATAAGCATCTGATTTGCAAGAGGATTTCATTGTTGAAGCTTAAGGAACTAGCAGGAAATGTGTGTGTGTGTGTGTGTGTGTGTGTGTGTGTGTGTGTGTCCTGGGAATTGGGTGCTATCCCTGGGCTTTCCTGATCAAGGCTACCTCTCTAAAACCTCTGGCTTTTGAGGTAGTTAATTAGAGACAAGAGTCTCACAGGGTTTTCTGCCTTCAAACCAAGTACTCAGAGCTCAGCCTTCTGAGTAGCTAGGCTTAGAGGCATGAGCCATTGGCACCTAGCAGCAGGAATTTGCCCAGTGAAGAACAGGGAAGGGCAAACTTTGGGGTAAGAGACAAAAACACCAGAGGGGCTGGGAGCATAGCCTACTCGGAGAGAGCTTGCTTAGTATGCATAAGGCGCTGGGTTCAATTCCTTGATACCACATACACAGTAAAAGCCAGAAGTGGTATTGTGGCTCAAGTGGTAGATCGTTACCCTTGAGAAAGACCAAGGACAGTGCCCAGGCCTTGAGTTCAAGCCCCAGGACCAGCAAAACAAAACAAAAGAACCCACCAGAATATGTGGTAGAGGCAAGAGCCAGATAACAAGCGTACTAAAGAATCTAGATTTTTTACTATGAGGAACTACTGGATGATTTTAAGAAGAGAAATAATATGTACAAGTGTTTTCTTGGGAAGGGGGTTATCCATGGGTGAACAATGCATTGAAGGGAAGCCAGAATTGAGGGGAAGCCAGCATTGAAGGGAAGCCAGCATTGAATGCCTGAAGGCTACTGCTGTAATCGCAGTGAGAAATGGGAAGAGTATAAGCCATGTCAGAGGCAGAGAGGATGGAGAGCAGAGGAAATACCCTATAAATAGACATCATACACTTGACTTGCTTGAATATGTGGAGGTGGAAAGTCAAAGTCTTTCTTTCCAGATGGCTACTTCTGGCTTAGGCAATTATTTAGATAGTGGTACTATTGAGATAGCAGGGCACACAGAAGAAATACATTGATTAAAAAATATATATATATATATATAAAGAAGGCTGGGGAAATGATGAGCTCAAAGTTAAACACGATATCTGAGACCTACAGGGAATTGAGTGGAAAGGTTCATGAGTCAGTAAGTTGGCTGTGCTTTTCAGGCTCAAGAAATTTACAAGACTATTCCAGAAACACATGGACCTGTCAGTCTAATTTGGAAAGTAACGGGCATAACTGACGGGGGACAAGACATTTTGACTGTTTAAAAGAGAAACAATGAAAATACAGGAGTTGAGAGTTAATAGCAAACCATAATACTATTCTACTAAACATGACACTTTGGAGCAATGTATTTCTAATTTCTCCTTGCCCACTACAGTATGCTAAGGGCAGGCATCAGTTTGACAGGGCTACTTCTTCAGAACACGAGAAAATCAGCCGTGTACCTGGTGGTGTTTGGATCTAGGAATTCCTTTGAGCAGGTCTGAAGAGCAAGAGCTGAGAAGTGCGCCCTCCAGTGGCAGTGGAATGAGGGGACTCTAGCACCCTTGTTACCACCAAACAAAGCCCTGCGAAGAAATACAATTTTCGGGGATCCGTCCACAAAGACCGTACTGTTAACATCAAAGAACCCCCACGAACCCTCCCAGGGGCCACGGCTCCCTTACCTGTCACGTTGTCCCAAGGAAAATTTCACTTTCGACTCAATAAATTAAGACCCCAGACTTGACAGCTTGCAGTTTAAGCGCCTCTGGGCGACTATTAAACATCCTACAAGCCAAAATGCGCAGTCTACACCGACCCTCCCAGCCGGCTGGGCAGGGCTTCGACCACGTGGGTGGCTGTGGCCAGCAGGAGCGAACGGCGAAGGGCGGGGAGGAGGCGTGTCCCTGCGGCGGGAGGCGGGGCCCAATCAGTGGGCGTGGCCTGGAGGACCCCGACTGTCTCCTCTCGCCTTTTGCCTTCGCCCTTCAAGCCGCCACGTAACGCCACGTCCTCGCGCATGCGCACGTCGGCCAGTGGCGGCGGCTGTTTCCGGGCTTGGGGAACTGGAGCGGCTGTGGCGGACTCGGCGGCGACAGCGGCGGCGGCCGCGACTGGACAGTGCAGAGTGCGGACTTGGGAGCGAGGCCTTGCAGGAGGGCCGGGGAGAAGTTGTCTTTTCTTCCACGGAGAGGCTGATAAAGCCGGTGACTGATCTGCAAGATGAATTTCCTCCGCGGGGTGATGGGGGGTCAGAGTGCCGGACCCCAGCATACCGAAGCCGAGACGGTGAGAGCAGCAGCGGGTCCGGGACTTGGGAAGGAGGCGGAGGACCCAGGGGCCCGGAGGTCACCGCCCGAGCCTCACCGCAAGGGCTCGGGGGTTCACTGTCTCCCCGTTTGCTTCCCCTCCCCTTCCTGAGCCCCCCGAGTTATTCCCTCACGCCCTGGCGGAGCCTCCATTGCGACGGCTCCCCCGGGCCCGGCCGATCGGCCGGCAGCTGTCAGCCGCGCCCCGCAGCCTCTCGGGCTCCGCAGCCCCCGGCCAGGGGCGAGGCCCATCGGGGGACCCGACCCGGACTGACCTGATCCGGGGCAGAAGTGCTGGGACCGGCCTCCCACGCCCCTGGGGCCGCGGGCCCCTCCCTCCCTCCCTCCCTGCAGCCTGTGACTCCATTGGCCCGAGAATCCTCAAGTCCTGTTCCCATTCTCGCGGTCTTAACACGGGGCTTTGGGGGAGACTGGAAGGGGGTTTAAAAAACCCAGCTGTTGGTTGGTAAAGAGCTTGTGGCTAAGAATAAAATGCTATTCTTTGGGGCACCTGCTCCTGGCCCATCAGCTTCAAGGATGGGCGTTTTTGCCTGCTGCTTGCGTCGTCTTGACCCTACTTTTCAGGTTGGCCCAAATGTATGTCGTTTGGCCAATAACTCGCTTGGGTGTTGTACAAATCTTTTACGCCCAAGTCACTTTGGGGACACATCTTACACAATTTTTAAAGAGCATCGTAATAATGTTAAGCCATCAAAAACCAAAAAAACACCATTTGATAGTTGAGATGTGGTTAGTCTATTGGAAATGATAACATGACATTTTCTACCATTAAGCCTTTTACTTGAGAATAAGGTTTTTTTTTTATGGTAAGAAAACTTGGCAGAGATTTATTGAGTAAGCAAGCAAGCAGACAAGCAGAAAGGAAGGAGCACACTTTATTTTTTTTAACATTGTTGGGATCATGTATAGAGGGGTTCCATTTGTCAGGTAGTAGGTGATGGGGTACACTGTTAACAGAGTGTGTGTGCCGTCAAGGAGAGCAAGGAGAGACAGAGATACTGAGAATAATAACTTTGGATCTACAGAAAAATGATGACATTGTAAAGGTAAACTTTGGATAGTTGCCATCCTGAAAAGGTAATAATAGGTTTCATTTGTCAAGGACATACCTGTGTTAGATACTATGCTGAGCTCTTTATATTGCACATCCTTCCATGATACTTAACTACCCTGCATATAGGGGATAATATCTTCACTTTACAAGTGAAATAAGGAGGGTTAGGGAGGTGAAGTAACTTGAAAATCTTGGAGCTACGATTCTAGGCTATGCCTTACTTCAAAGCCTAGAACTTATGGCAGATGCCTATATCTCAGTTTCTATCTGGAACTTTTGGAAATGTATGTAACAGTGTTAAAATTAGTTAAGTCTGGGGTTAGAAACCTATTTTGAGGAGGGGTACATTGAGGATTGAACCAAAGGCCTTGGGCATGGTCAGGCATTCTCTCATCATTGAGCCAGACCTGTACTCCCCAGCACCAGGGTAGACCTGTTTAAAGCAGAAGCTGAAACCTGATGAATCTGTTTGCCTCATTTGAAAATCTGATTGCTGTGTTCTTTTCCTCAGCTCTCTTCCCTGTCTTTCCGCTCCTCCTCTATCAAGTATACACACACATGACATTTGGCTTCACATACCATTCTCTGTTACCCACATGGTAACAGGACAATAGCTACTCTTAGTAGAAGACTATGTTTTCTCCAAGTTACCACATCCCACTTTTGTTTGATTTTGGAGACACTTGCTTTTGAGTTGTATTTTTTTTAATTTACATTTTATTATAATGGTGATGTTCAGAGGAGGGTACAGTTACCTAAGTCAGATAATGAGTACATTTCTTTTTGGCACCCCATTTTGAATTGCATCTTATTGGAGCTTGAAATTGGACCCTGATTTGAGTCCTGTCATTCTACTCTACATGGCTAATACCTTTCTTTCCTTTTTTCTTTTTGCCAGTCATGGGGCTTGAACTCAGGGCCTGGGGACTGCCCCTGAGCTTCTTTTGCGCAAAATTATCACTGTATCACTTGAGCCATAGTGCCATCTCTGGTTTTTTCTCTTAATGTGGTACTGAGGAATTGACCCAGGGCTTATTAATGCATGCTAGGCAAGACTCCACCACTAAGGCACATTCCCAGCCCCAGATAATACCTTTCTAAATAAAACTGTACCTCCTGTTGTTTTTCTTTTTTCTTTCTCTTCTTTTTTTTTTTTTTCTGGTGCTGGTTCTGATACTTGGAACTCAGTGTCTGGGCTGTGCATAAGCTTTTTTGCCCAAGGCTCTAGGGTTCTATGGCTTGAGCAACAGCCCCATTTCCTGTTTTTTGATTTGGGGAATCTCATAGGCTTTACTTCCCAGGCTGGTTTTGAGCAAATATCTTCATGTTCTAGCCTCCTAGTATCTGGTATTACTTGTGTGAGTTACGCGCACCCAGCACCTGTGTACGTACGTGTGTGTGTGTGTGTGTGTGTATACATATGTGTCCACTGGGGTTTGAACTCAGGTGTCTCACTCAAGGCTTTTGCCCTACCACTTGAGCCACACCTCCACTTACAGCAGTTGTCTAGTTAGTTGAAAGTAAAAGTTTTGTGTACTTTCCTGTGGAGTTGGCTTTGAACTGCAATCTTCGGATACTGGCCTCCTAAATAGCTATGGTTACAGGTGTGAGCCACTGGTAATGGCTCACTAAGTGCCTGACCTATGCTTCCTCTTAAGGGTGCATTGAGAATTAAGTCTAATAGTCTGGCACTTAATAGATGGTCAGTAAAGGGTAGGACTTTTCTTCTTTTCTTTCTTATTTTTCTTTATTTTTTTGTGGGTCATAGGGCTTGAACTTGGCCTGAGCACTATGCCTTCTGCTCAAGGCTACCGCCCTACTCTTGAGTCAAGCCCCACTTCCTATTTTCTAGAGGTTAATTGGAGATAAGAGTCCCAGGTCCTTTTGTGCCTGGGCTGGCTTTGAACCTTGATCCTTAGATCTCAGCCTCCAGAATAGCTAGTATTACAAGCTTGAGCTATGGACCTGGCCAGCTATTTATTTATTTTTGTGGGTCATGGGGCTTGAACTCAGCCTGGGTGCTGTCCCTGAGCTCTTCAGCTCTAGGCTATCACCCTACCCTTGAGCCAAGCCCCACTTCCCTTTTTTCTAGAGGCTAATTCAAGATAAGAGTCTCAGGTCCTTTTGTGCTTGAGCTTGGTTTGAACCTTGATCCTCAGATCTCAGCCTCCTGAGTAGCTAGGATTACAGGCGTGAGCCAGGCTTGTTATTACTATTATTATTATTAGTCTTGTTACAATGATTTCTGTGGAAAAGACGGCGTAGTATTCATGGAGTATAGTGTTGATTGTTTTACCAGTCCTGAGGCTTGAATTCTGGGCCTGGGCACTGTCCCTGAGGTCCTTTTGCTCAAGGCTAGCCCCCTAATGCTTGAGCCACTCCCAGTTTTTTCTGTGATTAATTGGAGATAAGAGTCTACAGACTTTCCTGTCCAGCCTGGTTTTGAACTGTGATCTTCAGATCTCAGCCTCCTTAGAATAGCCATGATTACAGGTGTAAGCCACGAGTGCCTGGCTGGAGTATAGATTTTAAAGTGAGAAGATTCCTTACAGATTGTCCAGCGTAAGCCTCCTTTTACAGTCACCAACTCAGTTTGCATAGCTAGTACTAGAACACTTTGAGCTTGTCACTAAAAATAGTTTTTACATCATGATTTCAAAATGATGCTGAACTGTCACTTTTGTTTATTGCATGTGTAAATTAAGAGGAGAGTAAGTCTGTTACTGTTTAACTTTTGAATGTGTACTCTGGGAATTTAAAAAGCACATCAAGAATCAATACACTGAGTTACAGTATAAAAAAATTATTTTGCCATCACATTCTAACAGGAAGTATAATAAGGAGTCATGGGTCACTAATTTAGAATTTATAGAGCATCAAAAGAATGCCTAATGTAATAGTAGACATTTTAATTGATGTTTTGATCTGACCTGGATATTTGACTTGGAATCTCTTAATTTCTTTATCAGCCTTTAGTATTACAAAGTATTATTAAAGTGGTAGAGTTTAAACTCAGGGCTTTAAGCTTGCTCAGTGTACCTCCAGTCTTGCTTCTTGCTGGTTATTTGGAGATGGAATCTTTTCTGTTTGACCTGGGCTCAAATTTAGCCCATTACAGATAGGAGTTGTGGCACCTAGCCCTAACCCTTGTAATCTCTCCTCTTCCTAATAGAGCATACGCGAAAGGCCTTGGATACTTCATGTTCAAGCATGCTCAACCCCAGATGATCAGTAAGATTATCCAGGTTCATTCTGGGGTTTCAGCTCAGGGCTTTGCACTTGCTGTGCAGGCATTCTAGCCTATTTTCGCTTTGGTTACTTTTGAGATGGGTATCACTTTTCCCACCAGGCTAGACTGGATCTTAGTCCTCCTATCTGTACTTCCTACCTTAGCTGAGTGATAGTGCACATGTGCCACCATGCCCAGCTTATTTCATTGAGATGAAGGTGTTATGAACTTTTATCCTGGGCTGGCCTCAAACTGCGATCCTCCCAGTCTTACCCTGTCAAGTAGTAGGATTATGTGCATGAGCCTCTGCACTGGCCAGTAATTTTTTTCCCTAAGTTTTACAGTTTCATTTGAAAGAAATGATAGATTATAATCATAGCAACTTACAAATATTAATTACTAAAACAGTACTTTTTTTTTCTGATAAAGGGTTTGAACTCAGCACTGTATATAGCTATGTGTCCTCAGCTATTAATTTCTGTCTCTCTCTCTTTTTTTTTTTTTTTTGCCAGTCCTGGGCTTGAGCTCAGGGCCTGAGCACTGTCCTTGGACTTTCTCAAGGCTAGAGCTCTACCACTTGAGCCTCAGCACCACTTCCGGCTCTTCATGCATGCTAGGCAAGCACTTTAACCCCTAGGCCAAACTCCCGGCCTCCCTCCCTTTTTTTTTTTTTACACTGGAGATGGGAGTCTCATGGACTTTCCTGTCTGGGCTGACTTGGCACTGTGATCTCAGAGTTCAGCTGCCTGAGTTGCTAGGATTACAGGCATGAGCCACCAGCACCCAGTACTCTCTTTTTATTTATGTTTAGCAGTACTGAGTTTTGGCCTTGCACTTGTGCTCTAGCACTTGAGCTGTTCCACCAGACCTTAAGATGTTCTTCAGAACCAGTCAAATAGTAAATTGTCATTGGTAGTTTGTGTTTGTATGGTAGAATTGTCAGTAATTATATGCAGTACTGGAATCAAATAAACAATTCCATCTATATTAAACTTTATATATGTTTTTCTTAATTAAAATTTTAATTTCTGTGTTGTTGGTAGGACTTGAACTAGGGACTTGGGCTCTGTCCGTTAGCTTTTTTGGCTCAAAGCTCAGAGTGAAAATTCAGTGACTCAGTAGTTGGTATGATAGAACGTGTTATCATTCTAGAAATTTAATTTTTTTCTTTGGTTATTGAAGCACAAGTAAAAAGGAGCTTATTATAAATAAGCTAAATTACTAGTCTAAAATTGGCTCTGCTTTTTTCCCATATCACTTTGCATCACCAGAATTTTTTTTCTAATAAGTTTAGTATTTTTTGTTGTTGTTGTTGCTAGTCCTGGGCTTGAACTTAGGGCCTGAGCACTGTCCTTGGACACTTTGCTCAAGGCTAGTGCTCTGCCTGTTGAGCCACAATGCCACTTCTGGCTTTTTCTGTGTTAAATGGTACCAAGGAATTGAACCCAGGGCTTCGTGCTTGCTAGGTGAGCACTCTACCACTAGGCTATGCTCCCGGCCCAGTATTTAGCTTTTTGGTGTTTTGTTTTTGTTTTTTGTATTTTGGTGCTGGTCCTAGAGCTAGAACTTCACTCTTGTTGGGCTTTTTAACCCTCAGCTAATGCTCTAATGCTTGAGTTATAACTCTAGTTTAACTGTTTCATGGCTGAGCTGGAAATTTGTAAGTTTCTTTGCCCCAGCTAGCCTCAAACCCTGACCTCAGATCTCTACTTCCTGAGTAGATAGGCTTTTTAGGCTTATAGGGGTAAACCCTCAGAACCTAGCTATTTTTTTCAAATTTAGCTATATATGTGTATATGTGTGTGTGTGTGTGTGTATCTATATGTATATATGTATAAGCACACAAATAGAATATAACTGAGAACAGTTTTGTTTTTGTTTTTGTTTTTTTTTTTTTTGGTCAGTTGTGGGGCTTGAGCTATGGACCTGGGTACTGTTCCTGAGCTTTTCACCTCAAGGCTACCACCCTACTCTTTGAGCCACGGCCCCACTTCCCATTTCCTAGTGATTAATTGGAGATAAGAGTCTCACGTTCTTTAGTGCCCAGACTGGCTTTGCCAGTAATGGGGCTTGAACTCAGGGCATGGGCACTGTCCTTGGACTTTTTTTTCCTCAAAGCGAGAGCTCTATCACTTAAGCCACAGCACCACTTCCAGCTTTTTTCTATGTATGTGGTACTGAGGAATCAAACCTGGGTCTTCATGCATGCTATGCAAGCACTTTACCACTCGGCCAAACTCCCGGCCATGGTTTTATTTTTTTAAATATAATTTTATTGTTGTTATTAAGGTATTATACAGAGGAGTTATATTTCATAAATCAGGTAATGAGTACATTTCATTTTTAGACAATGTCACCCTTTCCTTCTCTTTCCACCACTTTTCTCCAGTCCTTGCCCAGAAATTATATAATTCATTTTCTACATAATGTGTTTTGAATAGCATGACTGCATTTGTTTGCTGCACCCCGCTACTCCCCAACAAGAAAGAAAAAGCATAGGACAGGAGTTTGGCCTAGTGGTAGAGTGCTTTCTTAGCATGCACGAAGACCCAGGTTAGATTCCTCAATAAATACATACATAGTAAAAGCCAAAAGTAAGGCTGTGGCTCAAGTAGTAGAACCCTATCCTTGAGAAAGCTCAGTAACAGTGCTCAAGCCCCAGGATTGACAAAAAAAAAAAAAAAGACACCACTACCACCACCAACAAAAACCTGTTCCTGGGGCTGGGAGTTTGGCCTAATGGTAGAGTGTTTGCCTAGCATGCATGAAGACTTGGGTTTGATTTCTTGGTACCACATACATAGGAAAAAGCCAGAGGTGGTGCTGTTGCTCAATTGGTAGAGCTCTAGCCTTGAAAAAACCCACAAAAACAACAAAAACACCTGTTTTTGCTTCCTGGAATTCTTTATTTATTTTTATTTTTAATTTTTTTTCTCTCTTAAGGGTAATATATGTCTTGTTTTGTTTTGTTTTTGTCCCTGACCTCTTCAGATCAAGGCTAACGTCCTTGAGCCACAACCCTACTTCTGTTTTCTAGTGATTAATTGGAGATAAGAGTCTCAAAGTCTTTAGTGCCTGGGCTGGCTTTGATCTGTGATCCTCAGATCTCAGCCTCCTGAGTAGCTAGGCATGAGCCATCAAGCCCAGCTTATTTGAATCTTTTTTGTCAAAGGATATGGGAAAGAGCATGTTATATTTGGTAACCTCAGCATACTTTGTAACGACCCTGATTAATTAATTGAACATCACCCCAGAAATCCTCTTTACACAGCATTGAAATTAGTTTCCACCCACTCCCAGCATTGACTTTAATGCATATAGTGTGGTTCTGCCTGTTTTGTTTTGTTTTTAATGAAAAGGCAACTAACTGTTTCTTTTTTCTTTTTTTGGCCAGCAGTGGGGGTTGAAGTCAGGGCCTGGGCACTGTCCCTGAACCCTTTTGTTCAAGGCTAACACTCTACTACTTCTGGTTTTCTGATGGTTAGAGATAAGAGTCTCATGGTCTTTTCTGCCTGGGCTGGCTTTGAACTGTGATCCTTAGATCTCAGCCTCTTGAGTAGCTATGTGAGCTACAGGCCTCTGGCACCACTGTAATTTTTTTTTCCCCCATCATTTGTGGGGTTTGAACTCTGTGCCTGGATGCTGTCCCTGAGGTCTTCAGCTTAAGGCTTAGAGCTCTACCACTTTGAGCCACAGCACCACTTCTGGTTTTCTGGTGGTTAATTAGAGATAAGAGTATCACAGACTTTGTGCTTGGGCTGGCTTTAGACCGGAATCCTCAGATTTCAGCCTCCTGAGTAGCTAGGATATGGGAGTGAGCCACCAGCACCCGGCTACCACTATAATTGTTAATTTTTGTGAGTATAATAGACAAAGTGAATCTCATTGTTATATTAACTTGTATTTACTTTTATGATCAAGATTAAGATTTCTTTGTGTGTGTGTTTCATACCTTGTATGTGTACACACACACATGGATGTGCATGTGTGTGTACATGCTGATACTGGGGCTTGAACTGAAGACTTCCTATTCTGTCTTTGTTTTTTCACTCATAGCTGGCACTCTACCACTTGATCCATACCTTCATTTCAGTTTTTTTACTGATTCATTGCAGGTAAGAGTCTCTTTATTTGCCTAGGTTAGCTTTGAACTTTCACCCTCAGATATTAACCTCACGAGTAGCCAGTACTATAGGTATGATCCACTCGTCTCAAACTATTTCATACTTTTTAAAAAAATGTTAGCAAGGACCAAACATGACCTTTCTTGAAGCTCAAAGACTGAAACTAAAATAAAGCAAGTCCCTAAAATTTCCATTATCAACTAGCTTTTGTGTTTGTACATGCAACTCACCATGATTGAGGAGCTTCCAGATAAACTTACATTTTGGCACAAATCCTTCAATATACCAACTGCAGGTAGAGCTGAAGCTAGGATTCAGGTCCTTCATGGTAGTGGAACTAAATACTTCAAAGAAACTAAGAATTCCATGTCTAAGCAAGCACTCTACCACTAGCCCATGCTCCCAGCCCCAAGAATTCCATATCTAGAATTGAGAACTTGAAGTATCAGGGTAAGAAGCAGAAAGAAAAAAAAAAAAACAACCTAGAATTTGCCAGTTCTGGGGCTTGAACTCAGGACCTGAGCACTGTCCTTGGACTTTCTCAAGGCTAGAGCTCTACCATTTGAGCCACAGCACCACTTCTGGCTTTTTCTATGTATGGGGTATCAAGGAAGTGAACCTGAGTGTTTGTGCATGCTAGGCAAGCACTCTTACCACTAGACCAAACTCCTGGCACCTACTCAAGAAAATTATATTTTTCCTTCTAGAAATTCTTCAAACTATTACCATGGCATAACTTTTCTAATAATAAAAAACTTACTAAGAGACTAGAAGGTATGGTTCAGTGGTAGACTGCCTTCCTACCAAGATTGAGTCCCTCAATTTAAACGTCATTACTACTCAAAACAAAGCATAGAAGAACCAACCTGCTGTTTAACAAAGATAATTATACCCTTCTGTTTTGAAAAATCTGTATTAACTTGTGAAGGTAGGTGCAGTTTAAGACAGGAATGATTGCTACGAAGTGAATAAGACAGTAATGTAGGTTTGTTTAGCCTACTATAAAGCATAGTAAACTCTTCAAAGTCTGTCTCACAGTACACAATGAAGAAACCCATTTAATTTCTTATGGCAAACACTATGTGTATCTTAAGATCATTAATCCAAGCTGGGCACTTCAGAAGGCTGAGTTCTGAAGATCCCAGTTCAAAGCCAGCCTGAGTAGCAGAGTCTGTGAGACTGATATATTTAACCACCAAAAAGCCAGAAGTGGAGCTGTAATTCAAGTGGTAGAGTGTCAGCCTTCAGTGAAAAAGGGAAGGACAGTGCCCAGGCCCTGTGTTCAAGCTCTTGTATGGGCAACCACAAAAAAGTAAGACAACATTAATTCAGATACATAAGGTATTTGAGTAACATACCAAAATTTAAATCTACAGAATTTTTATTAAAACTGTCATTAAAGAATATATAGTGGGGTACAAGAAATAATGAATATACTACTTGATGAATGTAACTATAACCACTCTATACATTATCCTGACCAAAAAAAAGAATATAGAGTGGAGCCAGAAGTTTGGCCTAGTGGTAGAGTGCTTGCCTAGCATGCACGAAGACCTATGTTTGATTCCTTGGTACCACATACTTAGAAAAAGCTGGAACAGGGCACAGTGGCTCACGCCTGCAATCGTAGCTACTCAGGAGGCTGAGATCTGAGGATCAATGTTCAAACCAAGCCCCAGCATAAAAGGACCTGAGACTCTTATCTCTAATTAACCTCTAGAAAAAGGGGAGGTAGGGCTTGGCTCAAGGATAGGGTGGTAGCCTAGAGCTGAAGAGCTCAGGGACAGCACCCAGGCCAAGTTCAAGCCCCATGACCCACAAAGAAAAAAAAGAAAAAGAAAAAGCTGGAAGGGATGCTGTGGCTCAAATCGTAGAGCTTGAGGAAAAAAGCCCAAGGACAGTGCTCAGGCTCTGAGTTCAAGCGCTGGGACCGGAAAAAAACAAAACAAAACATGGATATGTAGTAATTTGGGGCTAGGAGTTTGGCCCAGTGGTAGAGTGCTTACCTAGCATGCATGAAGACCCAGGTTTGATTTCTCAGTACTACATAGAGAAAGCTGCAGGTGGTTCTATGACTCAAATAGTAGAGCTTTAGTCTTGAGAAAGTCCAAAGACTTTGCTCAAGTCCTAAGTTCAAGCCCCAGGACTGGCAAAAAAAAAAAAAGAATAAAAGAATATATACTAATTTGAAGTATTAAACTAAAAAGGACCTGAATATTGGTTCTAACACTATGTTTCTATCAGATGTTTTCAGATATTTGTACCTACCTACTCTGTGGCTTTAATCTCTCCAATGCTTTTGTTCTTTATTGTTTTATGGGAGTGTGGTTTGAACTTAGGGCCTCCTACTTGGTCACCCGACATTCTACCATTTGAACAATGCCTCCAGCCCCACTTTTTGCTGATAGAGCCTCATTTTGGTGATAGTCTCATTTACTTTTATTCCAGGCTGGCTTCAAACTTCAGTCCTCTGTATGTCAGCCTCCTCAATAGCTAGGATTATAGACTTAAACCGTTGGTGCCTGGCTTTATCTGTGTCTGTCTATCTGTATTTGCTGTATTTGTTTGTTTATTTATTTATTTATTTATTTATTTATTTTTGTATGGGGGTTGGCACTGGGGATTGAACTCAGGATCTCAAATACTTGTTCATGGCTAGTGTTCTTATTACTTTAGGTACACCTCCAGTCCAGCTATTTTGCTGGTTAGTTGGAGATATAATAGTCTCCTGGACTTTTCTGCCTTGAGCTAGCCACAAACAGATCTTCCTTGGTCTCTTTAGTAGTCTGTTTAGTAACTAAGATTGCAGGTATGAGTGACCTGAGTACAGCTTAATAGTTTTGTGTATGCGTGTGAGTGCTGGTCCTGGGGTTTGGATTTAAGGCACTTTCCCTTAGCTCCACTTCTGGCCTTTTTGGGTAGTTAGAGATGTGAGTCTCACAGGCTTTCTTGACCCTGTTGGCTTCAGACCTTGATCCTCAGATCTCAGCCTCTTGAATAGTTAGAATTACAGACGTGAGCCACCAGCACCCAGCTGACTTCTTTTTTTTTTCACCAGTTCTGGTGCTTAAACTCAGAGCCTGGGCACTGTCCTTGAGTTTTCTCAAGGCTAGAGCTCTACCACTTGAGCCATAGCACCACTTCTGGTTTTTTTCTATGTATGTGGTACGGGGGAATTGAACCCAGGGCTTCCTGCATGCTAGGCTAATACTTTACCACATTCCCAGCCCTGGCTTATTCTTTTGACTTTATTTTTTTTAAGTTATTGTCAGGGTGATTTATAGAGGGGTTATTGTTGTATTCAGACGAATATGAGTACATTACTTCTCAAACATTGTTACCCCTTCCCATGTTTTTCACCCACTTCGCCTCCCTTACCCTCTCCTCTTGTGAATATTGCTTTTGTGTAGTAGAAATGTAAAGACTGTCATCCTAGCTATTTAGGAAGCTGAAATTAATGGTTGAGTCCATTAGACTCTTACCTACATTCAGCCAGCAAAACCCTGGACTACAGGTGTGGCTCAAGTGGTAGAGCACCAGTCCTGAGTGAGAAGGCAAAGCAAGAGTTGGAGACCTTGAGTTGAAGTCCTGGTAACATTATATACACAAAAATTGTAATTTTTTACATTTCTATTTTGGGCAATGTCATTCCTTCCTTTGCTCTTTTTTTTTTTTTAAGAAAATAACTTCTATCTTCTACCTTACTGGTGTTATATTTACCCTCTTTATGGTTCAGAAAGTTGTAATACACAGATTTACTTTGATCGATCCCCCACTCCCATTTCTTTCTGTCTTTCTTTTTTTCAGTGTCTGGGTGCTGTCCCTGAGCTCTTTTGCTCAAGGCTAGTGCTCTGTCACTTTGAGCCACAGTGCCACTCCCATTTTTCTGGTGATTAATTAGAGATAAGAGTCTCATGGCCTTTCCTGGTTGGGCTGCTTCAAAACAAAATCCTTGGATCTCAACCTCTTGAGTAGCTAGGATTACTACAGGTGTGAGCACCAGCATCCAACAGTGATTTCTTTTTAATTTCTCATAATTTCTCCATTTGTATAACTCATTAGGCTTCTCCTTCACCCTTTCTCATTTTTCTTTTTTTTTCTTTTTGCCAGTCCTAGGGCTTGAACTTAGAACTTGGAACTTGGGCACTGTCCCTTAACTTCTTTTTTTTTTTTTTTTTTCCAGTCCTGGGCTTGAGCTCAGGGCCTGAGCACTGTCCTTGGACTTTCTCAAAGCCAGAGCTCTACCACTTGAGCCTCAGCACCACTTCTGGCTTTTTTCTATGTATGTGGTACCGAGGAATAGAACCCGGGTCTTCGTGCATGCTAGGCAAGCACTAGGCCAAACTCCCAGCCCCCCCCTTAACTTTTTTTGCTCAAGGTTAATACTCTATTGCTTGTACCACTTCATCTACAGCACAACTTGCTGGCTTTTTCTGTTTATGAAGACTCAAACAAGCACTACTAAGCTAACTTCCCAACCCCTTTCCCTTTCTCAGGTGGGTTTTTTTTTTTTTTTTTTTGGTGCCAGTCGTGAGACTTGAACTCAGCGCCTGGATACTGTCCTTGGGCTTTCTCAAGGCTAGCACTGTACCACTTGCACCACAGCACCACTTCTGACTTTTTCTGTGTATGTGGTATTGAGGAATTGAACCCTGGCTTCATGCATGCTAGGCAAGTACTCTACTATTGGGCCACACTCTCAGCCCCACTTTCTCAGGATTTATTGTTGTTGTCGGTGGTGGTGGTCATGGGGCTTGA
This sequence comes from Megascapheus bottae, assembly GCF_031878675.1. Lineage (NCBI taxonomy): Eukaryota > Metazoa > Chordata > Mammalia > Rodentia > Geomyidae > Megascapheus > Megascapheus bottae. The sequence continues at coordinate 17,319,296 of NC_143521.1, read as the reverse complement.
CCTCTGGGACTGGGTACTGTCCCTGAGTTCTTCAGCTCAAGACTGACATCCTACCCCTTGAGCTACAGCATCCTTCCATTTTTCTAGTGGTTAATTAGAGATGAATCTCACAATCTTTAGTTCCCAGGCTGGCTTTGAACCATGATCCTCAGATCTCAGCCTCCTGAGTAGTTAAGATTACAGGTATGAGCCAGCACCAGCCAGTTTTTAAGGTTCTGAAACAATTGATCTTGGTAACAAGAGAAAAAATGCTATCTAAATAAATATTTAGATTTGTGAATGACTCCTTTCTCAGTGTCCACATTTGCTGACTTTCTCTTTAAAATTAGATAGTTTGGGGGGTAAAATTTCATGGTGGCCTCTATTCTTTCTGTTCCCTTAATGCTGTTTTATTTTCCTATGATAGATTCAAAAGCTTTGTGACCGAGTAGCTTCATCTACTTTATTGGATGATCGAAGAAATGCTGTGCGCGCGCTCAAATCATTATCCAAGGTCTGTAATGCTTTATAAATCACTTCAGTTTCATAAGCTTGATGTTATTTACTTTAATAACTTATTTTCCTTTTAATGTGCAGAAGTACCGCTTGGAAGTGGGAATCCAGGCTATGGAACATCTTATCCATGTTTTACAGACAGATCGGTGAGTCTCTGTGAATGTTTTTCTCCTCTAGTTTTTCTTAAAAAAATTTTTTTTCCCCAGTCTTTGGGCTTGAACTCAGGGGCTGGGCACTGTCCTTGAGCTTTTTCAAGGCTCGTGCTCTGTCACTTGAGCCACAGCACCCCTTACAGCTTTTTCTGTGTATATGATACTAAGGAATTGAACCCAGAGTTTTTTAAGTGCTAGACAAGCACCATGCTCCCAGCCCCTTCTTGAAATGTTTTGTTAGTTTGAATTAACTTATTATTATTTTAGAAGATTAAATTATTAAAGCTATTAAAATATTAGATACTTAACTATTAAATGTTATTGATAAATACAGCTATTAAAATATTAAAGCTATTAAATTTTCACTTAGTTGTCATTTTAGTAAATATTGGACAGTAGGAATAAGTCACTGTGCATTGTGATAAACATAAAAATAAGATGAAACAAGAGTTAATTAAAGCTTAAGATTTGGGGGTTTGAGTTAGACTAATAAGTGTCTTAAATCTCACCTAGATAAACCACAGTGTACAATAATATAATTTATTATGAAATATCCGGTATTTAGATGTGTGTGTGTGTGTGTGTGTGTGTGTGTGTGTGTGTGTTACTGGTTATGGTTCTTGAACTCAGAGCCTAGGTGCTGTCCCTGAACTTTATTTAATTAATTTATTTTTTGCTCAAGTCTAGTTGTTTTACCACTTGAACCACAGCTCCATTTTCAACTTCTTTGTAGTTTCTGGTGCTGTTTAATTGGAGATAAGAGTGTTATGGGGACCAGCAGTTTGGCCTACTGTTAGAGTGCTTGTCTAGCATGCACGAACCCCTGGGTTCAATTCCTTGGTTCACATACACAGAATAAGCTGGCAGTGGTGCTGTGGCTCAAATGGTAGAGCCTAGTGTTAGGAAAGCTCAAGGACAGTGAATTCAAGCCCTAAGGGCTTTCCTCCCTGGGCTGGCTACTCAGCCTCCTGAGTAGCTAAGATCATAGGCATGAACCACCAATACCTGACCAAATGATTGTTTTTGTTTGTTTTGGGTAATTGACATTCATTATTTGTACAAGGGGAATTTTTTTTTTTTTTGCCAGTCTTGGGGCTTGAACTCAGGGCCTGGGCACTTTCCCAAGGCTAGGGTTCTACCACTTAAGCCACAGCACCACTTTCTGCTTTTTCTGTGTATGTGGTACTAAGGAATCCAACCCAGGGCTTCGTGCATGCTAGGCAAGCACTCTCCCACTAGACCACACTCCCAGCCCAGGGTTTCATTTTATGTATACATGTGTCCTTTTGGGGGGGAGCTATTTTTTTATTAAATAATTTATTAACATTAATTTTTATATCATATTTCAAATGTCATGTTTATCAAACAAGTGTTCAAGAAGAGAATCTATATATTATCATTGGCACATATATCTTAGAACATAATTAAAATTAAGCTGAGGGTTTGTATGTATGTCATAGATACAAATTAATATTTGTAATAAAACATTATGTCTATAGAGTATAAAATCCATCATGGCCATTTTTGTGCTCCCACTAAAAAGACAAAAAAAAAGTTCCAAGACTAGTTTTGAACCAAAATCCTCCGATCTCAACCTCCTGAATATCTAGGCACATAGCTTAAATTTTTATAATTATAAGTAAATTATTACACATTATAGTTCTCATTTAGTCTATCTTAGAGTAGAATTTTAGAAATGGAATTAATGTTTATGTAGTTTGGTTAATAACTGTCTAAAACCATTCATAGTAGCTTACATTCTGGCCAGCAGTGTGTAAGTGTAATTTCTTTTTTCTAGTTCCGATTCTGAAATCATAGGATATTCTTTGGATACATTATATAATATAATATCTAATGATGAAGAGGAAGAAGTAGGTAAGTTTCTAGTTGTTTTTTAATATAAGAATTAACTGAATTATATCAATTATATCAATGTTTTTATTTTAGACATTTATTCATGTTATTTTTCTTCATTTTAAGTGATTTTAAGAAATCAATAAAGACATAGACAAGTCCTTGAAAATTTTATTTCAAAGATAATTGCTTTGTTGTGGTTCAGAAAATTATGAGATGGAATAAGATACTTCTTTTTTTCAAAACAGAATATTGCTGTGTTATTTAGACTGACCTCAAAATTCAGTTCTCTTAAGCAGCCCCAAGAGCCAGGATTACAGGTGTGCACCATGACTTTTATTAGGTCTTTTCTTTTTTTGTACTCAAGGCCTCCCACTTGCAAAGTAGGTTCTCTACCATTGAGCCACAGCCTGCACCCAGTATTGCTTTAGTTATTTTTCAGCTAGCATCATACTTTTTCCCCAGGACTTATATTACCACAGTCCTCTTACAAATATCTCAAGCCAGTCTTGGTTTGGTTGAGATAGTCTTGCTAAGAACTGTTTTACTTGAGCTGCCTCTAATCACAAATCTTCCTGATGTGTGTTTTCCAAGTAGCTAGGAAATATTTTAAATAAACATTTTGGTTCTAATTATTTGGTCTTAATTATACTATATGCATATTAGTCATTTCTGAGGTAAATAATTTATTTTGCTTACTGATTATATATCTATTTAATATATGTATACTTTTATATTTACATATTTGTGGTATGTGTATATGCACACATTCACACAAGTGCATGTATATACACACACACATACACACATTGCCTGATGACCAGGATAAGGTTAGAGGATTTTTTTTTGCCGGTCCTAGGGCTTGAACTCAGGGTCTGAGCACTGTCCTTGGGCTTTCTCATGGCTAGAGCTCTACCACTTGAGCCACAGCACCATTTCCAGCTTTTTCTATGTATGTGATACTGAGGAATCAAACCTGGGTCTTTGTGCATGCCAGGCAAGCACTCTACCACTAGGCCAAACTCCAGGCCAAAGGATGTTTTTCCTAATAAATACTTAGCCTTTTAAAATAAGACTTACGTTAATTTATAAATAACAACAGTTTATTAACCTTAGAAAAATTTTAATTCATTTTCATTGTCTGGTGTGATATGGCATAAATAATTTACTTAAAAAAAATTTTTTTTTTTGTCTTGTCCTGCTGCTTGAACTCTGGGCCTGAATACTGTCCCACAGCTGTTTTGCTCAAGGCTATAGCTCTCTAGCAGTTGAGGCACAGCTCTGCTTCTGGCTTTTTGGTAGTAACTCAGTGATAGGAGTGGGATAGACTTTTCTATCCAGACTGGCTTCAAATGATATTCCTCAGATTTTACCTTCCTTTGTAGTTAGGTTTACAGCCATGAGCCACCAGAGCCTGGCCTTTTAAATATTATTTGTTTACCATTCTAATTCATATATCAAACCCAGAGCACTCCCTTACATCTATTCCCTGTATTTATTCTGCTTACTTGATATCTCCCCTTGGGGTTTCATAAGATCTATCAACTATAATATGTTCAAAAGTCAATTTTTAGTTACAGGTCCCAATTGCTTCTTCCACAGTGCTTGTCATCTCAGTAAATGGTAGCTCTAGCTTTCCTGTTGTTTAGGCCCAAAACATGGATTATCATTTGTTTATTTCCCCCATGTTTTACTTCACCAATTCTTTTTCTCTCCATTTTCATAAAATTATCATTGCTCAGGTCTAAGTCACCTCCACTTTTTGTTTTGCTTTTTTCCTCCAGACCTGTCTCCTTACTTCCTTGATCTCTGACAATTCTCATTGTTGCAGGTAGAGCAGGGTTTTTGTTTGTTCGTTTGTTTGTTTGTTTTGCCAGTCTGGGGCTTGAGCTCTGAGCCTGAGCACTGTCCTTGGGCTTTCTCAAGACTAGAGCTCTACCACTTGTCCATTTCTGGCATTTTTCTATGTATGTGATATCAAGGAATCGAACCCAAGTCTTCGTGCATGCTAGGCAAGCACTCTACCACTAGGCCAGCCTAGAGTAGTTATTTTTAAACTGGAAAATTTTTGCTTAAGGCTCTAGTTTTAAGGCTCAGAAAACAGTGATTCTTTCATTGATACAAGAGGTGATTAAAAGAAATGTTTCTTAGAATTTTTGAAGAATAAAGCTACCATATCTAAGTACATAATCAGTACTGAAAAGCATTTTCTTTCTACTTTTGATCTTTTTTCCTCCTTCCTGTATTAATAACTCAATTAGTATTATTACTCTTGATTACTATGCATTTTCTGTCATAGTCTTGGTTTTATTTTTTCCATTTCTATACCTTATTAAATTTAAACGTTGTATAAAGAACTTTGTGAGGAAGAATAAAGAGTTTCAATTTGTGTGCCTGCTCCATTGTTCATAGCCACTGCCTGGACAATATATGGAAAAGAGTTCTGTTACTCAGCACATTTTTAAGTTAGCTTTGTGTAGTAGGAGTAAAGGAAGGGGAGTAGTACATTGAGCAAGTTCAAAGTGATTTTATAATGTCACTAGACTTTTTTTTTTTTCCAGTCCTTGGACTTTCTCATGGCTAGAGCTCTACCACTTGAGCCTCAGCACCACTTCTGGCTTTTTTCTATGTATGTGGTACTGAGGAATCCAACCCGGGTCTTCGTGCATGCTAGGCAAGCACTCAGCTACTAGGTCAAACTCCCAGCCCCAATGTCACTAGACTCTAAATGATCATTTGCTTTGGCAGCTGTTGTTTAGACTATTTTTTTTTTTTTTGGAATTCTTAACATGTATTTGGCAAACAACACTGAAATATCAAGAAGTTTAAATAATTTTAAGCATTATAGAAAACTAGGACTGAAGAAAGATAATTTGAAGATACAACTTATATACAGTGAAATTTACTTTTTGAAGTTGTATAGTCCCTGTGAGGTTGGGCAGTAGAATATGATACTAAGGGCTAGGCATGGCACAGTGGTAGAATTAGCTAATGTAAGCCTCTGGAGCTGATTCTCCAGCCCTATCAAAAACAAAATATCATTTATACTCACTACTACATTCACCAAAGAATAATTTTTTTGGTGGGGTCAGTCATGGGGCTTGAACTCTGGGCCTGGGCGCTGTTCCTGAGCTCTTCAGCTCAAGGCTACTGCCATACCCCTGGAGCCATGGCCCCACTCCCTATTTTTCTTGTGGTTAATTGGAGATAAGAGTCTCTTGGTCTTTTGTGCCTGGGCTGGCATTGAACTGAGATCCTCAGGTCTCAGCCTTCTGAGTAGCTAGGACTACAGATGTGACCATCATGCCCAGCCTTCACCAAAGAATAATTTTTATATCACCTCAAATAATTTCCTTAATCTAAGACAAATTTAACCTATTGTCTTTAGGAAATGTCATAGTTAAGTGGCATTAGATGTTATTTTAAGCATTTAGCTTTCAGGCCAGGGCAAAATGCCTTACATTTTAATTCCTGCTACTCTAGGAAAATAATTTTTTCTAACAACCATGCAAAAAGCACAATACCCTATCTGAGAGATAACCAAACCAAAAAAGGCTGGAAGAATGGCTTCAGTGATAGAGAGCCTGCTTAGCTAGCCGAGACCCTGAGTTCAAACCCAGATACCCTCTTCTCCCAGAAGAATGTAGTTTTCCATCATAATTGTAGTATAGATACTAGCCATATTATTGCAGTGTTACATTATTTAAATGATCACTTCTGCTAATTCTTCATACCATTATGTTGAAGTGCCTTATTTTTGAATATTACAGAAGAAAATTCCACAAGACAGAGTGAGGATTTGGGAAGCCAATTTACAGAAATTTTCATTAAGCAGCCAGAAAATGTCACTCTCCTGTTATCTTTATTGGAGGTAAACAGGGAACCTTGATATTTTTCTCATCTGGAATGAGCTTCTTTTGGCTTTTTGGGTGTTACTGGGGAAGCAGTGTGTATATACTTTTAAAGGTACTGACGTTTATTTCTCATACACTTTCTATATGAGCATGTTTCAATTGTATGACCTCTTAAAGTTACTATCTGAACATTTTATTTCTATTTTTTATAAAACACTATCCTGTCTCACCACTAATACTTTAGTCATTTTAATACCTTTATATTAACATTTTTTCTGTTTATCGCTTCTTTCTTTTTTTTTTTCTTTTTAATTTTTGTCAGTCGTGGGGCTTGAACTCTGGGCTTGAGCATTGTCCTTGAGCTCTCTAGGTTAAGGCTAGCACTCTACCACTTGAGCCACAGCACCACTTTTGGTTTTCTGGTGGTTAATTGGAGATAAGAGTCTCACAGACTTTCCTGCCCAGGCTGGCTTTAAACCATGATTCTCAGATCTCAGTCACCTGAGTAGCTAGGATTACAGGCATGAGCCACCAGCACCCGACTCACTTTTTAATTTTTTAAATTACTTTTCACAAGTTTGCTCAGCTTCTATCTTTTCACATAGTTTCTGTACCACTATCAGTTGGAAATGTCTTTGTTGAGAATGTGAATTGCTGATTTTTAATATTTTAATTCTGTATTTCAGGAGTTTGATTTCCATGTCCGTTGGCCTGGTGTAAAGCTTCTGACATCTCTTTTAAAACAACTAGGGCCTCAGGTGCAGCAAATTATTTTAGTCAGTCCCATGGGTAAGTGACTTTCATTACTTACATAATTTTGGTTGAAAGTGAGGATTAGGGGCTGGGAATTTAGCCTAGTGGTAGAGTGCTAGCATAACACAAAGACCCAGGTTCGATTCCTCAGTACTACATACATAGAAAAAAGCTGGAAGTGGTGCTGAGGCTCAAGTGGTAGAGCTCTAGCCTTGAGCAAGTCTAAGGACAGTGCTCATGCCCTGAGCTCAAGCCTATGGCTGGCAAAAAAAAAAAAAGGGATTATTTCCTAGGGAAAGCAACTGAAATATGCTATAAAAATATTTATTTTAACCAGTATTTGTATTTCTGGTCTGCCAGTATTTTTTTCTCATGATTGTGTGTTCTAGGTGTTTCAAGATTGATGGATTTATTAGCAGATTCCAGGGAAGTGATACGTAATGATGTAAGTTAAATTTGGTAAAAAAAAAAAATTCAAGAACATGCTATTTTTTTCCTCAGCAAATAAAATCTGAGTTATAAGAAATTAGATTTGGAATAGACTGCTTGTTTTGTTTATTATAGATCTTGAATCTAGGGCCTGGGCATTGTCCGTGAGCTCATTTACTCAAGGGTAGCACTCAACCACTTTGAACAGTAGCTCCAAATTTGGGTTTTGGGTGGTTAGTTTGAGATGAGAGTCTCGTGGACTTTTCCTGCCCAGGCTGACTTTGAACCTCAGTCCTTAGATCTCAGCCTCCTGAGCAGCAGGATTATAACTGTGAACCACTAGCACTCAGTTTCTTTTAGATCTTTTTAAGTTATATAGAGGACCAAAGTATTTTGTTGTTATTGTTTGTTTGGCTGGCTGGTCCTGGGGCTTAAACGCTGTTTCTGGGCTCCTTTTGCTCAAAGTAGTACTCTACCACTGGAGCCATAGTCCCACGTAGAGATTTTTCTGAGTAGTTTATTAGAGATAAGAGTCTCATGGACTTTTCTAAGCAGGCTGGCTTCAAATCTCAGTCTTCAGATCTCAGCTTCCTGAGTAGCTAGAATTACAGGAGTGAACCACCTGCGTATAACCAAAGCTTCTTGTTTTGGTCAGTTCTAGGGCTTGAACTCTGGGCCTGGGCACTGTCCCTGAGCTCTTCAGCTCAAGGCTACCACCCTGGAGCCAAGCCCTACTTTTCTAGAGGTTAATTGGAGATAAGAATCTCAGGTCCTTTTGTGCCTTGGCTGACTTTGAACCTTGATCCTCAGATATCAGCCTCCTGAGTAGCTAGGATTACAAGCATGAGCTACCGCCCGCCCACCCTGAGCTTCTTTTGCTCTACTGCTTGAGCCATAGTGCCACTTCCAGTTTTTTCTGTTTATGAGGTACTGAGGAGTGGAATCCAGGGCTTCATACATGCTAGCAAGCACTCAGTCACTGAAGCCACATTCCCAGCTCTGGATTTTTATCTTTTTATTGATTTTGAATCAAATTTTTGGAATTTGGGGCTCAGATTTATGTTTCTAAACTTTTTTTTTGCTAGTCCTGGGCTTGGGCTCAGGGCCAGAGCACTGTCCTTGGACTTTCTCAAGGCTAGAGCTCTACCACTTGAGCTACAGCACAACTTCTGGCTTTTATCTATGTATGTGGTACCAAGGAATCGAACCTGGGTCTTCCTGCATGCTAAGCAAGCACTCGACCACTAGGCCAAACTTCTGGCCCTGTTTCTAAACTTTTTAGACATTCTGCCAGAATATGATAGAATTATTAAGAGCCATTTACAATAGAATTCCTTTTTTTTTTTTTTTTTGCCAGTCCTGGGCTTGAGCTCAGGGCCTGAGCACTGTCCTTGGACTTTCTCAAAGCCTCAGCTTTTTTCTATGTATGTGGTACCGAGGAATCGAACCCGGGTCTTCATGCATGCTAGGCAAGCACTTTAACCACTAGGCCAAACTCCCGGCCCCAGAATTCCTTTTTTTTTAATGAGTATTTGGGTTTTGCCAAGGGCAGTGACTCACGCCTGTAATCTTAGCTACTCTGGAGGCTGAGATCTGAGCATCTAGGTTCAAATCCAGCCAGGGAACAAAAGGACCTGAGACTCTTATCTCCAGTGAGCCTCTAGAAAAAAAGGAAGTGGGGCTTGGCTCCAGGGTAGGGTAATAGCCTTGAGCTGAAGAGCTCAGGGACAGTACACAGGCTGTTCAAGCCCCATGACCCACCAAAAAAAAAAAAAAAAAAGGGAATCTCACAGCTTTGTATTGCCCAGGCTGGCTTTGAACTGCCATCCTCAGATCTCAGTCTCCTGAGTAGCTAGAATTATAGGTGTGAGCCACCACGCTTGGCTTATTGTAGCATTCTTGAAAAAGATATACTCACGCATAGTTTCTTTAAGCTGCAAGGAAAACTATATATTGATTGATGAATGTGAAAGAATTGTATATTTCTTTCAGATCATATATTGAAAAGAGAACTGAATTGGAAACTGTTAAATATACATTCTAGTCAGTGCTCTGTTCCTTTGAGATGTTAGGCAGGCCAAATTGCTTAACTTTTCTGATCTTGTTTCTGCATATATAGTGAAAGAGTTGAGCTGGTGCTAGTTGTGACTTATAAAATTTTGTTTTTGAAGTAATTTTTTTCTTTTTTTCCTGTTGGCTAAAGTAATTTTTAAATATTTTGTAAATGGAGCAAAATGGGGACAAAAACATGAGAAGGGGTATCAATGTGAATTAATGCACCTTCTATCTGGCGAATATAATGTAACCCTTCTATTAATTACAATAACAAATGATATCTTAAAAAAATTGTAAATGTTGTACTCCATTGAGCACTTTCTTTTTTTCTCCATAAGGGTGTCTTGCTACTACAAGCACTAACAAGAAGCAATGGAGCAATCCAGAAAATTGTGGCTTTTGAGAATGCTTTTGAGAGACTACTGGACATTATTACAGAGGAGGGAAACAGTGACGGAGGTATAATATGAAGATGTTTTTGAACAGAATTCCTTAGGGCTCGCTGACTTCTCTTTTATTTTGCTCTAGCCTAGCACTCTACCACTTGAGCCATAGCGCCACTTTTGGCTTTTTCTGTTTATATGGTACTGAAGAATGAAACCCAGAGCTTCATGCATGCTAGGCAAGCGCTCTACGAATAAGTCACATTCCATGCCCTAAACTTGTTAGCTTTTAGGGAATATATTTGTAAGTAGAAATGAAAACTAATATGTCATGCTTTTTCTTTCACTGTCCTTTATCATGTTTGATACTTCTCAAAAGGAAAAAATTTGGGTTTCTAAAAAGAAAAATATCTATATTATGGGCTGAAAGTCTCAGGGCAATCATAGAAAACAGGTAAGTAGAAAATAATTGAGTTTGAAAGGGAAGGTTTTAATAGGAGAGTGAAGATTGTTATTGAAGATGAGACCACATAAAATGAGAGGTCTGTGTGTTAATTGGTCTGTTGACATTAAAAATCAACAGCTAGGCAAGGTGGCATATGCCTGTAACCCTAGTTCAGTAGGAGACAAATCTGAAGACTTGCCATTGAAAGCCAACCTGAGCAGAAAGTCTACAAGACTCTTTATGAATAACCAGCAGAAAGCTAGAGGTATGACTTAAGTGGTAAAACACCTACCTAGCATATATGAAGCTGTGAGTTGAACTCCAGATGCCACTAAATGATAAATTGAAAAAAATATCAAGAATGAAAGCAAAACTTAAGAGACTTTGAGCAAAATGCCACTGAGATTTTCATTGAACAAATTTGTCAATTGCAATCACTGGTAGCAGTTGTAATAGGAAGATAGATAGCTTTAGCCTCAAGGGAACAGAAGTTAATTTTATTTTTATAAGACGGTAGAGGATAGCCAGGTGTCATTGGCTCAAACGTATAATCCTAGCTCAGGAGACAAAGATCTGAGGATTGTGTTTGAAGCTAGTCTAGGCAGGAAGGCCTTTGAGACTCTTTATCTCCAATTAAACAACAAAAAGCCATATGTGGAGCTAGCTCAAGTTGTAGAATGGTAACTTTGAGCACAAAAAACTAAAGGACAGTGGCCAGCTCCTGGGTTCAAGCCCCAGGACTAGCACCAAAAAAAAAAAAAAAAAAAAAAGAAGAAGGTAGAGGAGCCATTACCTCCAGAAAGGAGACTCTGCTAGAAGGATCAAAGATTCAGCATTCCTGCCACTGAAAAAGTAAAGTTTATTACAGAAAAGGAACATTTCAAGAAGTAATCAAGAATATAATAGATTTTATTAACTGATATTTGAGAGTTTGAGAAGCATCATGAAAAATTTTGAAAGCATCATTAAATGAAGGTGCAGAAAATATTAAGCTTGGAGCTTTCATACTGAAACCAAATTCTAAAATCACCATGAAAACTTAGAAGATGTTTCAGGTTCATATCCTACCAGTAATGATGTGGTTAATCAATTTTAACATTGAAGAGGAAATAGTTGATGTACAATATGAAAGAAACCTACTGAAAATGTCTCACGGAGTAAAAGAGTATTAAGTAGAAATACTGAATCCTCCCAGAGAAGGAAGAAAGCTTTTTTTTTTTTTTTTTTTTTTTGCCAGTCCTGGGCTTGAGCTCAGGGCCTGAGCACTGTCCTTGGACTTTCTTTCTCAAGGCTAGAGCTCTACCACTTGAGCCTCAGCACTACTTCCGGCTTTTTTCTATATGTGGTACCGAGGAATCAAATCCGGGTCTTCATGCATGCTAGGCAAGCACTTTAACTACCAGGCCAAACTCCTGGCCCCAGGAAAAAGCTTTTATTCTTAGATGTTAATTATACTTATCTGGCTTTAGTGCAGAAATATGGATAGGATTAATGAGGCTGTATCTTCATGAATTTCTAACATCTGTGTATGACAATTGTTGCATTGTTATTTGGTCAACAACAGATAAGTGGATTGAAGCTAAAATGAAAGCTCAGGGAGTGAGCACAAATGCAGAATACAAGTTGCTTTCATGTTGGGGCAGTGCTGGTGTGATAACAGTGCATATTCCAAGGACAGGGTAAATAGATGTAAAGCCTCTTGGTGTACAATAGGGCTATTTTCTGAAGCATGATGGTATTTGATGAGATGAAAATTTTCTAATGAATTCTCCAAATGACTAAAATTTTGTTTGTTCCTAATAGATAAGGCCTTTTACAAATGAACACCTAAATCAAGACAAAGACAAAGAACTCTTAAAAATAATTTAGTATCGTCACAAATATTAGGAAAGATATATGTTAAGGAAACAAGAACAGTAGGCCGGGAGTTTGGCCTAGTGGTTAAAGTGCTTGCCTAGCATGCATGAAGACCCGGGTTCGATTCCTCGGTACCACATACATAGAAAAAAAGCCAGAAGTGGTGCTAAGGCTCAAGTGGTAGAGCTCTAGCCTTGAGAAAGTCCAAGGACAGTGCTCAGGCCCTGAGCTCAAGCCCAGGACTGGCAAAAAAAAAAAAAAAAAGAACAGTAGTTACTGCTTACATTGGTAGTGGCCATGATTTTTTTGCTTTTAAAATAAAAATTATTATGGTATCACTAGACACTGAGGTGAAGACCAGACTGTTTAACCTTGGTATTCTAGGAGGTTTTATTGTTTTGTTCTGTTTTTTTTGCCAGTTTTGGGCTTGAGCTCAGGGACTTTCTCAAGGCTAGAGCTCTACCACTTGAGCCTCAGCACTACTTCTGGCTTTTTTCTATGCACGTAGTACCAAGAAATTGAACCCAGGTCTTCCAGCATGCTAGGCAAGCACTCTACCACTAGGCCAAACTCCTGGTCCCTCTAGGAGGTTTTGTAAATGTAATTTTACTGATATATAATGTATGTATATAAACATGTAATTATACATTTATATATTTTATACATTTACATATATATTACATTTTGTAATATATATGTATATTGATGTGTAGGGGCTTGATAAAGGCCTAGGAGTTGTCTCTGAGCTTTCATGCTCGAGGCTAGCACTCTACCACTTGAGACACATCTCTACTTCCAGTTTTTTGGTGATTAATTAAAGGTAAGAGTCTCACAGACTTTGCTGTCAAGGCTATCTATGAACCAGGATCCTCAGGTCTCAACCCAGATTAATTTTATATATTTTTAAAAGATTATAGCATTATGACAAAAGATTCTTTCCCACCCCCATATGAACATATGGTTATTCTTGGGCGGGGGTGGGGGAAGCAGTTTTCTCTAGCATTTATTATTGAGATGTGTTTTCCACTCAACCAAAAAAAAAAAAAGTAAAGAGGAGAGGAAGTAAAAAAAGGAATGGAGGGCAAGGGAGAAGAAGGGAAAGGAAGAAAGGAAGGGAAGGAGGAAGGAAAAGTATATGCTCAGTAACATCATTTTGTAACTTTGGAAGTAAGTCATGCCTTGTGTTTTGGTCTCACTGAGTTATCAATTGACTAATCAAAATATCTTGAATTTAATGCTTTTCCCCTTAAAAACAGAACAAAAAGAAGTTTCTGAATAAACAACCCAGTCTTATGCTTAAGATTACTAAGAATTTTTTATTCTTGTGTCTTAGAATTTCTCTTCTGTACCTTATTAGTTACATTTGTAAATTCTTACATGGCAATTTCAATCACATAAGAAGAAATTTTCTAATGAACTTCCCAAATTAAATCAACTAACATTTTGCTTATTCCTGATAGATAAGGCTATATATGTGTCAATGATTTTTGTTGTTTTTTCTGATTCTGGGGCTTTGAACTCTGGTCCTGGGTGCTGTCCCTGAGTTTTTATGCTCAAGGCTAATGTGTCAGTGTTCTTGAAGGAAAACTAGAGGTCAGCTATGGTACAACTATGTCATAGTAGGAAGAATGGAAATGTGAGACTGAAGACTACAGCTAAAGGACAAGATGTGTTTCTTTTGGTGAATAAATAGAAGTACTTTGCCTAAAAGCATTGTCATAAATGAGCTAAAGGCAACAAATTGGGATATCTCACCAATTCAACTCTAAAATCTATGAACAGAATTTTTATTCTATTTCAACTATTCTAAATGCTGACAGTGTGTATTAGTGAAAATACCTAACCATAGATTTTACATGCATGTATATGTACATATATATATGTATATGCGCAGAGGAAATAGAATTTTTAATGCTTGAGCTTAAAGATATGTAAGGTTATCACTGTTTGTGGACAATATTGCTTTATACAGTTATTGTAGTTAAAAGGAATTTAATCCTATTAAATAAATACAGTGTATCTTCTTCTTCATTCTTCTTCCTCCTCCTCCTCCTCCTCTTCCTCCTCCTCCTCCTCTTCCTCCTCCTCCTCCTCCTCTTCCTCCTCCTCCTCCTCCTCCTCTTCCTTGTCCTCCTCCTTCTCCTCCTCCTTCTCCTCCTTCTCCTCTTTCCTTCTTCCTCCTCCTCCTCCTCCTCCTCCTCTTCCTCCTCCTCCTCCTCCTTCTTCTTCTTTTTCTTTGTGTCATGGGGCTTGAACTCTGGGCCTGGGTACTGTCCCGATCCTCAGCGCAAGGCTACCGCCCTACCTCTAGGCCTGGGTGTTATCCCTGAGCTCTTCAGCTCACGGCTACTGCCCTACCCTTTGAGCCACAGCCCCACTTCCAGTTTCTATTGATGAATTGGAGATAAGAGTCTCATGTTCTTTTGTGCCTGGGCTGGCTTTGAACCTCGATCCTCAAATCTCAGCCACCTCAATAGCTAGGATTATAGGCGTGAGCCACCGTGCCCAGCTGTATATTGTTCTTTAGTGATACTAATGTTAATAAGTTTTGATAACCCACTACCATTGGACCAGCCAGTGTATATTGTTCTTATGGAACTATTTCAGTGATAGAAATATTATCTCTTCATAAATAATTAAAAACTTACATTGTGCAAAAGAAACTGTTAAGAAAATTAAAAGATAGGCTATACTGGTAGAAACTAATTTGTAAAACTGGTGTATCTGTAAGAAAACTTACATATTAAGTATACCAGAAACTCTTAAAACTTAATAAGAAAAGCAAGTCAGTTAAAAAACGGGCAAGGGATCTGAACAGAAGTGTACAAATTTGCTCTTCCCCATTAGTAATAGTAAATTAAAACAATAAGATAGCACTATACACGTATTAAAATGGTAAATATCCACAACATTGACAGCATCAAATACTGGATAGGATATGGGGAAAAAAAAAACACCTCACTCATTGCTAGTAGGAAAGTAAAAAATAGTATAAGGACTTCAAAAGACACTTTAGAACTCCCTTACAAAATTAAATACAGCCAGGGCTAGTGGCTCATGCCTGTAATCCTAGTTAGTCAGGAGGCTGAGATCTGAGGATTATGGTTCAAAACCAGCCCGGGTATGTAAGTTGGTGAGACTCATCGTTAATTAACCATTAGAAAACCGAAAGTGACGCTTTGACTCAAGTGGTAGAGTGGTAGCCTTGAGCTGAAGAGCTCAGGGACAGTGCCCAGGCTAAGAGTTCAAGCCCTAGGATTGACCAAAAAACAAACAAAAAAACCCTAAGTATAATTTTAGCATAAGATCATTGGCATTTACCCAAGATAGTTTAACTTTTTTTTTTTTGCCAGTTCTGGGCTTGGGCTCAGGGCCTGAGCACAGTCCCTGGATTTTCTCAAGGCTAGGGCTCTACCACTTGATCCACAGCACCACTTCTGGCTTTTTGCTACGTATGTGGTACCGAGGAATCGAACCTGGGTCTTATGCATGCTAGGGAAGCACTCTACCACTAAGCCAAACTCCTAGCCCAATAGTTTAACGTTTATACCTGCATAAAAACCTACCTGTGGGGCCGGGAGTTTGGCCTAGTGGTTAAAGTGCTTGCCTAGCATGCATGAAGACCCGGGTTCGATTCCTCGGTACCACATACATAGAAAAAAGCCAGAAGTGGTACTGAGGCTCAAGTGGTAGAGCTCTAACCTTGAGAAAGTCCAAGGACAGTGCCCTGAGCTCAAGCCCAGGACTGGCCAAAAAAACAAAAAAAAAAACCTACCTATGCTAGGTGCTACGGTTTCCTGCCTATAATACTAGTTACTCAGGAGACTTCAGTTCTGAGAATCAAAGCCCTGTCAGGAGAATTCATGAGATTTTTCTCTGACATGAACTACCAAAAAAGCTATATGTGGAACCTTGAGCAAAGAAGCTCAGGGACAGCACCTAGATCTTGAGTTTCGTTCCAGCACTGGCACAGGGGGGAAAAAAAAAGTAAAAAATAAACCTACCTAGACATGAATGTTTATAGCAGCTTTATTCACAATTGCCAAAACTTGGAAGCATTCAAGATGTCCTTCAGTTTGTAATGGGATATACAAACTCCAATATATGTTTATATATACATATATATATATATACACACACGATGGGATATTACTTGACAATAAATAGAAATGACTTATTCAGATGTACCATCTTTAAATGTGTATTGCTAGTGATTTCAAATATATGATGGTCTGGGAAGGAAAATTTAAGAGACATAAGCTGGGAGTGTGGCCTAGTGGTAGATTGCCTGCCTACCATGCACAAAGCTCTGGGTTCGATTCCTCAGTACCACAGAAAAAGCCAGAAGTGGTGCTGTGTCTCATGTGGTAGAGTACTAGCCTTGAAAAACCCAAAGACAGTGCCCAGGCCCTGAGTTCAAGCACCAGAAATTTGTGTGTGTGTGTGTGTGTGTGTGTGTGTGTATGTGTATGTGAGAGAGAGAGAGAGAGAGAAAGAGAGAAATGTACATACATACATATATATACGCACACACATATATGTACATAGACATGTATCACTGGTTAACAGATTTGGAGGTGAGGGTAGCATGTGATAGACGAATTGCAGAGTATTTTCAAGGCAGTAGAACTATTTGTAGTAGTAGATATATGTTTATACATTTATCAAAATCCATAGAATTTCTTTCCTTTTCTTTCTTTCTTTCTTTTTTCTTTTTTTTTTTTTTTTTTTTGGCCTGTTCTGGACTTGAACTCCAGCCCTAGGACCTGTCCTTGGGCTTTTTCTTTTTTTTTTTTTTAAGTCTGTTTTATAGTCAAGATAACTTTATTTTTTTTATTTTTTTATTTTTTTGCCAGTCCTGGGCTTGAGCTCAGGGCCTGAGCACTGTCCTTGGATTTTCTCAAGGCTAGAGCTCTACCACTTGAGCCTCAGCACCACTTCTGGCTTTTTTCTATGTATATGGTACTGAGGAATCGAACCCAGGTCTTCATGCATGCTAGGCAAGCACTTTAACCACTAGGCCCCCTTGGGCTTTTTCAAGGCTAGAGTTCTACCACTTGAGCCACAGCATCAATTCTGGCTTTTTCTATGTATGTGTGTAGCAGAATTGAGCCCAAGACTTCTGCATGCTAGACAAGCACTGTACCACTAGGCCACGCTCCTGGTCCAAAACCCATAGAATTCTATAGTACAAAAAATGAGCCCTAACATAAATTATGAACTTAGCAGTGTATATAACATGTCACACTCATAAAAGTTGTTAATAATAGGGGAAATAGGAAAAAATATGTGGGACTTTTTGTCTCAGTTTTTCTGTAAACCTAAGACTACTAGAAAGAATATATAAATCCTCACTAGTTACAGCCCAAGTCTGAGTGTAGAGGAGCCTGCCTGTTATGAACATCCAGTATCAAGTCAGTCTGCTTTCTTGAGGAGTCAGGAATCCCTGACTGGTCTAGCCCTTGGTAAACAAAGATTAGTTGGAAAGTTTTACTGTGTTACACTAATGGAAGCTGTTGTGTGGATGGCACTGCTCTGGAGAGAGGCAGTAGTAAGAAGAGAAATAAAAGAGGGCTGGCTCACTGCTTCAATCCTAGCTATTCAGGAGTCTGGGATCTGAAGATCATGGTTCAAAGCCAGCCCAGGCATGAAAGTTCATGACACTGTTACCTCCAATTAACCACCAGAAAACGAGAAGTGGTGCTGTTTGCTCAAAGTGGTAGAGCACTAGCCTTGAGCTGAAGAGCTCAGGGACATCACCCAGGCCCAGAGTTCAAGCTCCACAACTGGTGTGACTTTGAACCGGGATCCTCAGATCTCAGCCCCCTGAGTAATAGGCACCTGGCAGGTCATTGGATTTTTTTTTTAATCATCATTCCAAAAAAATGATGTTTAGTCTTCAACTTGGATGAAAAAACAAGGCACTGTGGTGAGTAGATAAGTGGACAAATGTCAAGAGATTGTAACTGGTTTGTGGCCTGTGTATATCAGGAGTCAGATAAATAGATGGCTTTGCTGTACTGAAGAGATGCTGAACAGATTTGTGTTAAAAATGTTGTGTAACAGCCTACCAACCCATGAGAGCCTTAGTCCAAACCTCAGTACTATTAAAGAAGAATATACATAACTTGGGGCTGGGATGCAGCTCAGTGGTAGAGCATTTGCCTACCATGTACAAGCTTTAGTTTCAATCCCCAGTAACAAAGCAGAAAAGACAAAAACAAAACAACCAAGTGTTTGGGGATTGAATTTTTCTTCTTTCAGCCTTAATATTTCCATTTTATACTCTCTCCCCAGGTATAGTTGTGGAAGATTGTTTAATTTTGCTCCAAAACTTGCTGAAAAACAACAATTCCAATCAGAATTTTTTCAAAGAAGGTTCATATATTCAACGTATGAAGCCTTGGTTTGAGGTTGGAGATGAAAATTCAGGCTGGTCTGCACAAAAAGTGACTAATTTACATCTAATGCTACAGGTATGCATCCTTACATGTAAACATGATAAGAATTTTTATCATTTCATTCTTCAAAGGAAATGAAGTTGCTTGTATTTGATAAAACTAAGATCATCAATTTTTTAAAATAATTTTTTATTGTGACTAATAGAAGGGTTACATTATAGTCACCAGATAGAAGGTGCATAACTTCACAAACATTGATACCCTTTCTCATGACATGGTCCCCATTTCCCTCCTATCCTCCCCCACTTATCTTGATTTCCCACCTTCCCTATCCAATTTCAAATAACCAATTAAGCACATATAAAATATATCAGATAACAAGGTGAAAAATTGTAACAATATGAGATAACCAAGGGATAGCAAAAGAGAGATAACATAGTACAATAAGGACAACAATCACTCATTATATGGCTTTTGTTTCCTTATCATTTAGTGTCGAACTATTTGGCCTAATGTCTCTAGATTTGGTTATATTGTAAATCTCTGCTAGGAGAGCCCAAGGTTTCTACTGATTATGACAAATGAGGGAGACTTTTGGGCCTATGTTCCTTTGAGTCTGGCTTACTTCACTTAATATGATTTTTTCTAAGTCTTTCCATTTCCTTACAAATGGGGCGATATCATTCTTTCTGACAGCTGCATAGAATTCTATTGTGTATAAATACCACATCTTGTTGATCCACTCATTTGAGGGACATCTGGGTTGGTTCCATATCTTTGCTGTGGTAAGTAGTGCTTCAATAAACATCATTGTGCTAGTGGATTTAGTATGTCCTTGTTTCTGGACAATTGGGTAAATGCCAAGTAGTGGAATTGCTGGGTCATAGGGGAGCTCTATGTTTAGTCTTTTGAGGAACTGCCATACTGCTTTGCATAGTGGTTGAACGAGTTTGCACTCCCACCAACAGTGTAGTAGTGATCCCTCCTGGCCACATCCCCTCCAGCATCTGTTGTCATTCATTTTCCTGATCCTGGCCATTCTAGCTGGAGTGAGGTGGAATCTTAGAGTTGTTTTGATTTGCATTTCTTTTAGATCATCAATTTTTTTTTTCAAATGAGCATTAAAAAATCTCAGAGCCTAGGCACCGTCCGAGAGCTTTTTTTGCTCAAGGTTAGCACTGTACCACATGAGCCACGGGTCTATTTCTGTTTTTTTGGAGGCACTAATTGAAGATAAGAGTCTCATGGACTTTCCTCTCAGTGCCTGCTTTGAACTGTGATCCTCAGAACCAAGCCTCCTTAGTAGCTAGAATTACAGGTGTGAGCACCAGGCTCAAATTTTTCTTTTTCTTTTTTCATTATCCCCCCTCCATAAAATCTTTTTTTAATGTAAGTTGAAGTCATATTCAAAAATAGACATTCCTCCCACCCATCACTTAACTTTAATAATTATAATCATCACACAATATTGTTTGCTTATTTTATTCCTCTTAATTCTACGGTATGACTTTAAAATAAATTCAGATGTAGTATTTAGTATTCAGAATGCGAAGTTCCAATTAATTTAGTCAGTAAATATTTTACTCAAAGCTAAGTATTAGATTGTGGGAAATGAATGAAACTGTCCTTCTTTCCACAGATTTATAATTTGAATTTTAAAACGCCCAATGTTTATGTGCCTCTGATCATATAAAGGAATATTTATCTAAATAAACCAGGAAATAGTAATAAGATGGTTTTTTTTCTTTTCATTTTTTTTCTGTCTTGTCTGTCTTCGTTTATCTGTAACCCTTTTGTACATCATCATTTTTTATTTTTTATGTTTTATTAAATAATTTATTAACATTGATTTTTACATCATATTTCAAATGACATGTTTAACAAACAAGTATTCAGGAGGGGAATCTTTATATACAATCACTGGCACTTAGATTTTAGAACATAATTAAAATTAGGCTGAGGGTTTGTATGTCATAAATTTTTATGTCTGTGTAGTTGTGTTTATATTTTTATTTATTAAAGAATTTATTAACATTGATTTTTACATCATATTTCAAATGACGTGTTTAACAAACAAGTATTCAAGAAGGGAATCTCTATGTACAATCACTGGCACTTAGATTTCAGAACATAATTAAAATTAGGGTGAGGTTTATATGTCATAGATACATATTAATCTATGTAATAAAACATTATATAGTTGTGTTTATATTTCCAATACCATGTCCATAGCATTGGGTGCGCAAATAGTGAGTCATCGCTCTTGTACTGTTTGGTTCTAATAGCCACATATTAAGGATACCATGTGCCTTTTGTTCCTTTGGTCTTGACTTGTCTCACTCAACATGATTCGCTCTAGATTTCATCCACTTCTCTGCGAATGCCATTATTTTGTCTTGTCTGTTGGCTATATAGAATTTCATTGTATATATATACCACATTTTTTGATATCCATTCATCTGCAGTAGGGCATCTGGATTATTTCTATCACTTGGCTATTGTGAATAGTACAGAGATGAACATAGCTGAGCAGGTGTCCTAATCATATCCTGGGTTCTGATGTTCAGGATAGATACCCAGGAGTGGTATGGCGGGATCGTAGGGAAGGTCAATTTTCAGATCTTTAAGAAACCTCCACACTGCTTTCCAGAGTGGCTGAACTTGCTTACAATCCCACCAGCAGTGCAATAGGGTTCCTTTTTCTCCACAACCTCGCCAGCATCTGGCATTGTTTGAGTTCAAAGTCTTGGCCATTCTAATTGGGGTATCTTAGGGTTGTTTGTATTTACATTTCCTTTATGACCATGGATGATGAGCATATTCTCATACGCTTTTCTGCCATTTTAACCTCTTCTTTTGATAAGTCTCTTGTTAGTTCCCTTGCCCATTTAGTGATTGGTTTGTTGGGTTTGGGGGGGTACATCATCTTTTAATACAATATAAATATATTTAAACACCAAGTTGACAAATCACCTGTTCTTTTATTTAAGCTTCATGGCATTAATAGCATGGAGTTAAGGAAGAAAACAACATAGTAGAATGTTTCTCTTTTTTTCTTTTTTTTTTTTTTTTTTGCCAGTCTTGGTCCTTGAACTCAGGGCCTGAGCACTGTACCTGAGATTTCTCAAGGCTAGCACTCTACCATTTGAGCCATAGTATCATTTCCGGCTTTTTCTGTATATGTGGTACCAAGGAATCAAACCCAGAGAGCTTCATTCTTGCCAGGCAAGCACTCTACCACTAGGCTAAACTCCCAACCCAACATAGTAGTAGTATGTATGTATGTATGTATGTATTTATTTATTTATTTATTTATTTATTTATTTATTTATTTTTGCCGGTTGTAGGGACTGAACTCAGGGCCTGAGCCCTATCCTTGGGCTTTCTCAAGGCTAGAACTCTACCACTTGAGCCACAGTACCATTTCCAGATTTTTTTCTAGGTATGTGTTCCGAGGAATCAAAACTGAGTCTTCATGCGTGCAAGCACTCTTACCACTAGGCCAAATTTCTAGCCCCATAGTAGTATTTTACATATTTACTACATCTGACATGGAACCAATCCAGATGCCCCTCAGTAGATGATTGAATCACGAAAATGTGGTATTTATACACAGTGGAATTCTATGCTGCCATCAGAAAGAATGACATCGCCCCATTTGAAAGGAAATGAAAAGACTTGGGAAAAATCATATTAAGTGAAGTAAGCCAGACTCAAAGGAACATAGGTTCAATGGTTTCCCTCATTTGTAGTAATTAGTACAAACCTAAGATTCACTTAGCAGAGAATTACAATAGCTCAAATTCTAGATACATAAGGCCATATAGAATGAGGCCAAATTAATGGACCTCCAGGACATGGAAATAAGAACTTAATTATGAGTGACTGTTGTTCTTAATGTATTATGTTTTTTATTCTCATGTTGCCCTTTGGTTAATCTCTTATTGTTACAGTATCTGACTTTGTTACCTGGTATATTATATATATATATATATATGTTTATTTGTTTATTTGAAATAGGAGGGGGAAAAAAGATAAGGGGAGGGATGGGGGAAGGAAAATAGGGACAAAAACATGAGAAGAGGTATCAATGTTTGAGAAGTAATGCACCTATCTGGCAAATATAACTATAACTCCTCTATACGTTAAAATAAAATAAATTTAAAAAAATAAAAACATATTTACTATATCTGAGAAAATTTTGAACTCCTTAAATTTATTTCCCTTCTGGTTTATGTAAGTTTATACCAGTGGCTAAATTATGAACTTTAGTGATTCTTGTGGGTCTTTGACTGTTTCTGGGTATATGTGCATTTCTGAAGTTGTGGATCTCAAAACTAGTAAGTTAACCTATTCTGTAAGTAGAGTCTGAGTATTATTCACACCTAGAGAATTGCCTGCATAGGACTGGTAATTAGGTTGGTCCCATGCCCCAGTTTTACTAGGACAGGATTCATTTTTATAATTACTACTGTTTTCCTTTATCATTTTAAAAGCGTCCTGGTTTGGGTATAAATCATGTCATTACCATATGTAGGTTATAACTAAAAACAGTTATGAAAGTATTTTACCTAGGAACATGGTTACAGTGTCAGTTCTATTTATACTTCCAATTTCATTGTTGCTGTTTTCACATGTCAGTATTATAGACATAATAGTTTTTGTTTTGTTTTGCCAGTCCTGGCACTTGAACTATGGGCTTGTCAACCACTTTACAACTAAGCCACATTCCCAGCCAGTTGTTTTTGCTGGTCCCAGGGCTTGAATTAAATGCCTGAGTACTGTCCTTAAGCTTTTTTTTCTTTGCTCAGGGCTAGCACTTGGTCACTTGATGATACCACCACTTCTGGCTTTTTTGTTTGTTTGTTATTGGATAAATTAGATACTGGGTGCCCATGGCTCACATCTGTAATCCTTGTAACTCAAAAGTCTGAGATCTAAGGGTCGTGGTTCAAAGCCAGCATGGGCAGGAAAGTCCATAAGTTTTTTTTTTGTTTTGTTTTGTTTTGTTTTTTTTGCCAGTTGTGGGGCTTGAATTCAGGGCCTGAGCACTGTCCTTGGACTTTCTCAAGGCTAGAGAGCTCTACCACTTGAGCCACAGCACCACTTCCAGCTTTTTTCTATGTATGTGGTACCGAGGAATTGAACCCCGGTTTTCAAGCATGCTAGGCAGGCACTCTACTCCTAGGCCAAACTCCTGGCCCCTTTATAGATCGTACATTCTTGGGGGTTTGTTTTTTTGTTGTTGTTGTTGTTATTGTTTTTGCCAGTCCTGAGGCTTGAACTCAGGGCCTGGGCACTGCCCTTGAACATTTTTTGCTCAAGGCCAGCCCTTTGCCACTCAAGCCACAGCACCACTTCCGGATTTTTCTATGTATGTTGTACCAAGGAATTGAACCCAGGTGTTCATGCATGCTAGGCGTACTCTACCACTAGCCTATGCTCCCTGCCTCATAATTAACTACCAGAAAACTGGAAGTGCTGCTGTGGCTCAAAGGGCTAGCTTTGAGAATAGAAGCCCAGGGACAGCACTCAGACCCTGAGTACAACCAACAAAAAAAGTCTCATAGACATTCCTGCTTGGGCTAGCTCTGAACTATGATCCTCAGATCTCAGCCTCCAGAGTAAGTAGGATTATAGGCATGAGCCACTGGTGCCTGGCCAGTTGTTAGTTTTAACATCTCTAAATATTTTCATACCCTTTCTTTTAGACCTAAGTAGTTCATCATTCTTTACCTAAATACTTAACTTCATTCATTATTGACTATTTATGTTCTAAATCCTTATTTGAGATATAAAAATGGCCAAAGCAGTTGCTATTCTCTGGGAGTGCACAGTCATTTAGAAGAGATAAACTTAAGCAAACAACATAATGTAATAATGTAGCATAATGTAATAGGTGATGTTACAGTTAACATCCCCTCACTCTAGCTTAACAGATGAGGTGCTTCATACAGATTCTTTCATTTGCATAAATCAGATTTGCCTTAAGCCTTTATGTATCTTTAAAAGGCAGATTTTTTTTTCTCATTTTTTACAGCTTGTGCGAGTACTGGTTTCTCCCACCAACCCTCCTGGTGCTACCAGTAGCTGCCAGAAGGCTATGTTCCAATGTGGATTATTGCAGCAGCTTTGCACTATCCTCATGGCTACTGGAATTCCTGCTGACATCCTGACTGAGGTATGTAAACAAAGGCAAAAACCATTCTGTAGAAATGAAAATCAGGAATCATCAGACGAATTAGACATTCACTGAAAGAAAGATAATAATTATTAGTGTGGGCTCCGGTGGCTCACACCTGTAATCCTAGCTACTCAGAAGGCTGAGATTTGTGGATCATGGTTCAAAGCCAGGCCAAGCAGGAAAATTCATGAGAACTCCTATCTACAATTAATCATAGAAAAAGCTGGAAGTATGGGGCGGGAGTTTGGCCTAATGGTAGAGTGCCTGCCTAGCATGCACAAAGACCTGGGTTTGATTCCTTGGTACCACATACTAGGGAAAACAAAAAAGCCAGAAGGGGTGCTGAGGCTCAAGTGGTAGAGCTCTAGCCTTGAGAAAGTCCAAGGACAGTGCTCAGGCCCTGAGCTCAAGCCCAGGACTGGCAAAAAAAAAAAAGGAAGAAAGGAAGGAAGGAAGAAAGAAAGAACAAAAGAAGGAAGGAAAGAAAGAGGAAAGAAAGAAAGAAAGAAAGAGAGAGAGAGAGAGCTGGAAGTGGTGCTATGGCTCAAGTGTTCACCTTGAGCAAAAGTTGATCGGTGACAGCACCCAGGTCCAGAGTTCAAGCCCCAGGACTGACAAAAAAGAAAAAGCTGTTTTATGTCAAGTTTCTTACTGACCTTAGTAAATGACAATTATGATGGTATTCTAAAAGCAATACTCATTCTTAAAGTTTTGCAGTGTAAAGCTTAACAAATTTATCCAGAAACATTTTCCATTAATTTTATTAATGAAATTTTATTCATGAAAATTAAATTTCAGGGGCCAGCAGTTTGGCCTAGTGCTTAGCATGCACGAAGACTTGGATTTAATTCCTCCGTATCATATACACAGAAAAGGCCAGAAGTGGGCCAGGAGTTTGGCCTAGTGGTAGAGTGCTTGCCTAGCATGCACGAAGACCCAGGTTCAATTCCTTGGTACCACATGCATAGAAAAAAGCTGGAAGTGGTGCTGAGGCTCAAGTGGTAGAGCTCTAGCCTTGAGAAAGTCCAAGGACAGGGCTCAGGCCCTGAGCTCAAGCCCAGGACTGGCAAAAAAAAAAAAAAAAAGGCCAGAGTGGTGCTGTGGTTCATGTGGTGGAGCTCTAGCCTTGAGAAAGCCAAAGGACAGTGCTCAGCCTGGGACTGGCAAAAAACAAAAACAAAAAAGAAAAGAAAATTAATTTTCATTAATTTTATTAATGAAGTCTATGAAGAGGAGTACCTAGTATGATTCATAGTTTTACTTTTGGGGGGGAGGGGGATGTATGTGGGAGAACAGTACTAAGATCTGGATTCAAGGCCACTCCATTGCAAGTATGACATAATATGGCTGAGCCATACCTTTAGCCCTATTTTTCTCTGGTTATTTTTAGGCTATATTTCCACCTCCCATCAAGCACACATCTGAGCAGTTATCCCCCTGTTTTATATTTCCTAGTGGTTCATATCCTCTTACCACTTCTGGCCTTTTCTGTGTGCGCAGTACCAAGGAATCAAACCCAGAGTTTCGTGCATGCTAGTGAAGCACTCTACCACTAGGTCACACTTCTGGCCCATTTACTTACTTTCTATATTAATAGTCTCTTAAATTCCCCATTAATTCCCTATCCCCAGCCTCTGCCGCACAGCTCTGGTGCTGGGACTTTCTACTTCTGGAGTTATTTACAGGCTACGTGTAGAATTCAGAACTGGAAATAACCATTATTCAACTTTTAGAAAATCATTGCAGTGTTACTGTTAAGAAGTATAGTCTTTTATTTAGGTGGTTAAATAGTAGAACATAAATCAAGCCAATAGACTTGGAAGAAGAAAGAATGGAAAAAGAAGGGCAAATAACTATAACATATTTCAAGAAGATATGAGAGTAGCACAGAGAAACAATAAAAGCTGATGATCAGTAAAGGATAGGGAAGAGAAATAGACTGGAGTTGGTGGAAATAGTAGGAGGGAGGTGTATCTGGAAAGGAGATAAAGATTGAAGCTAGGTATTGGCAGATCATGCTTGTAATCCTGGCTACTCAGGATAATGAGTTCTGAGGTACAAGGTTCAAAGCCAGCCCAGACAAAAAAGTTGGTGAGACTCTTCAGTTAAGCACAAAAAGCCCAAGCAGAGCTGTGATTTAATTGGTACAGTGTCAGCTTCGATCTAGAAACCAAAGGGACAATGCCTAGGGTACTATCAAAGTAAGACTATTCCCAACTATGAAAACAGAACAAGGAAATCTGTTGAGGACACTAGTCTTGGTAGGAAGGGCATAGGGAGTGTGGTGGACGGTATGAAGTTGATCAGAATACAGCATCAACATGTGTGGATACGTAACAATAAAACCCCACCCTCAGAAAACTGGTATAAGCCAAGTAAAAATAAGCCGAGCACAGTTGCATTCCTAGCTAAATAGGAAGATCACAATCCTGGGGTGATTCCAGGCAAAAAATGCAAGACATTATCTGAAGACTAAAGCAAAAAGAACTACTAGGAGTGTGACTCAAGTGATAGAATAAATCTCTTGAGTTCAAACCCTAGTACCACCAAAACAGTAATAAATAATAATGAGGAAAATAATGATGCTGATGACTAGAGAAGGGAGAGGAGGAAATACACATGGGAAGCAAACTGAGAAGTCAAACTTCCAACTTGGACAATATCTCAAAGCATTAAATAACAGCTAATTTTTATTCTTTTTAATGGGTCATGGGGTTTGAACTCTGGGCCTGGGCACTGGCCCTGAGCTCTTCAGCTCAAAGCTACCGCCATACCACTTGAGTCACAGCCCCACTTCCCGTTTCCTAGAGGTTAGTTGAAGATAAGATTCTCAGATTCTTTTGTGCCTGGGCTGGCTTTGAACCTGGATCCTTAGATTTCAGCCTCCTGAGTAGCTAGGATTACAGTTGTGAGCCTCCATGCCCAGCTCATAACAATTAATTTTTATTGTTTCTTTATCACCTGTCAATTCTTGTTACTCTCAAGCATTTATATTTCTCTCAGTCTATTGGGCAGTACAAATTCCATTCTGTCAAAATTACAACATAAAAAAGTAATAAGTCTGTAGCCATTCTGAATTTTTTATTTTTATTTTTGGCCAATCCTGGGCTTGAACTCAGGACCTGGGCACTGTCCCTCAGCTCTTCAATTCAAAGCTATTGTTTTACCCCTGGAGCCACAACCCCACTTCCAGTTTTCTAAAGGTTAGTTAAGAGTCTCTTGGACTTTAGTGCCCGGACTGGCTTTGAACCATGATCCTCAGATCTCAGCCTCCTGAGTAGCTAGAATTACATGGTGAACCACCGTATCCAGCTATTTTTTTTTTTATATTAACTAGGAATTGCATTCAGGGTATAGAGCTTGCTAGATGGGCTCTGCAGCTTGAAACCTTCACTCAACCCCTTTTTCATTAGTTATTTTTGGCATAGGATCTCACTTTCATGCCTAGACTAGCCTGGACCTCAGTTTCTTTCTGGCATAGCTATAATAGCTGTGCCCAGCTGTTGGTTGAGGGGGGTCTGCCTAACTTTGCTACAGCTGGCCTTAAACCACAATCTTCCCTGTCCCCTTAGGAGTAGCTGGAATTATAGTTATAAGCCACCACATATGGCCTCTAATCTTTGTTTAATGTGATCTGCTTTTTCATTTAAGAAACTTTTGAGATCTTTTCTTTATTTCTGGTTTTCTTGAATTTACTGATAATAATGCTATGATATAGACTTTCTTCCCATCCCTGTATTGTTTTGGCCACTCACTGGGTCCTTCCTGCAGCTTTGTTAATAGATTTTTAGACTTTATGGATCTAGTTGTTTCTGGGGTTTTTTTGTTGTTGTTTTTAATTATCTTCAAATAGTTGTACAAAGAAGTTTCACTCGCATTCTCTCAAGTTTCAAGTTCCATTTGTTCCACTCCACTTAGCACCTTTTTTTAATTTTTTAATTTTTATTTTTTTATTGTTGGGATAATCTATAGAGGGGTTACAGTTACATTTGTGAGGTAGTTGATGAATTACTTCTCACACATTGATATCCCCTCTCATGTTTTTGTCCTCATTTACCCCTCACCCCCTCCCAATCATCTTTTTTTCCCCCAATTCCCTTTCCTATTTCAAATAAACAAATAAATATATATACAATATACCAGGTAACCAAATCAGATAGATACAGTAACAATATGAAATTAACCAAAGGACAAAAAAAGAGAACACAGTACATTAAGAAAAACAATCACACAAGATAAAGCTCTTTTTTCCGTATCCTAGAGTTCCTTTCATTTAGACTCATCCTATATGACCTTATATACCTAAGTTTTGGACTATTGTAATCCTCTGCTAGGAGAGTCCTAGATGTGTACTATTTATTGCAAATGAGGGAAACCATTGAGCATATGATTCTTTGAATCTGGCTTACTTCACTTAATATGACTTTTTCCAAGTTTTTCTATTTCCTTTCGAATGGGGTAATGTCATTCTTTCTGATGGCTGCATAGATTTCCATTGTGTATAAGTGCTACATCTTATAGATCCAATCAACTACTGAGGGGTATCTGTGTTGATTCCATATCTTCGCTATGGTAAATAATGCTGCAGCGAACATCGTTGTGCCTAGTGGCTTTAGTATATCCTTGTTTCTGGACATTTGGGTAAATGTCAAGGAATTTCTGGGTCATAGGGGAGCTCTATCTTTAGTCTTTTGAGGAATCATGCTTTCCAGAGTGGTAGAACGAGTTTGCACTCCCACCAACAGTGTAGTAGTGATCCCTCCTGGCCGCATCCCCGCCAGCATCTGTCCTTATTAGATTTCTTGATCATGGCCATTCTAACTGGAGTGAGGTGGAATCTCAAAGTTGTTTTGATTTGCATTTCTCTTATGGCCGGAGATGTGGAGCATTTTTTCATGTGTCTATAGGCCATTCTTATTTCCTCTTCAGAGAAATCTCTCTTTAAGTCTTTAGCCTTTCTGCAATTCTATTAATTAATTAACATACTTTCTGGACCTGGTTTATCTTTTAAACATTAATTGGTTTATTTCTAGTTGACAAAAGTAAGATATACTCACATACCACAGTTTTTGAAATAATTTATCTCATTCTGTTTTCTTTAAAATTTTTAAAATTAATGTGTGTCTGCGCGCGCGCGTGTGTGCTTGTGTGTGCATGCCCTGGTATTAGGGCTTGAACCCTGCGCCTAGGTGCTATCTCAAAGCAGATGCTGTAATACTTGAGTTACAGCTATATTTCTAGCATCTCTTAGACTTGAGTGCCCTAGCTGGCTTCAAACTGCAATCTTTAGATCTCAGCTTGTTGTTGTTGTTGTTGTTGTTGCTGTTGCTGCTGCTGCTGCTGCTGCTGCTGCTGCTACTGTTGTTACTGTTGTTGCCAGTCTTGGGGTTTGAACTCATGGCCTGGGCACTATCCCTGAACTTCTTTTGCTCAAGGCTACCACTTTGCCACTTGAGCCACAATGCTACTTCTGTCCTGTCAAACCCAGGGCTTTATGCATGCTAGGCAAACACTCTACCACTAAGCCGCTTTCCCAGCCTAAGAATTTTTTTGTTTTGTTTTGTTTTGTGGGTCATGAGGCTTGAACTCGGCCTGGGCGCTGTCTCTGAGCTTTTCATCTCAAGGCTACCACCCTACCCCTGGGCCTAGGCATTGTCCCTGAGCTCTTCAGCTTAAGACTACCACCCTACTCTTAAGCCAAGCCCCACTTCCCATTTTCTAGAGGTTAATTGGAGGTCCTTTTGTGCTCGGGCTGGCTTTGAACATTGATCTTCAGATCTCAGCCTTCTGAGTAGCTAGGATTACAGATGTGAGCCACTATGCCCCTGGCTTGAAATCTGTTCTCTTATTACATTTTAAGTCATTTTTTTTCGTTCTATTTGTAGAAATGCTTCTCATCTCTTAGAATGTGTGATTAGTTTCAGCTTTTGAGATTTTTAAATATTTGTGGTCAAGTTATTTGTAATTATAGGACCATTTTTAATATTTTAATACCTTATCTTAGATTATACACAAAGTGCTGTAACTAATTTGGAGGTGGGAGGTCATCTGAACTTTGGCATTTATAATCAAAAAGTAGGGTATAATATTTTCTTCCTTTAAAAGCAAATTTTCTTGACTTATTTTCTATATATGTTCTTTTTCTCTATTACCAGACCATAAATACAGTATCAGAAGTTATTCGAGGCTTCCAAGTAAACCAAGACTACTTTGCTTCTGTAAATGCACCTTCCAACCCACCAAGGTAGGAAAGAGAAAATACTGGTATTACTCGAATCCAATTAAGTAAATGCTTAGTCGTTAATATATCTCTCTCTCTCTCTCTCTCTCTCTCTCTCTCTCTCTCTCTCTCTCTCTCTCTCTCTCTCTCTCTCTCTTTCTCTCATACACACACACACACACACACACACACACATACACACACACACACACACTTTACTTTTCTTTTCTTTTTCCTGGTCCCTGTACTGGGTTTTTAACTCAAGGTCTCACTGTCCCTTAGCTTTTGCTCAAGGCTAGTGCTCTGACAATTGAGCTCCAGCTGCAGTTTGAGCTTTTTAATGGTTAATCAGAGATCATTCCTCATGTACTTTCCTGCCCAAGCTAGCTTTGAGCCTTGATCCTCAGATAGCAGACTCCCGATAGGTAGATTTATAGACACGAGCCACTAGCAAACAGCTAGGTCTTACTCTTTTAAAAGATATTTAGTTATGCATTATAAAACTAGAATTGTTTGACAGTATAAACATATTGGTATGTTAAGAGTGTGTGGTCTAGTTGAGTGTCAGTGGTGTTTTCATGCATATAGTACTAGCTACTCTCAGGAGGCTGAGATCTGAGGATCTTTGTTCAAAACCACTCCAGGGAGAAAAGGCTTTGAAGCCTTGTAGCCTGTAAAAAACAACAACAACAACAACAAAAAACAAACCTAGAAGTAAGAAGTGTGATTCAGGTGGTAGCACCAGACTTGCAGTAAAAAGCTAAGCAATGAGGTATTTAGGTTCAGATGTCACCTTTCCACTTCTCAGGTAAGGTAAACAAATCACTTTTCTTAGCTGCATTTTCCAGATAGATAACATAGCAAATCACTTTATTTTTTATAAACTGCAGTTTCCTTCTCTGCAGCTTATAAATTTGGGAACCCTTAACTTGATGGTGTCTTATTCCTCTTCATTTAACAAAAATGACTAGTAATAGATTTATGTATTTAGGTTGTAATGCTTCATTTCATTCTTTTCTTTTTAAATTCCACAGGCCTGCAATTGTAGTACTTCTCATGTCCATGGTTAATGAAAGGCAGCCATTTGTACTGCGATGTGCTGTTCTCTATTGTTTCCAGTGTTTCTTATATAAAAACCAAAAAGGACAAGGAGAAATTGTGGCGACACTTTTACCTTCCACTATTGATGGTAAATAATTTGGTCCTAAGACCAAATTGCTTTTCAAGCTTTTATTTAAATCTTCAACTCATGCTTTAGCCTGAAATATCTTTGTATGTTTAAGACAAAAAAAAATTTTTTTAATAATATTTTGGATATATGACTTTTTTGTTTTTTTTTTTTTTTTGCCAGTCCTGGGCTTGAGCTCAGGGCCTGAGCACTATCCTTGGACTTTCTCAAGGCTAGAGCTCTACCACTTGAGCCTCAGCACCACTTCCAGCTTTTTTCTACATATGTGGTACCAAGGAATCAAACCCGGGTCTTCATGCATGCTAGGCAAGCACTTTAACCACTAGGCCAAACTCCCGGCCCCTATTTTCTTTTTTTTTTTTTTTTTTTTTTTTGTCAGCCGTGGGGCTTGAACTCAGGACCTAGGCACTGTCCCTGAGAGCCTCTTTTTTTTTTTTTTTTTTGTGCCAATCCTGAGGGCTTGGACTCAGAGCCCTGTCCTTGGGCTTTCTCAAGGCTAGTGCTCTACCACTTGAGCCACAGCACCACTTATGTCTTCTTTCTGTGTATGTGGTTCCAGGGAATCGAACCCAGGGCTTTATACATGCTAGGTAGGCATTCTACTATTTGGCCATGCTCCTGGCCCTGTCCCTGAGCTTCTTTTGCTCAAGGCTAGCACTCTACCACTTGAGCCATAGTGCCACTTCTGGCACTCTTTATGTGGTACTGAGATGTCAAACCCAGGCCTTCATGCATGCTAAGTAAGCACCCTACCACTAAGCCACATTCCCAACCCTGGAAACTGTTTCTTAATACTACTAATTAGCAAGTATTTAGATACTGTTTTCCTTTGTATATAAAACAATTTTAATTTTTTTTTTGTCAGTGTGGGACTTGAACTCTGGGCCTGGGCACTGTCTCTGAGCTCTTCAGCTCAAGGCTACCAACCTACCCTTGAGCCACAGTGCCACTTCCGTTTTTCTGGTGATGAATCGAAGATAAGAGTTCCATGGACTTTTAGTGTCCAGGCTGGCTTTGAACCTCGATCCTCAGATTTCAGCCTCCTGAGTAGCTAGGATTACAGGCATGAGCCACCTCACCCAACTTAAAAATGGTTTTAAAACAAATGTTTAGGTACTGTTGATACTATTTTTTATATGTGTAGAAAACAATTATAAAATTTGTTTTAAAATTTTATTTCCACATAATCAATGTCTAATAGCTATTACCTTCTGTTTGGCCTCTTTATAGCAACAGGTAATTCAGTCTCAGCTGGTCAGTTGTTATGTGGAGGTTTGTTTTCTACTGATTCACTTTCAAACTGGTGTGCTGCAGTGGCCCTTGCCCATGCTTTGCAAGAAAATGCTACTCAGAAAGAACAGTTGCTCAGGGTTCAACTGGCTACAAGTATGGGCAACCCTCCAGTTTCTTTACTGCAACAGTGTACCAACATCCTGTCACAGGTAAAGCATTCTGTGAAACTTCTCTGAGGAGAACAAGCTTCAGCTATCTGTTTTCATGTCAGTGATACAGGACTTAATATGTTCTTAGACCATTCAGATGAGGCTGGGCACTAGTGGCTCACACCTGTAATCCTAGCTACTCAAGAGGCTGAGATCTGAGGATCACTGTTCAAAGCTAATCTGGGCATGAAAGTCCAAGATACCTTATCTCCAATTAACCACCAGAAAACTGGAAGTGGTACTGTGGCTCAGCATGGCAGAGCACTAGTCTTGAACTGAAGAGCTCAGGAACAGGGCCCAGGACCATAGTTCAAGTCCTATGACAGACAATTAGAAAAGAAAAAAAATTCAGATGAGAAGGGGGAAAGTGCTTATATGCTTCCTGGTTTTGTTTTTTTTGTTTTTTTTTTTTTAAGGGAAGGGTAAGTTGGGAGAGAGGGATTTGTGGACCACTTTATTTTTTTATTTTTATTTATTTATTAAAAAAATTTTTTTTGCCAGTCCTGGGGCTTGATCTTAGGGCCTGAGCACTGTCCTTGGGCTTGGGCTTTCTCAAGGCTAGAGCTCTAGCACTTGAGCCACAGCACCACTTCCAAACTTTTTTCTATGTATATGGCACTGAGGAATTGAACCCAGGTCTTCATGCATGCTAGGTAAGCCCTCTACCACTGGGCCAAACACCTGGCCGCTTACTGTTTTAACTAAAAACAATTTTGTAGTGAGGAAATAACAAATATTTTTGTTTATTTATTTATTTTTGCTGGTTTTGGAGCTTGAACTCAAGAGCCTGTGTGTGCTCAAGGCTAGTGATTTACCATTTGCCCTAGAGCTCCACTTTGGGCCTTTTCTCTTTATGTGGTACTGAGGAATGGAACCCAGGGCTTCATGAATGTTAGGCAAGCACTGTACCACTAAGCCACACTCCCAGCCCCCTTAATAAATTTATTTATTTATTTATTTATTTTGCCAGTCCTGGGGCATGAACTCAGCCCAAGCACCATCCTTGGGCTTTTTCCTCAAGGCTGGCACTTTGCCACATGAACCACAGCACCTCTTTGGCTTTCCTATGTATGTGGTACTGAGGAATCAAACCCGGTCTTTGTGCATGGTAGGCAAGCACTCTACAACTAGACCAAACTCCTGGCCCGCTAAATATATATATATATATATATATATAGTATTGTCAGGGTAAGGTACAGAGAGGAGTTACAGTTACATTTGTCAGGTAGTGGGTACATTACTTCCTGAACATTGCCCCTAAATATTTTTTATAGGAATAGTTTCCAAAGTAGTTACAAGGTCTAAATCATGATGAACATTCAAGTTCCAGATGGGAAGATGTATTTATTTTACTTGGATTACTTTTTTTTTTTCACCTTTTAAACTATCCACAGTTCATACAGTTCTCAGAACAGAGAGTTGAGGTCAGTTTATAACAATAGAATATGAACTGCTTTGTCTTTGAGGAATCATTGATTATCTGGAAAAAATGGAATATCAAGTCCATTACATATGCATTGTGCAGTACACCCCTTAGATGTTTGGGAATTCTCAGTCCTAATGCATAAAACTTATCAAGCAAGTTGTGGAAAAACAAGAACTTTTGTGTTCTTTGAAGACTCTTAAGTAAGAACAATAAAGCTTTATTGAAGTATGGCTGCTAAGGCATTTATGAATGTCACGTATTGCATGACTTACCTACATGTAGTAGTCTTGCTGCTGAACAACTGAACATACTTTAGTAAAACTGTAAAGTCATTGTCATTCAAGTACTTGGGGAAGGTTAATATGTTGAAAAAGTCTAAAATTGTTCATTGCTCTAGCAGTGGAATTATCTTACCCACTCCCTATGATAGTGGGCTGTGTTCCTCTTAATTTAAATTTTGCTACACTGCATTTTTCCTTATCTTAAGCTGTTTTTCCTTTTTGGCACTGGGAATGTTATACATACCCTCTGCCACTTAGGTACATTCCATTTCCCAGGCCTTATTTGAGCGTCTAAAGAAACATTACTGCCAGCAACAGAAGCTACAAATGAAAGCTTTAAGATTAATTACAGTGAAAAGAGTGATGAGTGTTTATTCTTGTTTTCCTACTTAAAAAAAAATCTTTCTTTTTTTATATCTTTATTTAGTACTTGGCAGTCTCTTGGTGCTAACTGTTCAAGACTTTCTTTTAAGCCAATATAACTGACTGCTTTTAACTTTGTAATTGAGCTATGCATAATAGGAAATACTGAAGATAATGGTATGGTAGCCTCATCTCACTCTAAGTAGCACAGTGCTATTAACTTAGCCTTATTTTTATGCAGTAAGAGTTTAGACTGTGTTTCAAATTACTCACTTAAATTATAGAACAACTGTAAAAAGGATTTAAGGGACTTTTCTAGATTGAGAGTTTTATACAGTAGTAATACTATGAATAATTTTTAATGTATAATTTACAGGGTGATAAGATCGACAGACGGGTATGTATCATTTGATTAAGCTTAGGCATTTTCTTACAACAAGGCTTTTTTCTTTGTCTTGGGTTTTGCTGATTGGTTTTTTTTAACTGCTTGTTTGAAGTTACATTCTACTCACACTTATATGTATTAGCAAGTTTATCTCTATCACAAGCGGCTCTCCATTTTTTTCTGTGGGAATTCTACTGGTATTACTAAGAACTGTGGTAATGAGAATCTAAACCTATGTACCTGTGCCTCCTCTGGGGATGCTTGCACTTCTGGAATTCCTTGGTTTGGGTTTTTGTGTGTTTTCCCCAAGCTTGCTTCTTTATTTTCCCTAAAAAAAAAGTCATTAGAAGTCAAATTTAGGATTAAGAATGTTATCTAATCAGCATGTGAAAGAATATGTGAATTTGCTATTCTATTATAATGTGTAGTAGTAAGTATAATTTTTGTAATTCAAGTTGTCTTGAATATTATGGATTATTCTGCCTATAATCCATATACTACAGCCATCCTTGGAGATTAGTTTTTGATGTATTGGGAGAGAGTATTATTTGTGTTCATTTGATTTGATTTTCTTTCAAAGGTTTAGCAAAAAGTGATATCTCTGTTTAGGAATTTGTTTCAGTTGTAAATATTTATAGTAATAATTAAAATCTTGTCAGAAATATTAGGTATGATCATGGTTTAACATGTAGTTACAACACATACATACAATTTGTAGCTTGAAGCTACAGTTTTGTTGTTTTTTTCCCATTGTGGTACTAGGAATTAAACCTAGGCCTTGTGCATGTTAGGCAAGTACTGCATATATCCAGCCTCAGAAGTTTTGCTGGGACAGAAAGTGTTTTACAAGTACATGTGGGCTGGGAGTTTGGCCTAGTGGTAGGGTGGTTTGCCTAGTGGTAGGGTGGTTGCCTAGCATCCATGAAGACCCAGATTCGATTCCTTGATACCACATACATAGAAAAAAGCCGGAAGTGGTGCTGAGGCTCAAGTGGTAGAGCTCTAGCCTTGAGAAAGTCCAAGGACAGTGCTCAGGCACTGAGCTCAAGCCCGACTGGCAAAAACAAAAACCCAAAAAACCAAAACAAGTACATGTGAGTTATTTAAAATGGAATCTTGAGAGGTATTACTTTTTTTTCCTTATCAGCATAAATTCATTGTACAAAGTTTGGGGTTTTTTTTTTCCCCTTTAGAGGTCTTGACCTCAGGGCTTAGGCGCTGTCCTTAAGCTTTAATTCTCAAGGCCAGTGCTCCTCTAGTTTGAGCCATGGCTCCACTTCTGGTTTGTAGGTGGTTAATTGGAGAAGAGCCTCACAGACTTTCTTCCTGGTGGCTTTGGAACTGTAATACTCAGATCTCAGCCTCCTGTGTGAGACCCCAGCACCAGTAAAATTTAGGATTAAGAATGTTATCTTTCATAATCAGCACGTGAAGGAATATGTGAATTTGCTATTGTTGGTTTTATTGTGATATTTCCATATATACATATAATGTGCTAGGGAGGGGATATTAATTTATACACAGTAAAATATAAAAAATGTCAATTTTTTATGTTTGAGTGGACTTTCTAATTACCATCTATAATACATTATAAAATATTTTAATTTTTATTGATCTTTTTTTTTGCTGGTCTTGGGGCTTGAACTCAGGGCCTCAGCGTTGTCTCTGAGCCTCTGTGCTCAAGACTAGCACTCTACCACTTGAGCCATAGCACCACCTCTGGCTTTTTCTGAGTGGTTTATTGGAAATAAGAATCTCATGGACTTTCTGCCCAGGCTCTTTGAACCTCGATCCTCAGATCTTAGCCTTCTGAGTAGCTAGGATTACAGGTATGAGACACTGGCACCCAGCTATGTAAAATTTTTTTTCATATATTTTTTATTGTAATTAATAGAAGGGTTACATGATATTTGCCAGATAGATGGTGCATTAATTCCCATACATTGATACCCTTTCACATGTCTTGGTCCCCATTTCCCTCTCCCCCCCCTCATATGTAAAATATTTTTATAATCAAAGAATTTTTATTATTTCTCTTCCTTAAGTTATGGTTTTATAGGTGTTTAGCTCCAGAGACTATCACTAAGAAAAGAATTTTATCATAGTGTTCTAGAAAGAACCTTATTTTAATTCTTGAACCCTGCAAGTTTTAATTGTCAGCCTGCATATGTTATAATAAAGAATACAAAAATACTACACTTAAGTATAGAGAGTTATTTTTTTTTTTTTTGCCAGTCCTGGGCTTAAGCTCAGGGCCTGAGCACTGTCCTTGGACTTTCTCAAGGCTAGAGCTCTACCACTTGAGCCTCAGCACCACTTCCGGCTTTTTTTCTATGTATGTGGTACCAAGGAATCGAACCCGGGTCTTCGTGCATGCTAGGCAAGCACTTTAACCACTAGGCCAAACTCCTAGCCCCGAGAGTTAATTTTAATTTGGGAAGTTAAATAAGCATAATAGCTAAAGATTTGATGGGTCAGGCTGGGAGTTTGGCCTAGTGGTTAAAGTGCTTGCGTAGCATGCATGAAGACCCGGGTTCGATTCCTCAGTACCACATACATAGAAAAAAGCCAGAAGTGGTGCTGAGGCTCAAGTGGTAGAGCTCTAGCCTTGAGAAAGTCCAAGGACATTGCTCAGGCCCTGAGCTCAAGCCCAGAACTGGCAAAAAAAAAAAAAAAAGATTTGAAGGGTCAACTTTAAATGTGTCATCTTGTAAAATCTAATTCTGATAACTAAACCATCCGATTATGCAGACATTAAAATTTTAGTTTCTTTTCCAAATCTCCTCAATAGTTCATGCACACATTCAACTTTCGTTTTTTGAAATGAACTAAACGTATTTTTCCTAAAATGTTGTTTGTATTTTGACTCTGGTGTTTTGTTTGGAATTTTTTCCCCTTAATTTTTACTTTTATGATTTTTGCATTTTAAGTCGTACCAAGGTACTCAAGACTGAGGAATTCCCAGGCACTGGTGGCTCATGCCAATAATCGTAGCTCCTCAGGAGGCTGAAATCTGAGGATCATGGTTCAAAGCCCGCTCAAACATGAAAGTCCGTGAGACTCTTTTCCCCAATTAACGACCCGAACACCAAAATAGTGTTTTGGCTCAGGTGGTAGAGTGCTAGCTTTGAGCTGAAGAGCTGAGGAATGATACCCAGGCCCAGACTTCAAGCCCCATGACCAACAAAATAAAAAAGACTAAGGAATTTATTCCTTTGTTCATCTTGTAATTTCTGTTTTTTTTTTAATTTCATTTTTCTCAACAAACTATGCAAGACATAGATCCACTGACATTTTTCTAGATATTCTTCTAGTCACAATATTTATCTTCAGCTTTTTATTTGGATCATTATAGTATACACAAAAGTTTTCTTTTGTGATGTGGATATATTTGCTACCTGCAAATATATTTTAAGTAATGCAAATAATTATTTTAAGTAATAATAAATTTTTGCATAATCAAAACATTGAAATTTGGTACTGAACTACTTATGTTTTCAGTAGCACATAGTCAATTGAGAATGACTATAATTTTCAACTTTTCAATTTATATAGTAATATGAAGATGTATTGTACTCACAGTAATGGCATATAGGCAAAGAAAGTGTAAAATTAATGCATCATATGAAAACTAAATTCATAGTAGTGTTTACCCAGCAGGTATTTGAAGAAGTCTGATTTGAACTCATTCAACTCAGTATCAATTGTACCTGAGAATAGATTCTAGGAAGACCAAGCTATTCACACCAAAGTTTATGATACAAGAATAGCTGTAGCAGAAATTTTTGAGAACCTAGTGATTATTTTAAATTTATTTTTTGCTAGGATCTTTGAATAGTTAGCAATATATCACTATGATAGTTATTTCAAATAAGTTTTCCTTCTATGAATATTGGTTATATAGTAATATAAATAGGGGAAGTTGCAGTGTTGTAAACTAAGAATATGTAAATATTGTATTCAAATTTAGAAACCTTTAATTTTCTGGACATGCTGATTTTCAATACTACTTAATTGTATTTGGCAACAGTATAGTAGGTAGTGGTTCAGGACACTTAGATAATTTAAATAAACCCTTTCAGTCCTTTTTTTTTTTTTTTGCCAGTC
Organism: Megascapheus bottae; assembly: GCF_031878675.1. Taxonomy (NCBI): domain Eukaryota; kingdom Metazoa; phylum Chordata; class Mammalia; order Rodentia; family Geomyidae; genus Megascapheus; species Megascapheus bottae. Next base: position 17,279,021 of record NC_143521.1, on the reverse strand, counting down.
CTGGGGCTTGAACACAGGGCTGAGCCCTGCACTGTCCTTGGGCTTTCTCAAGGCTAGAGCTCTATCACTTGAGCCACAGCACCATCTCCAGCTTTTTTCTATGTATGTGGTACAAAGGAATTAAACCTGGGTCTTCTGCATGCTAAGCTAGCACTCTTACCACTCGGCAAAACTTCTGGCCCCTCTTGATTTTTTTTTGCCAGTCCTGGGCTTGAGCTCAGCACCTGAGCACTGTCCTTGGACTTTCTCAAGGCTAGAGCTCTACCATTTGAGCCTCAGCACTACTTTTGGCTTTTTTTCTATGTATGTGTTACCGAGGAATCGAACCTGGGTCTTCATGCATGCTAGGCAAACACTCTACCACTGGGCCAAACTCCCGGCCCTCTTGATTTTTTTTTCCCATATATTTTTATTGTAATTAATAGAAGGGTTACATGATATTTGCCAGATAGATGGTGCATTAATTCCCATACATTGATACCCTTTCACATGTCTTGGTCCCCATTTCCCTCCCCCTCACCCCCACCCCCACCCCTCATCTTGTTTTCCCCCATTCCCTATCCAATTTCAGATAACCAAATACAAATATATCCGATATATCAGGTAACAAAGTGAGATAGTGTAACAATATGAGATAACCAAGGGACAGCAAAAGTGATGAGAGATAACATAGTACCTTAAGATTTTTTTTTAAGAAAATGAAAATGTTTATTTTATCTAGAACTTGTTTTTCACACTTGTAATTTTAGCTACTCAGGAGGCTGAGACCTGAGGATTGCAATTGGAAGCTAGCCCAAGCAAGAAAGTCTGTGAAACTCTTATCTCCAATAAGAAGTGGTGCTATAGCTCAAGTGGTAGAGTGTTAGCCTTGAGTAAAAGGAGCTTAGTTACAGCACCTAGGCTGAGTTCAAGGTCAAAATAAGGAACTTATTTATAAAACGGATTGAATTTCTCTTTTATTTTTAGTAACGTGTCTTGGGATTAGTAGACTTTTTAAAATCCTCTACATCAAAATGTTTTTTTTTCTTCCATCACCTTTTTCTGCACATAGTATTTAAAATAACCCAGTTTCTGCTTAGGAACATGAATCGATCCAAATTTTTGTACTCTGTTTATTTTGTGACATGCAGGCTGTAGTAGACACAGAATTTGTTCTCGTTGAATTTTTTTCAATGTAGCTTTCTTACATATCTTTTATATAAATACTTTTTATGTAAATAGGAACCGATTTTACGGAAACTTTCCTTGAAAAAAAATAAAATGAACAGAAAGAGATTTCTGCCAATTTATCTTTTTCAGGGAAGCAAAATACAGACAAGAGTTGGATTACTAATGTTGCTTTGTACCTGGCTAAGCAACTGTCCCATTGCAGTGACACATTTTCTTCACAATTCAGCCAATGTTCCATTTGTATCCTTTATGTGTTAGCATCATACATAACTAACTTTATCATAAGTAACTAACTTTAAACTTCTTCTTGATTAGAAGTAGTCCTACACCCAAAATGGTTAAATCCTTTACCATCTTATTTGTGTTACTACTTTTGCAACTATTATGGCTGTAATGATATACTTGTAAGTTGTGTGGCTTTTATGGTGGCTTGAAATGCATACAGAATCTCTTGTGGGAGCTCCTCTGTGAAATGTATGTTCAATTTAAATTATAAAATGCGGTATTTTAGGTATTATAAATCACTAAACTCCTTAACAAAGATTTCAGCTTACAGGACAGATTGCAGAAAACCTTGGAGAAGAAGAGCAGTTGGTCCAAGGCTTATGTGCCCTTCTGTTGGGTATTTCCATTTACTTCAATGATAACTCCCTTGAGAACTACGTGAAGTAAGTAAGGATAAAATGATTCTCTAATGGCAATGAGAGATAAGGATATGTTTTTCACCTACAATATAACTAGATCCATTTTTTTTTAAAGCATCTCAATGTGTTTATCTCTTCAGGGAGAAACTAAAACAACTAATAGAGAAGAGAATTGGCAAAGAGAATTTCATAGAGAAACTAGGATTTATTAGCAAACATGAATTGTACTCTAGAGCATCACAGAAACCCCAGCCAAACTTTCCTAGTCCAGAATACATGATATTTGATCATGAGTTTACAAAGCTGGTAAAAGAACTTGAAGGTAAGGCTTATTATTGCTATTAAATAGAAAGTGGTTTTTATTATATTGTATATGTATTTTCTAGATACATGTAGATCATATGATAAAACCCAAAGTTGATCTGTAGCCCATTTAAACCCCAAAACTGATGTGTAGCCTGTTGAAAAATTTGGGTTTCTGTAATATTGAGAAAATATTGCATATCTGTCATGAGTAATAAAATGAGAATAAAGTAGTATTTAGGTCTTTAAACAGGACTGGTGGCAGAACATATGTTTGGCCTGTATGAGATCATAGGTGTGGTACTACCACAAAAGCAAACAAAAGTTTATAGCAGATTTTAAATGAGCTTTCTTTTATAGGTGTTATAACCAAAGCTATTTATAAGTCCAGTGAAGAAGATAAAAAAGAAGAGGAGGTAAAGAAAACATTAGAACAGCATGACAACATTGTGACTCACTATAAAAACATGATTCGAGAGCAAGTAAGTTCATGAATTGTCCTCATTATTGACTATTACTTTCTACTTTACAGAAGAATTTTCTTGCATTTCAAATCAAAGAACTTGCAGAAAATGAAGCTCATTATTTTCAAAAGTATCTGAGTATTAGACAAATTGAGCTCTTTAATGTGTGCTAAGCACACAATGTTGTGTATTAAAAACATGAATCAAACATGTTCTCATATCAGTCCCAGAGGGACTTGGAAATAAAAGACTATTAAATCTAGTAATAAAAGTAATCTTAGATATGACAGCAACAAGAGATGCCTAATTTAGTGAAGTAGTAGCAAAGGCTTACAGAAAATAGAAGTAGAGTCCTAAAAAGACACATGGGGATGAACTACATAAAAAGAAGGAGAAGGAGGAAAGGCAGAATATGGCAATCAGCATTATATTTTACTGTAGTGTTGTTGGCATATCCATGAACATTCTGCCAACTGTGTGAAGAGAAATTCAAGTGCCAAGGCTAGTGGAAAAGAGCCCAAAGGAAGTTTACTGTGAGGAGCTGGGAATGTAGTAGCTTAGTGGTAGAATGCTTACCTAGTGTGTGTGAAGCTCCCGATTCAATTCCACATAAACAGAAAAGGCCAAAAGTAGCACCGTGACTCAAGTGGTAGGGTACTAGCCTTGAGTTTCTTTGACAAAAAAAGAAAAGAAAAAAAAAGTTTACTGTGGGAGTAGATTTCCCTTTTTGTTTACTGTGGTCTACAAACTCATTCAGCATGGTTTTGAGATGCTTTGTTTTCATAGTAGTTATTGACCTTCGGGCCTTTTGCCTCTAGTTGAGGCATGTTAATCCTCTTCCCTGTCATAGTCTTTCCTACAGTAACATTGAAATTTAAATTTTAGAGAAGTAATAATGCTGTGATACAGTTAACATTCAATTAAGCTTGTCAGTTCAAAGCAAACCAAAAACTAGAATTGTCTGATCAAAATCTAAATCATCAAACCACTTCAGGGTTAATAGGATTTTTCATTTATGTGTCTGTACAAATATAGAGTCATTTACAGTTTGGCATAATGAAAATGGAGTAGCCTACATTTGGAGCTGAAAAATTCAGTTTATTTGGAAGAGAAAAAGTAATTTGCTACAATTACTGTAGTGACTCATTTTTAAGCATTTTGTATATTCCACTTACATACACCACTATTTGGCATTAGACAATAACATATGGAGCTATAAAATGTTTACAGCCTTTGGATCTATCTTAAAGAAATTCTTCAGGGGGGGTGTGGGGGGGGGAGGGAAATGGGTACCAAGACATGTGAAAGGGTCTCAATGTACGTGAATTAATGCACCTTCTATCTGGCAAATATCATGTAACCCTTATACTAATTATAATAAAAAATTGCAAAAAAAAAAGAATAATACACCTACTATCTGGTGAATGTGATTGTAACCACTCTATACATTACCCAGACAATAAAAAAAAGGAAAAAAAAAAAAGAAAGAAATTCTTCAGATTTCAGGAAAATAGTTATAAGGAATAAGATATTTATTGTTTTTGATCATTAATAGAAAGAAACCTCAGTCTTAAATATCAAACATGATTTATATTACATCTGCTTGATCAAATATTAAGTGAGCATTGAAAATTATAATTGTGGCCAGGTGCTGTGGCTCACAACACTACTCAGGTGGCTGATATCTGAGGATCACAGTTCAAAGCCACCCTGGGCACTAAAGACTGTGAGACTCTTATCTCTGATTATTCTGTAGAAAAGGGGAAGTGGGGCTGCAGCTCCAGGGTAGGGTAATAGCCTTGAGCTGAAGAGCTCAGGGACAATTCCCAGGCCCAGGGGTAGGGTGGTATCCCTGAGCTGAAAAGAAAGCTAAGGGACAGCACCTAAGCCCAGAGTTCAAGCCCCATGATCTATCCCCCCCCCAAAAAAATAATAATAACAAAATAAAAATTATAATTGTGAAGCCAGGCATGGTGGCTCATACCTGTAACTCTAACTACTCAGGAGGCTGAGATCTGAAGATCACAGATCAAAACCCAGAAAAATCTATGACACCTTTTTTGGGGGGAGGGGGGCGGGCTTGAACTCTGGGCCTGGGCACTGTCCCTGAGCTCTTCAGCTCAAGGCTAGAGCCCTATCACTTTGAGCCACACTGCCATTTCTGGTTTTCTGGTGATTAATTGGAGATGAGTCTCCTGGAGTTTCATGTCTAGGCTGGCTTGGAACCACAATACTCAGATCTCACGCTCCTGAGTAGCAAGGATTACAGGTATGAGCTACTGATCCCTGGCTTCCATGACACTCTTACCTCCAGGAAATTACCAAAAGCCGGAAGTGGAGCAGTGGCTCAGGTGGTAGAATTCTAGCTTTGAGCATAAAAGCTCAGATACTGCATCCAGACCCTGAGTTTAAGCCATAGTACCAGTACACACAAACAAATTATATGTGAAAATATGGTAAAATTATGGGACAAATAGTAAATAAACTAAACATTATAAATATGGACTGATGATAAGTATAAAAAATATGCACTGGAAAACAAAAGAAAATAAATGATCAAATTCCCACTGTAGTAGTATTAGGATGGCAAAACTTGAAAGTTCTTTTTTCCACCTTTAAAAATGTTCTAAACCAGGGGGAGGGAAATGGGGACCAAGATATGGGAAAGGGTATCAATGTTTGTGAAGTAATGCACCTTCTATCTGGTGAATATAATGTAACCCTTCTATTAATGACAATAAAAAAATATGAAAAAAAGTGTTCTATGCTAGCTGGGGGAGGTGGCCTGTAATCCTAGCTATTCAGGAGGTTGGGATCCGAGGATGGCTGTTTAAAGCCAGCCTGGGCACTGAAGTCCGTGAGACTCTTTATCTCCAGTTAACCACCAGAAAAAAAATGGAAGTGGGGCTGTGGCTCAAGGGGTAGGGTGGTAGCCTTGAGCTGAAGAGCTCAGAGACAGCACCAGAATTCAAGCCCCACAACCTAGCAAAAAGAAAAAAGAATGTTCTATGGGCCAAGAGTTTGGCCTAGTGGTAGTGTTTACCTCGCACGAAGACCCAGGTTCAGTTCCTCTGTACCACATAGAAAAGCTGGAAGTGGTACTGTGCTGAAGTGGCAGTGCGCTAGCCTTGAGGAAGAAGCCTAAGGACATTGCTTAGGCCCTCACTTCAAGCCCCAGGACTGACAAAAAAAAGTTCTATGATTGTATGTTAGTGTTAAAAGTAATGTAGATTTACATGTATATCTGAATAAACTAAGTTTCCCTAAAAGGTATCTAATTCTTAAATGGTTTGATGAACCATAAAATGGAACTTTTCATTTGAATTTTCTCCATAATTGCAGCAAGACTGCAGGTTATGCCATAGTGTTTGTTAATGAGGCTCTGCTTGAAATCTTGCATTTCTATTGCATGTTTGTTGGCTTGGATTTGGTGCATATATTCATAGATTAATATTTAATTATTAAGTAACTTTGACAATTTTAGTACTTTAAACTGTTGACCACAATATGTTTCTACATTTTTAAACTGTTAATTTGCATAATGTTTTAGAAAAACACTTAAATTACATTTTGCTTCATAGGATCTACAACTAGAAGATTTAAAACAGCAGGTTTCTACATTAAAATGTCAAAATGAACAACTCCAAACAGCAGTCACACAGCAAGTATCTCAAATTCAACAGCACAAAGATCAGTATAATCTTCTTAAAATACAGCTAGGTAAGTTGAGCTACTCCTCAGCACCAGGTCAGTCTATCTTCAAGAGCTGTGCCAGTCAAGCAGACTTTTTTTTCATTCTCTTACTTTAGTCATTGTGACTAACATGTCAAGAACAGTTTAAAGCAAAATGCTTTGGTAATTAAGAGTAGTTAAGCTGAGCACCAGTGGCTCATGCCTTTAAATCCTAGCTACTGGTTCAAAGTCAGCCTGGGCAGAAAAAAATTCATGACTTTCATCTTCAATTAACCACCAAAAAACCAGAAGTGAGGTATGGCTAAAAATGCTTAGAATGCAAGCCTTAAGAAAAAGAAACTTAGGGGCCGGGAGTTTGGCCTAGTGGTTAAAGTGCTTGCCTAGCATGTGTCAAGACCCGGGTTCGATTCCTTGGTACCACATACATAGAAAAAAGCTGGAAGTGGTGCTGAGGCTCAAGTGGTAGAGCTCTAGCCTTGAGAAAGCCCAAGGACAGTGCTCAGGCCCTGAGCTCAAGCCCAGGACTGGCAAAAAAAAAAAAGAAAAAGAAACTTAGAGGCAATGTCCAGGCCCCTGAGTTCAAGCCCCAAGACTAGCACCAAAAAAATAATAATTAGGATTGAATCTTTTTTCTTTATTGTCATTCCTAGGACTTGAACTCAGGGTTGGGGCACCGTCCCTGAGCTTCTTTTTCTCAAGGCTACCATTTGAGCCAGTTAATCACTAGAAAATGGGAAGTGGGGCTGTGACTACAGGGGTAGGGTAGTAGCCTTGAGCTAAAGAGCTCAGTGACAGCACCCAGGCTGAGTTCAAGCCCCATGACCAACCAAAAACAACAACAAAATTCTGCCAAATTAATTGAGCTAAGTAAGGTATATATCTGAGTCTTACATCTATATTAATCTAATATTCTAGCCTTGTAGATTAAAAAAACGAAAAACTTAAGTCCCATTCTGGCTTTTCCAATTTTCTTCCTGTTTAATAGGAAAAGACAATCATCATCAAGGTTCTTACAGTGATGGAGCTCAGATGAATGGCATTCAGCCAGAAGAAATTAGTAGGTTGCGAGAAGAAATAGACGAATTAAAAAGTAACCAGGAACTTTTGCAAAGCCAGTTGGCTGAAAAGGACTCTTTGATTGAAAATTTGGTAAGTAGATGTTAAATTTAAATAAAAGATCAAAAGAGATTCTTATTATCTTGTCTGATTGTATTGTTAGCTCCCATAAACTACAGAATCATATATTAAGATTTTAGAGTATTTGCTTTGGAATTAGTTCTTCCTAGCTAATTGAGTTTTTATTTTTATTTATTTATTTTTTGCCAGTCCTGGGCTTCTGTCCTTGGACTTTTTCAAGGCTAGAGCTCTACCACTTGAGCCTCAGTACCACTTCTGGCTTTCTATGTATGTGGTACTGAGGAATCGAACCCAGGTCTTCATGCATGCTAGACAAGCACTCTACCATTAGGCCAAACTCCCAGCCCCCTAATTGAATTTAAAAAATTATTATTATTATTATTATTATTATTATTATTATTATTATTGTCATGAGGCTTGAACTTAGGGCCTGGGCCCTGTCCCTGAACACCTTTACTCAGAGCTAGGGCTCTACCACTTTGAGCCATAGCTCCATCTCCGGTTTTTTTTGATGGTCTATTAAAAATGAGAGTCTCATGGACTTTTCTACCAGGGATGGCTTATAACCTTGGTCCTTAGATGTCAGCTTCATATAGCTTAGATTACAGGCATAAGACATAGTATCCAGCTAATAATTGAATTTTTTATTTTTATTTTTTCCATCCTGGGAGCTTAAACTCAAGCCTGAGTGCTGTTCTTGACCATTATCGCCTCTGCACCTTCTTCTTCCTCCTCCTCCTCCTCTTCCTCCTCCTCCTCCTCCTCCTCTTCTTCTTCTTCTTCTTCTTCTTCTTCTTCTTCTTCTTCCTTTTTCCTTCTTCCTTCTTCCTTCTTCCTTTTTTCTTTTTTTGATGCCAGTAATGGGGCTGAATTCCAGGCATGGATGTTGTCACCCCAAGCTCTTTGTGCCCAAAACTAGTACCTGCCACTGCCACACCTCCACTTCCACCTTTTTGTAGTCAATTGTAGGTGAATGTCACACACTTTTCCTGGACCAGCTTTGGATTGGGATCCTCAAATCTCAACTTCCTGGGAAGCTACAGATTATAAGCATGAGCCATCAGCACCCAGTTTAGATAATTGAATTTTAAGCAACTCAGGAAATCTGTTTAAACTTGTTTCTTCATTTTTCTTTTAATGTTAGGAATTGAAATGTATAATTCTTTTTTCAAAATTATTTTATTATCAGAGTGATTTATAGGGGGGTTATATTTACTTTCTTAAGGTAGTATCTAACTTCTTGAACCTTGTTACCCCTTCCCATGTTTGCCTCCCCCTTCCCCTCCTACTACCCTTTTCCCCAAATTTTAATTCTTTACCTACCAATAGAGGATGATGTGGCAATGACTATTTCAGAGACTAAGTGAAATATTTTAATCCATAGAAACAGTTCAGTTCATGCCTGTTTGTAGATTTTTTTCTCCTTAACCTTAGATAAATGCTGATTTAATACATTACTTGATATATTTTTATTACATATAGAAAAACAGTAGTAATATATGTTATATTGAAATACAAAACTTAGAATGTTGCTAATGAAATTTTTGGGAAGCATCTATCAGATGTAACATACATATACAGTACTGTTTCAGTATTTTCCTTTCTCTTTAGTCTGAGTTTACTTCATCATTTATTTCTTTGTTCTTCTTAGAAATCACAAACATCTGGCATGAATGAGCAGTCTTCAGCAACAGCCTCAGTTAGAGATTCTGAACAAGTTGCAGAATTAAAACAGGTAATTTTCCAGGTTAACTTGGGTTCTGCTTTGTTTTAATTATAATAGAGGACCAGTACTATAGCTTCATAGTGTAGAACTACTTTGATAGTAGTTGTTGGACAGTAGTTGACAGGTGATGATAGACATTTGAAAGTCTAAAAGTGAGTTTTGGGGTTTTATTTAAAGGATTATTTATTTATAATTTTTTTTGCCAGTCGTGGGGACTGAACTCAAGGCCCGAGCACTGTCTTTGGGCTTTCCTCAAGGTTAGTGCTCTACCACTTGAGCCACAACACCAGTTCTGGCTTTTCTATAAATGTGGTACTGAGGAATCAAACCCAGGTCTTCGTGCATGCTAGGCAAGCACTCTGTTACTAAGCCAAACTCCTCACCAGTAAAAGTAAATTTTAACTATACGGTAGTGATATTTTGTTTTTTACTATGGTTTTATTTTTTCATTGGTGTTGTTTTAAGTTTTCAGTGTCTCACCAAGATTATTTGTAGATATCAATAAAAAGCTTAAAAGAATAATTGTAATGTAAATATAAATATATTAAGATCCATTTATAAGCTGCAAATATGATATCTAATTTTCATTACTATTAAGAATTGCTGACAATAAATTTTAAAAAATTGAAAAGAGGGGCCGAGAGTTTGGCCTAGTGGTTAAAGTGCTTGCCTAGCGTGCACGAAGACCTGGGGTTCGATTCCTTGGTACCACATACATAGAAATAAGCCGGAAGTGGTGCTGAGGCTCAAGTGGTAGAGCTCTAGCCTTGAGAAAGTCCAAGGACAGTGCTCAGGCCCTGAGCTCAAGCCCAGGATTGGCAAAAAAAAAAAAAAAAAATTGAAAAGAATTGCTTGACCATACTGTGCCATATGTTTAATATATATGTATCTCAGAATAGTTTCTAGATCATACCTTGTTTTATTGTTTTGTGTGTGTGCGTGTACGTGTGTGTGTGTGTGTGTGTGTGTGTGTGTGTGTGTGTCAGTGTCAATAGTGGGGCTTGAACTCTAGGCCTAGGCACTGCTCCTGAGCTCTTCAGCTCAAGGCTACCATCCTACCCCTTGAGCCACAGTGCCACTTCTGGTTTCTAGTGGTTTATTGGAGATAATAGTCATAGACTTTAGTGCCTGAGTTGGCTTTGAACTGTGATCCTCAGGTATCAACCTCCTGAGTAGGTAGGCTTACAGGCCTGACCCACATCATCTGGCTATACCTTGTATTTTTTTCCAAAACCATTTGTCATCAAGGATTTCCAGGTATCTATAGGGGTCCATGATGTTTTATCTGTATAGGGATGATTTGTTTTCTGTTTTGATTTTATTAAGTTTACTTATACTAGAACTATATGAAAATTAAAGGGAATTAAGTTATTAATGTATAGGAAAACATGTATAGTAATACATATTATATTTAACAAAATACATACATATTATTATATGTAGCAAAGTGAACATTTTTTTAGTTTTAATTACAATCATGACTTATGATTTAATTTTTTAAAAATTTAGGCTATGAATGTGACTTAGTGGTAGATTGCTTGCTTAGCATGTATGAAGCCCCAGATTCGATTCCTCAGTACCACAGAAACAGTAAAAGCTGAAAGTGGCACTGTGGTTGAAGTGGTAGAGCACTAGCCTTTAGCACAAAGAGGCTCAGGGTCCCAAGTTTAAGCCCCAGGACCTGCAAAAAAAAATTTTTTTAAAGTAATGAAATTATTTTTAAAAATTTCTTGGTGATAGCTGAGATTGAATTTAGGGTCTTTCCCTTGATCAGTAGGTGCTCCACTACTTGAGCCATGTCCCAGCCCTTTTTGCTTTGGTTATTTTTTGATAGGATTTGGAATTTTTGCCCTAGCTGGTCCAGATCGTGATCCTCCTGTTTGTGAACCATGTATAACCGATGAGTGCTATCATGTGTAGCTATTAGTTGAGATACAGTTTCATCAACTTTTTTACCTACACTGACTTCAAACTATGATTCTCCTGCTCTCTGCTTCAGGATTACAGGCATGAGCCATCACACCCAGCCTAATGTGACTGGTTTTGTGTGTGCATGCACGTGTGTGTGGGGATGGCTTTCAACCATAATACTCACATCTCAGCCCCCCCCCATGATTTTTTTTAATAGAAGAAAGTTGACTTTTTAACTTTTTACTCTTACTTTTGTAAATTCTGAATTGTTAAAAATGTAAAAGCCGGGCACCAGTGCTCATGACTAATCCTAGCTACTCAGATCTGAGTATCGGCGGTTCAAAGCCAGCACAGGCACTAAAGTTCATGAGACTCTTTTATCTTCAGTTAACCACTAGAAAACTGGAAGTGGTGCTGTGGCTCAAGGGGTAGGACAGTAGCCTTGACCTGAAGAGCTCAGGGACAGTTTCGAGTCCCATGACCCACAAAAAAAAAAGTCTTTATATTTTAGATGATGGCCTTATTTATCTAGTAACATCAAATTTTATTATATGTATATAATATTAAACATTGTATACATAAAAAAACCCAAATGGTCCATAATGTCATTGTTACATACTCATTTATTTGATAGTTTTGTGTGTGTGTGCCAGTCCTGGGGCTTGGAATTTTCTTGCATAAGATTAGTGCTCTAATGCAGGTGGTGTTACAATACCAGACTTCAAACTCTACTATAGACCCAAAATAACAAAAGCAGCCTGGTACTGGCACAAAAATAGACCAGAAGATCAATAGAACAGAATAGAAGATCCAGAAATAGAAATACATACCTATAGTCAACTTGTATTTGACAAAGGAGCCAAAGATATACAGTGGAACAAACACAGCCTATTCAATTATTGGTGCTGGCAAAACTGGGCAGCCACATGCAGAAAACTAAAAATTGACCCTAGCCTTTTGCCATGCACAAGCATTAACTCAAAGTGGATCAAAGACCTCAATATCAGACCGGAAACCTTGAAACTGCTACACAGTAGAGATGGAGAGACACTGGAACTCTTAGGCACAGGCAAAAACTTCCTGAATAGAATCCCAGGGTAACAACAGATTGGAGAGAGACTCAACAAATGGGACTACCCAAAAATAAAAGGTTTCTGCACAGATAAAAGTATAGCTACTAAAGTAGAAAGACAGCCAACCAACTGGGAAAAGATGTTTACCAATACATCAGATAAATGCTTAATATCCAGTATTTACAGGGAACTCAAGAAACTAATACCCCCAAACCCAACAAACCAATTACTAAATGGGCAAGGGAACTAAAGGGGGACTTATCAAAAGAGGTTAAAATGGCAGAAAAGCATATGAAAAAATGCTCATTATCCATGGTCATAAAGGAAATGCAAATAAAAACAACCCTAAGATACCACCTTATCCCAATTAGAATGGCCAAGATTTTGAACTCAGATGCTGGCAGGGCTGTGCAGAAAAAGGAACCCTACTGCACTGCTGGTGGGATTGTAAGCAAGTTCAGCCACTCTGGAAAGCAGTGTGGAGGTTTCTTAAAGAACTGAAAATAGACCTTCCCTACCATCCTGCCATACCACTCCTGGGCATCTATAGGATATGATAAGGGCATCTGCTCAGCTATGTTCATCTCTGTACTATTCGCAATAGCCAGGTGATGGAAACAATCCAGATGCCCTACTGCAGATGAATGGATAAATAAATAAATAAATATATGCACACACACACACACACACACACACACACACACACATACACATACACAATGGAATTCTACATAGTCAACAGACAAGATAAAATAATGGCATTCACAGGGAAGTGGATGAATCTAGAGCGAATCATGTTGAGTGAGACAAGTCAAGACCAAAAGAACAAAAGGCGCATGGTATCCTTAATATGTGGCTATTAAATCCAAAGAGTACAAGAGCGAGGACTCAATAACTGCATACCCAAAGCTATGGACATGGTATTGGAAATGTAAACACAACTACATAGACATAAAAATTTATGACTCTATAGACAATGTTTTATTACATAGATTAATATGTATCTATGACATACAAACCCTCAACCTAATTTTGATTATGTTCTAACATCTAAGTGCCAGTGATTGTATATAGAGATTCCCTTCTTGAATACTTGTTTGTTAAACACACGTCATTTGAAATATGATGTAAAAACTAATGTTAATAAATTCATTAATAATAAAAAAAGATTAGTGTTCTACCACTTAAACCACAACTCCATTTCTGGTGTTTTGGTAGTTTATTGGAGTCTTTACTGCCTAGGCTAGCTTTGGTTTACAATCCTCAGATTTTTCTTTTCTTTTCCTTCCTTCCTTCCTTCCTTCCTTCCTTCCTTCCTTTCTTTTTGCAAGTCCTGGGGCGTGAACTCAGGGCCTGAGCACTCAAGGCTAAAATTCTACTACCCGAGCCTCAGCACCACTTCCGGATATTTCTATGTATGTGGCACTGAGGAATCAAACCTGGTTCTTTGTGCGTGTTAGGCAAGCACTCTATCACTATGCCAAACTCTTTAAATGTCCTTTGGTGTTTTTGTTTTTTTGTTTTTGTTTTTTGCCAATCCTGGGGCTTGAACTCAGGGCCTGGACATTATCCTTGACTTTTTTCAAAGCTAGCACTTTTCCACTGGAGCTGCAGCACAACTTCTGGCTTTTTCTGTGCCTGTGGTACCAAGGAATCAAATCCTGGCATTCATGCATGCTAGGCAAGCACTCTACCACTAGGCCACACTTCTAACCCTATCTTTTGGCTTTTAAACCCCATCTTTCACCTGTATTTCTGGAGACATGTAATGTTACCAATTTCCAATCCTTTCATAATTATAGATGCTTGCTTTCTCAATGGCCACTGAAGTTTTTTTTTTACTTTTTCAGTTCTATTCATTACCACTGTTGATTGCTTTCTGAATTTCTCTGTTCTTATTCTTTACTTTTCTGTTTGTCCTTGTGCCAGTTTTCTTCCTTCTCTCTCCATTTCTGTTTTTGTTTTGTTTTTTCTTAGTGGGCTGTTAGTAGGAAATAAATGTAAACAAATGTGTTTAATTTTCATTCTCATTTTGGTATTTGGGGGGACCAGTATTGGTGCTTGAATGGGGCCCAGGCACTGTCCCTGAGATTTTTGCTCGAGGCTAGTGTTCTATCACTTTGATCCATAGCTGCACTTGTGGTTTGGGAGTGGTTAGTTGGAGATAAGAATCTCACAGGCTTTCCTACCCAACCTGGCTTCAAAGCATGATCCTCAGATCTCAGCCTCCTGAGTATCTAGGTTTACAAGTATGAGCCACCAGTGCCCAAGTAATAGACACCTTAATGAAACTAAAGCTATTTAATGTTACAACCCAAATTCTTTTTTGTCTCTTAGGAGGTGGCAGCATTGAAGGCTCAGTTAAACTCGAAGTCTGTAGAGATTACAAGACTACAGACAGAAAAACATGACCTACTACAGAAAACAGAAGCATTTGTAAGTTAATTCTCTCCTGCAAGGTAGTAGTAAACATGAGATTGGTATATTATTTCTCAGTGGCATTAAAAAGAAATGGATTTATCAGTTAGTCACTGCCAAAGGCCTAGTGAGATAGGTTTCCAGGTCACTGTGATAACCATTTCGTACCTAGTCTCCAAGGTCAGTTTATTCAGTTTCTTAATGGTTTGTGTATTCATTTATTTTTGTTCTGGTACTGGGACTTGAACTCAGGGCCTGAGCACTATCTAAGAGCTTCATCACTCGAGGCTAGCTCTCTACCCACAGTTCCACTTCTGCTTTTTGATGGTTTATTGGAGTCTTTATGGACTTTCCTGTCTGGGATAGCTTTGAAAGATGATCCTCATATCTGAGCCTCCTGAGTAGCCAGGATGACAAATGAGAGCCATTGGCTCACAACTTATTAACGATTTATTTTGCTGCTGTTACATCTTCCCCTTTGGTCCAGCTGGCAACTTTTCTGCTGATGTAAAATTATCAGGAACTTAACTGATATCCCTTTCAGTTCATAGACATGTTAGCCATCAGATAAAACCCTCTGCAAGTTCTTGGGCTAACATCATCTCTGATTCTGGCCTCAGCTGTATTGGATTTGTAACTTTAAAGAATTAAAAAAAAAAAAATTCTACTTTCAGTCAAAATCAGTTCCTGTACAAGGAGACAGCGAGAATGTAATAGCTGGTAAAACTACTGATGTGGAAGGAAGACTGTCTGCATTACAACAAGAGACTAAAGAACTGAAGGTTGGTTTTTGATGAACCTTTTTTTTTTTTTTGGCCTGTCCTGGGCTTGAGCTCAGGGCCTGAGCACTGTCCTTGGACTTTCTCAAGGCTAGAGCTCTACCACTTGAGCCTCAGCACCACTTCTGGCTTTTTTCTATATGTGGTACAGAGGAATTGAACCCGGGTCTTCATGCATGCTAGGCAAGCACTTTAACCACTAGGCCAAACTCCCGGCCTCGGTGAACCTTTTATTGTACATAATATGTGTGATGATTTTGATGAATTTCAAGAAACTTGATTTTTATTTTGTTTAATATTCCAGATCCTTAGGCTTATAAAAGAAAGCTGGTAGATGGGGTATTGTTGGATTTTACATTTATGTCCTTATTTTGATTACTAAAGATGACATAAAGACGGTTTTTAAACACCATTTCAACAATGAAATTGAAGATAACATAAGAATTTGTAGGATTGGGAGTGCTGTTTCGTGGTAGAGCACTTGACTAGTATGGGAGGACATAGGTTCAGTCTCAATCACCACACTCAAAATAGTGTTATATGCATACTGTGAAAGAAAATTCCATGAAAATATGTGTGCTCTTATCAACATTAGTATCTAGTCACAATAACAATAAGAATTAGAAATACACAAGCTATCTGCAGACTTCCCATAAGACTGAAGAACATAGAAATATTAAATTTTGCAACTATTGCGTTACAGTGACTTCAAAATAAATAACATAAAAGAGTAAAGTGATTTAAATTTTTGTTGTTGTTATTATTATTATTATTTTACTTTTGCCAGTCCTAGGGCTTGAACTCAGGGCCTGAGCACTGTCCTTGGGCTTTTCCCTCAAGTCTAGTTCTCTACCACTTGAGCCATAGTACCACTTCCAGCTTTTCTATGTATGTGATACTGAGGAATCGAACCCAGGTCTTCCTGCATGCTAGGCAAGCACTCTACCACTAAGCCAAACTCCTGGCCCCTATTTTTTTTTTAAAGTCTAAACCATGGGAAAATGAGCATGATGCTTAATTGTACATTTTGGATTGTGGTCAAAACATTTTTAAACAAAGATTTTATTTGAAACAATTTTGTGTATAAAATTAAAGTTTTTTTTCTGTTGAGTTGTGAGTTCTAATTCTGATCTAAACCAGTCTTCTATAGTGTTTTTGTGTTTGTTTGTTTGTTTGTTTTGCTAGTCCTAGGCTTGACCTCAGGGTCTGAGCACTGTCCTTGAACTTTCTCAAGGCTAGAGCTCTACCATTTAAGCCACAGCACCACTTCCGGCTTTTTTCTATGTATGTGGTTCTAAGGAATTGAACCTGAGTTCAATTGCATGCTAGGCAAGAACTCTACCACTAGGCCAAACTCCTGGCCCCCAAAATAAATTTTGGATATTCTATTCTGTTTTCACAATAACCACTTTTGCTGAATAGTCTGATTTTCATGTTATTGAATGTATATTTTAAAACTATCAATTCCCACCCTTAAATACTTCAGATTAGATAAATTAAGCAGTTTGTCATAGAAAGGAATTCTGTTTAAAAAAAAACAAAAAAACACTGGGAGTATAAATGCTGGTTTTAGATTACTGGACCGTGTGTATAGTTCAGTACTGCCCCCAAAGAGAAGGAAAAACCTGACTTTCACCTCTCTTTTCCTAGAATGAAATTAAAGCTCTGTCTGAGGAAAGAACTGCCATTAAAGAGCAACTGGATTCATCTAACAGCACAATTGCCATTTTACAAAATGAGAAAGACAAGCTAGAATCGGAAATTATAGATTCTAAGAAAGAACAGGATGACCTCCTGGTGCTGTTGGCCGATCAAGACCAGAAAATATTGTCATTGAAGAGTAAACTCAAGGATCTTGGTCATCCAGTAAGATTGAAATGTTTCCAAAAACATTCTACTATGTTTGTTTGTAAGGCATATTTTTATATTTAATGTAGCATGGAGAAACTGTGACTATTAGAGATGGATATGTGGGTTCATGAATTGGTATTATCAGTCTTTCTTTCGCTATTCAGTGAATTTATTAAAGACTCGGATTAAATTTATCTTCACCATTCCTAAATAAGCTGCTTCCTTTTCGACCTGGAGCCTAGAAAGTGAATTGACTTGATGGCTCTTGTGATAACCACTCTGAGCACCCAACCCTGTCTGATTCAGATTTGTGTGAAGAGAGGTATAGCCATTCATTAGTAAAATTAACTGATATATATATATATCTTATTCACATTAAGAATGACAGGAAGCTAGGCACAGAGACTCAAACCTATAATTACAGCTACTGGGAAGGCAGGGATGAGGGATTTAAAGTGTGAGGCCATACTTTATCTCAACCAATGACTGGGCACAATGGTATTGTGCCTACCGTCACGACAGAGGGAAACAAAGTAGGAGAGTTGTAGTGTAGACTGGCCTGGGCATAAAGTGAGACTTTTTCTGAAAAAGTAACTGACAGCATGGTGCAGGTGGTAGAACCCCTGCAAATGCAAGGCCTTGATTTTTCAAACCTTAGTGCTGTCAAAAACAGATAAGGAAAGATGAGCCTTGAGCATTAAATCAGGAAATCAGATTCTTCTATAATTACTAGAATACAAGTTTATATGATATGTACCTTTATTGTGCATATCGGTCCATATGTTAAACTTCTATTTTCCCTTTAGGTTGAAGAAGAGGATGAACTAGAATCTGGAGACCAGGAAGATGAGGATGAAGAAAATGAAGATGTCAAGGACCAGGATAGTAACTAGTGTTAAACTCTAGGAAAGGTAGAGGTTGTCTTGTTAATTGAAGACAGAGTCTGAAACAGTGCTTTGTTTCCCTCCACAGAAAATAAAGAATTAGAAAACAAGTGGAAACATTCACTAATAAGACTTTTGATGTATTTTTTTAAATGTTGCCACCCATGTTGAAAATGCTAAGACCCTTAACTTTATGTGGAACACGTGTTTTATTTAAATTCATGTGATATGTCACAATACAATTTGCAAGGATCATCAGACACCAAAATACAGCATTTTAGGGCATGTGGTGGCAATGCTGTTTGCCTTCTTAGTTTGTTGGTTTCCTTTTCAGAATTTGTGACTTTTAGTACTAACACATTTGATTAAATGTGTATTGAATTGGAATCATTGTTTCTAAATTCAGCATTTGAGTTCCTCCCTGATGATTTCCTTTCTGAAGGGAGGAGTTTCCTTAAAGGCAAGATAGCCCTGACTTTGTATCCTTTGTATCCTTGCATCTGACATGACTCCCCAAATGAGCAGGGCAGGGCAGTGTAGAGCAAGTGCCTTACCACTTGGTAGGGCTGCATTCTATACCTGTGAAGACAAGGAATGCTGACACAGTGAAGAGGAAGATGGATATAAGAAACTGGAAACGTTGGTTTTTCTCTTCATTTTAAGCTCAACAAATAGTAAGTTAACCAATTACAAGTTGACAGTTTATGCAACTCAGATTTATCATTGTTAGATGACCATAAATCGTTCCGAGTTTTACAAAGACCCAAACTATGATTTATATAATTTATTGGCATTTTTTGCTGAATAGGTTTAAGTAAGATAATAGATTTTTAAAAAGCAGATGAAGTGTCAAAAGTTTAATGTTTTCATAATAAAAATAGATATTATGTTCACTTAATCCCTGGTCATGGTTCTCTTTATGTTTTGACAAAAAGTATTTTCTTCTTGGGGAGGGGTGTTGTCTTTTAAGTTTTTAATTTTTTAATTCTTTATTGTTAATTAGTTGTTCAGAGTTTACATTGTGGTAAGCCAGGCTGTAGTATAATACATCTTCCACCATTTATCCCCATTTTCCTCCTCGCATCCCTGCTCTCAAGTGACATAGCTCACTTTTTACATAATGTGCATTGAATATAATGACTGCATTTGCTCACCTTCTCCCCTCCATTTGTTCAGTTTGTTCCTTACTACCCTTCCTTGCCAAACATGTCTCCACTTCCTGCTATTCGTCTTGTTAAACAGTTCATTACTTGTTCAGAGGACTTACACTGTTGGATTCCATCCCTAAGTATACCATCCTTTAGTCAGTTTATGTGCATGTGCATAAACAATGTATCTGTTATAAAGTACGTTTGTATTTTAATTGAGCTTATCCATATGAAAGAAAACAAAGGCTGTTTGTGAATCTGACTTGACTTCACTTAATGTAATTTTTTTCTAGGTCCATCCATTTCCCTGCAAATGACATCTTTCTGATAGATCAGTAAAATTCCATTCTATATGCATACCACATTTTCTTGATCCATTCATCATTTGTAGGGCATTGGGGCTGTTTCCATAGCTTGGCTGTTGTGAATAGTACAGTAACAAACATGGATGTGCAAGTGTCTTCAGTGTACCCTCACTTGTAATATTCTGGATAGATGCCTGGTATATTTAGGGTAGTTCTATGTTTAGCTTTTTGAGGAACCTCCAAACTGCCTACCAATGTGGTTGCACTGATTTACATTTCCACCAACAGTATAATAGAGTTTCTTTTCCCCCTTATCCCTGCCAGCATTTCTTATTGTATGTGTTCTCAATAATGGCCAATTATACGGAAATGGAATTTCAGTGTTTTGATTTGCATTTCCTTTATGGCCAAGGATGTTGAGCATTTCCTTGTCTATTAGCCATTCTTCTTCTAAGAAGCCTGTTTTGTTCCTTTGCCCATTACTTTGGTTACTGATTTTGAGGGGTTGGGGGAGGGAATCAGTATATTCTGGACTTAAGCTCTTGTCAGATGTACAGTTGGTAAATATCTTCTCCCAATCTGTAGGGGTTTTTCCCTTCTTTTTAAAAAAATTTTTTGACTTAATTAATCCTGTCTTTTGCTTTAGTTTGATATAATTCCATTTGTCTAGTCTCTCCAGTATGCTGAGCCCCTGGAACTCTATTCAGAAGTTACTGTCTACTCCAATAAGTTCTAATGTTTATCTGCTTTACCTTCTCTAACCTGGATCTAATTTCATGCCTCACCATATGTATGTTCAGTTTTCCCAGAACCATTTGTTGAGTAGGCTTTTTGCCAGCATATATTTTTAGCTTTTTTTTTTTTCAAATATCAGATGACTGTAAGTAAATGAGTTTATTTCTGGGTTTCCTAGTCTGTTCCAGTATGTCAATACCAAGCTTTTTTTTGTACTTATAGCTCTGTAGTAAAAGTTTGAGGCTGGAATTGTGATATCTATAGCTCCTTTTTTTTTTTTTTTTGCCAAAATTTGCTTTGGCTTTTCAGGGTCTTTTGTGGTTCCACGTACTTTTGGGATTGTTTTCTCCAAGAAAGATATTGTCTCCATAAAGAATGACATTGGGGTCTTGATGGATATTGCATTTAATTTGTAGGTCACCTTTGGCACTGTAGCCATGTTCACAGTATTAACTCTGCTTTCCACTTACTGGTGTCTGATTTATTTTATTTTTATTTTTTAAGGTCATGGGGCTTGAACTCTGGGTCTGGGTGCTGTCCCTGAGCTCTACAGCTCAAGGCTAACTAGCACACTACCATTTGAGCCACAGGGCCACTTCCAGTTTTCTGGTGGTTAAGAGATAAGAGTCTCACAAACTTTCAAGCACAGGCTAGCTTTGAACCTCAATCTTCAGATCTCAGCCTCCTGAGCAGCTAGGATTACAGGCATGAGCTACCAGCACCAGGCTAAGCTACTGATTTTTTTTAACTTAACATATATTTTTAATTTAAAGAATTTATTAACATTGATTTTTACATCATATTTCAAATGACGTATTTAACAAACAAGTATTCAAGAAGGGAATCTCTATATACAATCATTGGCACTTAGATTTTAGTAAGCTACTGATTTTTGTGAGTTACTCTTGTATCCTGCTTCTTTGTCAAAGTTATTGATCAGCTCTAGAAGTTTGGAGGTAACATCTCTAGGGTCTTATATAGAATTGTATCATCAGCAAATAGATGCCTTTTATGTCTTTCTCTTGTCTTACTGCTCTAGCTAGGAACTGTTGAAAAGGTATAGAAAGTCTGATTTTAGTTTTTCACTACTTAGTATGTTTCCTGTGGTTTGTCAAAGATAGCCTTTATTATGCTATTAGGTTCCTTCTAAGTTTCTCTGTAGCTTTTTTCATAAAAGTATGTTGGATTTTTTTCAAAGGCTATTTTTTTGCATCTATTGAAATTATGTGACTCTTAATCAGTGGCTCTGTTAATGTGGTATATTACACACATTGAGATATATATATATATATATATATATATATATATATATATATATATATATATATATATATATTGAACCTGTCTTGCATCTCTGGGATGACTTAATTTTTAGTTTCTCCTTGAAATTCAAGTAGCAAGTATTTTATTATGAAGCTTTGCATCTGCATTTATCAGGGAAATTGGCATATTGGTCCCTTTTGTTGTTGAGTCTTTGCCTGGTTTGGGGATAAATGTGATGCTGGATTCATAGAATGAATTTGGTAGTGATCCTTCCCTATCCCTTTTTTTTGCCAGTCCTGGGCTTGAGCTCAGGGCCTGAGCACTGTTCTTGGACTTTCTCAAGACTACAGCTCTACCACTTGAGCCTCAGCACCACTTCTGGCTTTTTTCTATTTATATGGTACCGAGGAATTAAACCCAGGTCTTTGTGCATGCTAGGCAAACACTCTACCACTAGGCCAAACTCCCAGCACCCCATCCCTCCTTTTTTTTTTTTTTTTTTTTGCCAGTCTTGGGCTCGGGCTCAGGGCCTGAGCACTGTCCTTGGACTTTCTCAAGGCTAGCACTCTACCACTTGAGCCTCAGCACCACTTCCGGCTTTTTTTTTCTATGTATGTGGTACCGAGGAATTGAACCTGGGTATTTGTGCATGCTAGGCAAGCACTCTACCACTAGGCCAAACTCCTGGCCCCCATCCCTCCCTTTTAAAATGGTACTTTATTGCTATTATAGAGGTGATGCATAGAGGGGTTACATTTACATGAGTCAGATAATAAGTGCATTTCCTTTCATACAATGTCATCTGCTCCCTTTCTTTCCTGTTCCCTCCCTCATATCTCCAACCTGGACTCGAATAGTTCACTTTTATGCCCAGCGTGCTCTAAGATCTCCTTTTGTATTTCATAGAACAGCATGAAAAGTACTTGTGTTCGTCTTTAAGTCTTACAGAATTCAGCTATGAATCCTTTTATATCCTTAATAAAAGGTAAGGCAAATGGAAACGCCGAAGAGACTTCTCTTATTGGGCACACATTACTAAAGTTGAAGGCTAGCTAAAGCAATCTCACCAATTAAAAGTTATAAGAAAAAAAGTCGCAAGTAGGATTCCCTAAGATTGGAAGGAACCAGTTGGAGCAGCTGCCGAGGAACAGGTTAAAGAAAGGCTTGGATGTTTCCATAGTCAGCATTAGTGACTTGGCCTTCAGAAAGAAACATCTGCAAACTCAGATCTAATAGACCAAACTCAGTCTGATCTGAAGTAGTTACCACACACAGAAGGTCTCCTCAGGCACAGCTCCGTCTAGAGCTAAAGGGATACCTTTTGTCAGGATGACTTCTGAATCCATCTAACCTGGATCTCATCTGGTTATTTCTTTCCACTCCCCTTCCACCAGTCTCTGTCTGTAGCACATTAAGATTTATAAAATGCAAATATGAGCAGAAAATACTGCAGAATACTTTTTTTTAAAGAAATACTGAAACAGGAGCTGGGCGTGGTAGCTCACACCTGTAATTCTAGCTAGTCAGAAGGCTGAGATCTGAGGATCACAGCTCTAAGTTCAAAGCCAGCACAGTCTCATTAAGTCCATAAGACTCCAGTTAACCACTAGAAAACAGGAAGTGTTGCTGTCGCTCAAGGGTAGGCTCTGGGCCTGGACACTGTCCTTGAGCTCAAGTCCCACAACCAACAAAGACAAAAAAACGAAACAAAAAAACATACTAAAACAGTACCTTTATGACCTTGAATATAAGGGGTAGGACAGAGCCCTCCATCAACATCTTCCTAAATTCAGCAGAGACTGTAAGGTGCCCTCCCTGTTCTGTTCTCTCCTTACTTGGTTGAACCCTTGATTCTTACCTAGGCACATGACTACCCAGAAACAAAAGAGACTATCTTTTAGATAGCTATAGTTGTTTTCCTGATTCCTTATAGAAATGCTGGGAGATACAGTCACTGTGTCTACTTTGTATTGGAGTATTGAAAAGGTGCACTCTGGTGCAAGAGCAATGAGTGAAGCCTTCTGTCTTCATCTGTAGTATAGCATTGCTTGGAGGAAGTGGCCGCTTTAGGTTGTAACTCTCCTGAGGAAAAGTTCATTGATTACACATCTCCCCATCCATCAGGGGTAAGAGGAAGATTCATTTTGATCATGGGAAGAAATAGTGACACTATGGTAGTATTTTTGTCCACTGGTGGTTTCCTCTGGTAAAACACAAATCATGACCAAAATATATTAATAAGTAATTGATATGTAAAAATAATATAGCTAGTATTTGCTCAAAAAAACCACCACTTTCAATTTATATATGTAGAAAAGGAAGAATAGGGCCATTAGCATGGCCTAGTGTTAGAGTGCTTGCCTAGCATGCACGAAGCCCGAGGTTCTATTCCTTAGTACCACATACACAGAAAAAGCAGAAAGTGGTGCTGTGGCTCAAGTAGTAGAAGCCTACCTATCCTTGGGAAAGCCCAAGGACAGCACCAAGCCCTGACTTCAAGCCCCAGGATTGGCCAAAAAAAAAAATCAGATCTGAGGATCGCAGTTCAAAGCCAGCAATTAACCACCAGAAAACTGGAAATGGTGCTGTGGCTCAAGGAGTAGGATGGTAGCCTTGAGCTGAAGAGCTCAGGGACAGTGCCCAGGCCCAGAGTTCAAGCCTCATGACAAGAAAAAAAAAAAAAGAAAAGTGGTAAGGCTACAGGAAAAATGGAAAATGTGGTCAAATATATGAAATTTAGGAAGAGTATAGAAAGGGCATAGAGAAAATAAAATTTGATGAGTACTAATGATTTTCTAAAAATTGTTATTAAAATAATAGGTGTTACTCCACAAGTGATAATCAACAATCACTATGAACCCCAACCTAAAATGTGATGTACTTCAAAGTAAAACTTCTGAAAACAAAAAATTAGATAATTTGAATCTTAAAAATCAAAGTTAAGTGGCCAGGAGTTAGCAAGCATGAAGACCTGGGTTTGATTTCTCGGTACCACATATATAGAAAAAGGCAGAAGTGGTGCTGTAGCTCAAGTGGTAGAACTCTAGCCTTGAGAAAGCCCAAGGACAGTGCTCTGGCCCTGAGTTCAAGCCCAGGACTGGCAAAAAAAAAAAATTGAAGTGGGTTTAAGTTTTTTTGTTTCTTTATAAAATTTCCTTCTCAGTTTTGGTAATAGAAGTTTGGCAGAACTATTGATCAATAACTACCTTTTCACACACATATGCATATGCACAGTTGTTGGGGTTTTTTTGGTTTTTTTTTTGGTGGGTCGTGGAGCTTGAACTCGGCCTGAGTGTTGTCCCTGAGCCCATCAGCTCAAGGTTATCCTTGAGCCAAGCCCCACTTTCCATTTTTTAGAGGTTAACTGGAGATAAAGAGTCTCAGGTCCTTTTGTGCCGGACTGGCTTTGAACCTTGATCCTCAGATCTCTGCCTTCTGAGTAATTAGGATTACAGGCGTGAGCCACTGTGCCAGCTTTATATGCACAAATTTTAGCTCTTGGCAGTTTTGTGAGGGTAAATCTTTTAATCTATTAATAATGAATTAGACTTTCATTAAAAAGAGGATGCAAGCCAGGTGCTGGTGAGTCACGCCTGTAATCCTAGCTACTAAGGAGGCTGAGATCTGAGAGTCATGGTTCAAAACCAGCTTGGCAAGAAAGTCCAATAAACCATTCAAAAACCTGGAAGTAGTGCTGTGGCTCAAGTGGTATAGCGCTAGCCTTCAGCCCAAAAAGGCTCAGAGATAGTGCCTAGGTCCTGAGTTCAAGCCCCAGAATTGGCAAAAAAAAAAAAAAAAAACACAAATAAAAAAAACCCCACCACAACTGTGCCGTTGGACTTGAGTCCCATAAAAATAGAGGTCATCAATACTGTGATTCAACTTGAGACCAAATAAGCTGCTGAACCTACTGCTGCAAGGGTAAGTTGACAGCAGAAGATGCTAAACTGTGCCAGCCTTCCTCAAACACCAAGAAGGGGCCTAAAGAAACAAGTTGCCTATTCATGAACAACTACATGAATTCAAAGCTAGTTTTCATTCCACAGCCAAAGGAAACACGTAGCACAGGGCCACCTTGCTCAACAAACATGTGCAAGAAACGGAGTGTCCCCAATTAGTTGAGGCCACAGCTACTGAAATCCAGGCTGCTGGAACCAGACCAGAAGATACTAAGTTTGGTCAGGCCACCGGAAGCACCACATAGATGAATCAAACTCTGAATCCCCTCAAAGCAGTGCACCAAACCACTGGACTCCACAGTGCTAGGAACACTTTTATCCCAAGAGGCTAAGCTTCATAGGTCCTCACTAGTCACTGACAATGTGTATGTCACCAAAAGTCCTCTAGAATTAGAAGGACCAGCCACTGGACTTCTGGCTAACCAAACAGGCTAAGCCACTCAAGGATGGTTCAATCACAGTAAGAGTTTGCCGGAGCTAATTGAGAAGCACTTAAAATTTAAATGGCAGAGGGCCAGTCTTGTTGCCAGTATCCCTCATTTTTATCCTTCAGGGGAGGGACCCCAAGTACTTCCCAAACTTGGACACAATGAGGATGAACATCCAATGCCTCTCTAGCCCTCGTACCTTAGTCATCTCAGGTGAGTGACACATATGCTCAGGTGAACATGTGGATACTAAGCACATAATTCATGACTGTCCAAGATGTCATAATAGGCACCAAAAAAGATCTTGGTCTAAAATAGCAAACGTTTCCAAAATTGAAATATAACATAAAAGGGAAGTCAGTGGAAGCCCCAACAAAAACAGGCAATTCAGGAAGAAGAAATTCAAATCTGCCAAAAACAACTGCAAGGCTAGGAGTGTGTCCTAGTGGTAGAGTGCTTGCCAAGCATGCATGAAGACCCAGGTCTGATTCCTTGCTACCACATACATAGAAAAAAGCAGGAAGTGGTGCTGTAGCTCAAGTGGTAGAGCTTTAACCTTGAGAAAGTCCAAGGACAATGGGGACCAAGACGTGAAAGAGTATCAATGTATGTGAATTAATGTACCCTCTATTTGGCAAATATCATGTAACCCTTTTAATTACAATAAAAAATATTAAAAAAAAAAAAAACACAAAAGAAAGTCCGAGGACAGTGCTCAGGCCCTGAGTTGAAGCCCCAGGACTGGGGAAAAAAAAAAAAAAAAAACACCTCTGTAGAGAAACCTCCAAACTAGGCATTAAATAGCTGAGAACAATTCAGATGAGGAGACATAAGATGAAACAACCTGGATCTTCAGGGATATTTGTTAATAAGACTTTGGTATCAAAATAAACAAGGAAAAACAGCAGAAGACACCAAAGCCATTTTGTTCATTCAGATGCTGGATATAAAAGCCTGAGTAGAGGGGCTGGGAGTTTGGCCTAGTGGTAGAGTGCTTGTCTAGCATGCACCAAGACCTGGGTTCGATTCCTTGGTACCACATACCTAGAAAAAGCCAGCAGTGGTACTGAGGCTCAAGTGGTAGAGGTCTAGCCTTGAGAAAAATCCAAGGATGGTGCTCAGGCCCTGAGCTCAAGGACCAGGACTGGCAAAATAAATAAATAAATAAATAAAAACCTGGGGAGAAACTGCAAGAAAACGGGGTGGGAGGGAGGCAAGAAGAAAAACTGTTAATGTGGGAGAAACTAAAACATTGATAACATGGACACAAGCATAACAGTAATCAATACTCAAAAGAGAATGCACCAAATGCCACACAACTGTCCGAAAGACAGGGCAGAAAAGTCCCCGTGAAATTCTTATCTCCAATTTACCACCACCAACAGAAGTGGAGTTGTGGCTCAAATTGGTAGAGTGCTAGTTTTGAGCAGAAGAACTCGGGGATAGCATCTAGGCCCTGATGAGTTCAAGCACCACAACTGACCAAAAAAAAAGAAAAGAAAAGGGAAGAGGAGTAAGCTGAGAGTAGTAAACATACAAAAGCTTTCCAGCTACCTATCTTAGTGCAAAAGGCACCTGAGAACCTAGCAGCACAGTACCTTACCCTTATACACTTTACCCTTACATACTATACACACATATACACACACACACACTCACACATATATGTGTGTGTGTGTGTGTGTGTGTGTGTGTGTGTGTATATATATATATATATATTCACATATATGGAGAGAGAGAATAATTACCTTCCTGTAGGAGAAAGGATAATGGTGGGGTCTTGGATAAAATCCTTGAACCTGTGAAAATGGAGAGGCAAAAATGATGGGGACTGAGGGAACTTGCAACAGATAATCACAATAATGTACTAGGCAATTTCATCTCTGAGTCTCTGTTTCACTATGGTTCTGGTCCTAACACCCAGTATTTTTGTCCTCTTCTTTCTCCCTCTCTCCCTCTCTCCCTCTCTCCCTCTCTCCCTCTCTCCCTCTCTCCCTCTCTCCCTCCCTCCCTCCCTCCCTCTCTCCCTCCCTCCCTCCCTCCCTCCCTCCCTCCCTCCCTCCCTCCCTCCCTCCCTCCCTCCGATTGAATTTAACTAAAAGTTTAGAATATAAAACTAATTTGCAGAAATAGACCCTGAGAGCTTATTTACTGGAGTGCAGTGAGCTGTGAGCACAAAAAAAAGCAACAAGAAGCATTGCTTTCATCTTCCAGTTCTTTATCTACAAGTGAAAACAAGGCTATTATTTCTAACTTATTGCCAGCTTACATTACCCTTGTTGGGGAATTGGTAAAGAGGTGGACTGCAGATAGTGCTATTAATAACCAAGATGAGATTTGAGGATTCTGGAAGGCAATAAAGAATTGGAATGTAGATTATGATTCAAATGCCTTAAGAATAATGTGTGCATCCATGCAATGACTTGAAGCCAAAAATAGGTGGATGCAGTTCAAATGCAGATCATAGTCCAGGTGTGTGCTGGCAGGAAGCAAGCAAGAACCTATCTCAAAAAGTAGCCTAGTGGTAAAGTGCCTGTCTAGCAAGCTTGAAGCCTTGAGTTCAAACCCCGGTTCCACCACCAGTTTATGTAAATATATTGCCTACCACAAAGGCTCACATTTTCACATTCCTTCTTATCCCTGTTGAAACTATGTAGAAGGAGAGGCAGAATGTCCACTTATTCAGAGAAACTAAGAATTCCATACCTGTAGAATTCTTGTGTCTCTTCTTCTACAATTGGTTATTCATCAGTAGCTCTTTTAAGTCTATAATAAAACCTAGAATAATCGGAACAACTTTAAAATATATATTTGCATGTATATTTACATATGTCAGCACTTAAAATACTATTTAGTCAAATAAAACATAAGCTAATTAAAATGTTATTGTCAATATATTGAGATAAATTAACTTGCAACCTATTTCTTCATAGCTCTTATAAGATAAAATTATTTACAAATGAAAAAACATTACCTATGCCACCAACAAGAATAGCTTTAAGATTTGTTTGAAACCTGGCTTGGAGGTGATTTGGGAATTGGAAAGCATTTATATAGGTAGATACTAACGTGTAGTATCAGTACATTTTAAAAAATATGTCTGATTGGGGCCGGGAGTTTGGCCTAGTGGTAGAGTGCTAGCCTTGCATGCACAAAGACCCAGGTTCAATTCCTCGGTACCACATACATAGAAAAAAGCCAGAAGTGGTGCTGTGGCTCAAGTGGTAGAGCTCTAGCCTTGAGAAAGTCCAAGGATAGTGCTCAGACCCTGAGTTCAAGCCCAGGACTGGCAAAAAAAAAATATATATATATATATATATATATATATATATATATGTTTGATGACCCTTATTTACATAATACCGGGCAGGTGTTCTCTGCTAGGCCAATGCTTCATTCTTTGTGGCCTAACACCTTATTCCTATTTGATTGTAATACATTTTTGTGGTCATTCATGACCCATAATTAATTCGTTTAGGAGACTATAGGATTTTGCTGGTGAACAATGACAATAACTAGAAAATTGCCATCAATATTAGAAGTTTGGGAAGGTGATAATAACCTCAGAATTGCACATTAAAAGGTTTCAATCCAAGCTGAGTGCCTATGTTGTACCCGAATTCCTAGAACCCCAAAAAGACCACCAGAGGCCACAGTCAAAGCTAAAGAGCAGGGGTCATTTTATTTACGAGTCTAGACTCGGGCTTCCAAGTACCAGCAGCCGGCAACGCTGAAAAGGCCCTGAGCAAGAACTTTACACTGCTTTTATAGGGAAAGTACAATTACCTAATTGGCTATTTGGCTCAAACCATTGGTCGAATCAGGGCTCAGGTGTCTAACCACTGAGCACCAAGCTGTTACCACCTGGGGTTCAAGTACATGGACCCTAAACAAGGGGGAGGTCATTCCCAGAACATGGAACAATCTTTCCCATGATACTTTTAGAGCCAATCTTGGATCTATCTAGTTAAAAATCACACAAGGGTCTAAGGGTAATCTGTAACTCCTCTCCCAGGGTCAACTTATTTGCATCCTTTACTATTAGTGCCGTGGCTGCAATCATTCGGAGGCAGGGAGGCCATCCAGCAGCCACAGAGTCCAGCTTTTTAGACAGATAAGCAATGGGTCGTCTCCAGGGACCCAGGTATTGAGTCAGAACTCCTTAAGCTACCCCTTTACTCTCATCCACAAATAACTGGAAGGGTTTAAGAACATCCGGGAGTCCCAAGGCTGTGGCAGACAATAAGGCTGTCTTTATTTGTTGGAAAGCCTGTTCAGCTTCTTCTGTCCAGCAAAAAGGTTGCTGATCCTTAGTAGCCAAGGACAAGGGCTTGGCTAGTTCCACAAACCCGGGAATCCACAGCCAGCAAAATCCAGCTGTCCCCCAAAATTCCCGCACCTGTCATTGTGATTGTGGTCTGGGTATGCGGAGCACTGTCTCTTTGTGGGCAGCAGTTAGCCACCTTTGCCCTCCTTTCAGTAGGTAGCCTAAATATGTTACCTCAGTCTTGCAGATCTGTGCTTTCTTAGCCGAGGCTCGATAGCCCAGCTTTCCTAAGGTTTGTAGGAGGTCCTTTGTCCCCTGGATATACCCTTCACGAGTCTGTGCAGCTATTAAAAGATCATCAACATACTGTAAAAGGGCCAAATCGAGGTGTTTTTGTCTGTACTCACTTAGATCCTCATGGAGGGCCTCATCAAATAGTGTGGGTGAATTTTTAAATCCTTGTGGCAGTCGGGTCCAGGTCAGTTGCCCATTAATGTCCTTTTCTGAGTCAGTCCATTCAAATGCAAAAAGTTCTTGGCTTTTGGGGGCCAAAGGCAAACTGAGGAAAGCATCTTTTAAATCCAAGACCATATACCACTGTTTTTCAGGGTCAAGAGTATTCAGGAGGGTATAAGGATTAGGCACAGTTGGGTGTATGTCCATAACCCGCTTGTTAACCTCTCTTAAATCTTGCACTGGCCGATATTCTCCCGTGTGAGGCTTGCGTACCGGCAGCAATGGAGTGTTCCAGGCTGACTGGCAAGGTCGCAGCACTCCCTGGTCTAAGAGGCGGCGAATGTGAGGAGTTATTCCTACCCGAGCCTCTGAAGACATAGGGTACTGTCGGACTCGAACAGGGTCGGCCCCAGGTTTTATTTCTATATGAAGTGCTGGCCGGTGCTTAGCTAATCCCATCCCTCCAGTTTCTGCCCATGCTTCTGGAAACTGAGCCAAATATAAATTCCCGAATCAGGGGGGTTCTGTTGCTGATGAAGGCGATACTCGTCTTCTAGTGCTGAGGTCAATATTGTCAGTGGCCTGCCCTGGGAGTTTGTTACCTTAGGTCCCCCTGGCAGGAAGTAAATCTGAGCTCTCAACTTGGTTAATAAGTCTCTCCCCTAGTCCTCCGCGTCATGAGTGACTAACACAGAAGTTTTTCGTTGCCACTGGTCCGATCTGCTCTTTTTTCTTTTCGGGCATTCCTTAGCCCAGTGACCAAACTCTTTGCAGTAAGCACATTGATCTTTGCTCAAATCTCGAACTGAAGGCCTCGAAGACTGTGGGCCACGTGAACCTCTTTGTGGTGGCCTTCCCTGTTGAACTACAGCAGCCAGTACTTTAGTCATTCTCTGTGTTGCTCTCAGCTGTTTCTTCTCTGGAGCATCTCTATTATTAAAAACTTTCTGAGCAATCCTGAGTAGATCTTGGATACTTTTTCCTTCTAAGTCCTCTAATTTCTGTAGCTTCCTCTTAATATCTGAAGCTGCCTGGTTAACAAAAGACATAACTACAGCTGCCTGATTTTCAGGGGCTTCAGGGTCCATTGGGGTAAACCGTCTAAAGGCTTCCATTAATCTCTCTAAGTGCTCAGAAGGAGTTTCTATTTTACCTTGAAGAACCGAATATACCTTAGCCAAATTAGTGGGCTTGTGAGCGGCAGCCCGGAGTCCCACCATTAGAGTCTGGCGATACACCCGTAGACTTCTCCTACCTTCTGCCTTGTTGTAATCCCATTTATTCTAAATGCAAGAGTGCACCAAAAGTCTCAGATTTCTACAGACAGGTGACATTGGTAAACAAAGTCTCATTTAAATATCTAAAACTTTAACTCAAGGAACTATCCCAATTCCCTAATACCTCTGGGCTAAACAAGATACAATATTTACAATATAAAGAGCTCTACCCAATTACGCTTAAAGCATGCAAAATTAATATCAGCTGTACATTTTCCAGAAGTTTGTTTTAAGAGTTTTGCCAATCTTACTCTTGCAGGTGAGAACCAAGTTCTTTTACAAGGTAATTTAGCTTGTTACAAGTGCTGCCATGCGGGAGCGGCCATACCAGGCCCGAGACCTAGAAATACCTTAAAAAGCAAGATAAAAGTAGAAACTAAGTACCCACAAATTTTGATGGCATGCCTGGCAGCAGTCAGAGTGAGGAAGACACCTGGGGCCCTGAAAAACTTTCAGGGGGCGCCTCCCCATGAAGACTCCCATTCTCTGGCAGCCGGCCAGGGAGCAAGAGTAACACCTCAGTCCTGGAGGAACCAAGACTGATTCTGTGTCCTGCCACCAATTGTCTTAGTGACAAGGATACAAAAAAAAAAGAATCCATAAAAACATCTAACAAAACATTTAGGGCTGGTACCAGACAAGACAAAAACATTTAACAGAGAAGCAGAGACCTTTAAGTAAACCCCAAATTTTCTCGTTAAAATGTTGCAAAACCAAGTCTAGGTTAACAGTAAGGAATTTGATCAGGGTGGCCAGATCATCCTGGTAAGAAAATTTTCTCCCTAACCTTCCAAATTGTGTGGAGGCTGGAGGTGCCCTCTAGGGAAAAAAGGGTATTCTGAGCCTACCCATCTCGGCAGGGAGCAGCACCCAAACTGAAAGAGAAACTAAACAAACAACAGAAACAACATACGCATGCGTGCCCAGGCTGATACCCAGAAGGGAACTGTTAGACAGAGGGGTGGTCGCAGCACGATCGTCCTAACAGCAGTTCCCCAATACAGCCTGAGTGGGACTATCAAACAGAGGGATGGTCGCAGCACGGCCGTCCTGACAAAAGGGCACAGGGAACATCTCCCACTGGCCCCGTCAACAATCCTATAGCACGTTCGCCAGATGCAGAACCTATAGGCAACCCAGATTAACAGATTATCAGATAAAACATAATACACAGAGACAAACGAAGCCAACCTATTTACCGTGGTTTTCCACAACCCCTTGACTAGGCGTCTGAGTGGACTTGGGGGTTCCGGGCCAATGCACCAAATGTTGTTCCCAAATTTCTAGAACCCCAAAAAGACCACCAGAGGCCACAGTCAAAGCTAAAGAGCAGGGGTCGTTTTATTTACAAGTCTAGACTCGAGCCTCCAAGTACCAGCAGCCAGCAACGCTGAAAAGGCCCTGAGCAAGAACTTTACACTGCTTTTATAGGGAAAGTACAATTACCTGATTGGCTATTTGGCTCAAACCACTGGTCAAATCAGAGCTCAGGTGTCTATAATCACTGAGCACCAAGTTGTTACCACCTGGGGTTCAAGTACATGGGCCCTAAACAAGTGGGGGGGTGGTCATTCCCAGAACATGGAACAATCTTGGCACAACACCTACTTAGGATTGCACGAGTAATCCTAGCTACTCAGGAGGCTGAGATCTGAGGATCGAGGTTCAAAGCCAGCCTGGACACCAAAGTCTGTGAGACTCTTATCTCCAAATTAACCAGCAGAAAACCAGAAGTGATGTAGTGGCTCAAGGAGTAGAGCACTAACATTGAGCTGACGATCTCAGGAACAGTGCTCAGACCCAGAGTTCAAGCCCTACAACTGACCCCCCCCCAAAAAAAATCTCAATCCACCAACATCTGTACACACCAGGCATTTGTAGAGGTGACTGCTCCCATACTATGTCACTCTGTGGAGAGTCAGAGGCCATAGTTGTATGTAGGTCAGTAGAGGCAGCCCTAGACTGGCCCAGGTATTGTCCAAGATTAGCACGGTCCTCTCTGCCTCCAGCCGGTGAAGGGTGTTCTGCTCCCTGCAAAGGAAATCACCCAGGCCTTTCCTTGCCTCCTAAGTCCAGGACCTAGCTGACTTATGCCACAGCAATCAGAAATCGATTCCTCTTCCATCAAAAACCCACTCATTTAGGTGGATGCTGGTGGCTTGTGCCTGTAATCCGGGCCCTGAGTTCAAGCCAAGGACTGGCTCTTCAGCTCAAGGCTACCACTCTACCTCTGAGCCACAGCCCCACTTCCTGTTTTCTAATGATTAATTGGTGATCACAGTCTCCGGTTCTTTAGTGCTTGGGCTGGCTTTGAACCGCGATCCTCAGATCTCAGCCTGCTGAGTAGCTAGGCTTATAGGTGTGAGCCACCAGCACCAGGCCAGGCAGGCTTACATTTCTTTTTTTATTTTAATTTTTGCCAGTCCTGGGGCTTGAACTCAGGGCCTGAATACTGTCCTGGGGCTTTCCTCAAGGTTAGAGCTCTACCTCTTCAGCCACAGCACCACTTCTGGCTCTTTTTCTATGTATGTGGTACCAAGGAATTGAACCCAGGTCTTCATGCATGCTGGGCTACCACTAGGCCATGCTCCCGGCCCGCAGGCTTACAATTTCTTTACAGCTGGTTACCAGGGTTGTGATGGAGTAATGTAAGGAAGTTAGAAAGGCATCTATCCATTAATAGAAGGCTGTATTTTGGGAGGAAAAGGTGCAGACTCTTCTTGTCAAGCTGGCTGGGAACAGGGCTGGGAATGGGGCTGTTGATGGAGGAGGTTGGTAAAGTCAAAGCAGAGTTTCCACTCAAGGAGGACATGTGGGCTTCTGTTCGTTAACTCTATTGGTAAGGACTCATAACCTTGACACGGCTGGCTGGTACCAAACAACACAAATGATAGTTCTGATTGAAGTCAAGAAGCACATCATTCCAGGAAATATCTGTCCTGGGACATATCAGTATAGAATGAGAATGGTGATTTATTACAAGATGTAAGGCGTTTTAGCTTGACTGAAAAAGATTTTATTTTCTCACACAGCCATGGAGGACAGTGTAATTTCAGCCATATTCATTTGGCTGTCACTGGCCTTAAGTTGAATAGGGAGACTCAGGGGCCTGGAGTTAAAATGCATACATAGTTTGAACAGTGTCAAGTCCCAGTGTGTTCAGAGGTGGTAAGTGGTAGCTCAGGTGGTTGGACAGCCTGCTGTACCAGGATTGGTCAGGTTGGCATTGATTGGGGCTTGTTAGGATAGTAAGAGTCACTAAGCTGTATGATGGCATCTCACACCTATAACCCTAGCTGCTCAGGAGACAGAGCTGAGGATGGAGGTTTGAAGCTAGCTCAGGTAGAAAAAGTCTGTGAGACTCTTGGTCTTCCATTAACCAGCATAAAGCTGGAGGTGGAAGTATAGCTTAAATGATAGAGCCTTAACCTTGAGCAAAAAAATGTCAGGTAAGAGTTCAAGCCCCAGTCCCTGCCCCTGGATTCCAAGATGACTGTAGGGATGAGTAGCTTGGCACAGGAAGCTGCCTGGAATGGTGTGGCCTGGCTCTCCCGGCCCTGGGGCTCAGCATGGCTCAGAGGTGCACACTCCAAAAGTTCCCAGTGGAATGTGACTCCAGACCCTGACTGTGCTCCCTGTTTAGATCTGAAACAGGGACGTGTACAAGGCCTTGTATAATCACAAAGGATAAATCCCCGGAAGAGCAACACATTGGCAAATTCCACTGGAGATATCTGGGATTTCCTCAGTCAAGTCAGTAATTGGGAAGTCAGCTGTGATAAGCAGGCTACTTAGGGTGTGCTGAGCCCATCCTCCAGGACCACACACACACACACACACACACACACGAGTCCTTGGGCCATTAAATGTTATTTAAGACATACATGAGCCAAAGTACATAAACCAATGACCTTCAGGTCAAAGGCTCTGTTTTGTTTTGTTTTGTTTTGGGGGGTGCATGTGTGCACATGCGCTAGACTGTCTGTCAGTAAAGGGATTTTAACTCAAGCCCTGAGTGCTGTCCCTTAGCTTTTATGCTCAAAGCTAGTGCTCTACCATTTGGGATACACCTCTACCTTTGGCTTTTTGGTAGCTAATAAGAGATAATAATCTCACTATCTTTCCTGCCCAGGCTGGCTTGGAACCACAATCTTCAGATCTCAGCCTCCTGAGTAGCTTGGTGAAGCTTCCAGAAGGATTAATTAATTTTTCTATTTGAATTATCCAGTAATAAACATTTTAATTTAAGTAGGTATGAGTGTAAAGAGGAAAGAATCAGAAACATGCAGGCCAAAGCAAGCAATCAACTCAGCTTTCTCATGTCATACCTGGAGCCAAGTGAGAACCAGCCTGTCAACAAATTTGTGAGTAGACTGGTTTTGCTGGATC
Organism: Megascapheus bottae; assembly: GCF_031878675.1. Classification (NCBI taxonomy): domain Eukaryota; kingdom Metazoa; phylum Chordata; class Mammalia; order Rodentia; family Geomyidae; genus Megascapheus; species Megascapheus bottae. The sequence continues at coordinate 17,242,741 of NC_143521.1, read as the reverse complement.
AGAGTGGAAAGGCTCTTCATCTCATTAAGGCTGATTTTCCTTATCTGTAAAATGGGCATTATAAAACAATATTTGCCAGGGATGTCATGAGACCTGATGAGGTAAAGTAAAATGGAAAAGAGGTTCAGGAATTCTTGAACAGACAGAAGCCAGTCTTAAAATAAAATTCAGCTGAGCTCTTCCCTGTGTATATCTATGTTAGGCTCAAACATGTAATTCTAGCTAAGTAGGAGGCTGACATCTGAGGACTGTGGCTCAGAGCTGGCTTGGACAGGAAAGCCCGTAAGAATTTTAACACCAATTAATCACCAAAAAGCTAGAAATGGGGCTGTGGCGAAAGTGATTTAGGCCCTGCCTAGGCTCAAGTGGTAGAGCTCAGGCCCTGAGTTAAAGCCCAGGACTGGCAAAAAAAAATTTTTTTAAGAAAATTAAAAAAAAAACAACAGGTAAATTAGTGACCTTGAATAAGAAGTAACCTGAATGGCTGTGACTATGCTGTGCCATGGATCTGCTGAGCCACAGCGTCACTTCCAGTTTTCTGGTGATTAATTGGATATAAGAGTCTCACAGACTTCCTTTGAACTGTGATCCTTAGATCTCAGTCTCCTCAAAAGCTAGGATTACAGGCACCTGGCCAGGATCTTTCGTTCTTTCTTTCTTTCTTTCTTTCTTTCTTTCTTTCTTTCTTTCTTTCTTTTTTTTTTTTTTTTTTTTGCCAGTCCTGGGCTTGAGCTCAGGGCCTGAGCACTGTCCTTGGACTTTCTCAAGGCTAGAGCTCTACCACTTGAGCCTCAGCACCACTTCCGGCTTTTTTCTATGTGTGTGGTACAAAGGAATCGAACCCTGGTCTTCGTGCATGCTAGGCAGGCACTCTACCACTAGGCCAAACTCTCAGCCCTAGGATCTCTTTTCTAACTCTGTTCCAGGGATAGATGTTCTGGCATAATTTAGACATTCTTGTCTGCGTGTCATGGTGGTGGTGGTGGTCATGTGGGTGTTTGGTGGCCTCACATAAACCTATGTTCTACCTCTTGAGCCATACCTTCCCATACTGTTGTGGGCATTGAATAGGGTGAAAATATTAGCATGCTGGATATAATAAATATAATATGAAAATGGTATATAATGAACATTGTGGCATGCTAAATGAATATGATATAAAATAGTGATATCATAATATGAGAAGCGTAGAGTAATTAAATGAAACACAGTAATGAAATGAAACTAAGAAATATATTGCCAATACAAACTTGTACCTAAAGGCTTATGGACATGGCAGATAATCTATGATGTAAGGACACATATGACTGTAACCACAGAAACGGTCAAGAGCCTGGCTTACAAGATGAAGTATCATAGGATCCACACACCTGGCCAGAATAGATAGAGCAAGCAACCAGCACATCTGGCCACCACTGACCAAAAGGTGTAACCAATCCAGACAGAGCAAGGACCAAGACGTAACCAATCCAAATCAAACACGAAGGAGTTTGGGCCAGAAAGGAGCAGGCCAAGGATCAGTAAAAACCAAGGACCTAGAATGAAGGACCACACTTCTGCTGGCCTTAACCAAGACTGAAGCTCGAGGATCGTTGGCCTGCAGAAGCTGCTCCTTGCCCGAGAAGACCGACGGGGCCGGAGACTCGTGAGGCCCCGGAGCTCACACCATGGCAGTAATGGGAGCTGCATCTAACATCTGACGGGCAGGCCCTGTTCCACTTCGGGACTAAGAGATGTCAGAGAGGTGAATGCAGCGTGTGTGTGGATAGGCAGTTAGAATTAGGCAAGTTAGGACTAGAAGATAGGAACTAGAATATAGAATTAACCCTAGTAAGCTATGTTGACTCAATAAACTCTGTTGCATCGTATTATCTGCCTATTGGTGAATTACTTGGCCTGCTCATGACACTTACCTTCAGCATTACAGATATTTTCAGATGGAGTCTTACCTTTTTTTTTTTTTTTTGTCTAAGACCAGCCTCAGTCAGCAGTCCTGCCACCCAGCCCTCTTATAGCCAGAGTTACAGGAATTCACCACCACAACTCAATTTGTTGATATGGTGGGAGGGGGGAGTCTCTATGATGATGATGATGATGATGATGATGATGATGATGATGATGATGATGATGTTGCCTGAGCTGACCAAGAGTCTGGGACTACAGGTGTGAGCCCAGACTTCTAGCTGTGCTTCCCCTTTTCTTCGTGGTAGTACAGGTAGGTGTTCTAGGAGTCTTCAGAAGTTAGTGTTTCCTGTGGCCCTACTTGTATCTTCTAGCCACCATTGTAAGACATAGAGTGACACCTACTGGCTTTCAAATTGCTTTTTTTTTGCTTTTAGTTGGATTTTTAATTTTTTTTAATTTAATTAATTTTTTATTGTCTAGGCAATGTATAGAGGGGTTACTGACATTTAGTGACGTCTTTATTTTTTCAAGGAACACCAAATTGGCTTAATTTTTAAATATGTGTTTTTAGTGTTTTTTCCCTTATAAAGGTAACTAATGATCATAAGGAAAACATCTAAAAACAATGAAGATCAATATCCTTGGTGATTAGGTTTGTTTCCAAAATTTTACTCAGATTTTTCCTGATGCATTTGAATAGAAAGTAAAAGTCTCACCTCAACCTCAAGGCTAGGCATAGCCACAGCTAGTGTAGTCCATTCTTCTAAATGACTGCACAGTATCCCATATAGTAGGAAGGAGCATAATTTATTCAATCCATTCCTCAAATAAAATTGGGAAAAATTGGGTCGGGAGTTTGGCCTAGTGGTAGAGTGCTTGCCTAGCATGCACCAAGACCAGGGTTCGATTCTTCGGTACCATGTACAGAAAAAATGCCAGAAGTGGTGCTATGGCTCAAGTGGTAGAGCTCTAGCCTTGAGAAAACCCAAGGACAATGCTCAGGCCCTGAGCCCAAGCCCAGGACTGGCAAACAAAAACAAAAAAAAAAAAATTGGGAAAAATCCTGAGTGGAAGCAAGTCATAGGTTCCAGGCAAAGCTGCATCATAACTGTGTCATATACTTTGCAAGTTCTTTACACCTCATTTTCCTTAGCTGACAAAGAAACTGAGGTAGGGGAAAGAATTTTGGATACTGGTCAATAAAACACCTATTAACATACCATGAGCACATTGGACGCATCTTTAACAAATTCAGAAATGATCCCAAAGTTGTGAGTTCATGTCAAAATTGATGTGCTTGGTCTTGAAAAGAAATTCAGCAGTATGTATGGACCCATAAAAAGTTCACAGTTTAGGGGCCGGGAGTTTGGCCTAGTGGTTAAAGTGCTTGCCTAGCATGCATGAAGACCCGGGTTCGATTCCTCGGTACCACATATATAGAAAAAAGCCGGAAGTGGTGCTGAGGCTCAAGTGGTAGAGCTCTAGCCTTGAGAAAGTCCAAGGACAGTGCTCAGGCCCTGAGCTCAAGCCCAGGACTGGCACAAAAAAAAAAAAAAAAAAAGAAGTTCACAGTTTAAATGTCAGCTTGACTGGGTCACCAGATACCTTGATATTTGGTTAAATCTCTGTATGTGTCTGGAGGTTGTTTTTAGAGGAGATGAACATTAGAATCAGCAGACTGTGTAAAGCAGATTGCCTTTCCTGGGTTTGAAGGCCTCCCCAAATCTGTTGCTAACTGAATGCCTGAATACTTTGACATGACAGCTGACCTTAGAGCACTGGCCCACCTTGTTCTCAGGCTTTATGGCTTGGAATGGCTCTTTGTGAACTCTGGCTCTCCTGATTCTGCAACTTGATGACAGAAAAGATCTTCTTAGTTTTCATAACCACACAAGCCAATTTCTAAGAGTAAAATTGACTCATATTTGTGTTTATTATATTGCCTATTGGACCTGTTTCTCTGGATAACCCAGACTCAAACAGTACCTTTTGACAGTACCCCTGAGATTTTTATCCTAAGAAAACACTGGAAACAATACATATGTTTAACAACTGGAAAGCTAAACAAATTATGGTGCATTTATTTGAAAGAAAATTACCCAGGCGTTAAATAAATAATTTTGAATACTATCAGCATGAGAAAACACTTAAAATTTAATGTAAATTTATATAAACAGGGCATTAAACTATGTAAGCATATAATTACAACAAGTAGTAAATAATGTAGTATAAAATTATACATATAGGGTCGGGAGTTTAGCCTAGTGGTAGAGAGCTTGCCTAGCATGCACGAAGACCCGACTTCGATTCCTGAGTACCACATACATAGATAAAAGCCAGAAATGGTGCTGTGGCTCAAGTGGTAGAGCTCTAGCCTTGAGAAAACCCAAGGGCAGTGCCCAGGCCTGAGTTCAAGGCCCGGGACTGGCAAAAAAATATACATATAATTTTAAAAACTTTCTTTTATCAACATGCTATCTTCCAAAAACTAAATCAAAGGCATAAAATAAAAACAATGAGGGGGCCGGGAGTTTGGCCTAGTGGTAGAGTGCTTGCCTAGCATGCACGAAGACCCGGGTTCGATTCCTTGGTACCACATACTTAGAAAAAGCCAGAAATGGTGCTGAGGTTCAAGTGGTAGAGTTCTAGCCTTGAGGAAAAATCCAAGGACAGTGCTCAGGCCCTGAGCTCAAGCCCAGGACTGGCAAACAAACAACAACAACAACAAAAACAATGAGGAGATTGAATTATCAGTAGTTTTAAAAAGTGTAATAGACTTCAGAATTTAAAAACATTGACTGGGCACCAGTATTTAGTTATCTAGCTACTTAGGAGGCTGAGATCTGAGGATTGGAATTTGAAGTCAGCCTAAGTGGGAAAGCTGAGAATCTTATCTCCAGTTGACCAGCAAAAAGCTGAAAGTGGAAGGGTGGCTCAACTGGTAGAACACAACCTTGAGTGCAAAATCTAAGAGGCAGTGCTCAGGCCTGAGTTCAACCCTCAGTACCAGCACATAAAAAGATGTACCTCAGTTCTATTTTGTGAGACACTGAAATGGAGTAAACACACACACACACACACACACACACACACACACACACACACACACACACACACCATGCACCACATCCTAATACCAAGATGATTCTGATGCATTCTGGTAGGCAAGTTCTCAGGACAGAGTTCCACATTTATGCAGAACAATACACGGGGCGTGGCCTAGGAGATGCCACCAGCATGTAGAACTGGGTCCTTCTCAGCATGAACTTGGACTACTGCGGTCACTGGTCACTGTCGTTGGTGTCTGAGGCGCGGCCCTCTGAGCAGGATTGCTCCACAAGGCGGAATGCTTCCAGGAACTCATTGATGTCTATGTGGCCGTCCTTGTTGAAGTCAATGCTCCGGGCAAGGTCACAGATGCACTCATCGGGGATGTCCACCTTCATGTGGGAGCTGAATAGCTTCCATGTCTGTCTGAACTCATCCAGGGAGATGAATCCTTACCAGAGAGTGGGGAGAGGCCATGTCAGTGAGGCTGTCCAGTTTTGAGCATTCTGACATTTTCACAAGAACACCTGCTCCTTCTAAGGTAAGCACACAGACACCCGTGGCGTTGGAGCTAGTATAAACTCCCTGGGGTAACTGACTCACAAGCAGTCCTCAGCTGGGAACAATTTGGGTGCCCTCCATCCAGAGGATATTTGGAGATATCCTGAGACATTTCTCATTGTCCAGACCACTGTGAGAGTGAAGTGCTTTATTGAGATGCGTAGGCCAAGGATATTGCAAAACATGTCAATGTAGAAGAACTTTGTTTTTTGTGTCAGTTGTGGGACTTGAACTCTGGGCCTGGGCACTGTCCCTGAGCTCTTCAGCTCAAGGCTGCCGCCCTCCTCCTGACCTGCAATGCCACTTCTGATTTTTCTGGTGATTAATTGGGAATAAGAGTCTCAAGGACTTTTCAGTGCCTGGGCTGGCTCTGAGCTAAGATGCTTAGATCTCAGCCTCCTGAGCACCTAGGATTATAGGCGTGAGCCACTGCACCCAGCATAAGAACTTTTAAAAAATGAAGTCAATTCCAAATGCCAAGAGTGCCATCACAGAGAAGCTCTGCATTAAACCATCCCCCAACATTCTTATCGATAAAGTGTTTTAAGCTGGGTGCTGGCTGCTCATGCCCATAATCCTAGCTACTCAGGAGGCTGACATGGAAGATCCTGGTTCAAAACTATCCCACACAGAACAGTCTATGAGACTCCATCTCCAATGAACCAGCAAAATGCTAGACTGGAAGTGTGGTTCAAAGGCTAGAGCAAGGAAGTGGTGCAGGTAAGCCCATGGGGAAGGATGGGGAATGGGGAGAGAGTGTTCATGAATGCGGGGCTTCTTCTGGAGGTCATGAAGTTGTAAAACTAATTACTGGTGATGGTGATATAACCTGACATGTATACTTCAATTACACATTAGGCCTACTTTAAGAAGTATGCCTAATTAAAAAAACAACAACAACCTTAAACCTCAGGGTGATTGGCAACTATAAGAGGGTGTATAAGAACTTCCTGCAAGTTTTGTAACTGCCTATGATTCTCTAATGATTTCAAAATTGCAAGGTTTATAGCTGGAGGTTTAGCTCAGCAGTAGAGCTCCTGCTAAACAAACGCGAAGTCCTTGGTTCAAACCCCGATACCACCACCCCCACCCCCAATAAAAGGTTAAAAAAGACTTTGGGAAGTAAGTTTACAGAAGCCTTTTTTTTCCTTTTGGCTTATGTGACAATTCCCCACCCCCCTTCCCTGTCTCATTGGTGCCAGGCCTGGGGCTTTAATTCAGGGCATGGCTGCTGTCTCTGAGTTTGTTTGCTCAAGGTTAGTGCTCTATCACTTAGCCATAGCTTCTCTTCCAGATTTTTGGAGTTGAGTCTTCTGGACTTTCCTGCCTTGGCTGGCCTTGAACTGAAATCCTCAGACTCCTGAGTAGCAAGGGTTACACACGTGAACAAGTGGTACTTGGCACTTGGTGACGGTCTTTAATGAAACTGTGATGGGTATCACATCTTCTAATAATTCTTCTTGTAGGAAGCTTCATTCAGTTTATTTCCAATCTCTACCCAGCCCTTTCTAAATGGTATTTGTCTGTTTTGAGTCCTGACTCTGACCTTCTGGGCTCCAGCAATCCTCCAAACTCATGTCTTGAGTTGCTCCCTAGCCTTTCATCTCACTCAAGTACTTGTCTAGTGTCTGCCATTTATAAGTTGTATAGTACTTATTTGCTTCCCATAACTGCTTGAGTGGAGATAAGTCCGGATGAACAGGGGAGGTATTCAGGGAAAGGGTTTGCTGTTCATCAAAGGTGACACAATACTAGTGCAGTACCTGAGTGATCGCTGTCAATTACTCTAAAAATCGTCTCCAGATTTGATCGGTTTCGGTATAGTGTTTCCAGCAAACTGGACTGTATGTTCTGTAAGGGACAAACAGCATCGTATTTTGTTTCTGTGTCTTATGTTTAGGCTTAGATTCATATATAATTAACACAGAGCTATCACAATCACACATTTGTGGGGAAACAAACAAAAAAAATCCTGAAGGCATTTTACCCTCTCTTCCTTCTTCAACCTCCTCCAGCCTGCTAGATAGTTTTGTTGTGTATAAAGGACATAGCTCACCATGAAAACATTCTTACACTGACGTGATGGTTGCACATGTTTGCAGATAGTCGGCTCTTTATATGCATGCATTCAATCAACTGAAGAAAAAGTTGGCAGGGAGAGGAATGTGTCTGTAGTGAATATTTACACACTTCTTTCCTGCACAATACACCATAACCATTATTTACATCTCATTAGGTATCATAAGCAATCTAGGAATGATTTAAAGTTCACAGAAGGAGCTGAATGCTGGTGGCTCATGCCTATTATCCTAGCTACTCAGGAGGATGAAATCTGAGGACCTCAGCCAGGCCAGGCAGACCAACCTGAGAGACCCTTAGCTACAATTAACAAAAACCAGAAGTGGAGCTATGGCTCTAGTGCTAGATCACCAGCCTTGAATGAAAAAGACTATCAAGAGTACAAGGCCCTCAGTTCAAGCCCCAGTGCTGACACATACAAAAAAAAGCACACAGGAGTATGTGCATAGGCTATATGCAAATAGGGTGCTATTTTACATAAGCAACTTGAGCATCCACAGATCTTGGTAGCCCTAAGGGGTCCTGGAACCAACTCCCTACAGATTCTGAAGGATGCATATATTCTAAAAGTAGTTTCATTGTATAATTTATACGATGTGTAATTACATGGAAATAAAGCTCCTTTTTTAAGCATCTAACCCATGGACCTATCCATATTACATATTCAGTATTTGTTGACTATATAGTTTTCAAGCAGGAAAGACAACACGGTGCTAAGGAAACAAAAATGGGCCTTAAAGTCAGCCAGATCTGAAGTGATTTTTGTTTGGTTTGTGAGAGAGATTGAGCTCAGGGCCCTAGGCACTGTTAAGGAATGCTCTCCTGCTGAGCTATACTTTCAGTCCAGACCTAAGTTTGAGTCACACCTCAAAGTTTTATAACCTCAGGGAAATTACTTAACATCTGTGGATCCTGTCCTCATAGACTCAACAGAGCAGACAATACCTACCTCTTGAGAATTAACTGAGATAAGGAATGTATGTAACACAAAGTCTGATATAAACAAATGTAACAGCTTGCCACCAGTAGCTCACACATTCAGTCCCGAGCTATTTAGAGAGATGGGCAGATCATAGTTTGAGACTGGCCCAGACACAAAGCTCATAAGATCCCATCTTCTTCTTTATGCAATTTTCATTGTATGTATTTTATGTCTGTGTTGTACTGGGGCTTGAACTCTTGGCTTTGTCCTACCACTTAAATCATGCTAGAGTATAGCATTTTGCTAGGTAATAGAGAGGAGATCTCAAGAACTTTTCTGCCCAAACTGGCTTTTATCCATATTCTTCTGGTTTTCTTTCTTCTGAGTAGCTAGGATTACAGGTATGAGCAACCAACATCCTGATTTCACTTTTTTTAAAATGTGCTTTTTAAAAAAAAATTATACAAGAGAACTGAATCCAGAGCCTTATACTTGATTGGTTTATGTGTGCCTCCAGCTCACAAGACTCTATCTCAACTAATAGCTCTATAAATAAGAGATGATCAATTTAGGCTAGCCTAGGTGAAAAGATTTTTTTAAAAGATAAAAATAACCTACTGCTTAGGATGCCTTGCCTAGCAGTGGGACATCTAGCAAGACTGAAGCCTCAGCTGGGCAGTGTTGGCTCATGCTTGTAATTCTAGATACTCAGGAGGCTGAGATCTGAGGACCGAGGTTCAAAGCCAGCCTGGGGCACCAAAGACCATGAGACTCTTATCTCCAACTAACCATTAGAAAACCAGAAGTGGCCCTGTGCCTCAAGGGGTAGACAGTAGCCTTGAGATGAAGAGCTCAAGCACAACACCCAGGCCCAGAGATCAAGTCCCACGAGCAACAAAAAACAACAAAAAGATTGAAGCCCTGAGTTCACCCCCAATACTGCTTCCCCTTGCCACCTCACCCCCTATAAAGTGAAATACAACAGCTCCTGTACCACACCCATCCTGCCTTTGGGTCCTAAAGATTGCTGTCTGTCTATAAAGGTTTCATAGCCCATCGTGGGTTCTCATCCGCCATGATGCCCCCTTTACCTCTCGGCACAGTTGCTCTTTGGCCAAGTCCTCCAGCCAGGTCTTGTAGTCCAGCGCGTTATCTGTTGGGCTGCTAATCAGTTGTGGTCTCAGCACCCGCCAGGGCAGGCCCAGGTGCAGCACCGACTCCACAGCTGCCGCCCAGTCACTCAGGGTGATGAAGCCTGCAGGAAAGCACTGACCTGTTCACTAACCTCCTAGAAGTCTGCCTTCCTCTACAGGACAGGAACACACGTAGGCGCGTGCATTTTGTTGTTGCTGCTGTAGTTGTTTTTTTGTGGGTTGGTACTGGGACTTGAACTCCAGACCTCATACTCTCACATTTTTTTTTTCTCTCAGAGTTTGGGGCTCTATCACTTGAGCAATACCAACTTTCTGCTGGCTAACTGAGGTAAGAG